>NW_027395713.1:508295-1108295 GCF_047715665.1 Aspergillus karnatakaensis | reverse complement strand
GGACGAGGAGTACGTATTCAAAATCAACGACCTGCAGAAGAACCAATTATTGGAGTATAAGATAGAAACATTCAGAGGTATACGAGTCTTCCTAAATAGGTACGCCCCTACTGATCATGGATATAGGGCAATCTGGTTCTCCGGTCTTTGATCAAGAACATTTCGCTCCTCCAGGAATTCGGGCCAAGGGTGAGACTACTTCAAAGAAATGTAGCAATCCTGAAATCTTGGAGAGGAAACTTGCCGCATATATATCCGCCTTCGACAGAGAGCATCCCGAGACCACACCTACGGACGCAATGCCAGATGTCACCTATCTACAGATCAGTGCGGAAGCACCGCCATTGGAGTGTGTTGTGAACGCGCAGAATCCGATAGACAACTTCAAGCAGTTTCTAAGACATGGGAAGATGGCCAGACAGTGATAGAATGATATTTTGTTGTGCAGATAATACCAACCGAGATATCTTCTGGAGTAGTCAACAAGATATAGATGGCTTCTAACTAGAATCCTATGTTTTAAAAGTCGCCTTGACTTTATTATCCGAGACTCAGTTCAGTACCAGGGGCAATATGTGACGATAGCCTGCAACAGTGTATCAGGGACACGAACAGGTGTTTGGGGCAAAACCAGCTACGCCCCATCTGAAATGAACTAAAACCAGGAGGAATTAGATCATGCAGGTGCGAGCATGCGCATTAGATATATTCAGCATTCTGTGTGGTCATGTTGTAGAGATGGAGCAGTCTAGACGCGCCGGGTACATCAGGGCCTAAAGACGGTGATGAGAGCCGAGCTTCAGCCACTACAGCCGAGTGAACCACCAATGATACTTCCTCGTCACCAAAGGCTGTGCAGGATCTAGTGTTTGGAAGTGCGAGTCTACTGTACGTTCCTCATAGCTGAAGACATCTTCAACAGCCAGCCACTCCAAGGTGGATACTTCTTCAGCTGGCCTTGATCAGATGAACGTGCAATGCTGAGCGATGCAGGAATTGTCCAACAAATTAGTATACTTAAACTCTCAAAATCCATCCGGCAATTATGGAGTTTCGCATCAGCAGTTCACAATCTACGATAAGCCCCCTAAGCTTTCCTTGTACTGCAAGAGACGAAGTCCTGCTCGCTAGATCAACCTCATACACCGTGCAAAATGTCCGTCATTGCAGGGACCTGGAATCTCAATCACACTACGTCCGAGGCACCCAATGCAACCTTTCACTTCGGAGGAAACGAGTCCAATCTCATAGACCCCGATTTGCGCACTCTGGTCAACCACCATGACATTGTGGAGGGTGGCAAGTATCGGTGTAAGTACTTTTGATGGTACTTTCATTTCATTTCCAACACTAAACCTTGCGCAGCTATTGTAAAGCTATTCATACACTACGCCGGGCAAGACTCCGAGGATGATCGGTTCGCCATGGCTACCGGCTGGCTAATCATGCCGGATCTCCTAGTCACAGCCGCGCACAATATCTACGACTGGAGCCAAAACGATGGAACAGGATTTGGCCGCGCAACTGAGGTAAAGGCTTACATCGGGTATAATGGCAAGCAGTCGATCCATACCCCGGAGGTACAGTTCCGCGCAGGAGCAAGGGTTGTGGTGCCTGAGAAGTGGTTGAATTCGTCTGGCCATAGTGCGAATGATGTTGCATTTATCAAAGTGAATCGGCCTTTCACGGGGGTGCGTCCCTTCGGCTTCAAGGATACTCCGTTGCATGATCAGCAGGTTATTGGGGTTGTGGGATATCCTGCTGATAAGCGTAATGGTACTGAGGAGAACGGTGCTCAACTGTATGAGGAGTTTCGGAAAACAGAGTGGGACTTGCGAAAGAGCTCAGGCGGGTTGTTGGAGTACCGCATCAATACGTACGGAGGTGAGCTATCCATGAATTGATGGTGATTCAAAACTTTGCTGATCATAGGACAGGTCAATGTGGCGCTCCGGTGCTCCTGAAAGGACAGTCCATCGCAATAGGGACGCATGTTTGCAATGGAGAAAACTCGAACAAAGCGAGCATCATCGGCCCTAGCACCAATGCTTATTCCGAATACATCTCAGCTTTTAGTAGAGAGTATCCAGAGGCTACACCACCAAAGCCCATCCCCGGCGTGAGATATCTCAACCTCAAAAACGAAACATCAGAGGTACACACATTCATGACGGAGGAGAGCTTCTGGGACAGTTTCAAAAAGGTCATCAGAGTCGGTGCTCCGGTGGTCACATCGATGGGCCCTTTGCTCGGCCCAATCGGCGGGCCTGTTGGGGCCATTGTTGGCACTGCCCTGGGCGCGCTGGATAACACCACGGAATGGGAAGGACTTGCGCCTGCAGGTCTAGCTCAAGAAGGGGAGAACAGTGCTGTTCATCGGGCAATTCTCAACGAAGCCGCAGTTCAGGCTGTGTTCCAATCAACTTCCTACAACTCACCCACTGTTCAAGACCTAACAACGAAGGTTGAGATGAAGATTATTGGCGAGTATCGCGAGCTTGTCCAGCAAACGGAAAAAATCCTGCCTAGGGTCCTGCCCGCCATAGGCTCAGCAATCCAACCACTGACCTACGACATCCTGCAGGAAGCGAACGAGGAGTCAAAGGTTCCTCCTGTCGCTAACGGAGATGCCCTCGCTATCGACGCAGTCTGTGAGTCCACTGGATCCTTGACGAGCACCGACGGACTCATAGTGGGGGATTTCCAGCACACTTGGCGGACTCTTATGCGGCCAGGCAGCGCCGAAGCCAACTCTCCGCAGGAGACTCTGGTGTCTTTGGACCAGAAATTGACCAACCAGGATGGGAACAGCGTGGAGGGGCTTACTGGACCTAATGCGGAGCTGGATATTCTTGGGAAAAGGGCTCTCTTGGGAATTGCGACTGCGTCCGTTCTGCGAGAGATGGCTCCCGTTGAGCTCGAGGCACTGGGGATCTTCGACAAATTGAAAGAGGTAGCTCGCAAGATTGCTCCGACAGTGGTCAGATATAGTCCTGCTGTCGTTCGGACTGTGGTTCCTGTTGTTCAGAGCTTGGTTTAAGTGTGAATTCTGCATCCTACCATGGGATCGTCAATATTCTATTACTGGTCAACGAACAGCGGCCGTGCCTTGTTTTCTGCTCATATATCTAGTGGGGAATGATGTTCTCGCTCGTACTATAGGAAGCTCAATCATGTCACTCAGCTCGATTGGAAAGATGGTGATCTGGTGAGCAGACCAACACCACAAGAAGGACTTGGATTGGATAATATATTATCCAGGCAACCTTTGTGTAACGCACCAAGATGACCATTCCAAATCATTCTTTGTCCTCTGGGCTGATTTGCAACTGCCGCAGACCGCTATTCTTATAGTATTTATGGTAGACTTCTCACTAACCTCGACATCAGCAACTCAATTCTTACCTACTCTCCCAAGTACCCATTACCATGTATGGCCGAGACCCCTACGAGTTCTCCAACCAATCCTCTGTCCCCCCAGACGTTCTCCACCTCATCACCACCTTTAGCCGCGCATGGGATAGCCTCCTTCAGAAACCGACAACTCATTCATCGACGTATTCAATCCTGATGCTGTCTTGCATCTTACCGATCCCCCAGCCAAGGGTATAGAGGAACATCGTCAGTTGCATACCAAGATGTACGATCCGAACTTCCCGATTACACGAGCTCAGACCTATTACGACAAGCTCTTTACACTGGTTACCGACGACTCGGGCAGCAAGGTAGAAGTGATGACAGAGGGCGTTATAGACCTCCACCTCAATAATGGTGAGAAGATAACAGTGGATTGGGCTAGCTGGATAGTAATGTCACGCGGCCGCGATGGTTTGGGGGCGCTGAAGATTGATTACTTGAGGGGTTTTGGTGATGTTTCGAAAATGGCGGCGGCAATGTTCACGAAGCCCGAGACAAAGTAGAGAATGGCAATGTGTCAGGTGCGTCCATGTTCACAGGTGTCGAGCTCTGTGGATGTTGATACTTTCCATAGTAGCCGCTCCGGATTTGCTCAGCAGACGGTGGCGGGGGCTTTACACCTAGGTTCACGGCCATCTGGACGACTTTAGACAGATATGTGCTTTGGCAGAGATACTCAACCTAGCCATAGTTCTTCATCAACATCTCGGAGTAAATCTCCGGTTCTCATCAGTCTTCCATGTACCCATCTTTTAAGTTCTATTGGGATTAAAACCCATTGTACTCTATGCTTGCGTCTCATGCCTCATAACATCCTGTTCCAGATTCGGACGCGCCTAGCTCTTGATGCAGACACAGCTTATGTGCCCTTCCGAAATTATTCTTTAGCAGCACTCCTTGCCCTAGTATCCGCCCAAGTGCTCAGCTGCGCCAGGGCCTGGACTTTCGCGCGTCTATCACAGACGGTTCGACAAGGGGGCTACTGCGCGCTGCAAACCCTAATCACTGCATCCACAACACGGATTGGAGGACAAGAAGAGGGCATGTAATGAGGTCCAATCATATCTGCGAGACAGCTAAAAATATGCACGATCCGAATCTGTGCGTCACCGGCATCACCCAATAGATGTTAATTGTCGACACTTTCTTCTTCGGTGGAGCCCAGAGTGCAGGCCAGCTCAGCCAGCCCCTCGCTCCCCGCGATGATAAAAACTTAACACCGATCACAAGGCTCTTCATAATCTTCAACCTGAACCAACTTACTAGCATCCAATTGCCCCAAATTATACGCGCCATTTGAGACGACAACACTGCAGCCTTTCAAGATGGCCGAGCGAGACCCTTACGTCTTCAAAAACCACTCCTCCACTCCGCCGGAGATTCTCCGAGTCATCACCACCGTCCTTAGCTCCTGGGACGGAGAAGAGACAGATTACGAGTACGTCAAGATGTTCAACCCCGACGGTGGCGTCCTAGACGTGCATACGACTCCAGCAAAAGGACATGACGAGATCCACGCTTTGCGCGCGCAGATGATCAATCCTGTCGACGGACCCGTCGTCAAGGTGCAGCACCATGTCGACACGCTTTTCATTGCACCTGGCCATCCCGAGGGTGGCAAGGTGGAAGTTGTGTTCAACGGCACCTTGGTCACCTATTTGAAGAACGGAGAGGAGATATCGACGGACTACACGAGCTTGGTTAGAATGTCGCCTGGTGAAGGGGGTCAGCTGCGGGCGGACTACTGGAGAGCTTTTCTTGACCGGTCGAATGTTGCGGAGGCGATAGGGAAGATGTTTACAAGTCAATAGTATTGTCGGTTCCCCTTGATGAGTACGTTTTAGAGAACGCCGTTGGGCTAAGAAGGTGCCATGACATCGGCTCAACTCCTGGTGCGATAGTATGGTTGGCCTTTAGTTCTTCGGCTTTGCGGATTGTATTCTTGTCCAGCGATATATGTACCACTTCGTTACTTATGCTCCCAATCTATCGGGATCAAACTATCGATTTTGTAATCCTTCGGACAATCTGGCAGCACATGACTAGAAAGTTTCAGTAGCGGCACATCTATATCATTGCTTTAGGACACCGCGAGAAGAGGAACGCTTGGGAAACGGCTCACCAAGATGCAAGTAGCTCGTTTGCGCGGTTAACAGCTCTTATGCCTCGCAGATACCACGGAATATACGTCTACCCGGCCACTTTTGCTGACTTCGTGTGATCAACATCCGCCGTTTATCCTTCATCTCACCTCCATCTCACCTCGCCCAGCCAGGGCCTATTCATGCTTAGCCTAGGTTGGTGGACCACACAAGATGCAGTGTTCTAGCTTTCCTGGTGGCGACCTACGTAGCCGAGAGCCAACAGCCCTAACTGCATCAGTAAGAGACACCATCGGAGCTATGTCTGTATTAACCAGCGTGCTTAGTATTGATGCTCGATCTACTTTATGATTAACGAGTCTGGCCTTTACATTAATGCTGCCTCCATCCCATCCCATATCGAACTCAACAAGAACCGTCCCCGTGACCAAACTTGAGTACCATCCAGAAAAGGAACAATGACTTTAAACGGCCCTATTATCCTCATCACAGGCGCAAACAAAGGCATCGGCCTCGCAACCGCCCAATGACTGGCACCTCATGATTTAAACTCAAGGCCTGGGTGGTCCTCATCTACCGAAGCAGTAAGACAGCGCTGAATATGGTCACGGCTGTTGATGCGTTTATTTTGGGCGAGGAGGGGGGGGGGGGCATCTCGGTTGTTCTTGTGTCGCTGGAGTGGACGAGGACGGACTTAACGTTGAATACCGGTGTTGAGAGTGCGGATCAGGCGGCGAGGGTGCTTGTGAAGGCTGCTGTGGAGGGGGAATCTGGGGAACTCTATGGGGGTTGGCTGATGAGGAGGGGGCATTGGGGGAGCTGGGGTGGTAGAATAGAAGGGGCGAAGGTACTATGCTTTGGTTTCCGATTATATCAAGAGGAAAAGACTACTCATCAGATTGACTATATGAAGGTTTCTTACCACCTGCTGGCTTCGTACTCCTCCAAGCATGAATTCAAGAGCGTTGTACTAGGAAATAGCCACTCGGACGACAACGGCTCGTAGATTTCACACGCTGGTCCACGGATCTCGGCGTATTGACACAAAGCTATCCAATGCGCTCCTATAGAGCCCCGAGAATTCTGTCGTGGCCGCTTGAGTCACCTGGGCCAGGAGATAGGGCACGATCGGATGGATTGCGAGTGTTACCAACCACACCACGACGAGCGTTCACGACATCAAAGCGATACGAAATACGGCCCTTTAGTCATAGTTACTTCATACGGTGCAGGTCCATGGTTTTGGATGCCAAAGACGCTCTGTGCCTTGATTTTGGGTCATGAAAGACGGCGAGGAGGCAAATGTGACCTGTCACTTTCAGGTCTCGGGGACGTCGGTTCATGAAACGCGCTTGCGCACCTCATCGAATGTGGCTTCGGGGACCAGCAGAAGTACGTGTTTTATTTCTCGTAATACCGCGGTACTGTGAAGGGCTGAAAAGCCCTGGGAGTCTATTATTATTCTGGGTTGGGATACGTAATGGTGGGTTTCGTCACTCGTCAAATAATATCGGGAGCAGATAGCAAGTAGCATACCATGATATCAAGATATTATGTCCATTCTCTGAAGGAGCTTGATTGATCCTACAGAAACTACCTTTGAACTAAGACTACCCCGAGAGCATTTACGCGGGCGTCTCTGCAACCTCGGACGAACCAATGGTCCCATTTCCCTTTTCCTGCTCCTGCTTCTCTCTCAGCCTCCTCTCACTGCGGCTCTCGCTTGCAGGGTCAAAGTATGCTAGACAACTATTGTCAGAAGTTGGCAGTTTACTTGAAACGACTGACTTACGCTTCTCTCCAAAAACGGTCGTCCGAATGCCCTTTCTGTTTCCTTCGTATGTACCCGGAATAACACGGTGTGCGGTACATCTAGATGAAAGTATCAGCTCCATCCTTCGTCTTTACCTGCTTAAGAAGGACGTACCGGTTATCCCACATAGCCACACTTCCTACAGCCCACTTCCACCGAATGTAATGGTCATCTGCTGAGTGAATGTGGTATGCGAGAAAATCAAGGATCTTGTCTTTGACAGTAACCCCGTTAGCTCTCTTCAATGCAAACGGCCCTGAACTGAAAATGGAACGCACCAGATTCAACCTTCTTCAACTCCGCAAATCCTGTCACGAATCCAAGGTTTACATTCAAGGCCTTCAGACCTGTGACAGGGTGTGTCCGGACGGCCGGGTGGTGAGTGTCGATGGGTGGACGGTTAGGGCCTACGCCCCAGAGATCAAGGATCGTGTCATCTATCCAGGTTAGCATACACATTGCTGGCGCATGTGGACTATTGGATGGGTACGCACATTGGAGGCGAGAAGTGTGTACTGCGTGAAGACCGTCGAGGAACTTCTTGTATGCGTCGCTCAGGGCGTCGTAGAGACCATATTGCGATACCTGCTTTCTTTGTCAAAATTCATACTTGGGATACAGACAAGTACGCACCCATGCAGTGTCACCTCCAACCTCGGGATGTTCTTCCATTCTTAGGAGCGAGTATGAGGGTGCTTCATGCAGTTCGTCAGCTCGCTACCAACGTATAGACGCTTTTCAGTTTGCGTCAGGACCATCACGTACGGTTAATCTCGAACGATGTATCGGCGTGAAAGTCTCCACTTGGCTAAGCGGTCTGTCAGACCGAGTGCTACAGCGCTAAGTATTGCGACTTACCCATGGCGTATACTTTAGAATCTCACGATGATCCTCACGGCTACCCTTGATAATCACATGCTACAACAATCAGCAACAATCACCACGCCATCACTCTCAAGCTCACCTTCTGATCCTATAAATGTATTATTATCCTGCCCTGCATCAACTCTTAGAGTTACCAGAACATACCTTCTGCGCTGGATGCCTATCCAACACCCCATAATGTTCAAAAACCCTCACCTGCCCCTCGGTATCCAAATCCTGGTCTCTAAAGAATACCACTCCCCTCTCCGTCACCAGCGCCGCAAGCTCATCCAACTGCGTTCCGTTCAACTGACTAATCTGCACACCCTCAAGAACCGTCCCAATACTCTCTGTCAGATCGACGCGCTTAGCGACAGAGAAGAGAGCTTTCTTCTCCGGGTCAGCAAAGGACGCGCGGTCGGGTGGAGGGGTGAACTCTTCGCGCAGAGGCTCCGGGGGCGTATGCGAGGTTATCTTTGAATTGAAGTGCGGATGGAGAGTTATGGGGGTGTTTGAGTCGGGAGAGATATGTTGGCGGGATTGGAGGTGAGCCATGTTGAATAAGTTGCAGTATTGCAAGGATGCTTAGATCTGTGATCGAGGGGCAATGCGGGGTTCTCGGTCATTTTGTAGATGCTTGTCAAGGTGACAAGCAATATTGTTCTGCTATGGTGTGATCCCAGCAACTTGGGACGATCGCGTCAATTGGAGATGCGATTGCACTTGTTGGAGGCGTGGTTGCTCCAAATTATCGGGGTTCGGCGATAGGGCTCAAGTATTCAGCTTCGGCTTTAGCATTGCCGACTTGCTGTTTGTTCCTGGGCTATCACGGCTCAATGAAGCCCTAACAGCTGCATGTTCTCGGTTACCCTGCGGAAGTCCACGAGCTACAGCTGTTCTTCAACTTCAGTGCGACTGGATACGAGCATCAGCTCAATCGGATTAACGGCTGTAAACATTTGCGCATGGCTTCTAAGTCCCTCGATACTCTTAAGGCAACCCCTCTCCGCCAAAAACCAAAGGCCACTAATTGAATTGATCCAGGCCTATATCGCCTTGATCAAATCGATCATCTCGTCCTCAAGAGCAACCATCGCCTCTAGCACGTCAACAACCGCCCCCCAGTCCTCTCTAACAGCCGGATACTGTGCCCTCCCCGCCAACATCGCCTGCGCTTCCATAATCCCTGCACCTTCCACCAACCCAGCCTCGGCCAGAAAGTCCCTCGCATCGAAGTATCGCCGTGAAGCGAGCGGCAAGGTAAATGCTGCAAGATCATCATTGACACTAGGCACTCTATCTTTAACGGCTTGTATAGTGAGCCTCAGAGACTCAGATCCGCCAACTGACGTCGGATACATCCCACCATCCTCTATCTGACGTCGGAGAACGTGCAGCGTGCGGGCAATCATCTCTGCGCGCGACACATCCGCAACCTTTCGAAACCGGGACCGGAAGATAAACGGTTCATTCACGTATTCAACGCCTTCGGCGCGCCACGCTCGCACGAAGTCTTCAATTGGTAAAACCACGGCGGGAAACCCCGCTGGGTCGTGAAGCAGGATCATCCCCGGAGAGTTTGCGTTATCAACGCCTAGAACAACAACGAAGTGGTCTGCGCCCTTGAGTACTTCGTGGTTCGGATTGTAGGTTAGGTGTTCCATGTTGAGAGGTCCGGCTAGAACAGGTCCGTGGATGAGTGCTTCGCGCAGTGTTGAGAGGGCAGAGGTAGCGTCACCGCCGCGATGGGTCGTGCATTCCCAGCCTACGGTTTTAATCGCGATGTCGAGGCCGTCGTCGGGGTTTGTGTGCGGGTTGTTGAAGAATGACAATGGGCCGCTGTCGAGGGGGATGAAGTGCTTTCCGAAGGGCATGGTGGTGAGACACTCGATGAAGCCTGAGGATGGTAGTGTTTTCGAATCGTAGCCATAGGCGTAGAGGATCATGTATAAGCTGTGGGAGTAGCAGTAGGGGCCGCTGCCGGTGTATGAGGCCATGACCATAATTATATGGGTTTACTTCACTATACTCGTTTGATCAAAGCAATGGCAAGATGATGTTTAGGAGAGGCTATATACAGGCCTTTAGCTGTTTAAGTATTCTTTGCTCTCCTAGTCCCTCGTCGGAATTAGGCAACAATTCCTCTCCTCGTATAGAAAAAAAACCTACTGGCTATATTTCTCTGTGGTCATTTCCAATCATATGCTATATAACCCAATCATTGCCAATGCAGCTTCACCCCGCACTCACTCAATCTAAAATGGCTTGACGCAGACACTCACTAAATGAGGCTCAATCCTGTCCCTCGACAACTCAGTAGCGATGAGTTCGAACACTCATGAAAACAATGTTTTGCATCCTCCTCTCTTCAGGTTTCTCAAAGTAGCTCTTTCGCTTCAGCTCAATCCTTGTGCTATCATATCCTCACCACGTCAAAGGCTGGCTGCATTGTAGCACCGGGATTGTGAGTTTCCCAGACCATATCACAGGTTCCATCCCCGCTATCCAGAAAATATCCAGTCGGTTATATCAGGTCTATCTGAGGAATATCCGTATATTGTAGAGACTAAACAAGCCCTAAGCAGAGCTGAGAGGAACGTGAACTACTTGGGAAACTTTTGTTAGTACCTTATAGATATATAGCCTAGTGCAAGGTTCAATAGGCCCTTCGTGTGTTCCATATTGACTTGGATGTGTAGTTCCAGTGTACTGAGCTACTGCAGAACGTAGGCTGGCGTTTCGTGCCATTAAAGGAAGCGCGATACCTTGGTACGCTCATATGAGTATACTCGTAGAATGTTTAGTTCAGGAGCATAGTTAAGGCTTAGTCCGCGGTTATAGATAATCATATGTTTTTCCGCAACTAACCAAGTAGAGTCATTGGTGAGTCCACGTACGTTACGTCTTGTACACCGATTGTGAAGAAAGACCAAATTCATGTGTATGTAGGATAGAAAGTATGCAAATCAGATCATGAAAACTTCAAATCAGAAGCCCGGGAGAGAGCTTATAGGACAGAGTACTTCCTTCTACTGCAAGCACCCACGATTTCAAGACGCCATGGAGCCTTCAAGTAGGTCAGATTTCAATGCTCATCTAGATTTCCTGCATACCAACTCAGGTGTTGCTATACTTGTCAGGTGATAAAGAGTAAATTAAAAATCGTACCAAGTCGTCGGAATCCAGGGAGGATCAATATCCTTGTTTACTGTTGTTACTTGTTACGATCAGTCCCGCGCGGTTATCAATCATCAGTTATGAGACCCCTGTCAGTGCTAGATCCCCTCGCACTTCTTTTCCCCTTCCATACGTCACCAAGACCGGCTTTGTTAATCCGCCCGCAATGGATCTAAAATCAAACATCCAAGCACCCAACCCTCAGCCAAACAACCTACTTACTGTAGACTGCAACAACAAAGAACAAAAGCCCATACCAGTTCCCGAGCGACAACAAACAAACTCAACCTTAAGCCCTTAACCTCAAAGTTAAGCAACCGCAGAGGCAAACCTTAACCTCCACCTCGACCTGGCCCAACCCAAGATCCCAAAAATACACGGCCCTCTCCACCTCCCGCCCGTCCCGGACCCACTGGAGCCCGGACACCAAAGCACAGGCCAATGACCGTCACGGACCAGCATGTCTCGGGCTCCACCCGGGGACTTCAAATTTACCGGGGATCATGTCGGGGTTTTTATGTTACGCGCGGGCGCCGTTGTGTCTCGTATTGTGCTTTCTAAGGTCTAAGGAGGTCTGGAGGATACACCACGGTGGATGACTGCGAGGACAGCGGATTGTGTGACGGGGAGCTAAATAGGAGGAATGAATGGATGAATTATGCTCTGCCGGTGGCTATGTATAGATGTATGTATGTATGTACGTACCGAAGATGAAGATGGCTGTTTGTAAATGGTAGATGAGAGATGACGATGTATTCCAATGCTCAAAAGACCCCGACCAACGCCACGCTCAGACAGGAACAAAGAAGGACAGAAAGACAAGACACGCTCGTAGACAGAAGGAAAAGAAAGAATGATGGCTGTGCTGTCGCTATGTCCGATCCGATATGATGGCGTATGATGATATATAAGCCCAAAGAAAAGTGGTTGAGGTGTCGACACTCAACATGCGAATGGTAGGTAGATTTTGTTATGATGTGATGCGATGCGATATAGCATTCTGGTATGTGTCGGTCACCGTCTCATCCGACCGACCCGAAACGCAGCAAGGTCAATCTCCTCGACAGACCCCTGCTCGTCATCGACTTCGATAGGCCCCTCGCTCGAGGCGGGTCGTTTTAGCGACACCGGTCCTGTAGCTTGCATCGCACTCTCAGCTTCATCCTCACTAGACTCGTCCTTCTTCTCCTGCCGGAGTTGCTGTACCTCCTCATTGGCAATCTTCAGCAAGGCCGTGAAGCGGTCCTTGACGCTCTGCAGCTCCGACGCACAACCACCCGCCCGGAGGAAATGGTATGCTGCAGTCTCGCAGAAACTATGCGCGAGCTCGAGGTTCTTATCCGCGATATCGAAGGGGGATTGCCGAGCGGGTTTTTCAGGTTGCCGTGGTTGAGGTGACGGTTGCCGTGGCCCCCGGGCGCGAGCACTCCGTATCCCAGCAAGAAGATCATCCGGCTCCATGGACTCAAGCAAGTCCCTCGCCGAACTCCTCGGCGGCGGTGGCCGAATTCCATTTGCAATCGGCAATTGCGACATCTTCCCCTTGCGCAGGTTATTCCTCGCCGTACCAATATTCCTCACCAACTCCTCCAGCGTCTTCTGGGTGTAACCATCGTAATGAATGATGAGGTTATGCCTGGTACTGATAACTGCAGGTCCATCGCTGGAGTCGAGAGATGAGTCGTCGCCGCCCCGTCGGCGTCGCCCGGTGTAACTGTTGCTCCCGCTCCCTGTCCCGCCGTGTCCGTATGAAGAGGTCTGAATCGAACAGACGGAGCTGTTCCGGCGCTTTCGAATCCTCAGCGGAGCACTCGAGTGTTTTCGAAACGCTTCTGCGAATTCAGCGTTCTTCGCTGTTGTGTGGGCGCTCAGGTCGGAGAGGCGGGTCATCCAAGTGGGAAGGTTATCGGAGAGGTAGGAGAAGGCAGCCAGGGCGTCCATTTGAACCGCTGGCATATCCAGGACAAAGCCAGAGGAATCGGAAGGGATATTGGAGATCGAGGGGATGAATGATCGTTTCGTCGTGGTATCATCAGCTGTTGTTGTATTAAGGCTGAGGCCGAGTCGGCACCCTAAGGCAGTTGTTCCATGGGTCGGGGGCAAATGCAATCGGCCTGTCGGGAGTTAAGTAGAATCACCGAGGGCAATGATTCCAAATACCAGGATGAATAAATTTAGAAGTTGAGATTGAGCCCAGGCCAGGGAGTGTGAGGAGAAAAAGAAAGGAGGAGGAGAGGGAGGGAAGAGAACAGAAGAGTGCAGGTTGGGGTGGGAGGAACAGAAACACTGCGTAAAGTACCAGCTAGCTCTCCTTGCCCAGTGGGTCGCTCTCCGGGACACCTGCAGCCGTACCGTACTTTACCTGTAGGCCACTCTCTAATAGGCTAAAATCACTCATATCCCCTGCTAGCGGTACCGGGATGTTTCAATACGAGCAGTCCTTCCACATCAGGGAACCTCTGCGGCCTCAATTCTCAGGCACCCATGCGGTTCTTTTCTGTCTCTGCTACGCTGTCCAACCTCCCCTCCCCTCCCTCACCTGTTCTCTCAATTGACTATACACTATACAATCCCATTAAGCCCTCGTCATCCGCTCAAACAGCGGTGAGCTGGCGCGTTGCATGCATATCTTGGTGATCTTGGTGCTATTGTTGGTCTGGTCTCACCCCATCGCATGCTGCAAGGAAGAATCAATCCTAGCAGTGCTGCAGCAGGATTGATGCACGGTTATGAGGGGTAGTTAGATTGTCTGTTCTACAGCACAGTCTCGCTCAACACTATCAATCCATCTTTCTCGCCAAGTTCCATGATCTCTCTTGTGCAACGCCATTCAACGCCATAAGCTGCCACGAGGGCGACCTTAACCGCCATCTCGGAAGGTATCTAATCAAAAACACCCTTCTAGAAACACACCATCCAATTTATTTGAGACTGTAATCTAGGATTCAAGATTGTTGTCTCGCTTCGTTTGGGCTAACTCCATCCAGATAGGTGAGAACCTAGCCTGATTCCGAGTCCTGAGTCCTGAGGCCAGGAAGTCGCCAGCCCCCACCGTGGTGCAAAATACGCCATTGTCATGGCCATTGCCAATAATATCCCCTCTTACTGTAAAGTCTTAAGATGACAGACTGCCAGCCATGCCAGCCCTGATCCACGGCCCGCCCCCCCCTCCACTCATCATCCTTGGTCTAACCTCATCAGGTTATGACACGTAACGGTCGACCAGCATGCCCTTCCATCCTAGCACTTCGATGCTCTGCCTCTCACCATCCATTGGATCATCTCTAGCAGAGAAAACTACGAACACCGGCTAAGAGACGGCCTGAATCAGTTGCCCTGCGGAGTAATCCTTGACCCTGTTTCCAGTGTTGACAAAGTGCGAGTCCTCAGTCTCAAGCGCAAAGGCAGCCGCCCTCAACTCCCTCCTCGGTGCCTCCGCGGTAATCCGGTCGATCATCTCTGTGGAAGGATCCATGAGTGATTTTCTTCCTCGAATCCTTAACCTTTAATGTCCGTCTTGTCCTTCCTCATCGATGTTAGGGGTCTTGGTGGAATACGGAGGATTCGGCTAGCTACCAATTATCTTCAGCCGGAATTCTCAGAGTGGAACACTTGCCATGTCTGGAGTCTTTTCGGCCGATGCAAGTGCAGCTTCTCAACGGTTTAACTCTCTCCTGGAGGTTTTTTCCGAGGATGATGGGATTGGAGTCAGAGTTGATTTCGGTTTCCGCCCTCCGTACTCCGGACACTGGAGTCCTCTAATACGTTTTATGTATCACACAGACATGACAGAGAGTCGAGCTGATTCACGCTTCTTGTACATCACTTCCTAACTTTACCTTCGCCAACAATATTATCTCCAACTGGAGACGGGACAGGATGGATGCCTTCCTCTCCCTCGGCCGGTCTCCTGTCCACAAACAGATTACCGCCGCACTCCAAACGCGGCAATTGCTCAGACTCGAGCACGGCAATGCCTGCTTTCGTCTCACGCTCCGTTCCAAGAATCCCAGACTACTCACGATCACAAGATGAGGGCTACTGGGCGTCTCCACTCCTTCGATTCTGCTTCTGGGGTGGTCTTGGTGGTACAGCTGCGCTGGTTTCTCAGATGCAGATGTGCTTTCGTGGCATGCTTCTGATGGCGTATCATATAACTGTTTAGTACTGTGGTGCGACTTTTGCTTTGTACAGCCAGTCCAGCATAACTTCATAAGTGGTCACTGCAGGTTTCTACAGAAGCCGTCTTACTAGTTACCAGCTGCATCTCGACAAAACAGGGTACTGATTGACTGAGGATATGCTAGTCTGTTTTACTAACCATTATGTACATCGCAGCTGCTGCCATACAATCTCTACTTCTTGCCCTTCTTCGACCGCTTGCCCGAACCCTCGGCAGCATCGTCTGAATCGGATGAGCTTCTCTCTCTTTTGCCAGCACGTGAGCTAGACTTCTTCTGAGATGAGGACTCGCCTCTCTTTCTTTTACCAGCCGGCTGTTCAGCTGCCTCATTCTCTGCGTCTGCAAAATCTTGTGCCTCTTGATTTGGATCCATGTGCTCGGAAGTTGCTCGCTGACGATCCGCAGAGCTCTGCCTGCCCTTCCCTTTCCCAATATCATCGTTCAATCCCCGCTTGCGCTTTCCGACAGCTTGCTTAGAAGGCCCTGCCAGTGCAGTTGTTCCCGCTGGCCCCGGCGTGGCATCTTGTGGTTCCGGGCCTTCGGGACCTATGACAGTATTCGACCTCGTTCTTGATCCAATCGGTCCATCCTCGGACAATGCGATTCCTGCTGTGGGACTCTGCGACCCCGTAGTCAGGACATTACTTCCTGGATGCGAAAGCAACAACCTGCCGACTTTCTTCGCTAATTCAGTCCCTGGCGTTGGAGCCCTAGTTGGTCTAGTCGAAGCCGGCACTATAAGGTACGTCAGTCTTGGTCATCGGCAATGAGGAAGAGATGCGAACCTGAATTAGCTTTTATAGGTTCAAAAGCGTCAGGGCTAGGCACTTTCAGGCCGCCAGATGCTGGAGTTGGGGGTGGCGCCGAGCTGGAACCAAGCACGCCTTCGCGAAGGGCGTCTGGCTTGACCATATCAATCACCGCAGCCCGCACAAGGTCCATGAAGTGACGATTGTCGGCAGAGGAAGGTGTGACTGGAGAAAGTTCTGTTTTGCACAGTTAGCCACACTCCAAGACGGTTGTCCACGGGGGTAATGCTGACTTTCCGTGATGGTTCCAGAGGAAGTTGTAACATCGTCCGGTGGAAATCTCACAAATTTGCGGAACTCGCTCCCACTCGATCCCTGCTCGCTCGATCCTCGGCTCGTCTGTGCTTGGTTACCCGCTTCGACTGCAGCTGTATCTCTGTCGAGCTGCGTAGACCGTTCCCTGGATTCTTCCTTATCTCGATCATAATCAGCGTCCTCGCCTCCTCGACGCTCCGTGTACTCGAAATCATTGTCTGGTGGGCCCATTGCATATTGCAGCTCCTCGCGCGGCGAGATATCACCATCCCTAGCATCAGTACTCTGTTTACCATCGGAGCTCGTAGTGTCGCTGTCGCCGAGCATGCTGGTTACGGATGTGGTATCAAAACCGGTACGTGATAACGAGGTTTGGTAAGTGGAAGGGAAAGCGTCGTTTTCGCTTGAGTAGTGTCAGATAAGAGAATGTGGACGGATATGATATCTCTATAGATATGAGATCTTAACGAAGAATATCGGGTTTGTAAGTCAGACGGAGAGCTTGTAGATGCGAACGAGTTCGTTCTTCATTCTCCGTTGTAAGAAACTCGAGACTCAAGATTAAGAAAGCACGACCATGTAGATCAAAACAGTTCCATTATCAGCGACCTCTTGTGCTGTCCATCGCACTTTCTATATAAGACAGGAATATACAACCTCTGTAGCCACCATCTCATTCATAACCAAACCTAAGGCCACAACTCCGTCTCCGTCCAGCTCTGCTCTCCTTCACTAAACACCCACTTCGTCCTACGCACATCATCCGGATTCGAGAAATCCAGCACCTCCACCTCCTCAGGGCAAACAACTAGAACACGAAAATTTGCCCTCGCAACTGGATCATTCAAATCCTCAACCTTCGCTCCAAGCTTCAACTCCGGATCTGAAGGCTTCTCAGACCTCGGTCGGCCGGGTGGCGGGGACTTAAATGTTCCTGTACATGAATTAGCATACATTCCATCTATACCTGTACATAGAATAGAAAACAAGAAGGATGCCGGGGGAACAGACCTCGCATAACAGGCGTATGGTTCGCAAAATACCCCGCAATCGCCCTCTCCCAGTCCCAACCCTGCACTTCTCCCTCCCGCCCACTCTTAACCCTCAACCCCCTCTGAATCCTCTCTCTGGACTGCCTCTCCTCACTCCCAATCTCCCTCCCATGGACTGAAGGCTCACCAACAGCCACCGCCCTCCCCTTGACCCTCCACTGCGCACTCGCCTCCTCAACCCAGAATACACCCTCGACTTCATCGCCTTCCTTGAGCTCGCCCATTTTCTTCATGCGAACATCGGTGGTTAGCGAGAGGAAGTCGCTTTCGTAGACATCTGGGTTTAGACCGATGTTCTGGGCCTTGAGAGAGTCGATTGCGGAGTGGTGCAGATCGGAGGGGGGGCGGGGGAAGAAGCCGCGGAATTCGACGGTGCGCGAGCGTGGGGAGGCGGTGTTTGTTGCGGTGTTTGTGGTTATGGTTGAGAGAGTGAAGGAGGAGGATTTTGTTTTGGAGAGCGTTGAGAGGAAGGAGGATCTCCAGGGTGCGACTGGGGGAGGCATTGTGGTGGTTGCTTCACAGTGCGGGGTGAGGGGTTGATGTTCAGGTTCGCAAGTGATGGTTGAGAGCTGATTGTTTGTTGTTTGTTGTTTGAGGTTCAAGCTTGAGTATGCTGACGATGATAGAGAAGTTATAGATTTAGAATGATGCTCCGGCGAATTGAGGTGCAATATCCACCTCCTATGAGAATGATGAGTGTAGTTGAGGTCACAATCATGAGCGGATGACCTCACCCACAAATCCGCTGGAGCCGCTTATCTTATCTGATCATCAGCCCTGGGGTCGTCGGCTTTCGTTTCCTACATCCCTCATCGTCTGGATCTATTCTTTGCAAGTGATGTTGCTAGAGTATCGAAGAGCATTAAGGGGATAGATACTAAATGTTTGTCTTCCTCACCATGGGTCATGCTTGAAATATTAGGTAGACGCGCCTATACCCAACAGATATGTATATATAGGGTTTCCAATAGCCCAAAGGAACAAAAGGTTCAGGAGCGCAGGCCGGGAAAAAATGATATCCAGGAGGTCCAACGACCGGTGGCCAATTAGAATATGGATTAACCTACTCCGTACAGAGTATAACAAGACGTTTACGAGGAAGAATTGAGATGATCAAATGATCCCAAAGTATTATACCACACCGATTGAACGCCGTAGATGGAAAACTCAATAAATAGATATACATCATACCCAACCCACTGTCCGCCTCCATTCATCTACCAGGTATCATGATTCCCCTTTAACTCCCAAATCACATCTCCATCCGATCCTCCGCAGCACCAGCCGGTATCCTCCCCTCATTCAACTCCCTCTCCAACTTCGCAATCTCCGCCAAACTCTTGGCCTCGCGAATCATGCGCTCGACATTCTTCCTCTCCGCATCCGTCAACTTCACGCGCAGACCCTTCTCAGCCGGCGCGGCCGCCCCACCAGCCGGGACATCAAAGGTGCGAGACTTGACGCCAAGGATTTTACTCGCGAGCGCGGAGGGTTCTTCAATCGTCCCGAAGAGCTCGGTGGCTTTTGATCGCTCGGAGTCTTTCACTTTCGCGTAGTCGAGGAAGCGCACGCTGGGCAGGCGGTGGATGAGCCAGAGGCGGTAGTTCTGGAGAGCAAATCCGTTAGTCCTCGAATCCATATGAAATTATTCCCTTCCCTTTATTCCAGAGTCCCGATAACATGCAACACAGATGAGGACAGAGAGCAAGGGAAAAGCTCACCTCCTTCCTCGCAACCGGATTATCCAGCACGACCAAATGCGTCAACTTCTCTAACCCCCTTAACGGCTCAAGATCCGCAAGCTCAGCAATATTATTCGCCGTCAGCACCAGCGTCGTTAACCCCGGAATCGAAGTCGAGACATTCGCCTGGATCTGCCGGATTCTGTTCCTGGCTAGAAGGAGCGTGCGCAGGCGCGGGAAGAACGGGAAGTTGCCCAGTGACGAGATGTCATTGTCTGTAAAGTCGATGGAGTCTTGATCCTGGAGTTAGACGCCTGAGTTAGCAATCCCCCTCTAACAAGAAGAACGAGAAAAAGCAAGACCAACCTTTGCAACACCCAGATTCTCAATCGCCGGAATCTTGTGCCCTAAAGTCCACCAACAAAGGTCGATATCAACGCAGCTCAAGCAAATGTAGTATCTGTCCCTTTCAGGCAGTGTGTGTGGAACGCACCTCGGAGATCCAGCTCGCGGTCCTTGAGCGGGTTGATGTACGAGAGTGAGTTTTGGATCAGCTCGACTGTTAAGCGCATGGCGGCGGTTTTGATAGAAAGTCGTGCAGAATGTAACGGAGGGAAGAGGAGGGTATAGAGGTTATGGCGAAGAACCGAACAGACAGGTATAAATTGGAATTGATGAGCTGGTGCTGCTGCTCGCGTTGATTTCTGAGCTTGGGCAGAAGATTCTGCCGGGCGGTCTAGGATACTCCGGTTTTGCTTCCGGTTTTGCTGCCATGGCACGTGATCTGTTCTTGAATGGTTGATACGACCTACAGGCTGAAGGGGTAATTTGAGTGAGCGTTCTTGCGATACAAGATTCGAATGGTCTGTCTATTGGTACAAAATATGATTAAAGTGTATATAACTCCAACGCGCCACTGGCCGAATAGCGAGGCTGCACCCTGTATGTATGTACTCCTGAGGACAAGAATCAAATCAGTTAGAGAATCACTGCCAAACTCCGTGTATGCAATGAAACATCAAACATTAGCATTAATCGTGTACGAGAGGTGTAGTCCCAGGCGACTTGTGAGAATGTGACCGTGACGGACTAGGCGCTCGAGATCGGCGGCCGTTTGTCGTCGGGGCTAGCGCAACGGGGGCTAGGTGGTCTCTGCTTTCTGTTCTCACGACAAGGCCGCTGCGATCGATGGACGGGGGCGCAGTGGTTATACCAAGGCCAATAGTCGCAGACGAGGAGTTGTCGTGGGTAAAGTTCAGACGGGCCGGGCTGTGATTTCCCCAGCTAGGTGTGCGCTTTGGTGGTAGAAAGGCAGTCGACTCGTTGTCAGAAATGTTGTCATATGATGATCGGCTGGAATCTGAACCAACGAGCTCGATGTCTTGAACACCTTCTTCCAAGATACGCTCATACGACGGTCCGCGGGTGCCAAAGAACGATGGCTTGACTGGTGCAGATGCCTTGCGCTTTCTTTGCTGTATTGAGCGGCCGCGTCCCCGTTTGAGTATACTGTTGACCTTGTGGTAGAGTTTGAGGCGGCGGCCACGACCGCAGAGGAAGAAGAGGGCGAGAATAATGATGAGGATAAATAATATGAAACCAGGGATGCGGCGTGATGAGCTGCCCTCGAAAAGGGCCTCCTGCCATGACTCCTCGTGGAGGTTCTCAGTGCTCGGCAGCAACTCGGCACTAGGGAACTGGAAGTCGCTAGGGACACCGGCAACATTACTTCCGAAACCAACAGGAAGGGCCTCTTGGGTCTCAACAGGAACTTGGGATGCAGCGTACAGCACCATTTTTCCAAGAGTCCAGCTAACTTCCGTCGCGTCAATCTTGTTGACAGCCTGGAAGGCATCGAGATAGCCTTTGTTCTTCCCGTGTTCGAGGATTTCCTTCGTTCCGTTGGTGGCAGTTGACATTGGCTCAAGACCAACGCGGGGCACACCAATACCGTCGTGGAGAACGTTGATGATCCAAGAAGCCTTAAAGCAAACCTCATAAGCTTTCTCGTGATCCAATTTCTTTCCCCATTTGTGCTCGGAAATACCCTGTTCGATGCTTTCCCAATCTTGTGAACAAAACGCCTCGACTCGTTGCTGGTAGGTGTTGAAATCGTACGCTTTGTCGGTGTGTCCCATCTCGAAAACTTCGTGCGTAGTATGCCAGTACTCACTGATACCGACAAAGTGGTTGACGTCAAAGTCGATGGCTGGGACGTGAATGCCATGAAGCAAACAGGGCTCATCTTGACATGGTGCATCCTTGTCGAGTAGAGGGTACGTTCCGCGCAGGCACTCATCGAACTTTCCAGTTCCCAAGAGGTAGTGTGCTGGTTCGCCTTCCACGGCCTTTCCATCTAGTGTCGTTCGAAGGCCGGCGGGTAGACATGGATCGGGGAATTCCTTCACGTTCTCTGTACCGAGCGCGCTCTGCAGTGCGGTGAGATACCGGCGGCGCGCTTCTCGCACTCCAAACTCCAGCCAGGAGGTAACAAAAACCCGATGCTCTTGCGTGGAACCGTCTATATTCCGCAGCCGGAGAAGAGTCAGATCGTTTGCATGCTTCTCACTTTCCGTCGCGTTCGGGGCGAATGCAATCTGGGCCGATGCCCCACCCATGTCGAGAAATCCGTACGTATGATGTCCCTTTCTATGGTCATGCTGTCCGGGCGAGTCGAAGCTTCCAAGCAGATAGTTTGTCGCAACCCAACCGTAGAGTCCTTCCGTAACCCCAGGAATAACCTGAATATGTAAATTGCAGTCCGGCAGCGCAAAGTCGAAGTTCTCGCGAGCGTACGAGCAAATATGATCCAATAAGAGTTTCTGTTTCACGTCCTCCACCAGGCGCATTCCAGCAGTAGCGAGAAGGAAGATCGGTGTATCTTTGATTGCATCGTCGGGTACAATGTCGCGAGCAAATTCGAGTAGCTCTGACAGATGTTCTGGGCCGATTTCCTCCGGGCGATCCGCGAAAGTGGAAACTCCTGCTTGTTGTTAGAACCATCAATTCCAGTCCTGTACGACAAGCATACCAGGGTGTATCTTCTTCACCCAGCTCGATTTCGTTTTGATCTCCGGGAGTGATTTAAGGTCATGACCGGACTCCTTGCGCGCAACGGCGTTATCCAGCCAGCGGTAGACATGAACTCGAGTCCCCTGCTGTATGTTAGAAGCTGTATTCGACAACGTTGGACTGAACTGACAGATGATCCTGCATCGAGGACGATACCGTAGTGCCCTGGGGAGCGATCGTCAGCCATGTCACACTGATTGTCAAATTGGAGCGCACAGGTGACTTACATTTACCCATGAGGGCTGGTGATATGGTTTGAAGCTGTTTATAAAATTGGCATGACACTCGAGGCCGAACGAGGAACGATCCCAAAGGGTCTGATTGAGAGGGGTGGTGAATCCGGGGAATTCAGCGATAAAAGTGGCGACGGGGAGTGTCCGAGGGGTTGTAAAGGATGGAGCTGAGCGAGTTGAAACGAGTGGCTTTGCGAACGAAGAGGGGTTGCAACCGAAAGGAAGCTGAAACGACAGAAGGACAGGGAAACGAGGAGAGGAAAGTGAGGAGAGGGGGAAGAGTGCAGGTGGTGAGGTGAGGCCAACGATAACAGCGGGATCGATGGCGACAGTTGCAGCAAAAAAAGGACGCGACAGCCTGCAGATCCGCTGCGACAACGCTAGTCTGTTTTCGGCTCGGTCCAACCGTCACCGGTGGGGCTGGTTTCCTCGATTTCTCTCTGGATTTCAGGAATTGACTGATGTCGTAGGCGCAGAAGGGGGACAATATCAGTGTCTCAAGGCTGGTGGAATTATTCCTTTCCTCCTGCCTGCATTGTACCGTCGCCAGCAGTTGCCATCGCCAGCAGACCCCTATATTAATAGTCGGGGGTGACGCAAGCTCTCTTGGCCGGCGTGCCAAAATGCAAGGTGTGATTGGCCAAGTGTCTGCCAAGGATGACCCTGATAAGAGCAAAGGCTGGGGTCCAGAACCGCTGCAGTTGACGGATGCATGCACTTCGGCGCGCTGGGGGATCTTCAGGGCATGACCTCACTGATTGATAGACCGTTATCATCTTTTGAGTCCGGCAGTACGGAGTACAATTCATTATTAGAGAATGAATGATTTACGATATTGTCTGATACGATACTCCGAGTGGGCTTCGTGTGGACTGCCCAAAGGTCTAGACTACCCCTAGCTCAAATAAATCTCCGGTCAATATAAGAGTGGACGCCTGAGGCAGATGCGCTCCTTATTGATCAACCGCAAGGCGACCTGTATACCAACAACATAAAGTTCTTCAACACGATACCAAATTTCCATCAACACCCCCTTCCTTTTACCATATCAACCACCCAGTCTACAGCGGGAATCGTAGTCGATGTTTCGAGCGGAACATTTTTTTGCCATTCTATAAGGCGTAAAAGAGCCCTGAGACTACGAGGGTGTGTTGAGGTTGGGGATGGTGGGGAGGTTATTGTTCTGATAATGTGACATCCAGCCGAATGGGTTCTTGTCAACAGTCAAACCTACTCCTATGATTAGTTATAACCAAGAGTACCAGTTCAAGTATTAGATCAATTAACACTACAACCTCAACAAAGGAGACATAGCTTCAAAACCTGGAGTCAAGAGCTTAAGCAGACTTGATCTCCGTCCCCTCAGCAGTCTGCACCTCACTCGACGGCGCCTTAGAAACCCCCATCAACGGCGACGCATTGATACGCTCAAGCAGCGAAAAGTCACCAATCTGTTCATCGACGAAGAACGAAGCATCAAGTCCAACCATCTCCGCCTCTTCACTCACTCTCAACCCCAGGAACGGAATGTACTTCATGATCATCAACAAAACCGCGGTGACAACAAACGAGTACGCCGAGACCGCACAGATCTCTGCAAGCTGCTTTCCAACCTGCACTCCCTCCCCGTTGATTGCTCCAGGGATGAGAGTCCCGCCATCCAGGGCAGAGATATAGTGGTCTGCGAAAATGCCGGTGAGGAACGAGCCAACCATGCCACCGACACCATGGAGCTTGAAGACATCCATCCCCTCATCAACCCGGATCCAGTCGTTGAGGTTCTTACAGAGACTGCACACAATGCCGGTGAGAAAGCCGATTAGCGCGCCTAGCCAGACGGTCACGCATCCGGCTGCCGGGGTGATGCCGACTAAACCGGCAATTGCACCTTCGCAAGCGCCAACGACCGAGAATTTGCCTTTGTTGCGGATCATGTCGACAAGGACCCAGCCGAGGATTCCGGTGGAGGCGGCGACGTTGGTATTCATTATTGCGAGGTAGCCGCGAACGCTGGCGCTGAGGGTTGAACCGCCCTGTTATCTTAATTAGTTGTGAGTGTATATGCGGGGAGATGAGGACGCACGTTGAATCCAAGCCAGCCGGTCCAGATGAAGATGGTACCGATAAACACCAGGGTTGTGTTGTGAGGTCTCCTCATGGAAGCGTCGGGGTATCCGCGGCGCTTTCCGAGGACGACGGCGTAAGCTAGGGAAGCGCAGCCAGAGGCAATGTGGACGGGGCCACCGCCGGCAAAGTCGATAGAGGGAAGGTTGTAGAGCCAGCCTTGGCTGCTCCAGGTCCAACGGGCGAGCGGGCAGTATACGATTGTCTCCCAAAAGAAGGAGAAAATGAGGAGAGCAAGGATGTTGCCACGTTCAAATGCACCACCAGCGACAATCATCACCTGTTGCAGTCAGTTACCGCATGAGAATATCAGGTATCGAGTGGTACTCACCGTGCATGCTCCGAAAAGAAGCTGGAACATGACGAAGAGAATCTCGGGAAGGACAGCCGAGCCTGGCGACGGGGCAGCCATGACTTCCATAAGACCAAAGTTTCGCAGTGTGCCGATGAAGGGACCGCCATTTCGAGAGTAGGTGAGGGAGTACCCCCAAAATATCCACTGGAAGGTGGTTCTACGTTGGTTAGCTTGCAATTTGCTGCAGCGTGATGACAACATACACAGCCAGAATCAACAGCGCCTGGAACAAAAATGTCATTGCAGACTTCCTCCTTGTCAAGCCACTGTATAGGAGCGCAACACCAGGAAGGATGAAGAAGACGATAAAGGTACAGGCGACGATGTAGATCGAGTGGAATTCAAGGCCGGCAAACGGGGCATTCACGTCGATTTGGGTCGTGTCTCCGCCATCTGGCATCGAGGGTTCATATTCTGGCTGAGTTGATAGATTAGCTGGCTGTAGTGCCTGTAAATGAAATCGACTCACAGTGGACATGGTGAGTGCTCGTTCGCGAAGCGCTGGACCAAATCTTCAGCAGGCTCTTGCAGGGCAGGCTGCTTCACCAAACCCCGCAGAGGATCTCATCGCATATTTATCCTGCGCCGGATACTCTGCTGATCTCAGATAGCTGGGTCCGTTCCATGATTATCGCCCCTCTTTCGCGACTATTAGCGAGCCAAGAGTACGGAAGAGCTGTTATCTTGAGGCCAAGAGTCCACCTGTGAATGTCTTATACCAAGAACAGCATCCTAGACGGACTCACAATGATAGGAGCGTTCTTTGACCTTATCTGAAAGTCTTGATACCGCGATGCCAAGGTACAAGATCGGGGAGCTCGACGGTGCTGATAAGATAGAGCTGCACAGCTTCCAATGAGAGCGGCGAGATTCGTCTTAGTCTGTATCCCCGGAAAACACAACCTGCTGGGGTTTAGTGCGAGATGGTAGCAAGGCTGAAGCGAGATATCGGGGTGCGTCGAGGTCCTGGATATGCATGATCGTCATTGGTGAGAGATAGCGCGTTCAGCTGTTGCCATTGGGCGCCGGGGTAACTGCCTGTGTATAGCTCAAACCCAGCCGCGTTGAACCTCCTATTAGATGGAATAATAAGGATATTACCTGCAGCATCGTACTCGGGGCTATCGAGCTCCAGGTGTTTGGCCAGGTGTTTGGGACAAGCAGGCTGGGGTTGTCAGCCATCCAACCACACGGGGTACTTACCGACGGTCAGATTAGCATGCCGATGGCTTGCTTGATGCCATTTGGATGTGAAATGAATAATGAGATGAGGCTGACTCAGAGGACGATGCTGGTGTTGGAGCAGGTAGGTGTTCATGAATGAGTCAAGAAGCTGCACGGCATCTCATTGCGGGGTCATGTGCTTCATGATCGACCTTAGCTATCGCCTCAACCTCCTGCTTCCACTATTACCTTTATATTTTCCGTGCCTATACTGATCTCAAGACATAAAAATACCACATTCATGTATTCTAATCGTTCAACTCGCTTGTCTGACCACCCTAATAGCGCTAATCCTTGAGTAAAGACAACAACAACCCTCTTTAGCAACTGGTGCAGCTACAATGCGATGCTTCTATGTGTTCTCCCCGCATTACTGCATGCCGAGGCTTGTCGCCGAGAACCATATATCTGCATATATACACGTGAATTCGTAACTACTATGTAGGATAGTGAACTTGGCGAAGACTCAAGGGTACAAGTACTCATTATTGACAGTACAATCTTGAACATGTACCAATCCGATCTATTTCCCGCTAGAAAGACCTCATTCGTATTATGCAAATTCATACTTTATCATACACTCATCAAATCATCATATACCGTCTCATATCCACACAGCCAGCCTGACTTCAACCCAAGCTAACTCAACCCTCACTCCTCCGGAATAACCTGATCTGCCATTAGCAGCACAGGTCCTTGAACAGCCTCATACGAAACTCTCATCCCCTCTCTCAGTGTGCCCACAGGAACAACCGCCTGCGAGCGGAGGATGAGCTCGCCGCCGAACTCAGAGGTGATGAACCCGAAGCCTTGGGCTTCGTTGTAACATTTTATGGTGCCAAATTGGCGGTTTGCTGTGGAGGGGGACATGGGTGTTTGCGGGGCTGAATATTATTAGTGACGGGATCAGTAGTGTGGGTTGATTGAGCGGTAGGGGTATAGTATAGCTGGAATAGAATGAAAAGGATCATACATTCCACAGGAGAAGACGGCGCAGAGGGAGTCTTGAGGAGGAGTGGGAGGGTGATGTTGATCGGCCTTGTAGTAGTGGTAGACATGATGAAGATTATATGACTAAATAACCCTGCGCTGATACTGTCGTGTGCTCGTGTGCTCTGTTCTGGCTCTTCAAAGTCGAGGATATCTTGGTGAGTTATATATCCCTCATGGTGTTCTCTTCCGCTGGTGCGAGATCATCCGATTCTTCCCGGTCTCAGCAGAGGGACCGGACCGGGACTACATGTGTGACGAGAATGATTCTGCTGCAAGGCTGCCCCTCTCCTGGCCGTTCTAAGCGATTGCTCCATGATCGGCGCTAGTTATTGGTTAGCGTTGCCGAAGGGGTGCAGATCTAGTACCCATAGGCTCGTTTTTCCGGAGCTGCCCATGGAATCAGACCACCAAACTGGTATGGATTTCTATGTTTATCGTAGTGAAGGCCAGGCCTCAGGGTCAGGTGGTTGTTCATCCATCTGGGGAATGTGAGTCGGGTTCCCGAACAAGGTTCTTCCAGAAACCACCTAAAAGCCAGACCGCAAGTGTGGAGTGCTATATCCGTGCTTTTCGGCCGGCACGTGGTAAGGAGCGACTCTGGTTCGCTGAGAGTATATCACAGGGTCTTTGAGTCCGGGAATCGAGACGGTGAAGGGTGGTATGAGCTTTAGCTTCGTCGCGAGTTCTAGGCCATACAGTCCTAGCTGATTCGACTTGGCTTGGCTTGACGGCTAATATTGTGCCTACGCAAGTGCTGAG
Source organism: Aspergillus karnatakaensis (assembly GCF_047715665.1). Taxonomy (NCBI): domain Eukaryota; kingdom Fungi; phylum Ascomycota; class Eurotiomycetes; order Eurotiales; family Aspergillaceae; genus Aspergillus; species Aspergillus karnatakaensis. Next base: position 1,080,181 of record NW_027395713.1, on the reverse strand, counting down.
CAATTATCAAATATCCTGGTTGCGTGTCCATGTCCAGTAAATAGATACTTCTATGCTATATACAATATATACACAGTCACCTTCAGGCTAGATATAAATATACAGCCCCCAGCTTTTTTCGCTCGCGAAGAGGACAGACCTCTAGGCAGCATTCACTTCCCCCTCCGAGTCCCTCTCCGTGTCCCCTGTTTTCTCTCTGACCCCTTCAACCCCCTCTCTGACGAGCTTCTCCGCAGCCTCCATACTGTAAGCCGGCCCCTTATACTCCCTATTCCCCCTAATGACCCACCAAAGCCCCACAAGCGTCATCAAGCCAACAGTAATAACGCTCGTATAGTTCATATTTTGCACCGTAACCGGCATCACAAACGGGAAGCAAAAGAATACAACGGTAACAAGGATATACACCACCGACCCAATGTTCACGATATAGCCAACCACACCACTCATTGCGAAGGGACCAGGGACAACCTTCTTCCGACGGGTGAGGACGTGTGGGATGATGGCGCCTGCATATGAGAGTGTGGACAGGACGATGAATGACGAGATGAGCGCCTGGAAGGCAGTTGTGCTTCCGACATAGATACACCCGAGGCAAGAGACCATTGCGCTCATTCCGATCGTGGCGTTAACCGGTGCGTTGAGTGTTGGGTGGACGCGCGCGAAGAACGGCGCGAAGGGGGTTGCGTTGTCGCGGGCTAGAGACCACCACATTCGGCCGCCTGTGGTGAGGGTTCCAATGAGAGTGGGGAAGGTCGCGAGGAAGAGGAGGGCGATGAGACCGACTGCGCCGGCGGTTGAGCCGGTTGCTTGCAGGTAGATCTCGGCTGTGGGGAAGTACGAGATGCTGCTGTCGAAGACAGCGTCGATGTCAGAGATGCCGTAGAAGAGGGCGACTAGGTAAACAAAAGCTGTTGCAAAGGCTGTGAGGAGTTGCAGCATGATGCCTTGGGGGACTTTGCGTTCCGGTTGAGGGACTGTAGAATATTAGTTTGGAACGGTCTATAGAGGAAAGAGACGTGTGGGCTGAACTCACCCTCCTCCGACAAATGACTGATACAATCCGGCGTGCCCACCGCAAACGCCGCATTCAACAACCCACTCAGGAAGCAGATTGCATCATTCCATCCGCCCGTCTCGTTATAATAAGTCCTCCACACCTGGCGGTTACTCGCGCGTCGACCTCCCTCCCTAACGCCAGGCATAACGGCCAACACGACAATTGTAATAAACAACCCGCCCATCGACAGAACAAGCGCAACGCGGTTCAAGAGCGGCAGGAAGCGGTTTCCGGTACAGACAATGCCGCAGCACATCCACAGCACAATCTGAAAAACGATAAACGGCTGCCAGCTGTGCCACTCGACGTCGGGATTGCGGAGCAGGTACATGGCGACCGCTTCGTTACCCAGGATAGAGGACATGGAAGAAGCGGAGAGAAGCCACGCGCAGGCGTTTAGGTAGCCCGTGAAGAAACCGGCTGCGCGGCCATGTCGGCCTGCGACGACGGAAGACCAGTGGTAGACACCGCCGGCGGATGGAATCGCGGAAGCCAGCTCGGACAACGACAAGGAGATCAAGCCGTAGAAGATGCTGACGACGATGAGGCCGTAGAGAACGGCCATGGGACCGCCATTGTACAGCGCTGTCACAATTGTTCCGCCTGTTGCGGCCCAGGAGCTATAGGTGGGTGGTTAGCGAGCGATCGACAGGAAGAATTCTCCGAAGGATGAGATCAAATAGTAGATTGATGATCGAGGGGTGGATTGATAAGATAGGGGATTGCGATTGCTCTTGCAATTGTGACAACTGCAGTTGCATTGCATGCAGAACTCACTTGGCGATGATGATCCCCAGACTGGTCAAGCTGAACAATCCAAATCCACGAACAAGCTCTTGCTTATGACCCAATGCAGCTTCGAGGCGAACCTCATCGACTTGTTCCTGGACGTCATTCTTGCCAGTCCCCTGGAGGTTGCTGTTTTTCCCACCCATTTTCTGTTGCTTGGATGAGACCTATCACACAAACCCAATTGTTGGTCACAAAAAGGAAAGAAAAAAGAACAAACGAAGAACAAAGAAAAGGTTGGCAGGGGGGGCGAGGGAACAAAGAAAAAAAAAAAAAGTCAAATGGCTGCAGTGTTATAGGCAGCGAATGATGCTAGCGAGTTAGCATGTGGGTGGTGCATTAGCTCCAATTAACCTTCCACTACGCTGGCCAGGGATGTGATTCCTTCGCCCGAACCCGATCAGCTTGCATGATGAGGTGATGGCGAGTTCGGTTTCTGCAGCGGCAATTGCATGGCATTGGCTTCTTCTGACCGGAGGGCTCCGAGTGCGAGCGAGTAGGGCTTGTTTTGTTGCCTGTGGTGTGAAAAAGGAGGATCCTTCTCCATGTCTGTTCATTACTTCTCCCTCCTTTGCCTTCTTTTATACAAGCTCTGTCCGAATTCGATGCTCACTTGAAGATCTCACACCGTCCCGACCATGGGGGAGAGTTCACCCACCCCGCACCAGCTCCTGGTGGAGGCTGTTGTGTTTTGGAGTATCGCCGTCGTGATCTTTGCCGGCCGAATGTATGTTTCACTGTGTGACTGATGCTGAAACTGTTGAAGCTGAGTGGAGCAGAATCTCACGATCTCTATCCAACGGAGGAATCAGGCATCTTCAGGGTAAGTGAATATGGCCGTCACACTTGAGCATTGCTGACTTCTCCAGCGGATGACTATATCATGACCGCTACATTCGTATGCCTCGCTGAGCCTTCCTACAAACGTTGAAGACTAACCACCCAGGCCGTCTACACAACCCTCCTCATCCTCATCCGCGTCTCAGCCGAATACGCCACGAACCTCTTTCCACACTCTGAACTCGAATCCATCCTGTCAGACCCTCAAGACGTTGCTAATCGTATCTACGGAAGCAAGATCGTCATCGGCCTCGAACAATGCATGCTCCTCTCAACCTGGGGGGTGAAGACCTGCCTGGTCGTAATGTACTGGAAGCTCACTGTCCGACTGCGGTGGCACCTCTTCGTGCAATGTCTCGCCGCCTACGTCGTGCTGGGATTCGTGGTCATCGAAATCACCTACTTCGCCGTCTACTGCCGGCCCTTCAGCCAGTACTGGGCTATCCCAGTCGATAACCCGCAGTGCGCGACCTATCAGCACTACAGTATCACGCAGGCGGTATTCAACCTCTCCTCGGACGCATGGATGCTGGCTATTCCAATCCCATTGCTCCAGAAGACGCAGATGCCGCTGAAGAAGAAGATCCTGCTCATGGGCGTGCTCTTCCTCGGTGTGTTTGTGATGATCGCGGCGATCCTGAACAAGTACTTCAACTTTGCGTCTCCCCAGACAACAATCTACCAGCTTTGGTATATTCGCGAGGCAAGCACGGCGATCTACGTTGCCAATCTGATGTGTTGGTGGCCGCTTCTACGGAAGATCTTCGGCAAGGCGCTGTCGCAGTATAGCAGCAACTACAATACGAATCGGTACGGGGACCCTTCGTCGCGCTCTGGCGGTCTGTCGCAGCAGCTTGCGTCTGTGACTGCGGGCGCGAGCGCAAATCGTACGCAGAAGTCTACGGATGGGAAGGCGTCCAAGTCGCGGTGGTGGAAGCAGTCGCAGGCGCGGTCAGAGTCGAAGGTGTTGGCCACGTCAGCCAGCCAAGAGGCGATCAACAGTGGGGAGCAGGGCGAGGGCGATGTGCCGCTGGAAATCTGGCGGAAGGTCGAGTACAATGTGGAACAGAACGCGGACCCGAAACGGTCTCCATAAAAGAGAGTTAGATTAGATCATGATATTTCCTTGTTTTTTCATGGCCACTGCCGCAGACTCCAGAGCAACCGTTTGTGCGAGACCGAGAAGCAGAGGAAGGGAAAGGGGCAGCGTGGTGGGGGTCCGCAAGTTCAAGGGATCGGCGAAGGATGAGGATCCCGGTCAGAGCACCCTGGCTCGGCTTTCGGATTGGCCCTGGTAAAGGATCGGTCCGGAGATTCCGGTATATGTTGGCCTGTTATTGGTGTTCTTTGCGGCATAATGAGATCCAGCGGGTCTCGTGGGGGCCGGTGAGAGCTCGCTCGTGTCTCGTGGGCTTAACTCCAGATGGATGGTGCTCCAGCAGAGAGAGTTTTCTAGACCGGTCTAGAGTTTCAGGGAAACCACGATTTCCGCAAGAATGGCATTGTTGCCGTGCACCAAGGCACTAGTCAGGGCACCAGGAACGAGGTCTCAGGAGAGAACTTTGGGAGAAATCTCGAACACCGCGGGATGACCGGCAAGCCGGCAACGAAGGAACCCATCCGCATTGGCTGGTCCTGGGGGTTCGATTAAGGTTTGTGATTGGGTCTTGCCATGGTTGGTGACCACGGGTGCGTTGCTGTTGCACGTTGAGCATCACAGTTGGATCCATTCCTCCACTTCCCGGATGATTCCCCCGTCAGTAATGGGTCTACCAGCCTCTACAATGCACATCACAGCGATTGTAACCATGAGACTTTCTCCGAGCCTTCTGCTTCCGCCTATCAGAAATTCCGATTCCTCAATTCGAGAAACTCACTGCCCCTGAACCACTCGGTGAACCTGCATCGTGCATTATGAACTACTGGAAGTAGCTTAAGGCTACATGAACCGCCCCTATCCTCGGTTCATGACTTTATTCGCCTGAGACATGGCACCACTTGAATCCTTCTCAGCCACAAGGAGGTCTCTCTCTTGTTAGCTCAGTGGATTGCTCAGCTTTCATCTCCCCAACGCCACAAGGAACATATTTCCTTACTATGCGAAACTAGGCCATTCCCTCTCCAGAAGCCCCATTAGCCGGACTCTCTGAGTCTGGATGGTTTCGGAGGCACCGACGTATCTCCACTGACGGGGTGGAGTAGCATTACTCCTTCGGAACGTAGTAGCTACGAATACGAAAATTTAAGCTGAGATAAGGCCAGGCCCATGAGGGTCGCCTAGCAGCTGATAGGTGGGCAATCCTCAACTGATGCGTATACGCATCCGGTCAATTATCAACGCTATGTTGGAGTTCATAAAAAGGGAGAACACTGTCTAGCTAACTAGAGACACCTGTCGGTTGAACGCCCGAGGCCAACACTCATAATCTGGAAAGTGATTGGTTACTTACCCCCATTTACACATCCATCTAAATTGGATACCGGAAGGATCTGGTCCCCTGGCTCTGCCTCTGCACTCCAACCTCCATCTCACCCTTCTCATCAACAACTCTCCTCCCTTCCACTCCTTCCATTTCCCTCTCCCTCTCATCAAACCTCCTATTAATTCTAACAAGCACACCCCTCAAAACCACACTAAGCACAGCAGAAACCGTAAGCAAGCCAACCACAATCCCCAACGCCAACCTCCAATGCGGACTATCCCTCTCCCGATACGTAAACGGCGTCCAAACCGCACACCCGTTCGCAATCATACTCACAAACCCCATCGCAGCAGCCCGCTTAGCAGGCGGTCTACTCATGACACTCGCAATCCACGCAGATATTACCGTGTTCATGCTGTAGATGAACAGCATCAAAAACATACTGAAATAGCGCACCCCAAAGCTTGAGATTGGAGACATGAAAATGACAAACCCCGTTATCGCAATAGGAGCTGGGTAGAACACGAACCAGAACCGGTGGCCCGTTTTGTCGGAGAGGTAGCTGTGGATCCAGCTGTAGATTGCTGTGAAGACGAAGGGCGGCGCGACGAGGAGGAGCGAAATTATGTTTGAGTACCCCAGGCTGCGAGTCATGGTTGGAAAGAAGTTTTGGCATCCGATTGAGGCGATTATGCCGGTGTTTATCGCTGTCATGAGGTAGAGCTTTGGGTCGGCGAGGGCCATGTAAAGGCCGCGTAGCGGGGTGATGGTGCTGTCGAGGTCTGTTGTGCTGGTCTCTAGGGTAAGGCGGCGGATTGCTGATTGCCTTGTCAGCGAGTTTAGAGTGGAGTGGCGAGAATGTCTTACCGACTTCTCGCGTTGCGGGCGTGAGTGCAGCCCAGGTGTGTGGGAAATCCGGGAGGAGGGCGATGAGGACGAAGCCGCCGAGAATAGAGACTTGAACGATTAAGCAGATGTTGATGGTTTACAGCTAATACATACCTGCGCCTTCAATGATGTATAACCATCGCCATGCTTCAAGGCCTCGCGCACCGTCTAAGCTAGCAGAGATGCCCGCTGCTATCAAGGACCCCGTTGCAGAAGCAATGATTCCCGCCGACAAGCAGATGCTCAAGCGGAGAGAAAGCTCGGACTGTTTGTACCATTTCTTCTATCATTAGCAACGGTTAATGTTCTAATAAAAGCCCAACTCACCGACAGATAAAATATCATCCCAGGATACACAGGAGCCTCTATACTTCATCAGCAGGGCAGTCACTTTATAAGGACGAAAGGTTTGGGAACAAACCAACACATCCCAAAACAACTCTACAGGCTACCAACCCATTAAAACTCTTGACCGTGCTCGTACAAGCCGTAACCAGCCCCCAGGCTAGAATCGACAGCCCGATATGCCACGACGGCCGACCGAAGTGGTTTAGTACCATGTTCGACGGAATCTGGAAGATTGTGTATCCTACATAGAACACGCTCAGCCCGGTCTGGAACTGCGCGTCGGACATGTGTAGATCGCGTTCTATGTGTTGGAGACGGGCGGCTGCGTAGTTGTTCCTGACGATTCTTGGTTAGGGCTGCGAACAAGAGTGGAGGGTTAGCGGACACGTACCGGTCTATGCAGTTGAGGAAGAAGGACATGGCAATCAGAGGAAGGATCATGAGATCGAGTCTGCGAACGAGTCTCTTCTCAATAAGCTTCTCATTGTCGCTGAGGGGAGTGATTGTGGGGGCTTCGGGGATAGGACTGAGGCTGGGGGTGGGGGTGGTGCTCCCAATCTCAGATCTAATCATCTTCTCCGCCATTTCTTCCGTTACATTTGACTGAAGAGGACAGCGCAATTGTTGGAATCGAGATTGTGGAGCCCTTACAGGGCTTAAATAGTCAGAAGCTGACCAAGGCTGTTACACATGTCCATGTGAGTGGACATTGGAATGCTGGCCACTGCAAAGGTATTGGTCAATCGTCGAGGTCTCATCAGATTGCTTCTTGGTATCAGCCAGTAGAACTTAATCTTAAGATGCACAAACTCAGCAGACACATACTCCTTGTTCTCCAAGGACGAATAGAAGATCCTGCTCGGCCCCGAGACGATCAAGCCCCTCGCCGAGCGGATAACAGACCATGTTTGATGATCCTGCGCCAGCCACATCTATGCTTGTGACCGTAAGCACGTCCCTCTTGTGTGCCGATTTTGCAATATCAAGAGGCTTATTTTGGCACGTTCAACTCGGAGGATATAATATTCCTCTTCTTCTATCCGAGCCGGAGATACCTTGACGCAATCGATACATCCCACGATGCTACCCAATACAGGTACCCGTAAAGTGTCAATACATTGTTAGAATATGTTCGGCATTTCTGTAGCTACAAAGCTCAAGAGGTCGGGGCATGGAATGTAACGATCCGTTCAGGTGCGGCTTTGTAGCGACAATTCGTTCAGAACGAGACATCAAATCGAGTGGACACTGCTCGGTGTATTTTGGAAAGACAATCCTGAGCACTCTCTCAGGATCCTCGGATATAGAAAGCTCGCTAAGGCGTCTAGACAATTGGTTACCAGTCCGGAGGCGTCTTGCTATGTCGTACACTTCCTCGTGCTGGAGAAAGCACAGCGTGACCGGCGAGAGTCGCATTGCAACAGCTCGAGGATGAAGGTCAATCTTGCCAGGCAGACCTAGCCAAGCGACGGTGCAGTACCAAGACAATTTGGTCAACTTGGCCCTGTATTCGCAATCTTCACCTCACTGGCTCTCCATATCTGACATTCTTGTATAGAGACTACCGACCCGACTTTGAGTCGAGTCCATGATGTGGGTTAAGAGGTCCATGTTCGGTGTACTGCCGGCAATGGGGTAGAGCATGCGGTAATGATATAGTGAAATTGCCCCTCTTTGCTCGCAGCAGAATCGTGTGTGAGCGCACGCATTCTCGTATCCAGCCGTCTAGCGTCAACGTAGCGTAGCTCCGCCTCGGATCGTTTGTGGCTGTGACCAACGTCAGGAGGAAGAGTAGCGAATTCAAACACGGTATATCACGCCCTCTCCTTTTTGAGGGTGGGAAAGATCAAAACAGAACCTCGTTCAAGGAAGCGGATCTTACCATGGAGAGTGAGAACCTTCCTCAGCACAACGGTCGACAAGGCGAGCCAGTCGTCGAGTCGACAGAATGGCCACCTTCAGAGCTCATGATCAGGGCGAAGCGTGACGACGCTGTACGAGCCTTCCTGAGCGGTCTGATTACCAGCGGGACGTTCATCTATGGCGAAACAACGTAGGATGGTCGGAGCAAATACACATCCGAGTGGAATGACAGCAAGAAAGGGCTTGCAAAAGCCGCACACCCATCTTTTGGTATGTATACGTTGGTATACCTCAGACGGAAAGAAGGGGAATCAATTATTTGACAGCGGCGCCAGAATTGTACAAAAAGAAAAAAAGTGTCAAAAAAACACCATTGGATGGAAATCCCATAGACTACGACACGGAAGACGAAACATTTTTTAGCATTGAGGCGCATCCTGCGTACGAGAATGAGAACCCAAGAACAGTCACGACTGAAGGATTTGGCCTTGAATGCTGGGACTATGAAGAGAGGCATGGGCGTCCGAGAAACCGGACTGTTTTGTGCAGCGGTGCTGCCATGGGGGGAGTGCCGGCGCAGAAGCTCCTGAGGAGAGTGAGCGAGCTTCGGAACCCGAGGCAACTGGGTGTTGATCCTGTCAAAGATGATATTGATCTCATCGAGTTCATTGGGTGAATAGTGTAAGATGTGTTTAACATCCAGTGATGATATGTTGTGATGCTGATTCTCTATAGAAGAACCGCCCTGGTCGGAGCTGAATTTGGCTCAAAGCACGAGAAGTGGCTGGTTCCTCTCATACAGACCCTCAATCGAAAAGACGTTTTCATAGACTTCTCGGAGGACACCAGGGTAGCACAGTTCCTGTTCGCGCAAGAAAAAGAGTACAACATCTGGAGTTTTCTCAATCAAATCATTTTGGCAAAGGAGCTGGCCAGACGCCTAGAAAACGTCGGTGGCCTGGTATTCAATGAGCTGACTGCGCAAATAATCGCCTCTATGACCCTCGCCGACCTCTTCATTCAAAACGTGGACATTGTCCTAGAAGACTCCCATGTCGACACATCAAGTCTCTATCGACCCTTGTCGGACGACCAGAGAGCGAAAGCGGAGGCACTTAAAGCCGGAGGCAACGTGGCCATGCAGAACAAGAACTGGCAACTTGCCGAGCAGCTCTATTTCCAAGCCATCGAGATCAACCCCGCGAGCCCCATCTACCGGAATAACCACTCGGGTGCATATACCTCCCTCGGGAAATTCTGGGAAGCCGCCGGACAAGCATATATGGCGACGCAATTGGACCCGAATTACGCAAAGGCATGGGCGCGGCTAGGATTTGCGCAGCTAAAGATCGGATATGCGAAGCAGGCGCGGAAGTCATATCAGCGTGCGATTGAGATTGCTGGCTCTAATGCAAGTGGACCTATAAGGCAGGGGCTCGCGGACTCTAGAAAGACAATTGAAGGGAATCGTCAGAGGGCTGAGAGGGGTTATGCCTTTTCCAAAGAACTGCTAGATCAGGACTTCGACATTAATATGAAGGCCTATAAAGTCCAGTCTCGGATTCACAAGCAACAAGAGGAAGGGCTTGTCTTCTTTGCTTAGCAGATGGGATGGCCCTATCTTGAGGAGGTCCAGAAGAACATCGGTCAGGCCTACAGCCAGATAGTGAGCACAGGCGGGGGCTCAGCCGTCTTGGAGGAGTAGCTCTATGGCTTGATGACGCCTGGAAGGCTGTTGTCTTTTAACATCATGTGTGCGCTTCTCGAATGCAGTCCGTCCGTCACGGCAAGTGGGTTCAATGGCTACCCACCCTACAGTGACAGTGGCATTGCTTTGCCGCAGGTATCATATTGGCGGGTCCGAACTGTTCTATGTCGCTTTTTCGGCTGTCTTCCTGGCGTTGCTTCATCAAACGGCTGGATTGGCCCCTGTCCGCCCGTCGGATTGTCCCTCAGCCGCCAGTCAGGAGCATCAACAGCGCCGTATGTTGTTTACAAGCGGTCCGGCTGGAAAGGCTACCTTTACGGCCAGAACTGGCGGGCCAGGCTGAAATAGAGAACCACTTGCACTATCGCCCGGGTGTCGTCTTGCAGATGGGTGATACCTAGGTAGCGCCCTGATTACCTATACCTTGCATCATAAGCCAATATTTTTGACGCTTCCGCCGTTTGATCTGGGGCTGCAGGCTCGCACGAGATTCATACTCGTGAGCTGCAGAATAACGAGAAATTCTGGGATGTGGAGAAGCTCAAGTCGAGCTTTCCGGATGATGACTATTTAAAGGTGATGATTATCGACGCCACGGCAGAGGGCAGTGAATTACTTGCTCGAGCATGGTGTGCTGAAAAGGGTAGGAATGCGGTAATTCGAAGGGCTAGTGGGCCATGCTTTACGTATACCTTTTGAACGGCGAGCAACCAGGGGCTGGCAGTGAGAGTATTGATCTGGGTTTCTTGATGTTGTCTCGGAGCGAAGGTAGAGTGAAGCCGTTCCTTATCACCTCCATCTCCTCTCAGCCCAGCAGAAACACAACACAATCAATCTTTCCTTTCACTAAAACACAGTCCCTCTTACTCTCTTGACTTCTCTGGAAGCTATCTTCCTTACCTCTTCTTATCCATCTCTCAGATCAGAGTTCTTTCTCCTTTCCATACCACCTCGTCATCTCCCAGCAATCATCATCCACTTCCACCCAAGTATTCCTCTCCAGCATTCTCCCACGCCATCAAATCCACACAGCAAACCACACCACGACCAAAATGTCCGGTAAAATGGTCTGGAACGCCGAGGCAGACGCCAAGGTCCGTCCTCTCCCAAGACTTCCCTCTATCTTTCCTTCCCTTCTCTATTAGGACAGTCCAAACTAACATCAACTGCAATATCCAGCTCCTCCTCGGCGTCCTTGAGCAAATCAAAGAGGCGAAACTCTCCCTCGACAGCAAGAAGCTTGCTGAGTTTATGGGCCCTAGTATGTTCCCTCTCCCCTTTTTCTAAAGCCAGACTGGTCTAACTCCCACTGCCATGGTATAGACTGCATCCCGGGCGCCGTGTGTAACCGCCTCGCGCGCTTGAAGAAGAGAGGCGGTGCCGACACCGCGACTACCACCACCGAAGACAACGAGGATCAGGCAGACGGTACCAGCAAGGGGTATACCGGTGATGCTTCCGATGTATCTCCTCAGAAGAGAAAGGCTACGCGTAAGCCTAGGGTCTCAGTGAAGAAGGCCAAGGCCGAACCTAAAGCCGAGGCTGAGGCTGATGCTAAGGGCAATGTTAAGTCTGAGGGCGGGGTAAAGGAGGAGGCTGAGGATGAAGACGAGGACATGGCTTAGTGGAATTTTCGGGCATGAGTTGGGATATCGAGCATCGAGCAGAATTTCTTTCTAAAGTCGGGATCAGGTGGGACCAGGTCGACATGGGGATCTTTGGTGCGGTAACTGGTTTGGAAGGGGTGGTTCTTTTTTTTTTTTCTGCGTTTTTTCGGGTCTTTTTCATTGGTTTCTTTTTTCATTTTCTTCCACGGTGGACTCAGGTGTCATGCCCTCTTATTTGAACTGGAGAAGAGAGTTTACCAGGTGCTTTTGGGCTTTTCTACGGACGCAGGTTTCCTATGCAAGTGATCTCCTTTGAGGGACAAGAGATGGTACAGATTGCGAGCACATTATAGCAAACGCAGGGAAAGATTCTCCATGGCAAATGATCCTTGAACTTTCTGATATCAACCGCAATGTGTCCCTATGTAGCTATCCAGCTTTGGTCAAGCCATACTAGACACAACCCTCCTTGAATAAAAAACCAAGCGCGTAAAGATTCTCTCCTCTCCCCAGTGCACAATCCCAAAGCACAGAATGCAGAATTCCCTAGAGCATTCAACAGAAAACATCACCGTCCTCCACCTTCTCAACCTTGATCTTCTTCTTCTTGACGGGAGAATCCACGTCCATGTTCCCATCGACATCCTCATCCTCATCATAATCTTCGTCAACACCAACACCCGCAAGGTAAGCCTCGGCCTTGTTATCGAAATCCTCCAGTTCTGTCTTGATTTTGACCTCTTTCTGGTCGAGCTCGTCGTCAAGCATCTGCTGGTCAAATTCCTGTCCGACTGCCTCCTCTTCCTCCTGGTCTTGTTCATCCTCTCGGGTCCTTACAGCTATCTTGCCCTCCCACTTCGGAGTCGCCTTGGAAGTAGGGGTATTCTTGGGAGTAGCAGTACCCTTAGGAGTCGCGGCGGCAGCAAGAGTCTTCTTGTTCGGTCCCCTCTTGCGCGGGGTAACAGGCGCAGACCCAGAACCGCCGTCTCCAGCAGCACCCTTCTTCGCGCTCATGCCGAAGGTAACCTTTGTCTCGCCGGCCTTGCGCCATTTGGAGAGGTGTTCTTTCAGGGCCTTGGGAGTGGGCTTTTCTTCTTCGGCTAATATGGAGGCTTTGTTAGTTTGTCTTCGAGGTTGGAAGGACACGGGTGGCAGGATCGCATATGGGGGGCAGGAGACTGAGCAGGGGAGGATATGGGGAAAGCGAACGTACGCCAAGCCTTAGAGACGGCGTCGAGGTCGATGTGGAATGCGTGGGTGTTGAAGATGGTTTTCCAGAGCTAGAGAGCGGTGTTAATGATATCAAGGACATGGCAAGGGGGTGGTTGGACATACAAGGCTCTCCTTCTCGTCAGTCCAGCGCATCGGCATTATTGCGGTGGAGTGGTTGTTCGGTGGATTGTGGGTTGTGGCTGGATTGAGGTAGATGAGCTTTGTTACTGGAAGGTAGATGAAGGGATCAGGGTTATGGACAGAGTTGGAAGGTATTAATGAAGAAAAGGAAGAAAGAGTAGAGTAAAGGAAGGTAGTTTAGGAAGAACAATAAGAGTGGGAGCTTGTGTTTATTCAGGCTGAGATGTGAGGGGACGCCGAGAGATGTTTATGGGAAGAAACTGTGACTGCTGAGTTGATATGGAGAGTTGCGTTCACTTGGTTGTTTCAGGTCTCAGTTGCAGGTGATGAATAGTTTTCACTTTCAGTGAAAGCCTTGTGGAGTGATATTCACATTTTATTCATGACTCCTTTGCTTCTGCTCCAGAGAGTTGTATGACAGCTGACCCATGCCCTGTTACCCAATACTCTTCAAGCTAGTCACTTCGGCAGGCGAATGTCTACGATTGAGATGGCTGATATGGTAGGTTTGATGGGCCCCAAGATCTCCTTACATGAATAACAAGTTTTAAGGCACGTGGGATTGCCGATAATATATGGTATAAGGGATAGTATCAGTTTATTATGGGCATATGATACATGAATGTAAAGAACAGCGGGGGTATAGATAAAGACCAAAAAAAGCCAGGAAGAAGTATAAACATAGGCCTACAGCTTAGACGTGGGAGTAATAGCGTTTCTACGCTGTGCGCGCGTCGAAATATCAACATCGCTAGCCGGGCTGCGGTCCTCGGCAGTTTCAAACAAGGCACGACCGACCAGGTCGGACATGGTAAGGACCCGGGAGGAGACGGTTGCGCCGTCTCGACGGTTTTTCCTGCATAAATTAGCTCTATCCTTCAAACGAGCAAGGCAGGGTGCGGTGCGTACCCTTCGCGCCGGGACTGCGCAATCAACTCCATAAAGTCCCAGAGGCGGCCTTGAGGAAGGAGCTTTCCAGTTTCTGGGTCTCGAGGAGGCGTCCATTCAGGAGCTAATCTCATTTTTGTTGAAGTTCGAGCTTCTTTGCTTTTTGCGACGATGATTATGCCCTCCTCAGCGAACCGTTCGTATGAGTTCTTCAGGGCTTCCTTGTTTACTGCCTCGAAGTAGGATAGATCACCTTGGTGGTAGAGTGTTTTACCGAGCTATCAGGTTAGCGGTTAGCGTTTAGCGTTTGACAAACGTGAAGGTGCATGAACATACCAGCTGTGCGTTATTTTGTGCCTTGCTTAAATCAATCCACACATCCTTCGGGCCGTCAAGAGGTGGAGTAAGGCCCAGAAGAGACACCGTACCGAGCCACGAGGCTTCAATGAACGGCCAAATAAGGAAGCAGTAGAAATCATAGTTCTCGCGTCCGCATTCGCGCTCGGTATCTGAAAGCTCGACATATAGTGGAGAGCCAGCGGAGTCTCTAATAACGGTGATGACCTGGTCCTTCTCGAGGACTCGCAGGGTGTGGTCCAAGTTGGCAGTCAAGCCATCAGGAGGGAAGATGAATTCGCCACGGAAGAGCTAACTAGTCAGCATTATTCGCATCTTCAGCACCTGTAACATACCTGTGAAAGGAACGTGACGTTGTGCAGGAGGTCACCAAATGAGATACGCTGATGCGAAGGTCCACCACCGAGTTTCACTCTTGTATACATCGCTGCAGACACAAGCGCCTCGGTGATGAATAAGTGGATCGTCATGTTGCGATAGAACGAAAGCTGGAAGCGGTCTACAGCAAAGTATGTCGGCTCCACAAGCCCAGTGACCTCTCCAACAATCTTCGGCCCTAGGACATCGAGCGCCCGAACAACCACAACTTCTGTCGGATAGCGATAAAAGTGTGCGACTCGGCCACCTTTGGCTCGCACGCGATCACAAAGCCACTCTACCCGCCGAACAAGCTCGGCTTTTCCGACTCCACGTCCGCGAAGGGTCAGCAGAACCGTTCCAACCAGGGCAGTAGGCATCATGACCGAAACGTCATTGATATCGGAAAGGACCCTATATCCTAATGACCTCAGGAGGCGACCTCGGTTGGTGTAGCTGAGTTGGACTCCCTTGTCTAACTGCAACTGTTCGGGTAGCCTCGATAGTTGTCCAACAATAAACTCTCTCAAGCTCCACGGTTTATGAAATCGAACGTCTACCCGGCCTAATTTCAAAGATAAAACAGACGAGGATGAGAGGAAGTCGGCGAGATTCTCCTTTCGCTTGGGCTGACCAAGAAGTTCGCTAATATAAGACCTATAAAGTATTAGTACCTGAATGGTAGAAACGATGCATCACTTACTCAGTCTCCAAAACCTTGTCGTACTGTGTACTAACAGGGCATATAATGGTATCTTCAACACGACCCGAAAGCAAACTGTCGACGATGAAGCTCAAGATTCCAAATTTCGGCGACAGTAGCTTTCCAGTCCGTGACCGACCACCTTCGATGAAACACTCAAAGTTGTGGCCTTGCTGCAGAAGGGTGTCGATGTACGCTTGCACGACAGTGTTGTAAAGCGGGTCGTTTCCGAAGCTCCGCCGAATCCACATCGCACCAGCATGTTGAAGGAATGCGCCGACTAGAGGAATGTTCAGATTATCTCCTGCCACGACAACCGGCAGGGCGATGCCCAGGCGATAGCAGATGATCTGAAGCGACACATAATCGACGTGCGATTTGTGACACGGTAAAAAGACGATCGACTGCTTCTTCTTGGCAGCCTCTTCGGCAAAGCCGCGTAATTGGAGAACTTCTTCGCTAGATACGTGGATACCTAAATTGTCAGCGCAATATGCAATACGGGCCAAGAAAGCTTACCCTGGTGATAAGCTCGGGTGAGCAATTGGGTCGCGAGATAGTATGCACCCCGGATAAATCTCTTGCTTTCCATCTTGCAAATCATATTATCCAGCATCGAATCCACCACCTCTTTCAGATTATGCTCCAGCTCATTCCTCCGTTGCGTCCGCGTCCGGGCAAAAGCACCAGTCTTGATCTGTAGCAGTCCCTCCTTGTCTTCCACGGCCAATCGCGCCTCCGCCAGCTCCTTTACCTTGCCCTGCAAGATCGGGCTGGCCAGAATGTGCGATTTGATGTTATCCGTAAACCCAGAATAGTATATCGGCTGTCCGATCACGTCGTCGTAGGCGCGCCATCCAGTCCCCGACATCATGTATAGGCTAACTTCGCGAAGGAAATCGAACGGGTTCTCGCGAAACCGCGCCATGTGATTGATGAGATTCCGCTCTGGAATTCCTCCATCCTGAGGCTCTGGACCGCCTGTATATCCGCTGGGGTGGATGGTGACCTGGTCGCCGACGATTTCGAGATCGGGGGCCGACTCGCCCACGGGTGACTTTCCCGACATCGTGAGGGGAAGATCGGGGGACGGCGGAGGAGGGAATGTGAGGGTAGGTCAAGAAGGCAAGGCGCTGGAGTTTCTAAGAGTCGTAGACATGGGAAGAGAAAGATGGCATGACATAATGAGAAGAGGAAATGGAAGCTCCCTCTCCGCAGCAGCTAAAATCCCAACAAACCGCTATGATCGCCGGGATCCGTTCTTTGCCCCAGACTTGTTGCCCTCCGACGACCGAGGATGTATCTCACGTGATACTGCCTCTTCCGCGGTTGTTGATATTGATCCATCGTGTTTCGGCCTTGTTTCTGCGGTGTCAATCAGGCACTCCCGCGCTGTGACGTTTTCCACGCCGCAATCGTCGGCACGCTGCAGCTCAAGCAGATTTCTCTACAAACTTCTCATGATACTTGAGAAAGGTCGCGCACTCCTCATGATCTCCTCTTGACCTCATTTCCTTTGGTGGTACAACTCGTCACTCACGAGACGGTACGCCGCGGGCAACCGACCATGTTTCGCTCCCCAAGGCAACTAGCTAGTATGGCACCTTGACAGCTCTAGATAGCATCATCTAACCTCAAATATTCCCAGTTGCCTCCTCCCTCTTCAGGAAACCCTCTACGATCTCTTCCCTCCGCCATTACTCCTTCCAAGTCTTCCGCGATGTCCCTCCACTACGAAAATACCGCCGCGAGATCCTCCTCTCACAACGTACCGTCGGCCTCGTGCCCACAATGGGCGCGCTACACGAAGGTCACCTTTCCCTGATCCGCGAAGCTGCAGCCGAGAACTCAGACGTCTTCGTGAGCATATTCGTCAATCCGACGCAGTTTGGCGTGAACGAAGATTTGTCGAGTTACCCGCGCACATGGGACGCCGATATGGCCAAGCTGGAGCAGTTGAATACAGAGCTTCGTGCTACAGATGACAGTGGACAGATCGTGGCTATACTAGCGCCGACGGCGCAAACGATGTACCCGACACTTCCACCGTCTTCTGAAATCGATGGCGATGGGTCTTTTGTTACGATAACACCGGTATCGAAGAAGCTTGAGGGTGCTTCACGGCCGGTTTTCTTTCGGGGTGTAGCGACAGTGTGCATGAAGCTTTTCAACATTGTTCAGGCGGAGCGGGTGTATTTCGGGCAGAAAGACGTTCAACAAACAGTTGTTATCCGGCGGATGGTGGAGGACTTTCACCTCGATACACAAGTCCGGATAATCCCCACGATGCGCGAGGAAGATGAGCTGGCTATGAGTTCAAGAAACGTATACCTAGGTGCGAGGAGACGCGCCGTCGGACTCACGCTCATTAAAGCGCTGAGAGCCGCTGAGAGCGCATACTTCTACGGACACTTTGGCCGGAAGGAGCTCCTCGACGCAGCCAACAAGATAACCGAGGATGTATTAGCGAAGCAGAAATCTCTTCCACCATCACAACGAGCGTTGTTTGAGGTCGACTATATCTCGTTAGCTGACGTGGATTCTTTGGATGAGCTTGAAAAGGTCAATCCTGTCAAGGGAGCGGTCCTTAGCGGTGCGATTAAGATGGCTCCGCTAGAGAAAACAAATTCAGGAGAAGACTGTGGACTCGGCGATGGCAAGGTCCCTGTGCGGTTGATCGATAACCTGGTGTTGAAGCCGAAACACTGGGGTGGCAAAGCGTTTGAGACGAAATAAAACTATATATATCTGATGTAGCTGTACATTATATATTCGTATATATGACCCCGCCAAAGCATGTTTCGACATGTTTCAAATCTATCACGAATTTCTAAACTTCATAGGATTTTGGGCATAAATCTCTTGATAATGAACCAGTGAAATTAACCAACATCTGCTACCGTGTTGAAGTTTGACAGCTGGAGCCCAGCCCTGGAGACTCTTCCCAACTTCCAAAACCAGAAATAGGGCACCCGTCGAGGGCTCGGCAAAACATCGGCCCGGGAAAATTTCCAATCCCGATGCTACTACCACCCGCCGCAACAAACAAGTCCCCAAACATCCCCTATAATCCATTGGGACATTCAGTTGCTGCCGGAGTCTCATATAAACTCCATCAAAATGGCCGACGATGGCATGCTCCTCAACTTCACCCTCCCCAGCGAGATCCTGAAACCGGAAACGAAGATCAAAGGCGGTACATGGCGCGAGCGACTGGGCGTGAAGAAAAGCGCTGCGTCAAGGGCGAGCGGTGCTCCCAGAAGACCTAGAGAAGGAGCGGATAAAGAGGGCGGATCAAATCCGAACCGGATACAGGTATCTGGCGATCGGCCGGCCAAGAGACAGCGTGTTGAGGGCGGGTATAGTTCTCGAGAAGGAGCTGGACAGGGAGGAACGAAAGGTCAGCCGAAGAAAATAAACGGACAGGTTGTATCGTCGCTCTTCTCGAAGAATCCGCGCCCGCAGAACGCCGTTGAAAATGAGGAGAAGGAGGAAGTGGAGGATGCGAAACCGACAAATGCGCCGCTAATTGACGGCATTGATACATTTACGAATCTCGGCCTGTCGCCGACGTTAGCGGCGCATTTGCTTACGAAGCTGGAGCTTAAGGCTCCGACGGCGATTCAGAGGGCGTCAATGCAGCAGTTGCTGAAGGAAGAGACGGATGCGTTTATACAGGCTGAGACAGGTTCGGGAAAGACATTGGCTTATTTGCTGCCGCTTGTGCAGAGGATTATGGATCTGTCTAAGGCGAAGAAGGAAGAGACGAACGTGCATCGGGATAGTGGGCTGTTTGCGATTATTCTTGCGCCGACGAGAGAGCTGTGTAAGCAGATTTCTGTTGTGCTGGAAGGATTGCTGCGGTGTGCGCATTGGATTGTGGCGGGGACGGTGATTGGTGGGGAGAAGAAGAAGAGTGAGAAGGCGAGGCTGAGGAAGGGCCTGAACATCCTTGTTGCGACACCGGGTCGATTGGCGGACCATCTGGAGAATACCCAAGTGTTGGATGTGAGCAATGTGCGGTGGTTGGTGCTGGACGAAGGAGATCGGTTGATGGAGCTGGGATTTGAGAAGGAGTTACAGGGGATTATCTCGAAGCTTGATGCCAGACAACGGCCGAGTCGGATCCCAGGCATTCCAGCGAAGAAAGCCACGATCCTTTGCTCAGCGACACTGAAGATGAATGTGCAGAAGTTGGGAGAGATCAGTTTGAAGGATGCGGTTCACATCAAGGCCGATCCTGAGGATGAGGATGAGGATCGAGAAAAGGATGAAGATGCGGCTTTCCGAGTCCCCGCGCAACTGAAGCAGTCCTATTCTATCGTCGCATCGAAACTCCGCCTCGTCTCGCTTACAGCCTACTTAAAACGAACATTCATGCGCAAAGGCTCGGTTATGAAAGCCATTGTCTTCGTCTCCTGCGCCGACTCAGTAAACTTCCACTTCGAAGTCTTCACCCGGAAACTCGGGAACCAGGAGTCAAACGAAGACAACTCGAACTCCAACTCCAGCTCTAGCGACGACGAAGAAAAAGATACGAAAGAAACAGAAAAACCTTCACCCGCCACAGCAGCCGGCACAATCGCGCCGGCAACCGCCTTCTCGAACCCCTCCAACGCCGTTACACTGTACAAGCTCCACGGTTCACTCCCCCAGCACGTCCGAACCTCCACATTAAACTCCTTCGCCAAGAACCGTGACCCCTCCGTCCTAATCTGCACAGACGTTGCCTCTCGCGGTCTCGATCTCCCGAATGTCGACCTCGTAATCGAATACGACCCGGCCTTCAGCGCAGACGAACATTTGCACCGAATCGGTCGAACAGCCCGTCTAGGCCGCGACGGCCGCGCACACATCTTCCTCCTCCCCGGCTGCGAAGAGAATTACGTCGACATCCTGAAGAAAGGGTACCGCGATGGCGGAAAGGCACTAACTCGCACAACAGCCGATGAAATGCTCAAACGCGGGTTTGGTGGTAATGTTGAAGCCCAGAATAAAGACTGGGATGACAAAGCCACAGAGTGGCAGCTCGATCTGGAGCGGTGGGCGCTTGAGAACCCGGAGTACCTTGAGATGGCGAGACGCGCGTATCAATCCCATATCAGGGCCTATGCCACGCATATTGCGAACGAGCGCCATATTTTCAATATCAAGGAGTTGCACCTGGGTCATTTGGCGAAGAGCTTCGCCCTGCGTGATCGGCCGGGCAAGATCAATGTTCCGGGTCTGAGGCCGGGACAGGAGCAGTCGAAGAAGGACTTTAAGGCAGAGAGGAAGTCGGCGGCGGGTGGAAAGAAGAGGAAGGCTCCGGCGTACAGTGGTGGTCGGGATGATGATGATGATGCTCCTGCTTCTGGTGCAAATGATGTTACCCTCGCGGCACAGAGGATGCGAGCTAAGATGAAGGAGCATATGGGCGGCGCAAGCGAGTTTAATCTTGCATAGCCGTACAGTCTCTGTTCTTGACTATTGCTTCGTTTGTAAATAGCGCTTCATGACTTGACTTGACTTGTTGACTCAACCTCAATAGATATCCCACAATGAGATCTTCCCGTCCTTCGAGCCGGCGACGAGCCAGTGCGTGTTCTGGACCTTCAGGTTGCGCTGGCGCTGGACTTGAGCAAGCGAATATTGTTCTTTTGGCTGGTGGATGATTCGTCTCTCGTTTTCATCCTCCTGCTCTTGCTGCTGTTCTTCTTCACCTAAAACACCATTCGTATCAGACGTAGCTGAATCCAAGTTCAAAATCTCTCCAAACGCAACGGCGTAACACCCCTCCTTGTGCCACTTTAGCACCGCGAGCTCCTTCATCGTCTTAACGGAGTAAACTCGTACACGGGAATCCCACCCCGCTGTCGCGAAGATCTTTCCATCTGAACGAACTCGTAGACCCTGTTGGCCCGCGTGCTTCGTATTGACACTCTTAAGTGGCATTTCACGAGTTGAGGATGAACTCGAAGTTAGAATGGGAATTGGATGTTTAACGAGATTCGCATCCGCCGAGGACGAGAGAAAGTATTCTCCTGATGGAGCGACGTCAATGGATAGTGCAGGTTGGGTATGTGGGCGCGATAAGTAAAGGGTTTCCCATTTGGGTTGCTTCGTGGTGTGTGTGGGGTTGGCTGTAAATGATGAGCTAGCAGAAAGAAACCCGGGACAGGCAAAGACCATGACATGTCCGTCTTCATATGCAGAAGCAACATAGAGATCTCCGTCCCCAGTTCCATCCGCATTCAACGATGACCGCCGGACCAATCGGACAGCCATGACCATCCCCGTCTTCACAGACGGGTTAGGCGGGATTGTACAGACTCGCCGCTCACTAGGCAGATGGAAGAGATCAATAGCGCCTGAATCGAGGGCGTTGGGGACCGCAACGAGGGATGCTGAGGGTGGAACGTCGCCTGTTTCTCCATCCTCGTTTGCCAGGGTCGGGTTTTCGCTCTGTGGGAGAAAGAGCATAGAAAATGCGCAAAAGTTCAACGCGTTTACCATCAATGAATGGACAAGCCATGGTTGACTTTGAGCCTGACTCTTACTCTGACCCTGGATCGCATCAACAGGCAGTACCTTCCCTAACACCTCCTCATCCTGAGCTCTAATCCGCCAAAGACGGAGCTTATGATCCCTTCCGTGCCTGTACCGAATCAGTCTCAGGTCTCAAGCGTATTGAAGCGAAAAGAAAGAAGACGTACGTATAAATCTCCGTTACCCTCCCCGTACTGAGCGTGAAGGCTTTGACTTCTAGAACAGCCCCCTCGTGAGCTTTCCAGACAGCTACGGGACGCTTGAATATAAGATCCCAGATGACGATCCATCCTTCTGCGTCGCCAGATGCCAGGCGCAGGTTGTTGCTGAAGATTTGGAGCGCGTGGATGGGTGCTACATGACCGCGAAGGATGTAGGTTGGGGTTGCTGCGGGGCGGGACTCGGTTGTCATTGAATCTTGCATTTACTGAAAAGGGAAAAGAGACGTATAGAATATGTAGAGCCTTCAGGTCATGATTTGTTGTTGATTCTTATTTTTGAGGGGAGTGGAGATGGATGGTTGAAAGAAGTCGGGATGGGGATCCATCCATGTGGGCGGCGAGGCTGGTCTTGGCGGGCGACCCGGAGTATCCATCTAGCTACACATTGCAGATACGCAGTGGAAATGATCTATTGCATGGGGGGTTATCTATGTTCTGGGTATAACGCTCCAAAGTACAGTTGATAATGAGCACTGTCCGGCTAATGCTGGCCGAAGGCATGTTGATCCATGTACGATTCACTGTCCGCCAAGTGAGTAAAAGGATCAAGCCCGGTTTGAAGAAATTCGTGATTGGGGTTCGACGCGCTGAAATCAAGGGACTCCGTGGGATTCGTAGTGTTCTGCGCCGGTTCATGCCCTGCATACGAGTTCCAGTTCCATTTCTGTTGGAGTTGTCCTCTAACTCGGTCGATATTCATTCCACTAGTGCCGTTGAAGTGGTCTAGTAATGTGAAGACTTCCTCCTGCGCCTTTCTATCTATCAAGTAATCTGAAACGATAGCAAGAAAATAAGCCGAGAAGATAGGGATCCCAGCGTCACGGTCGTTCGACACGATGCCGCAGACATTGTATGCATGGTGTTGCTGTTCCGACTGCCTTTCTGCGGAGACACTCTGTCGCAGCGGGTCTGCCTCAATAAGCATGATCCTGGAGATATGGTACAGAATTTGAGCTACACTTGCGGAGCGCTCAAGGAGCCACACTTGGGGGAAAACAGAGGGTGGATTAGTCTGCCACGGTTGCACCTGACCAAGCGGTAGCATAGATCTCGGAACCGTAGTGATCCATCGATCACACCAGTCGTTGTAGAGCTCCCATTCCTGAAGACGGTGGCTTTCAGCACCGCGAGTGGACTTACTAGCCCCTCGTCCACTGGATGATAGACGAAAGTCGGAAACTTTTGCACAGATCCAAATAATACGTTGCGTCCACAACTCCTCGCTGCCTGTCAGTAGCGGCTGGGCCGCAAAGCTCATGTCAACACCCCAAGTGTCGGGATACCACACAAGCGTGCGCTGAGCGATTAGACAGTCTAGCAGCTCCTTCAGAATGCTGAGCCACGAGCAAGCCGCGCCAAGTCCTGGGGTGCGAGTGTTCCATTGACATTGTCGGATCAGGGATCTTGCGGAGGCTGAGGTGTTGCGCTCTGCGCTCTGCATGGGCCCAGATATTAACATCTCAGCAACTTCCAGAACAACCGCCGCGGCTGCACACAAGGCCAAGTCGTGATCTGCATCTTGCAAGGAATCTGAGAGCATTTGGTTTGCGATGCTGTGGCGGTGTATTCTTTCATTCGCCTGATTAGAACGCTGCGTAACATGACACCCCGCGCATGCGGCGAAGGTAGCGTGTAACAGAGGTTCTTCGGGCGTGTAGAAGGGCAAGATGCGGGAAAACTTTACGGGTCAGAGCAAGACCCCAGAGGTGATAGCAATACTTACATGTTTGGATTCGTCGGCTATGTCCATCCAAGGAGCAATCTGACTGACGAAAGCCGACAATAATGACAGCTCCGCTGGGTTCTCCAGATACACGTGCCGACTCGCTCCGTGCTTCGTGTTCCGAAAGAGAGGATTCAAGCCAGGCTGTACTGGTGTAGATGTTTGAAGTGCAGGGCTCTCTAACGGGTGATCCTGTTGGGGAGGCGGATACGTCTCGAAGCCCCCGACATACTCTGATGCAATGGTTCGGGAATCATCCCGAAAGGTTACACTGCCCCCCGCAGCTGGTGCAATGTAGGTCGGAGGCGCAGATACCTGAGTGTCGACGAAATTCAAACGGACGCCCCGCCTGCAAATCCTGTCGGATTTCTTGCAGTTCTGACATCGGCCTAGCGCTTCGTCGCACTTTAAATGGCGATCCCGACATGTGAAGCAGCCGGTGCGAACGCGCTTCCGTTTCTTGACAGAGGCATCACTTTCGCGATCAGCATCGCTTGCTGATGCTTGGATAATTTTCAAGGCATTGATAGTAAGCGTTGCACTTTCAGAGTCGGAAGCTGTGAAGGTGTGGGTGCCGGGAGTATCCATAGCGCGTAGCGTGGTCGAGCTCAGTACCTATGGTAAGCGCTGCTGCCCCAAGCCATAGTAGGATTATGCAAATTCGAATGCAATGCTTGACGTTCGAGATTTGTACCGAGGAGGTGGTCGCGGTCAGGGAATCTCAAGGTGAGAGTAAGCGGCAACATTGAGCTCTGATGTGATTCTTGGAGACTTGGCGTATTTCCATTTCAACCACAAGGTTCTGTGAAACAGAGAGTCGATCAAGCTTTGAATCAGTCCAACATGCTCGCGACAGGCCTGTCAGTTACGGCAGGAAACGTGAAGCTGGGATAAAATTTCACTCGCAGGTTGAAGCTTCTCCGACGCGCCAAGCAGAGGAGAACGAGGCTAAACTGGAAAGAGAAGGCCGTGCCCTTTGCCCGCAGGTGCCCAGCATGCTCCATCCCGAGATCGGATCCACCTGCCTGCTTTTTCACCATCAACCCGAGGACCATGTTGGTTTTCATCTTGATTAAGAGGAACGGACAGTGACAGCTTGGGTTCATAAAAGGACGCCGCCGGGACTTCGCTTGTATATAGCGGAGCAAACTGAAACACAGCAGTTGGAGAAAGCAGCTCCTTCCCTTTCAGCTCAAGAGACCATCACGACATCGCGTGCATTAGCGCTTTCTATAGCTCTGCAAAATCTGTCGAGTGACTCTTTTTAAATCAAAGCTTCTTATCAGATCTCCTCCCCGCCTCCTTTCCTCTGTCATATTCTTTCAGCTTTCTTAACCACCTGCCTAGTATGACAGTTTCCCCTCCTCCAGATGGACAAGCCACCGAGTCCACTCCTCTCTTGAAGGATGACCGTCGCCACCAGTACTCCGGCAAGGCTGGCGATTTAACCTCCACGGCTGAAGCTTCAAGCTCCGACTCCTCCACCCACCTTAATGACGATGAAGAGGCCGCTCTTCTAGGCTTATCCAAAGTCAGCTCAATTCCCCAGGCCTTTCCCCAGGCCCCTGAAGTAGACGCTGGCCTGGAGAGAGTTCTAAGCAGGGATTTATCGCAAGACCCTGAAGGCGGGCGCTCTGATATCGAGCCCACTGGCTACGCCGCCCGCTTCATCAATGTCACCCCCACTCAATTTTGGCTGATCTTTGGTGGTGTGCAATTGGGATACATTATCGGATTTTTTGACGCGACCTTGATGGCTTCGAGTCATCCTGTCATCACATCGCACTTTAATGCCTCCAACACGGCTTCATGGCTCTCCACTGCGTTCTTGTTGACCTCGACTGCCTTTCTTCCTCTCTTTGGACGCGTCTCAGATACTTTCGGCCGAAAGCCTGTCTACCTCTTCTCCATTGCCGTCTTCTTCCTTACTACCGCATGGTGTGCAACCGCGCAGAGCATTGGTAGCTTCATTGCCGCCCGTGCTATCTGTGGTCTTGGAGCAGGCGGTGTTTTCTCCATGGGTATGATCTTGTCAAGCGACCTGGTTCGTATTGAATACCGCGGCATCTATCAATCATATATTAACCTCTGTCTCGGCGCCGGTGGCTTTCTCGGCCTTGCCTTTGGCGGATACCTATGTGATCAAGTCGGCTGGCGAGGTGCGTTCCTCGTGCAGCTACCCTTTATCTTCGTTTACTTTCTAGTTGCGTGCTGGACCACGCCAGCCGGGCTCGGTCTGAAGGCACCGATCAACGAGAGAATGAGGTTCACGCAACTGCTTCTGAGCATCGACCTTATTGGGTCAGCTCTGCTGGTCCTCTGCGTTACCACTCTGATCATGGGTCTCAACCTCGGAGGTAACGTCTACAGCTGGACTCACCCAATCGTCATTACGTCTCTGGTTCTTTCTGTCGTCTTGGCCGTGATCTTCGTGCCCTACGAGAGACGGGTTGCAAGACCAGTCATGCCAATTCAATTGCTAGCCAAGAACCCCCGCGCTTCTCTGATCTTTGGAAACTTCTTTGGTTCCTTATCAATAAACACCATGGTCTTCAATGCTCCGCTATATTTCCAGGCCGTCAAGCTCGCCACACCCACAGACTCCGGCCTCAGGCTGCTTGCGTCAACTCTCGCGGTAACATCCTCTAGCGTTGCGACTGGCTTTCTGATTACCTGGTCCAGACGTCTGAAGCCAACCGTGATGATTGGTGATGTTTTCCTGCTCCTCGGAGGCTGTGCTGCCTCCACACTGGGAGTGGACACGCCTGATATCGTCGCTATGATCTGCGTGGCTCTTTCGAGTCTCGGTCAAGGCTTCGCTTTCCCCTCGGTCATGGTATCTGTCCTTGCTACCAGTGAAACCGATGAGCAAGCCGTTGCGACCACCACCTTGGGTCTATTCAGGAATCTCGGGTCGGTCTTGGGTGTGGCGACAAGCAGTTGGATCTTCCAAAATACACTTGTCTACCAACTCGAGGAGCGTGTAACCAATCCTGACAAGGAGGCTGTTATCCAGCTCGTCCGCAAATCCGTGCAGGCAATTGCACAACTAGATCCCCTTCATCAGGGGCAGGGTATGTCATATCTGCTTTGCATTACTCGAACGAGACTAACCGTTACAGTTGTCGAATCGTACGCAGCCGCCCTTCGGTTGACCTTTGCCTCGGCTGCAGTTTTTGGTGCTCTTAACTTGGCGATGCACGTCGGGGTTAAGCTTCCTCGCTTGGGTCAGAAGTCCTGAAGAGCTGGATGATCGTAAGTTACCCTGCATTTTATTTACTACACCAGATTGCACATATCGCGCCACCTTGTCAAAAGTTTTCTCATATCCTATAGCATAGCATAGCTTAGTTTCAGTTGAAGTTTTGGATTTAGCCTCCAAAATGTAAAATAGGCAAAAGAATGAACAACATATTATGATATATCCGAGGCGCAATAAAATAGTAACTCAAATAGTCCGGCCCGTACCTGACCAGCATCTGAGCATGCAGCCGGGGAAGCCGATCCGACAGCGGTGCGGGGTCCAACTCCCGACCCCGAGAACGCAAGCAAACCCCGCTTGATAAGAGCGCCGCCACCCCAACCGATTCACGCTTATCAGCCAAATTCATCCTACCTTCACCAACAGCTTTTCTTTTTCACACTTTCAGTACCGCAGCCCATCTTAGATCACAGAACAATGCCCGCCCCCCTCCGAATCGCCGTTCTCGAATGCGACACCCCGCCCGAAAAGTCCAACGCCAAATATGGTGGCTACGTCGGCGTCTTCACCACCCTGCTCAAAGCGAGCGCAAAGGCACTCAATGAGCCAACGAAACTCGATCCTGAGAATGGACTCCATATTTCAAGATTTGATGTCGTGACAGCACAGACATATCCGGATCTAGAGGATTTCGATGCGGTACTGCTCACCGGATCGAGTACGTACCCTCTGTTTCACAGTTGTCACGAGACGAACGATTGAGGCTAATGATGATCAGAACACAACTCCTTCGAAGACCACGCGTGGATACTGAAACTGGTGGAGTTTACGCAGAAGGCCCTCGCGCACCCGCGCGTAAAGCTCCTAGGAATCTGCTTCGGACATCAGATTATCGGGCGTGCGCTGGGCGTTGAGGTTGGGCGGAATAGTGCGGGCTGGGAGATTGCGGTTTGTGATGTTGATCTCACCCAGAAGGGGAGGGAGATTTTTGGAGTTGATAAGCTTGTAAGTCACACACGCACACACACACATCTTTCCGCCTCTATTTATCCTTGTGCGCCAATCGAGGTGCAATTGTGTTGTACCAATGCTAATGATCATGGCGCTGATATAGAAAATCCAACAAATGCACCGCGACATCGTCTACACATACCCACGCGACGTGACATCCCTAGGAAGTTCGCCGAGATGCGAAGTGCAAGGGATGTATAAGGAGGGGAAGTTTATTACTGTCCAGGGTCATCCGGAGTTTAGTGGGGACATCATGACGGAGATTCTTGAGTTGAGAGCTGCTGCAGGTGTGTTCGACAAGGAGCAGGCGGAAGATGCGCTGAATAGGGCGGAGAAGGAGCATGATGGGGTGAGGATTGGCATTGCGTTCTTGAGGTTTTTGTTGGAGTAGAAGTAGAGGGCTCCTTGGTTTGATGCATGTTGATTCAGCGTATATACTATAGACCATCGTCTGGAGGGGTGAGCTGAAGATAAGCAGTCTGTAGATTCGCTTAAGAAAATGGTATCTAGATATTATTATACTCCGCGCTGCGCTCCAATACAGCAGCCGCGACCCAAAAAATAGAGATCAAGCCGGATCCTCCCGCTCCAGAAACGTCGGATCGAGATTAACCCTCCTCTCAAACTTTGTCCACCAGTCCTGGAACGCCTTCAGCGGCACAACCTCATTCCCTCTTCCCGTCGAATCCCCCGCTGCAAAGCTCGCCAGGAAATTGAATGCGTTCCCAATGATCCGTTGCGCAAGCACCTTCGTACTGATCCCCTTCTGTTGCGGTGTTTGCCGGATCAGGTCCGTTGATGGCCCTGTTGTGCCTGTTGTGCCCGTGCTCGCCTTTTCTGCCTCAAGTGTTGCCAAAAGCGGCGCAACAACCTGCACACCCTCAATTGAGATTCCTACTGTCACTGTACCCCCCTCACCATTATTCCCGCCTACCCCGCCCTCATCAAGCATCTCGTCCTCATCTTGATCCTCCGTTCGTCGCGGCGGCTTTACTGTAATCAAAGCAGAGGGCTTCTCATTCGCCAGCGCACCGATGAATTTGAATTCCGCGCCTGGGTACTGGATGTATATCGCCGCTGCGGTATCGGTTGGGAGGACGGTGCCCGGGAGGAAGAACACGACGAGCTCGCTGAATGAGGGCTGAAGGGGGAAGGTGAAGGCATATTTTGTGGCTTGGCCGGTTGGTTGCGGGTCGATCGCAACGATGTCGGTTAAGCACGGGCGGCCGGGGAGGATTATGCTGAACATGGCGTGTCGGAGGTCGTGTTTTGAGGATGAGGGTGGGGTTTAGCTGGTGGTGCGGGGATTGAGGGGCTGGAATGTTTCGGGTTGCTGGATGCGCGGATTAGAGCTATACGGTCGGGTAGATTGCAGAGGATATGTGGTCGATGGACATGTTCGATGGGTTGATATTGAGGTTTGCGATGGAAACTCGCAGAAGAAAAGAGTAGTGACGAAATCGTGCATGGCCCTTATCGATAAGCTGGACATTGTGTCACGTGAGTCCTTGTCCTCTTGGGGATACCCCACCGGCCACCTGCATCCATCCCTGGTTGACATTTGAGCCTCAACATCGCTATAGTCAAACATAGTTCCCTTGGATCAAGGGCCGGAACTCGCTCAAATTATTTGATTAGTATGGCTACGTCAAAGTATCCTACCACACAATACACATCTGAGCAGTTCGTCGAAAGCTGCGGTGCCGTCCTCTTCGACATGTCCCAAGAGCCGCATCGCGTCTGCCTAATCAATTACACGTACGGAGAATCAGACGAGTGGTACCTCCCAAAAGGTCGAAGGAATCAAGGCGAGTCTCGGCGCCAGGCTGCATTGCGAGAAGTTGAAGAAGAGACCGGCTACAGCTGCCACGTGCATCCAGTGGCCATGAAAACTCGAGCACCACGAGCAAGCGATCCAGAGGATATTCCCGATGAGCTTCGCTTGCGCACTGACTCAGATGAGCCGTTCATGGTAACACATCGTGAATTGACACCCCGATCCGATGTCAAGATCATCTGGTGGTATATTGCAGCGGTTGATGGTGCAGCGCCAAGTCATGGGTCCTTTAGGGCGGACTTCTTCGACTACGAGGATGCCATACGCAAACTAACATTTCAAAAGGATCGCGATGTCCTGGAACGGGCCATAAACTTAGTCGAGACCAGCAAGCGCAACGAGACGCAGACGCTTGATCCCATTTAACCAAGTCAACCAACCAAAGGCACTGTGACGATGTCCATCTCGGCGGGAGAAATTACCGACATAGTTTGATATGCTCTTCGATGTAATGCCTGACAGTACTAGTGCGGCCCAGCCTACTCTCTCTCTCTTTCTCCAGTACTTTGTTCCCACCGCCGCGATGAAAGCAAGCGAAACTTTGCCACTGCAAGCACTCGAGCCTACAGCACCCTCACCTGCAGAAACCAATAGACGGAGTCTCGTTCACCACCTGCCACAAGGCCACTTAAGGGTAAGTATAAAGGTAGAGTCCATACCATGGAAACCCCAATCCTGGAACACCTCCTTCGGTGCCCACGTGGCTCCCAGGAGGAAACCGATACCTCGAGAGTTAAGAAGCGGGTGCGCCGAAAGCTTGTCAACCGAAGCTCTTCTCCCGTCGCCCACATGATTTTAACGACAGATTGACATGGATATCTCAGCGAGACAGCAGTGATTCTGTCAATGTTGGGACGATTCAGGGGCAAAAAAAGATACAGAAGGATACTAATATTAACTATTTCCAAGACATCAACTACTTGGAAATGAACGGGTGGAGGGAGGAAGGTGGAGGGTCGTGGTTGCCTGCATACTCCCAGCTTCCGCCACAATGTGTTTGTTGATGATGGCTTCATTCGTTGTGAACAATGCTGGTCAGCCATTACTTCTAATCATTCTATCTTCTATCAAATACCCCTTATCTTAGAGCTGTCGCTAGCTCTTATATTTCTTACCAAACCATTGCTACATTGCATAACTGCCATTCCTCTCCAGCTATGGCCAATACAAATGGTCGTTTAGGGAGGCTCCCATACAGGATACTTTCCTATATCTTCAACCAAGCCGATAGCCAAAAGGACGTTAGCGCTCTCATCCGAACCAACAGAGGGTATTACGAGACTTACACCCCCGATCTCTATCAGAAAAACATCGACGAATCAGGACAATCCGCCCTCTGGTGGGGAGTCACTCATGGTAATGCCAGCACGGTTAGCAAATGTCTGGAGAATGGTGCAGACCCCAACAAGAGCAACAAGGACGATGGTACGCCACCACTGTCAGAGGCCATTGCGAGATCCCACACAGATGTTGTGAATGTGCTTCTACAGCACGCAGAAACCGATGTCGATACGCCAGACGAACTAGGTCGACGGCCACTGGTATTCGCTGTGATGTATGGGGATTATGACTTGGTCGATAGGATACTCGTTGGCAAAAAAGCACGGATCGATGATTTTGGAAAAAGGGCCTCGTACCTATTGCTACAGTCCGCGGTGGAAAGCAGGAACACGAACGTTGCCACTCTTCTTCTTGAACACGGATGCCCCATGTCTGGATACGGCTACGATGCATTGGCCGATTCCATTGATCTGGGACGCTAAAGACATGGTCGAATGCCTTTTGGAGCACGGAGCCGATCCGAACAACTTTCCTGACCGACACGAATTCCCGCTGCTCCAGGCGGTCAAAGCGCGCTCGCTTGAGGTAGCCAGGCATCTGCTTGATGTGGGTGCGAGGGTTGATAAGCGAGAAGTACAGACGCGGCAAACATCTCTCTTTGTAGCGGTCGAGTATCACCTTATAGAATGGGTCGAACTGCTGCTAGAAAGGGGTGCAGACCCGAACGCCAGGGACTACGATGGCAAAAATCCCGCCCACTATGCAGCCTGCAAGGGATTTGCCACATTATTACGAAGGCTACTTCAAGCAGGGAGCCAGCTGGATCTCGGAACTGATGGCGTTCCTAGCCCTTTTGTCAGAGCGGTGAAAGCCAGCTATCTCGACGTTATCAAGGTAATGCTGGATGTTGGAGCAGATATTAATAGCCCAGAGCCCGAGTACGGTCGTACCCCTCTAGCTATCGCTGCAGTAACTGGTCGGATCGCAGTCGTGGAGCTCCTTGTCCAGGCACGGGCTGCTTTGAATCCCATTGACAAGACCGGTCTGACCCCTCTGGACCTAGCCCTTCGCAGCTACGAGGATGGAGCCGCCGCCGCCCTATTGAAAGCTGGTGCGCGGTGTCACCCCGAGCTAGATTCAAAGGGTCGTGAGGTAATCCTCCAGTACGCGGTCGAAAGGGGTCTCGTGGAAGTCACAGAATTCATGCTCAAGGCTGGAGTGGACCCGTATTTCGTTGACGAAGAAGGGAAAGCACTGCTCATGAAGGCAGTAACGGCGCCTACTTTCGAGTGGAGATGCTGCAGAATCCTCCGGCTGCTACTCAGGACTGGGAGAGTGGACCTCTATGGATTTGCGGGGCAGGCTTTACTAGATTATTGCCTTCGCTGGAAAAAACCGACAATGGTGGACGTACTGTGGGAGGAAAAGATGAGAATCGCCAGAATCATCTTCGACAACCCCTTTCTGCCTGTCCCGAACATTCGTGCAGACTGGCCGCGATTGCAGCCTCACCCAATGCCCTATCAGGAATAATATCTTAGCTAGTTCAATATAGTCACCTGTGTACTATGTTTAGCTGCCCATCGCCGTTGTAAAGCCTCAACCTATTGTATCACCTCAACGTTATGTCAGAGGTTGCGTGAAGATACGGGGCTTGCTGAGGCTCAATATCAGCATCAACCAAGGTGGATGAACCTCCACCCGATGCTTAGCATTCTACGACTTTTTAGGTCTTGGTTCGCAGCCGGGCGGCGAATAATAGTTCAGATGGGTTGTTGGTATGAGTTGAGAACGACTACTCAAGCCCTAGACCCCGCGTAAGGGACCATACATGTAGAGATGAAGTTCTTCGACAATACCACAAAACGGACTAAACTGTTATTAGGGCTAAAGGGTACTTTAGCTGAGAAATGCCTAAGCTCATCGAATAACCTTGAATCCGCCAGGGACATATTTCTGGAACAGCCGCTCGGGATCATACTTCCTACTTACTTCCTTCAGCATCTCCACACTCTGTTCGCCATACGAGGCAATTGGATCTTGTGTCTCGAAAGCGTAGTTCAAGTACTTGAATGGTACGAGCTGATTGCGCCTCGAAGCTTCCGCCTCGATATCCTTTGCCGTCTTGTCCATTAGGTCCAGAATCCGCCTGTCGTCTTCTTCGTTCCTCCAGTAGTTAAGAAGGAGAAGAGAGACAAGGGGGCCGTCGTGGATAGACAAGCCGAGAGAGTTGCCGCCTAGCGTTGCGGACTTCTGGAGGAGCGAGAGAGGGTATGGTTGAAGGGTTAGCGAGCAGACGAGACCGTCAAGGGCTTTGATGGGTTCTAACGCGGCCGTGTATATATCGGCTGCGGCTTTCAGTGTCGCTGCATCGGCCTTGACAGTCAGGTTGAAGTATGCGCACCTGCATCCGATTAGTTCTAACGAGTTGTAGTATGACAAGTAGAGAGACCAATTAGGTACGCACTGGACTTTCTCCATAGCTACAGCTGCCTGCTCGCTCGCCGCATCCTTCAATCCAAGGACCCTGACCGAGCTAATCTGGTCGATCTTTGGTTCGATTTCAACAAATGGCCTCAGCACGTCTGGTACAGTGTCCGACTTTCCAGTATAATAAACCTGATTTTGACACATCGTCTGGCTGAACTGGGCTGCATACCCGACGCTGATCATAAGATGCGTGTCGTCGCTCGCATCAGGCTTCTTCAGCTCAGCGACTAGCGCGTCGACTTGACCGGCGAATGAAGGCTGGAGGTAGTAGATGCTGCCACCCCAGAAGGGTCCTTGTGGGAATGTGCGGATGTCGTAGCGGGTTACGACGCCGAAATTGTTTCCGCCTCCGCGAAGGGCAATCCACAGGTCAGGATTCTCGCTTTTGTTGGCATTGACGATTTCCCCGGTGGAGAGGACGATTTCGTAGTTGAGGACGTTGTCGCTGATGAAGCCTTCGCGGGAAGAGAAGAAGGAGAGGCCGCCTCTAAATAAAGTAATCGGTCATTCTTCAAGAAACTACGTGTAACATGCTCTGAAATTGTTTATACCAGATAATGCTAACCCTCCAATGCCCCCTTTCGCAGATCGCGACCCGGTGACCGCAAGCTCTTCAGCTCCAAGAATCTCATAGATAGGCCCCAATCTCTCGCCAGCTGCAATGAAGACACTTCCATCTTTGATTTGGACGCCTGTCAGAGAACCCAGGTCAAGGGTGATTCCATCCTGGATGTTGGCACAGCCAGGAAGGGGCTGCTGGCCGGCACCGCGGATCGCGAAAGGAGCGTTCAGCGGCTGGATGGTCCGAATGAACAGTGCTACGTCATTGGCGCTTGCAGGGCGAAATATACAGGCAGGCGTGATATCGCTTTCTAACGCTGAGAGGTACGAGCCGTTGATTCGATCATACTCTTCCGTAGCGGGGAGGATGATTTGGCCGGCAGGGAACACGGCCTGTAAAGACCTGATAGCGTTGGTGATTGCCATTGCAGGAAGCCAGTTTTGACACTAAGTGTGAAACGCGAAAATGGGTGAGGGTGATATTTTGAGGAGGGGAATGAACAACGTGTGTTGAGTATGGAGGGCAGCAATGACATCAGCTATAGCATTGGTATTTATACCTTAGTGTGTAAGTGATGACCAGTGCAGTTAGAAGGACTGGGCGATGGAGTATGCACTGACCGACTCTTTGTACCACAGGTGGAACTAATGATAGATATTAGTACTCCATGCGTGCTATCGCCATGGCATCCTAAGTCAATCTCGCATTACGACGGTCTTTGGATTCGGCAGCGTCGTGGACCGCCCTGTAAACCACATAAACCACCTTCTCGCATGCGGATCAGCAAGCTCGCTGTCGTAGTTTCCTGCTAGTGGCAGCACTTTAGAGAAGAAAGCTCAGGGCAAATTCGACCCGTGGTCCTGGGGACCTGATCGTTCCTGCCTACCTAAATCGCCAGCGAGTGACGGTCAGCCGAGTATAACTACCCCCCCCCCCCCTGACCACCTTCCCATCGTTTGTAGTCTGCTGTCCTGTCCCTATAACTATGAGGTACATGCGGACCCACTAGTACTACACTTGAGAACCGTATTCCATGAATTCAGATTGCGCTGAGAGCCTGTCCCCGCGCCCTTCGGATGTATCCGATAGTTCCTCGGGGCTCCTTTGCCCTCTCGTTCTCTCATTCCAAAGATGTCTTTTTTTCTTTTGACGCAAACGTAGTACTACACATCTATCGAGCATCTCTCTTGCTGTTCCGAGCTAGCTAAATAGTGATGTATCTCGACATTCTTACTCACTGCCTCTTCCTCGCCATCAGATTCAACGCACTGCCCGCCCAGAAATACCCAATCTGCTCCTCCGTAAACGTATGTTTCAAGCCTGCTTCCCAGGCATCTCGTCCGTCACTCGGTTCAACTCTCAGCGTCAAATCCACCCCAGATTTGAACCCCTCCAGTCCAACGACACTAACTCGATCAGCCGCCTTGATCCGATCGTAGTCGCTCTCATCTGCAAACGTCACAGCCAACATCCCCTGCTTCTTCAGGTTCGCCTCATGAATCCGCGCAAAGCTCTTCGCAATAATCGCCACACCACCGAGATACCTCGGTTGCAAAGCTGCATGCTCCCTAGACGACCCCTCCCCGTAGTTATGGTCTGCGATAACAACCCAAGGCTGTGACTGGGACTGGTAATACCGCGCTGTACCGGGGACATCTCCGTCGGTATTCGTGAGCTGGTTGCGGACGGTATTCACGGCGTTGGTTTCCGCGTTGACAGCGCCAATGAGCGTGTTGTTGGAGATGTTTTCTAGATGCCCTCGGAAGCGGAACCACGGTCCTGCGGGGGTGATGTGGTCGGTTGTGCATTTTCCGGCGGTTTTGATGAGGATCAAGCAGTTTTTGAAGTTTTCGGGTCGTTGAGGTGCGAAGGGGGTGAGCTTTTGGAGGCGTTGCGAGGTGGGTTGGATCGTGACGGGGAGGGTGCTCCGGTCGCCGGTTGGAGGTGGGACGTAAGCGCGGTCGGAGTCTAGGTAACCTGAGGTCGGAAGGGCGTCTCCAGCTGGTGGGGTGAATTTGAAGGTTGAGCCTGAGGGCGTGGTTAAGGTGTCTGTTGTAGGGTCAAAGGACAGATCGGGGGAGAAGGCCTTGGCCATAACAATCTCGGGGGAGGCGAGGAATGTGTGTGTTGCTGGGTTGGAATCGAGACGGCCGGAGAAGTTACGGTTGTAGGAGGTAATGATGGAGTTTTTAGTTCCCTGTACCTGTTAGTGACCTTAGCTGAGGGAACTGATCAGGATGGACAGACCTTGGGCATATCAGCTCGGTCCCATGAGCCACAGCAGGGCCCACATGCATTCGGAAGCATAGTAGCGCCGGCCTTCTCAAAGACCTGTAAGATCTCTGCTTTCTCGAGAGTATCGCGAGTTTGTAAACTACCCGGTGAAAGCAGCAACGGCATGGCGGGTCTGATACCGGCATCCAGAGCCTGCTGCGCGAGACTGGCGGCCCGGCTCAAATCGTGGAAAGATGAGTTCGTGCACGACCCAATGAGGCCTGCAGTCAAAGCCGGCCATTTGTTCTCCTCAACAGCTGATCTAAACTTGGACACAGGAGTCGCCAAATCTGGGGTGAACGGACCATTGATATGTGGCTCGAGCGTGGACAGATCAATGTCGATAACTTGATCATACTCCGCCCCCTCATCTGCACGTAGCTCGTGCTGAACCCCCTCAACTGCAGCAGCCATATCTGGCCTATGATTCGCACGCAAATACTCCGCCATAGAGGGCGCATACGGGAATATCGACGTCGTAGCCCCCGTTTCCGCACCCATATTACACACCGTCGCCATCCCTGTCGCTGAGAGAGTCTGTGTACCGGGTCCGAAGTACTCAATAATGGACCCCGTCCCTCCCTTTACTGAAACAATACCAGCAAGCTTGTTAATGATATCCTTCGGCGACGCCCAACCCGACAACGCTCCGTGCAGGCGCACACCAAGCACCTTGGGCGCCGTAAGTTCAAATGGTAGACCCGCCATTACATCGACCGCGTCCGCACCACCAACACCAATTGCAATCATTCCCATGCCACCCGCATTCGGCGTATGCGAGTCCGTTCCAACTATCATTCCCCCAGGGTACGCATAGTTCTCGAGAACAATCTGATGGATAATCCCTGCACCAGGTTTCCAGAACCCCATCCCATACCGCTGACATGCACTTTCCATAAACTCATAAACCTCTTTATGCGCCTCCAGTGCCCTCGGAAGATCAGCCTGTTCACCGTCGCGGCTAACGATTAGGTGGTCACAGTGCACAGTCGTCGGTACGGCAGCGGTATCCATTCCAGCGGACATGAATTGGATCAGCGCCATCTGGGCCGTGGCATCTTGACAGGCGATGCGGATGGGGCGGAGTCGGACTTGTGTTTTGCCGCGGGTGATGGGCTCGTCGAAGGAGGTGTCGAGGTGGCTGTAGAGTACTTTTTCGGCATACGTTAGGGGGCGCTTGAGACTGTTCTTTTATTAATCATTGCAACGGAATAACGAATGAAGAAAGGTTTACCTCTCCCGTAATGATCCAATCCTTGTCCGGAATTTCTGAAAGTCGACTTTCAAGTCGGGTTCGAAGCGACTTAGGGCTGCGGTTGCCAGCCCGCGTCGGGCAATTGGCGTGCAACGCCGCAAAGGGAATGAGGGGCGCAGTATGGGCATGGTTGAAAAACGTGGGATCGAAGAATGATTTTACAACATGCTTTGAATTGGGTCTTATTTGATTGCTGGGCTTGTTTTTTTGCGGAGTTGAGGGCCATCGGATCTATCCGATGACGGGACCTCCGGTGGTACTCCGAGATTCGCAACTCATCGAAGCTTTACCGGTACCGCTGATCGAACGGCCGACGACGAGACAATTTTCATTGCAAGTTCATAACGAGAACTTGGGTGGAGTGGCTTTGAGCAACACTGGCTTGTAATCCATCGAAATATCGCCCTAGCTTTGCACGTTGCTTATTGTCGCAATTGTCCCAGCATAAGTTGATCGAGAATGTACAACATGTCCACGCGTTATTCTGTGTTGCTGGCTGGCTGGTCGGAAATATACAGTGTGGGCTGTGTTTGTATGCTACCACTAGGTCGGTAGGAATCAAGGTATTTTCTTCTCGTGTAAGTACTATGCGAAGCAGATTGGATATATATACTGGCAGCACAAGCAAAAATGCATAGGGCAAATGTTATGAGACAAACTAGGTATATTTCAAATTCCAGAACGATGATGTGGCAAGGATCCGGACACAGCCAGTAGCCAGGTAGCTCCACGCCTAGCCCTAACTCGAAGCTCCATCAACACTCTGGGTTCAATGATACATTCGTAGCAGGACCACATTACACTAAGCCCTCACCTGCACTGCATTTCCGGACTAGCGCCTTGGGAGATGAGAGTCCATGGCCAGCAAATACGAGGACGATGCGCTGCCTCACATCCAGCAGCCTCACTCCACCAGTCGACGACATGTCTTTCGGCAACATCCCTAACAACATTCTACTTGATGTCATAAACCATCATATTGACTCCCAAAGCGACCTATACGCACTGATCCGCACAAGCCGGCGGCTTTACTTTTTAGAAAAACCGTACCTCTACCTCAAGAACATCAGACACGGTGAAGGCACTGCGATACACTGGGCCATCAAACTTGGAGAACGAAAAACAATCATATATGCTCATGGTACTGGACAAGGGGACGTGAACGGTGAATGCGGGCCCAGGAGAGAGAGACCGTTAATGCTGGCTACGAAGTGGTCGCATGACGACATTGTTCGGGAGCTCCTAGATCGAGGGGCGAATGTCAATGTCACTCACAATGGAATCTCCTCCCCACTCCATGAAGCCTGTCTGACTGGCGAAGGAAGGAAAGTGGATATGCTTTTGGAGTATTCTACAACCAATGCCGGCTTCAAGGAGACATATGGAAGAACAGCATTAATGGCCGCATGCGAAATGGGGCATCTGGATATTGTCATGAAGCTTCTGTCGAGGAACGATGTTGACATTAATCATGAATCGTCTTCAGGAAAGACTGCGCTGACGTCTGCGGTGGGAAATGGGCATATTGATTTTGTGAAGGTTCTACTCTCTTTTCCCGGAGTGGACCCAAACCTGGGAGAGGGATGGGGGGGGATCTGGACCGCTGGCAATGGAGTCCGGGGAAGGCGCAGAGGAGTGTGTGAGATTGTTGCTCGATATGCCTGGAATAGACATCTCCGGACGTGCCGTCCACAGGCTGGGGACGAGTCCCCTACAAAATGCGGTACAGCGCAATCATGTGAAAATTGCTCAGATTCTGCTCGAGCACGGAGTGGATGTCAACGAAAGACTCTGGCTGGGAAGGACAGTTCTATTCGAAGCCTGTGAGCATGCATCTACACAACATGTTGCAATTTCTGCTAGAAGCAGGTGCGGATCTGTCGATTGAGGATGATGGTAGATGGACTCCAATTCATACAGCGGCGAAGGAAGGCTGTGATGCTGCGGTCCGCATCCTCCTCGAGGACGGACGCGTTAATCCTGACAAGCGTGGTATCTGCAATACATCACCCCTATATTATGCCAGCCTTGGAAACCATGATAAGGGAGTCGAACTTCTGCTTCAGAGGACGGATGTCGACGTCATGTTCAAGAACTTGATGGTCGCACACCGTTGATGGTTGCAGCGTCGAACGGGTACGAGCGAAAAGTCAGTTTGCTTTTGGCTGATCCTCGGGTCCAAATCAATATCCAAACGCCTGGGACCAGGCTCAGTGCGCTTGGGTACGCTGCAAGTCAGGGCCACGTCAACGTCGTAAAGATTTTGATACGGCATCCCGCCATTGACGAGGATATTTGTACTTGGGATGGTATGATTACTCGGATTACTGCCAAGGGGGGCGCCGAATGCAACGCGGAGG
The DNA here is from genome assembly GCF_047715665.1 of Aspergillus karnatakaensis. Classification (NCBI taxonomy): domain Eukaryota; kingdom Fungi; phylum Ascomycota; class Eurotiomycetes; order Eurotiales; family Aspergillaceae; genus Aspergillus; species Aspergillus karnatakaensis. The sequence goes on along the minus strand of NW_027395713.1, from coordinate 1,040,253 downwards.
CTATAATTGACATGTTTAGGAATTCCGGAAGGTTGGCAGGCGCGGTGGAAGGTGCATCGCAACAGCCAGAGAAGCCGACGATCCAACCCAACATGGACCCGGAGCACACTGAGAACGCACGTATCACATTCAAGCCGTACCTTTTGGCCTTCTGATCTTATCCAGCCGCCAAAGGCAATCCAACACATTCAGTCTGCTTGTACCCTTAGAAGGAACATCCAAATAGAGGCAAAAGATATCTCTTACTTATACTGCCCGGCCTGGCGGCTCCCAGAGATTTACCCAGAGCAAAACGCACCTTCTGTTGATACGTATTGAATTAATTCGGGGTAGCTGCAAACTCAGTGCATAGGGTTAGTGAGCATCATCCAACCTCCAACAGAACACGGCATCATCAATTTGGGTGAGCTAGATTCTAGAGGTAGAGCTGATGAGAAGAAAGAAGCATGGAAGACTCTACTTACAGCGACAGCCACAACGATAGGGTAGATGTCTTGTTTGACACCCTTCTTCACGAAAAGCCTTTTAACACATGGGTCAAGTTAACACTGCAGTCACCCCCTGCTGTCACTACCACCATCAGGACTCCACATGGCGCCCACTCTGCCTCACGAGTTGCTCACCGAGATCGGGCGATATCTACAAGATGCTGGGGCGTCTTTAGTTCCAAGCGCCGTAGTCTGCGGCCAGTAGCAAGCAGTCTTTCGAACCATTCATCTACGCAAGAGTGAATTTCTCAAGCACCACCTGTTACTGAACCGTAACAAGGCCCCTTGGTGACATTGGACAAATTCCGCGCTATAACCTCCGACTATGGGCGGTCTAGACGGGCGTGGCTCCGCCACCTGACATACCACATTGTCGTCCTGTCGACCTTCAGGACTGGCAGGCTAAGAAAGAAAAAGGATACACCATCGACAATCGCGTACGCCAAGCAAACAATGAGGCATTTGAAACTGGTATCGTTGGTATCCTAGAGACTCTTGCATCCTCGGATGAAAGCATTCGCCTGTCCCTAGATTTAATGCTTTCGGGTGCCGACTGCCGACGAGGACCTCGAATCGTATACAATCGAATTCGATATTGGCGAGTATTGTTGGGAGTTCAAGAAAGGCCGCACCAAAGCTGTTCCAGTTTACCGAGCCCAGTTCTCGGATGATAGCTCAACTTCTTCACCAGACGTCCCATGCGCCAACCGCCTGTGCTTCCCGGATGACTGTGAAGGAGCAAGGTACCATCAGATATGGGCGGGGGCAGTGATGCGGATCGCACAGCATTGTCCGTCACTCACGCAGCTACGCCTCAACTTGGATGAATATATCCCCTTCAGCCTCAACGTCCTCGACCTCTCTATCCAAGGGGAGTACCCCTGGAAGCTCATGATGCCCGGCTTGATTGTGCTGTCTTCAGACATCGATACCCTTTCTCCGCGCCTCGGGCAACTCAGTCTCTCACTCAAACAGCTTCGTTTAGAGCATATTTATTTAGAACCAGACTTTCTGTTACCTTTAGACAACACCGGCCGCCCACTGTCTGCTAGTGAATCACTACATTGGCCTCACCTTGGAAATGGATTCGGAGCTGGAAGCGGATGATTTGAAGATCCTCAGACTGCCCATTGCAGAGTGGCCGCCTCGACGAAGTGGTTTCTGATGTTGGCAGTACAGCCCATGTGACACGATCTGTTTATTCGGACTCGGGAAATCTCACTCGCTCCTTTCTAGAATCGGCGTCTTGGTGCTCTCATTCCGCTCGATCGCTTATATCGTTGGGTGGTGTCCTGCCCAGACTAGTAGGTCGCAAGGCCATGTAGTTGTGGACCGCAAAAACTACGACTACAAGTCATGCTATTTCGGCGTCTAGTGCTCTAAAACCCACCGAGATCAAGCATCTACCATCATTTAGAACAATAGACAATTCCTCTTTTTCTTGTATGCTTTCACAGCACCAGCTCCACAGAGACTCTGCTCAATTCAGACACGCTGGTATTTAGTTCACTGCGCCAGATTAAGTGAAGTTCCGCGGTGAGGTACTTAGGTGAATGACCACGTCTCCCACTTCAAGCTGGACCATGTGGCATCTTGGCCGTTCAGCCCCAGCAGACCGGGCTACACGAACCAAACTATCTTTCTCCTAGATTCTCATCATACCGGACTCTAAAAGAAAACGATCGCCTGTGTCTCTAAAAATGCCCGCTTTATGGAGAGTCCTCATTCTAATGGCACTGCTAGTGCATGCCGAAGAATTTATCTGCGGGGGCACGAACTGCGCAGAATGCAGCCCCCCTGGACTACGAACCGCTCCTGGTATACAAAAGGCTCCAATCAGTCATGATACTACCACCCGGTATATACTGACCATATGCAGGCGTCGGGATCGATCTTACAATGGCATATGGGTAGTTCATGGTAAACAAAGCAAGGGTAGCTCCACGGCTAACGCAGTTCTAGGACGGCCGCGATCCAGTACAAAAACGGGACAACGGCAGATCTGATCAGGATTGGCGGTACGATGGAGTATCGATCTGCGATGCGCTTGCTTGCGGAGGATGCACTGAATGTGCGGAGTGGCGGGGATTCGTTGATGTAAGAGTTTGGAATACCCTCTGGTTCTCTCCCATCGGGACTGACGGTAGAATTCTACTGCTAGGGGAACAGTTCACTTTGAAGATCCGAACTGGCGCAATCCTTATCCGCTCAACGTATACTGGAAGTATCCTTGGGCTTGGCTATACAATCTCCGAACAACACTGCCACGCATGGTTGACAACTACCGCCGCGGCCCACCTGAATTCAATCCAGACGATTGGACCAAAACGGTCGCATCAATGTTAAGAGAGATCAAAATCCAGGCCCTCGACACGGTCCAGCCGCCACTCAAGTTCAACGACATGTATATCAGTTTACCCGACTTTATAGACAGGACGATGGGCACATACAGCACAAGATTCCGGCTAGCAAGTCATATAGCTGGACTCCGACTTTCCAGTAGCCCCGGCCTTATTGCGTCAAATGCGGCACTGTTACTTGAAGGGCTTGGAGGGGGCGATTTGATCAATACTACAGCGACTACCCCATCTGTTGTGCTTGCAGTCAGCTACAACGCTGCTAGCTTTGGGGCTACATTGCAAGTTCGTGACGATGATATGTTCTGGCCCGAAGTGGTGGTGGAAAGACCTATCCATGGGGCTGATAGGGTTCCATCGGACAGCGATGGTGAGAGAAAGTATTGGAACGGTATTAAGGGTATTATCGAGAGAGTAATCGGGAATGAGACCGTTGACCATGTTCTTCTTCTCGGTTCACACGCGCGGGATGACAGACTACTTAACGCCCTCAAAGAGGTTTCCGAAGCGCAAAATAACTTTGCTCGGGGATTACTCAATCGCTATCTACGATCAGGGACTGAGATAGGTACTGGGGAGAATAATTTGACATTTACCGGCGCGAGAGGGGCGGCAAGGATTGCCAGGGTTTACATGGAAAATGACGGCACAGGTTTCTGCTGGGAACCAAGTTGGTGCATTGAGGAGTATGATGATACTAAGATAGAACATGCTGAATTGTGAAGTAGCACTCGGCTGGAGCTTTTTTAAATGGCACGGGATACATCACCTCCCATCTGGACGATTTCTGGTCGCAAAGGCCTCTATGTACCGGATGTACGAGCGCTCTTCTTTACATAGATAGCCATCGCAGTGAAATTTCCTCCATCATCCTCCGGCCATGGAAGTCTATCATATTCGGTCCTAATCATCTCCTGCACTCGTGGAGAGTCTGGGTCAGTTCTAAAACTATATCAGTGGATGCTAAAAATGAGAGGGGTTGATAGCCGTGGCAATACATGCTAAGAGTCGGCGGCTCATCGCTCACAGCGCACCAGATCAGGATTGTTGGTCGTGCAATATCCGTGATCACCTCCTTGACGCATATGTTCGGTGCGCAGGAGAATACTAGTGAAGTATCATCGACATGTAGGAAGCCGTCCGGGTCCTCGACGACTTGAATATCTGATTCTGCAAGGATCGTCTGGTCTCTCTGGGAATATGCTGGGTCTTGTGCGTAGCAGTCGACATGCCCCGTTCCAAGATGGCTGTCTTGTAGAAGCTTCTTAAGTGTCACCAGAAATGCATTCTGGACGGCCGATCGACTCGACCCGCCGGATCTCGAGGATGCCGTAAAGGTCCCGCTGGCCATGCCAATAATATTGCCGATCTCATGACGAAGCGCCAACGACAGAAGCGTACCCTTGATTTCCTTCCAGGTATCACTAGCTTCCCAATCCTGCAAGGCAGCATTGAAGAATTGCCGACCAGCATCAAGGTCCCCAACTTCTAGCGGCAAATCACAACGCTCCATAGGATGAACGATTGTGATCGTGCAGTAGGACCAAGATAAACCATAACCCCGTTGCATATCATCTATCATACTATCGTACGATCTGTAGCGTATACGAGGCTCCTTGAGCACCCACTTCTCAAGCTCGCCTTCACGGTTTAAAGTCGGTTCGCCGTTTTGGTTGTACTCGATTGGGTAATTCTCAGAGATTTCACCAGTCTTTACGCGACAGTCGTGTACCTGTCCATGAAATCCTTCAATGCGAATTCGATCACCCGGGGTTGGTTCTCGTAACTGGTCGCGCACGCGCAGCATGGCATCGCGGGTGAAGAGCGGTCGTCCGGCTTGATACCATTCCTCAATCTTCGCGATGGCTTCGGCTTCAGTAGCTGGGACTGGGTCCTGGAGGTCCATCTCAAAATTTTCGGAGAATCGTGCCAACAGTTCGATCGTCGGAGGGAGATGTTTTCGAATGTCTTCCACCGCGGGGTTCGTAGCAGACAAGGCCAGTGCTGACTCAGCGTCGCAGTCTCAGACTTATCATACCCCTGCAGGTTGATACATGCCTTACTAGAACACACTCGTCTATGATGGACGTTTTGGACGTTTTATCGGTGTACTAACTATTAACTACCAGGTTTCGACTTTCGGGGCTATGCCCCGACCCACTAAGCGGGCCGGTCCTTTAGTGTACCCACCGTGGCGGTTTCGCTGGGTTCCATCATCCGTACAAGAATGGTTTCTTTCATCGGCAAAAAAAAGACCTGTTTTAGTCTCTCTATTATCAAGCAGCCCTGGTCTCTTGATAAGATCCTGCATGAGCATGAGCCGAACATATCAGGAAGTGAATGAACCTCAGCTGTTTCTTAACTGTGTCGAAAGCTCTCTGGAACAAATATACACGCTCAACCATGTATTTGGAAGAGAGGGGTCAGATAATTAGGAAATGTGCGGACTCGCTACCCGGAAGGCGTAGAGTCTGCTATTACTGAGGCTTATGAGGCACCCGAGCAAGCTTTCGACTAGATCAAGCAATCTGATGTTGGTTTTGAGGCAGCAGGCTAGAGGCTGATGGTTAATCCTGGGCTATCCTCCGTTCGAAAGCCCTCTGACGCCTAAATGGACAGATTATCGAAGGTGGATTACTCGTAATTAAATATAGAGTTCTGATATTGCACCATATCCTGTTCCCGCAGCTGCCACTGTTGATTCCTTTCTCACTTGTTCACTTCCCGCAGAGCCGGTCACAGGATTGGTTGGGGACAGGGATTCGTCATTGTCAGAACACTTGGATAACTCCTTGAGATCAGTATGGCTCTACGGTTGGATTGTGAGATCCAGCAGATCTTCGACTTTCTCTCGCCCCTCTCTAGAACTTCATAGCAACGAAGGTCTGAGGATATGCAACGAAACAATGCCCGCAGTCAACCCTACATAGGTCAAGGGAAGGCGTATAAACCATCAACTATTCAAATTATTTTGTAACATGTAGAATGTCTAGCCAATTTATCTATATCTAAATCTATGATACATTCGCCACACCCCCTTTACCTCTATCTATACCTCACCACACCCCCTTCCTATACTTTTCTCCAAGCACCTTCAATCACCTATCCACGATCTTCACATCCTCTCCCACAAAAACAACACCGGCCTTCTCCGCCTCAATCCTTTTTCTTCTAACCTTCAACACATCCCCCTCAACATCCCGACTCAAGTACCACAAGATCTGATTACTCACCATTGCCGCCGCCGTACAGACAGTGCAGATAATAAAACTGACCCGATAGTTATCCTTCGCGTATTTACTCTGGAATACCTGCGGCGCAATGATCCCGCCAACCTGCGCAACAGCCGTCTGCAGCGCAACCGCAAACGCCGTGCCCGTGGCACCGATCAGACTTGAGGAACGCCAGCCCCAGAAGGGGATGAAGTACACGAAGTAGAATGTTGTGCCTAGCACGAGCGCTGCGTATGTTCCGCCTGGTGAGACGGGGCAGCAGAGGATGATAAAGAAGATGAGAGTTATGCCGTTGAGGAGTTGACAGAAGAAGGGGCGGGTTATGAATGCGTAGCGCATTAGGCGGGCCGCGATGATTATACCGATCACTGTTGCGGCGGCGGGGGGAATGTTTAGCAACTGATTCCGAGGAAGGCTGGCGAAGCCGAGTGCGGTGGTGATTGTGGGGAGTTGCCAGGAGAGACCGTAGCCGGCGATGTTGAGGAGAAATTGACAAGCTGTGAAAAAGTAGATTTTAGGGTCTTTGAGGGCGGCGATGATTTCGGGGAGGGAGAAGTTCGGGTCGTCGGTTTTCGGTGCGTTGTCGCTGAGTCGGAGTTCAAGATATTCTTGCTCATCAGGTGTGAGCCACTTCGCGGAGGAGGGAGACTTGGGGTAATCGGGCAGAATGAAGTAGATGAATGGGCAGAAGAGGATTGTGATTATGCCTTCGAGGAGGAAGACCCAGCGCCAGGCGCTCAATCCACCGACGCCGTTCATGTATGAAATTCCGTATGTGAGAAGAGACCCGATTATACCACTGCAATTCTGGAATGCAAACATCCACATAATCGGTCGGCCGTATTCGTCGCTGCGGTACCAGGAGCACATTTGGGCGGCGAGACCAGGAAAGAAGCCTGCTTCGAGGGCGCCGAGCAGAAAGCGGAGGGCATAGAACCCAGCTTTGTTCTGGATAGCTGCGTGGCATGCGACGACGATGCCCCACGAGAGGAAAATGCGCGTCATCCATTTGTGGGGGGTGACTCGCTTGAGCATGAGGTTGCTAGGGACCTCAAAGAGGACGAGACCAATCTAGAATATTAGAATCTCATCATGGAAGGGGGGTAGTGTAACTAACGAAGTAGATGGTTTGCACCCAGTTGTAGTCGTTGGCACTCATGTTTGTTTCTGTCAGGATGTTGCTGGGCTCGCCAACCTGAAGAACCTTGACTGAAGCAGCATTGGTATAGTCGATCTGCTTTAGCAGGTACATGAGGCCCATGAGCAGGAGACAACGGCGGTCTACCTTGCGCATGATTCGACGATCATCTTCGGCAGTGAACTGAGAAAGGAAGGCTGCCTTGGGATTCTTGGCCTCTTCGAGGTCATCATTATCTGCAGTAGCTTGCACAGACGCAATGGTCTTCTCAGCAGGTGCTACACTGATATCCTCCAAATCCGGCATGGTGGCAGCTATCTCACTGATCTACCGATCGGATGGTACGCCGTGCAGGGATGGCACGGTAACAAGAGATCTCTTATAAGCTGCAGGTAAGATTAGGAGATGTCGCGAACCTCGTGGCCGATGTCGTCTTCCAGCGACTAGCCCTAAATTCGGAGAAGGCCGATGGGCTGATAGGTGCTAAGAGCACGACATTCGGGGTAGCATTGAGGTCAGTTGGAGTAGTTATTGCTCACTCCATACCAAGAAAAACGTGGCAGGCAATTCTTCTACAATAAATAGATTATCTGGTCCGAGCCTCTTTCTGCAGCTATTCAAGAGGCGTTAACACGACATCGATCTTGCAGATAGCGCAACCGTCCACCGATAGAATCATGGCTGCAGAAAGCACTAACTCGTCGGCGAAGCGACGCATCTTTCTCAATGCTTTTGACATGTTTACTGTCGGCCATATGTCCTTTGGACAATGGCGGAACCCAAAAGATCGCTCTGCGACAAAAAGGCGCGATCTGTCCTACTGGACGGATGTTGCGAAAATTCTAGAGCGCGGTGATTTCAATGCTATCTTTCTTGCTGACACCAACGGCTGGTGCGATGTATATACAGGCACTGCTGAGCCATGCGTTCGCAATGGTGTTCAGTACCCCATGGGTGACCCGGCTGTGCCCCTGACAGCGATGGCTGCAGTCACTAAGAATCTCGGTTTCGCTATCACGTCCTCTACTTCTTTTGAGGCCCCATATGTGCTAGCCAAGCGCTTTTCGACCTTAGACCATCTCACTCAGGGCCGATTTGGCTGGAATGTCGTTACCTCATGGAAGGCTTCAGGATTCGAAGCGGTAAGTTCTTACGTCGTTACTTTCGTGTCTCCCGATTGTCTAGCAAGCTAATCGTCTTATAGATCGGAATTGCCCCCATTCCGCATGACAAGCGATACGAGATCGCTGATGAGTATCTACGAGTCTGCTACAAGTAAGCTTATTCTACCACAACATTGTCTCCCATGACTAACCATATTAAGGCTCTGGGAAGGCTCCTGGGCCGACGATGCGCTCGTTGAAGACCGCGAAAACAACATCTACGCCGAGTTTCAGAAGGTCCGTGTGATCAAGCACCAAGGCGAGCACTTCAAAGTCCAGGCACCTCATATTCTCGACCCCAGTCCTCAGCGCACACCATTTATCTTCCAGGCTGGCTCATCACCTGCAGGGTTACAATTCGGTGCAACCCACGCTGAAGGGATTTTCGTTGTTGGACTCACGCCGGAAGTCATCGGCCCACGGGTAAAGAGAATTAGGGATAAGATCGCTGAAGTCGGACGAGACCCTCACTCCGTCAAGATTTTTGCTTCCTTGACACCCATCCTCGGTAAAACACACGATGAAGCGCAAGAGAAGTATCGTGAAGCCCTCTCCTACGCCAGCGAGGAAGGTGGCCTGGTATACTGGTGCGCAAACACAGGCATCGATCTTTCAAAACTCGATCTCGACGCCGAAGTCACTCGAGAAATGGGCAGTAGAGCATCGAATGTGCAGCTCCAGTCGCTGCTCGAGAATCTCGCATACCCCGGGGAAGGCGTGCCCAAGTGGACGCCGCGAACTATTGGGAAAGCCGTCGCATTGGGAGCTTCAGGTCCGGTTCCTGTCGGTACAGCGGAGGAAGTCGCAGATGAGATGGAGCGCTGGGTTAAGGTTGCTGATATCGATGGGTTCAATATCGGACATATCACTGTGCCTGGGACGTGGGAGGATGTGGTTGATTTGCTTGTGCCGGTTATACGGGAGAGGGGTCTTTATGCACCGAAGGGAGAATCTGGAACGATGCGCGAGAGAGTTTATGGAGGTGGAAAGTCGAGGTTACCTGAGGATCATGTTGGGTCGAGCTACAAGTATGATGTTTATAGAGAGGAAGTGAACTAGGAGTAGACGATGTGTTCTATGAGACCTCATGAAGAACTCACAAGGTGATTAGGCTAACATTTGTACTCTTCTACCTACGCAATAATGTAGTTCCGTACTAATTACGTGTTCCTATAGTATCTTTACCAGAAAGAACCGGCTACTTCATGTGTTATATATATATATCTATCTCTCACGCACCCACCGAGTCTCAACCTGACCATACCTTATTCAGACAAACTCTGGCAGCGCATGATAGCGTTTTATCGGAAGTATGACAGTAGTGGATGGCAATACCTAGTATCTGGCCTAACATCGGCTATGGCAGAGGGTCAGGTGATGGCAGGACTCCAACTCCAACTGGAACTTCCTTCCATCAACACCAACTCCAACTTGCAACCAATTCATCATGACACAGAATATATCGAGGCCATATCGATCTAGGCTAGTAAGACCGTGAGTGCACTCTCAGGTGATTGGATATATCCATTTAACAGGTCCAGGTGCGATGCATGCCGACGAAGGCGTATCGCCTGCATTCGCGACCAAATCGATAAGGCCTGCTCCTTATGCAGTCACCGCGGGAAAACATGCACTTTCAACGACGCACCCCAGCGGCGCCGACCACACGGTGGTGAAACCTCGCGCCCATCTCCTGCTTCCGCTGACAGCGATCCAAGGCCGGAAGCAGACGCGTTATCTGGGGATGCGTGTCACGGTACGACTGTATTTCCAAACCGGACGTGCCTCTATGCTGGAGCCAGCGGTGATCAAGATCCAGATGTACTGCGACATCTTGTATACGACGACCTGGGGCGATTTGGAGATGATTCTTGGACTGCTTGGAGAGTATCAGTTGGCGACGGATTGCCGTCCTACTTTACCGTATACCCAAACTCCCATCTTGATGGCCACTCCGAGATGTATTCGCTGAAAAAGGTCGAGTCTGTCTTTGGTCCCCACGAAAACGAACTAATCCGACTCTATTACATTCATTTCCACCCATCTTATCCCATATTGGAAACTGAAGACGTTTTCCAGACTAGACGTACCCGGCGCGAAATACCTGCTTCTCTTTTGGCTATGGTTTGCTATCACGGTGCGCAGTTCTGGCAGTTCTCGTCTTGTGCCGCAACAGAACCGCCACCTGGGCGGGAATTGCGACCGTGGATCTTCTCTTGCCTGACACATGAAGCACGCACCCCAAACCTGGCGGTAATCCAGGCCCATCTTCTATTTATGCAGATGATTCCAAGCCAGATACGAGCCCCGAATCATCCAGGCTTCTGGCCGCTGACAAGTACGCTGGTGGCTATAGCGCAAGATGTTGGGCTTCACATTGACCCTGGAAACTGGAACATCGCTCCAGCTGAACGAAAGGTGCGACGTATTCTTTGGTGGGCCGTTTGGATTCACGACAAGTGGATGTCGCATTTACTCGGCCGACCGTCCCACATCACGCGTGATAACTGGAGTGTCGCAGCCCTCACTCTGGCGGACTTCTCTGATGACCAGGACCGACTACCCGTGAATTCGATATCTCCATCTCAAGCCTTTATCTCGCTATGCTCATTTACCTCGGTTTTGTCAGAAACTTCAGAAAGGTTTTATAGCGTACGATCTAGATTCGAATTCGCGCCCAATGAGGACGGTCAAAATGTGGCTGAGACTTTGCTGCTCCAATCTCAGAAATGCTTAGATCAAACAGTGGCAATAAGTCTCGACAGTCCTACGCATAGCTATACAGCGAGGCTCCTGGCTCTGACTGTGTGTTTATCAGTCCGACGTGCCATGCTCAGTAAATTGAAAGCCCAGGAATTGACTCACTCGACTGCCATCACAACAAGTATAATTGACATGGTCCGAAATACCCTTTTCCCACTACTTGCATTATTGGAGGGCACCCATTCGGCTGGGCTTTGGCTTAGCTACTCACGCGGAGGGCTGACCATGATTGGTTCTCTCCTTACGACGCTGCTCCTGTCAAGCACTGAGGATACAGAGTTCCAAGACCGCCGTGCTCTGCTGATAGAATATCGTGCGTACCTGGAGCGACTCAATAATCTACATACGCAAACAGGCCATTTCGAGGTTGCTCGTCTACCCCTCCGAAGGCTCAACCTCATCATGGAACAACTCTTTGGCGCAGCCGACTCAGACACGCCAGAATCTGTGCACACAATATGTGATGGAGATGCCGACAACGTATTTTGAAGTTCATATATGATTTATGATCTAAGCGAATCCTAATTTCTCATTGGCAAGCCGGCGGACGGCCCGCTGACCCTCTGTCAGTCCTTCTTCATTCTCGTCCAGTTTGACCAGACCCAACGCTCGCAGTCCAGCTTCAGTCAGCACATTTTCCTTCCTGGCACCGTGGTCATCATGCTGAGCCTCTTCCTCTTTGGCGTGCACATACAGAGCGAAATCCTTGGGGGGTACAGCCTTGCCGAATGCCTCACGCACGCTGACTAGGGACTCGATGTTGTACGGTGTCAGCGGGTTGCAGGCATTGTATGAGACGCTCGAGTTCTTTGTTCCAGGGTGAAACCGGTCAACTTCATGCACCAGGTCGCAGTGCCAGAACACGTAGTCACCGGGCTTGACTGGTGGAATACCAACAATGCTTCGGTTCAAGTCTAGGTGTGGGTGATGCTCTCGCGTGGGAAAAAACTGCGTATTTCCTGGCCGTGCCCCGGGGAATGTGGGTTGCGAATCGTCGAAGGTCTCTCCATCGTGGAACAGTGGCCGGAGCATCATGTACGCGACAGACAACTTCAGACTTGGGAGGAGGCGCAATGTTCCCTCGCCAGTTCCAGTGTGTGACAAGGAAAGCCAGCCTTGCAGACTGCGCCAGCAAGAGCACGCCGGCTCAATTCCGTACAGGTCGCTCTTTGCGCCAATGCGACGGTCGGCCCTCCACGCATCCCAGGCTTGCCAGTTCCCGGTGAAGATGGCTTCGTAGTTCGCGCGGTTTTCCTCATCTTCCCATCGTTCAATTGCACCGCTGTCAAGGTGGGGTGGTAAGGTGTATTCGGCATCCTTGCTAGGATATCGAATGCGGAAACGGTCTGGGTATACGACTTGGGAAGATGGATCGAAAGGGAGCGTTTCGTCATCAACATGCCACAGTCCTGAGACAGCATCCATGGCTTTGAGCACGCGCGGGTGGCTGCGAATCTGGACCTGCGGCCGTGTCCACCACAACGACCAATTTTGAGGATTGTTCTTCGGGTACCCTCCTACCTGCGGGTGCTTCTTCGTGTATTCTGAAAGTTCGGTTTCCCAGGCTGTTGCTTGCTCTTCAGGAACGACGTTGCGAAGGATCACACACCCACGCTCGCGAATGAGGTTTGCGAAATCTTCAGGAAGTTTGCCTCCTATGGAAACTCGATTCAGCACACACTTCCGGTAAATTCGATCTGTTTCTTGACCAACCGTTGGAAACGACCTCGTTGAAGTCAATTTCTGGGACCATTTTCGGCCCCGTCTTCTCAATAAATGCAACTTCATCTTTCAAAGCTGCGCAGATGTTGTTGTATGAGTCGATGACCCTTTTTTTGTTCTCCGAAGACACAAGTGACTTCTTGACATCGACAAAGCGTTGATCGAGAAGGGGCACGGTAGGTTTTAGGGCCTGAACCTGAATCGAGCCAACACTTGTGGTAGTCGCCATTCTGAAACCAGTTCTTGATTTGTCAGGAACCTCACAGAGCTATTCACAGGAATATGGAACGAGGGAACAGTCCGATAAATATGAAGTTGACTCTTTCTTCTAACATCAGACGATCATGGTCCCCGAAAGCACTCCCCGCGGCGCTAGCTATGGAGTACAGCTTTGCCCGTTGTTAACCCGTTGTTGGCCCGCGGGCAACCAGCATGACTCGTGTCGCTGACAAGCTAAAGCCTTATCGTCCAACAAGGAAGCAGCATATTCTCTAGCTAGCACAGCGCCCAATCACAAGGGTCTGGCGATAATCTGCCCGCGTGCCAATTCCACATTGAAGCTTGTCAACCCCCTGCGTTCCACGTTATCTGGGGAAGAGCTTGACTGGATCTATTCGGGAGATCATTATATAAACTATGTATTGATCATTGTTCTTCCTCTCTATTACTATTTCCTTGGACACTAGGTTTATTCATCATGCCGGTCACTCGGCGAATCCAACGAAGCGCGGCGGCATGGGGGGAGCAAATCAAACAGGACCTCCGAGTCGAAAAGTCTCGTCACGACGAGAATGGACAGATCTGGTCCAACCAAGACATTGACCCGACACCGCCGAGCAAACGGAACTACCGCTGGCATAATTACCTCCTATACTTTATCGGAACTGGTTTCAATAACTGGACTGGAGGAAGCAGCATCATCGGGGTGGGTCTAGGGTGGCAGAATGCGGTGGTTCTCGCCTTCGCTGCCAATATTCTTGCCGGGCTGCTCGTGTCAGCGAACTCCAAGGCGGCCGCAAAATATCATATTGGCTTCCCTGCCATTGCTCGGTCAGTCTACGGCATGTGGGGGAGCTCCTATCAGGTTGCCGTTCGCTGCATCCTAGCGTGTGTTTGGTACGCGACAAAGGTCTACGAGTGTGCAAGCTATCTGGAAATCATGATGATGGCCATATTTGGACACCACTTTACCGACATTCCCAACCAGGTGCCTGAAAGCATAGGATACACGACACAGCAGTTTCTCTGCTACTTCATTGTCTGGGTCGTCATGATCCCGTTGCTTTTCAAGCGACCATACCAGATGAAGTGGTTTTTCACCAGCTCCTGCATTTTGAGCTTCCCCGCCATCTTTGGACTTTTCATTTACTGCCTTGTTCAGTCGGGTGGCCGAATCAGTTTACAGGAGTTTGAGTCGTCCCCGCTGTCTAACAGCGCTAAGGCGTGGCAGATCATCTATGCTTTTTCCAGCACCATCAGCAATGGATCCACCTACATCGAGTCTATTCCCGACATGGCTCGTTGGGCCAACTCGCAATGGAGTCCAATCTGGATCACTATATTCACCAACTCGGTCTTCAACCCACTCTCCTCCGTTCTCGGTATTCTCGGTACTTCCGCCCTTCGCACGGCTACCGGCCAAACGATCTGGACACCCTGGAACGTGATGGCCTACATGCTGGAGCAGCACACAACATCTGGCGCACGATTCGGTATTTTCCTTCTTGCCTGCACATGGTTCTCCCTCTCTCTGAGCCAGAACATCTCGTCCAACATGATCCCCTTTGGATCAGACAGCTCTATGCTCTGGCCGCGCTACATCACCATGACCCGGGGCTTTATTCTCGTCCACCTTCTCGCATGGGCTATCTGTCCCTGGAAGATCTACGCTTCCGCGCAGACATTCCTCGATTTTATGGGGGCATATGGGATCTTCATGGGCCCGGCCATTAGCATCATGCTTGTGGAATACTACCTCATCTCGAACGGCAACATCTTCATCCCAAGTCTGTACATCGGAAACCGCAATAATGAGCACTACTGGTACAAAGGCGGGTGGAACCTTCAGGCATATATTGCCTACCTCACAGCTGTCGGCTTGTGCTTTGTCGGGTTTATCTATAAAGTCGGTGCAGATGTTCCTGCGGTGGCGGAAGACTTTGGGAATCTGGGATGGCTGTTGACGTTTCCGACTGGTGCGATTGTTTATTATCTTCTATGCAAGGTATGGCCTCACCATGCTGCGAAAGCGACGAAGAATCTGAAATGGGAGGAGTTGGCGGGGCGGTATGACTCTATTGTCATTGATGGTGAGGTTGATGATGGAAATGGAGATGTAGAGACGGGGGATAAAGATACTAGAGTGTCGGGGAAGGAGTGCGAGGTTGATTAGCACTCGTCATTAATAAGTCGGGTGATGTGTAGTCGTGACGAGCAAGAGCTCCTAGCAAGGTGGAATCATATCTATAACCTAGCCTCCGCTGCTCTCTTGCCTCCCTTCCAAGTCCCAACAAGCCCTCTCTCCTCCCTCCCAAACACCGGATCAAACCTCGGCTTCGGCACCGCCCACACCCTCTCAAACTCTCCTCCACTCTTCACAAAGTTCCAATCACCGCCACTATAAGCCCCCATCATGGTATATCCACTAAGCTTAATCCTTTCGAGTGCCGTCTTCTTATCATCTGCTTCGATCCCGTGCCCCCTTCCCGGCGTAAGAAGCTTAAACTCCGCCTCCGGTTTCGTATTGTATGTTTTATGCGCCACGCCAGCAGGGATAATAAAAACATCCCCAGCTTTAGCATCCAGCTCAACACCACCGGACTCAAAGGCGGAACCGTGTGTGCTTTCGTCTAGGTCGTCGGAAGTATCGGCGACACCGAACCGGATCGTTGCAGTCCCGGAGAGAACAGCCATGCATTCGTGCGCGAGGGAGTGAAAGTGGCTGAGCTGGGTGGCGCTGTATCGGAATATCCAGTGGACGTTCCAGTCGTTCTTTGTAAAGATCTCATAGACTTGACTTGGGGAGCAGTGGCCCTCAGCGTTTCGGGGGAGGCCGTTTTTGTAGTGCAACAAAGGGCGTGGGGAGTTTGGGATGAGGTCTGTTGGGTGGAGGTGGTATTGTTTTATTTCAACCATGATGGCTGCAGATAGGAATGTTTTGCTATACTCTAAAGAGCTGTTCCTGGCTGGCTACATGGGTATATATGATTGATGACGTCCTGGTGACTCGGAAGTCGCTGCCGTGCGGGGCTGATAGGGCTCTCCCCGCACACGACATCCTGCCTGATCGGCTGATCTTCCGATTCGCTCATAACATCTACCGATTGGTAAGCAAGTTGACTGGGATATCTTACGAGGAAGAGAGATTTAGTTAGGTTATGGTACCTTCAGGTAAACTTCTCTAACGAGACGGGCAAGATTGAGGGCTGCACATGCCTTGTAAACAATTATGACTTCGAAAACAAAATCATCTTGCCATGGACTCCCGGACTGCTGCTCTCGTTTAGCTTACCGTGCTCTATCCCCATTCATATCGCCCTGAGTCATTCCAAGCTTCATTTTCCGGCCCACGAGCCGTATTGCCGGCTAATGCCCAAGGACCCTTACTGTATCACGTCAATGTTGGTGACAGCCCTAATTAGGTATCAGAAGACGTTAGTAACTAAGCGGATGGTCTGGGAGTACAGGTTTATGAGCCATTGGATGGTGAGCTCGTATTCTAGCGTGGACTTGGACCTAGGTTGGGACCCTGCATAGTAGCGTATGTACCTTCTAAAAGCTGCACGGGCTGAACTCCGTATTGACTAAAGAGTCTTGCTTCTCCATTGTCAAAACGAATGTCCTGGCTCTCCGCTACTAGGACTCTCACCCATAATCCTCAAAACAAAGATATAGATGCTCTCAGATTGCCTTTTGATAAGTTCCCTTCTCTAAATAACTTCATACTCGGCTTCCATAAAGGCACTCGTGGTTACTACAAGGATATGCATACGGACGAATCGCATACTCCGTTCCTGAAAACGATAGGAGCAAAGTAGTGGCCTGGAATGAGACCCCGGTTGCCCACTCATCGACCCACGTTCAGCACTAAAAGCCTTGGTATTTACCTTTGAATATATTGTTTGCTCCACCTACCGTAATCTGGAACTATATCACGAGCATTCATGTTTCGTCCTCCAAACTTCATCGTATGGACGATGACTTGGAGGCATACCTATGATATGAAAGTCCAAAATAAACACGGACTTACAAGAAGGCTTCTTAGGGACTCAAGAGACCCTGGATCTGAGTATATAAAAGGCATATCTCTCCTCTGAGAGGATCTATCATCAATCTCAACAGTAAGATAACCATCAGACTACAAAGCTGTACGTATTCAAACTGACATTCGAGAAAAGAGCTTACTAACACCGGCCATTCGACAAAGATCACATCCTCCATCCTCCGTAATGAAGCTCAACCTCGCTCTGTTCGCAGCGGTCCTCACCCTGACTTCCACAGCTTCCGCCTGGCATGTCAAGTTCTACGAGCACGCAAACTTCAAGGGTCGATTGCACGAGCGCAGTGGACCCGGTAACCCCGGCGCCGCGTGTCAAGGTGCTCCCAATCCCGTCAACAATCTTGTCTCATCATTCAAGTTCCAGCCTTACAACGCCGCACGCACGACCAAATGCTGTCTGGAGCTTTATAATGCCCTAGATTGCAAGCCGAGCAGCCAATTGGGGTACCATACCGCTTGCGAATATCAGGAGTTCAAGGATCTGCAGTATACGACCCTGCAGGATAAGATTAGTAGTTATCGGACTGTTTGTCGCCGTGTTTGAGATTGAGATCTGGAAGTGATTTATGCCCTGCGCGAGGGAGCGGGTGACCCATGTACTTGGCTTTTGTTGTTGGTCTTCATCGGTCCGTCAGAATCAGCTCGGGGGCCTGGAATTGCCTGATCACGAGAATGTGCAATCCTGTATATACTTGGAGAGTGTTTGGAGGGGCCACGATGCTGTCATTAAACATGTTCTTCTTTCTAGTCTTGATCTATTGCCTGCCGAATAAGAGATAACGTCTATGTGCACCATCAGAGTGGTTCTGCGCCAGTACGGTATTCTGACCAAATCACTCATCATGCCCCTTAACCGTGACCGTTGTCTGCGCAGGTCTCTGTTCCGTCCCTATCATCTCAAACTCCCCGCTGCCCGTGGCACTACTCTGACTCAAACTCCGTCTATCATCAACCTCATTCGTAACATCAAACTGCCGATGAGCCCAGATCTCCAGCGGCTGCTCGCGCGCGGTATAATCCCCAGACACTAATTGCGACTTGTCTGTATCTCCACCCCTTCGAAACCGCGAGAGCTGCATTGTGGAGCTTGCCATCCGACCGCTCGTGCCTCCGTATTTATTCCCCGTCCGGCTGCGCGCGTTGTACGAGGACTGGTGGAGGAAGGAGCTCCAGTTGAATAGCCGCCGGAAAAGCGTCCATGTTTGCGGGATGTTGGCGACTATAACGGCCGTTGCGGCCTCGCGGACGTACCAGTCTATCCATTTCATGCCGTAGGGTTGAGAGATGGAGTAGTATTTCGAGAGGATGGAGCAGAGGATTACGAACGTGCCGAGCGAGAATACGGCGCACAGGGTAAGCTTGCGAGCGAGTGAGAGCTTCGCGCGGATAAGGAGCGGCAGTGGAATGGCCATGATCATTAGATCGGTCGTGATGTTGAAGACGAGGGTGATGATAACGTGGTTGGTGTAGACGGCGCATTGCTGGTTCTTTGCCGGCACGGACCAGTACGCGGTGAAGGGGCGGCACCAGACGGCGAAGAAGAGGATTTCGATGAGGATGAAGGAGAAGATACAGATTGCGCCGATGATTTTGACGAAGCGGTGCTGGAACAGGCCAGATCTGGAACGAGTAGAGTGGTTAGACGGACTGTTAGAGCATTGGGTGGTATTGAGAGTCTCACGTCATGGTCGAGTACAACAGAAGCAGACACCATTTGCATCCCCAGACGACGACAAGCCAGAACTGCTCGGCTGCGACGACCATCTTACTGCCGACAACGCGGTCCGGGAAGCTTGCCGGGTCGAGAGTTTGGAATTGACTTGGGGGAACTCCATTCGTGCCATGCTTGTCGACTTGGATCAGGAATACGGTCAGTAGTATGTAGAAGATCTGTTTAAAGCCGACGTTGAGTCATCTATTCAGTCAAACAGGCGCGGAAAGAGGACATACCACTGTTATTGCCATTGCAAGGTCCTCTAACTGCAGATTTCGAAAGGACCCCAGCTGTAGCACCCGGGAGACATAGCGCAATACGGCTGTCATGGTCGTTTAGATGCTGTCTTGATAGATATTTGATGATAACATACTGATAGCGAGGACAACTGCCACCCACACCCATGCTTCCACAGCCTTGACCATGGCTGTGAGCGCTTACTGCAGCGTATTGTATTGGGACCAGTGATGCACATAAAAGGAGTGTGGTTGTGGTGAACAGGTTGCCGGGGTGTCCCTTGACTGAATTTCCAACGCTCTTAAGCTTGGAGAGTCAGCTATATTTTGAGAGAGGCTATTGTGGGGTAAGCCCGATACAGCAAATCTCAGCGGTGGTTGTGACTGGGAAGCTGGGAATGCACGAGTCATGATGATTTCAACAATTGATGTGAGTGGTTGACCGGACCCAAGGTACCGAATAACGGGCATGCATGCAAAACACATGGCGGTGGGCCGATATCGGTCAACTAAACTAACTACCAATCTCTCGGGTTGAGATTCCTTTGCTGATCGAGATGGGGCTCTGGAAAACTTTAATGCTCCGGGCGAGATCGAGCCATAATCCGATCGGCTGAAGCTCGCCATCAGACATGCGGTTGAAGAACATACAACGATTTCGTCCTCTCTTCATAACCAACTGGTAATATATGATAACAACTGAACGGTGGGCCCAGTTGTTCCTCCTCTATTGCCCAGACAGTCATAAGACACAGTGTACTATCAAAGATCGAGCATAATCTAGCATAAGAGAGCGAGCTGCCCCTGAACTTTGAAGTGCTCCGAAGCCGAAAAGGCGTCGTAAAGTCTTCCCGAACAGGTAGAATTTAACGACAGTTCGCCTCCGCCCCACAGTGTCGGGCTATGTTTACGCTGGAGACACCGAGGTTTGCCCGTGCTTGGCCCGCCCTGTGCATCTTGGTCTTCATTTTCAAGCTTCTCTGTAGCTTTTTGTTCCTTGAGCAAAAGAGGCTGAAAGATCTCTTATCGGAAACTTGGAGGTAGCTCAATAGCTCGAAACAGGAACCATGGAACAGTTGCCGATGTCGCCCGGTCAATGTCCGTTCAGATAAGAATGGGAAACGGAAATACATAATGATCTCTGCTCTATCCTTTTGACTCGTCGGATGGTGCTGTGCGCCAAAGTCGTGAAGAAACCGGAATCTTACACCTCCATTCAGGGCATTGTCCATCACACAGATCCTACGCTGCCTGATGACTATGACCATGTCTCCCAACGGTGAATGGCATTCGCTACAAGATCAAAATCCATGAATAGGTCTTGAAAAGGGACGGGGAATTGTCAGCGTCCATGAGTATACCGATCTGAGGGCTCTAATGATCACGTGGGTAGTATCATGGTCATTCATTTCGTAGCCAAGCTGATGGATCAGACTGTATCTTTGTTTGGAAACGGAGAATCAACTGTATATACACCCATGATTGTTAGAAGAAACTAACTGACAGGTGCTAAGTCCCCCTATAGTTAAGTGCTGTTAGAGACAATCATTTGAGCAAGAGGGAGTTGGCATAGCGAATTGGTACCTGTGGTATGGTGATTGACGAATCAGTCTGCTGGTCACTTGATCTACCATTAAAACTAACAAATCTGGATTGTACAGCAGAAAGCTCTATCGTATCTAATAACTACTTATACCCTACAGAGCCAACCTCCCCCTCAACCCCTTGACCACCTCCGGCACCGTCAACGCCCCAACAGGCAATGTCACCAACCTCTCCCTAATGATTTTCACAAGGCCCGGTAGGACAACCCTAGTCTCCGGTATCAACCTGGTAATCAGAAAGTAAAGCCCAGTAGCAGTCCCAGCAGCAGACACAAACGCCGAAAGCAACCCAAGGTACGAGAGAATCTCAACACCCGGCTTCTTGAAGAAGTACTTCTTCCTGTCGCCCAATCTCGTCTTGCCTTTGAGACTAGGAATGTATTTGAAGTCGAACACCGTTTCTTTTCCCAGGCCCTCCTTCTCATCCATGAGATGCTTCCAGAACATTTTCTTGCGGTTCTACATCATGTCAGTAATCAAAATAATCCACAAGTGGTCGTAACCTCGAAGCAAAGTGGACTTACCTCAATAATATACCTGTCAACTGCCGGAACCAATGGCAACGTATTCGCCTGCACCTTCACCCAAAAGCAATACCCCCACATCATCATCCGATTCCACAGACCTGTCTTCGGAATATGCAACTCATCACTCAACATGTCCCCATTCAGCAACCTCGTAAGCGCATCCATGTACTCGAGAGAAGCATAAATCGGTGCCGTATTCTCCAGTCCAATTGCGATATTTCGCGCCAGAATGCGGCCTGTATCCGTCGGCTCAAATTCATTAACTAGTAGAGACTCAGAGACGATTTTTGCCTTCGCCGCATTCTCAAATGGTTCATCGGGTGCGCCCATATACCATGCAACTAATCGCCATAGAGCAATATAATCTTCTTCCTCCTGCGCAGATAGCACGACGCCCTGTCGGGGGAGGCCGAGCCAGATCACCGTGCTACTAAATGTGTTGATCGTTGCAAACGAATCGAGATCATTTATCGGAAGTCCGTAGCGGTCAAGGTCGTAGTAGGTAGGATCCTGCTCAACGAGACTGAGGATCTTGCGGCGCACGGCGGAGTGTAACAGGCGGACCCGAACGGAGGCTAGATGCCCCTCACCCCCGGGCTTCATGGCTGAAGGTGAGTTGTTGACTTGGATTGTATGCTGGACTGTTTCGAGGAGGCGCCGGCGGACGACTTTTGCGCTGAACCCGCCAGTGCGCGAGAGGGTTTCGCCGACGCGGATGGCGCCCCTGCAAACGTGCTGTTAGGGCGGGAGTATCTAGTTCGCGTGAAATAAGTACTTACATTCCACCAAGCAGACTGACAAACGTCAACTGTGGGCACTAAGTTAATTTGTATCATTCAGCACCGGTAGGAAAGTAAACGTACAGCATTTGTAACCGGAATTAAATACCGCCAAAAGATATCCTGACCTCTCGCTATCTGATCCCAGTCTACCCACTCAGGCACGGTATTGATCTGGTTCCATAGCTCCTCAAGCTTCGGATCGCTGGCATGGTTATCACGTAGCAGTGCGTATCGGTCTCGCTTCGTTGGATCGTCAGCCGACGCTGGTAACGCGTCTAGTTTCTCATTCGCTTCGTCGGCGAGGGTGTCGCAAGTTCGGATCCAGGGGTCAAGTTGGCTTGCGGGTCGATGCTGATCGGTCCATTCGAAGCTGTAGTCCCAGTAGTGGTACTCGACTCTGTTACCCTTTTTCGATTTTGTGACGGACATCTTTGCGGTCTGTTAGTTGCCTCTAATGGATGCAATGGCCATCTCTAGAATTATGGGTTTTATAGTGGAGGACCGTTCAACTGCTGATACACCCGCGGCCCGGGGTCCGGGAGGGTATATAGATAGCATCATGCCAACTTAATGGAGGGACGAATGATGGCATTTTGATTGGGACATCTTTGTGATCTGCAGTAGAAGTGGAAGTTTGCATGTGAACCCGGCTCATGTTCACTGAGTCAGTCAGCCAAGCCCTATGCCGATGACTTCAGATCCTTCCACCCTCCGTCATTGTGCTTGGTCACTATCTCATATATTTGCGATTAGGGAACCTCGGGCCTTCTATTTCACATGTGTGTCTAGCTGTCGCCGCCATGTTTCGAGTGTCGTGGCTTCTAGTACCGCAACCCTAGTACGGTACTTGATTGGATACCCTAAGCCCAGCACATTTGAACCGAAATTACTCATAGAGAGTTCGTCGCTCATCCCAGCCAGGACGGAGATATGTTCCGTCAAACTTCACGTTCAGCGAGGATTCCAAAACATAGTCCACATTGACCTGCACGTCGACCTTTACCTCCGTCTCCCCCTGGTTCCAAATCGCCAAGCCAATAACATTATCTCCATCGTAGTTCCAGATACCAGGTGGTGCAGGGAAGCTGTTTATTGCCTCGTTGATGTACGGATAGTATCTTCCGTACTGGTACCCGTTGATGTAGAGGTATGCTCGGAACTTCTTTGAGGTCTGAGTGCTGTCAAAGTTGAGTTTCACGCTCAGCGCTACATCGTGTCCTTTCGGTGTGTTCAAAGGGAGGTGAGTACGATAAAACTTAACCCCTGCGCCTTCGAAGCCATCGCCAGGAGCTGCATTGGACCAGCCGGAATCGTCAAAGCCGGGGAGATGCCAACCTAGACGTTCTGCCCTCAGTCCACCTTCGTTGTAGTGGGTGCGGACGGGGTCGAGCGTTTCTCCGGATGAGCCTCCAGCTGTTCCGGCCACTTTCCATGAGCTAAAGCCGGACTCATTGTTGAGGAGCGTAGCATTGAGAATTCCGCGCACATTTAGAGAGGCGGACCCCTGGTCGTGGCCTGTATTATCTTGCATGACCAAAAGGACATTCTTCCCTTCAGCCACGGTGTCTTTGGGAAAAGTGAGTTCTGCATCACCTATTGCTGAGCTGATGTTCCCGAGAAAAGAGCCAACCAACTGCCCGTTGAGCCAGGCAGTCCATCCATGTGCAATACCACCCTGAACTTTGAGGTATACCCCATCTACAGACCCATTAAAGTATCCGCGCCAAAGATGTACGCCGGTGTGGAAGCCGTACTGATCACTGTAGAGGTACGGCTTGGTTGAGTCGTTGAACTTGCTGGGCGTCGTCATAGCGTCTGCATTGACCCAAGCAGCCCCGTCGTCGGAGTACTCGACAGATCGCTCAGCGAGACTGTCCTGCACGCGCCAGGTTCCTAGCTTTGGAACTTTGAACTTGGTAGGGCCGTCAATCTTCGCCCTCAGGCTACCCCATTTGGTTCTTTCTGTCTTGAGCCGCTTTCCGTTCCACTCTATCATTCGTGCTTGCTTGGTTGTAAAGACCTCGATACCAGTGGTCTCGTTAGAATCGCCGCGTAGCAAGATAACACCACGCTCAAGCTGCGCTGCCCTGACAAGATGAGGTCCTTGAACGAATGCTAGTCCAGCGCGGTCAGCTGACGTATGCTATAGGATTCCATCAAGATACACTTACCGACTTGATCAACGGGTACAGTCGGGTCATTGCTGAGTGTAGGAACCCAAAAGAGATGAGCCGAATCACGATCGAGTAGAATCACACGCGCACCATTACTCGTTGCGATGACCGTTCTACCCTGCTGATCTTCAAAATTGACAATAAGACCTTTCTTCGCCCTGACAAATTTTACTTTGGATCGATCGCCAGCTTCGACCTTGCCAGATCTAGCTCCTTCGATAAAGAACTCGCCGCCTTCCCCGTTGAACACCCAAAGAACCAGGGTTGGCTTGGAATCGAACATGGCGTAGGTCAACACCTCGGCCGTGGAGTATACCAGATTTTTGTCACCAAATTGGAAATCGGTAACAATGAGCTTTTGAACATGGCCGTTGAGAGACATCTGGTTGTTACCAGAAACAGTCGGAACGGTGAAATTTCCTGCGGAAGTCCTAATAGATAACCGAAGGAACTGTTTGTCATTGCTTGTTGGATCCGTGTGCCGAATGGCATAGAATCCAGCATCTGTATCCGGGTTCCGCAGCTCGATTGTTATGATGGCATCGTTGTCCGAATACGACGTGCTATTCCCGACAATGTCCGTCTTGGTCAAGTCCTTCGCTGCTCTTGTAAACAGTGCAAGACTCTTGATCTCGTAATACTTGGATCCAATCGTCCGGTTCTCTGCTATAGCTGCCCCGTATCCGTAGCTCGAGGTCACGAAGGGTGCAGCCAGCCAGCCCCAGTTGGTACCTCCGTGGATCATGTAGAGACCAAGAATAGTGACTCGCTGTGCGACGTTATCACGGTAATAGAAGTTGACAAAAGATTCATCGGTTCGCTCTTCACAGCCTCCCTCTGGGCCGTCCCACGGGTTCAATGCGCCTCCTTGGAACTCGGGCATCATTGAAGGCTGCTTCGGCGAGACCTCGTTGAAATGCGCCGTGTAGTCCATCAGTGTGAAAGACGGATTGGATGAGCTGCAGTCTTCAGGCATACATGACCAACAAGAGGGCTATCATTTGTTAGCAAAACTCCCCGTGGAAGGTTTCAAGTACTCACATAATTGTCAAGCCCATAGATATGGACATTACCTCCAGCACCAACTGTGTCATAATCGACTGACCAGGACTTGTACTGCTGGCCAGGCATATTGTGTGTCAGAGGTACCACCAGGCCGTTCGACTGAGCATTCGCGAAAAGCTGTTTCATGTACTCGATCTTGACGGGCTTCGGGACCTTCTTTTCGACATCGGTCCACTGTTCGGGAAACTCATTCTCAATCTGATACAAAATGACGGTGCCATTCTGTGTGACCTGGTATGGGGCGGTGATCTCCTCTACCTTGTCCATGTACGGCTTCCAAGCGGCAGTGAAAACAGTATCATTATCGCGCAAGCCGCCAAATTCTCCCGTCGTGACCCACAGCGGCATTCCACCAGCATTCGTTTCAGCGTTGATGTAGGGACCAGGTCGTGCGTGGACAAAAAGTCCAAGATCTCTAGCAATCTCGTATATCCTTCCGATATCGTGAGCACCGGTTTCGAAATCGAGTATATCACTTGTAGGCGCGTGAAACCCCCAATGGTTGTAGAAGGACACAGTGTTCATTCCCATTGCTTTGATCTTTTCCATCACGTCCACCCACATCTCGGGAACCGGGAGGCGGAACGGGTGAAACTCGCCGCCAAAGGAGAACAAGCGTTCGCCGTTATAGATGAGGCTGTAATGGTCCCATTGTACCGTTGTGTCACCTAACTCGGTGTCCCGAATGGGCCATGTCGGCGGCGTACTTGCACAAACTCCTGGATAAAGAGGTGCAAACGCGAGGGCACGTATTACCCAGTCAAGAAGGCGCATTTTCGAGTGGAGCTGGAGAGACTATCACGTATCTGTGAGTGCGATGTTGGGCCATCACTCTTGAGCAACGTGTGATCCAGTATATATAGACATTCCGACACTCCAGCTTATCGCCGATTCTAGGGGTGTACTCCAACCATGATGATCGCTAGTAAATTATTCCACCAGTGATAAGAACGTATGACCACCCCGGGTTTGAATAGTCCGGGGAACAGGGTCCTTTAGTTACACCTTACCCCACATGCCGATCGCCAAACTTCGAATTGGAGCATGGATCGGTTTAATGCGACACGTCCAGCAGAGATTTAACAGTGCCACAGTCAGTTTGGTGGGGCGACTGGACGGACGTCAGGTCACCTTGTACCTCAAGGGATAACTGCAAAGGAGGTGCCAGATACTGATAAAGTCCGCTCGGGAGAGATGGCCCCGAACGATCATCTTGCTCACCCAAGTGGCCTGGTTGGGTTATGAGGCGGTTGCTGTACTGGTATGGCTACGAGTGCCAGATGCGGTGATATGCATTAGACAATAAAATGCTGCACGACAGTATAGTGGAAGCCATTGAAGCAGGTCAAGGTTCTCGGAGATAATGGCAATAGTGTCCTGTCTTAACGAGATAAAAGGAAATGTGCAAAGCCATGGGCATGAGGTGGTCAGAGGTCTCGTTCGAAAGGATGAGTTAATCATATGTAGGTACTGAGGAAAATAAACAGTGTGCCCAATGTAAGCCGTTAAGTATGATGAGAGAAAGGGGCCCAGTATCATGTTATGACCGACTATGTCAGTGTCCATTTCGTTTCATGAGATTATACGGCTGACAGTAACCTTTATCAAAGGAGTGAAACGCGCCGTTGGCCGTTTTAATTGGTCCTAGAAAAGCCCCTCACATGTCGCTTGTACCACCCACTCGCAAGAGTCTGGTTCGCTTGCTCCTGCCCGTCCGCCAAGAGAGTGGTAATGTTTCTCTTCCCCTGCTCTCCAAGGCGAACTGACCACTCATCAGGGGTGTCAGTAATGACCCAATTGTACCCGGAATCGATGATCCAGGAAAAGTCTGAGCGGTAGTCGTGGCCGTCGACGGAATAATCCCCAGCATTAGAGTCGATTAGCTGAGGAGCCTTGTTATCCGAGAAACCAAACGCAGAGTTATTTGTGCGGATGTCATCCGGTAGCGTGTAGTTGGCTGTGTCAAAGCTAGAGGAGCCAGGTCAGCTCCATGAATTTATGCTAAGCAGGGAAGTCTCGCAAAGGAACTCACAAAGTTCTGGGTGATGTGATTGGGTCGACAAAGTCGCCAATGGCAAAACTATTGTTGGGTCAGCATTTACTGGAGTAGCGCTAGTATAGGCCTCACAAGGTTCCTGCAGTCCTGAAAGCGTCGCACTTTGTTGCATCATTTTGAACATGATCGAGCAACTCTTGCAGAGGACCATCTGTCGATTTGAGCTCAATCTCTGCGCTAATCGTGTAGTTAGTCTCGAGGAAGCCCTTCAGACCAGCCAGCGTGTCCCATTCTTCGACATCATCGGGGTTGTAGACAGGGATATAGGCGAGCTGGATCCCGCTCGCAAAGGCATCCTGAACCCAAGGCAGCGCTTCAAACTCCTCCGGTGTCTTGTGCCACTTCGCCTGCAGCTTGTATATGCACCATTCGTTGGCCGGTACGCCTGCTGAGTTGGTCAAGTTTTTGAGTTGCCAGTAGGCTACCTCAACAGCGTCTTGATCCTTAAAGTCGAGCTGTAAAACAACGTTCAGCTTCAAGTCGTGGATTTCCTGAACAATTGATGGCAGAGTTGGGACTTTTTCACCCCTCACTCGACCTCCTTCGTCCCGAAGATGCAGCTGATCCATGAATCCCACGTAATCGTGCTCGGCCACGGGAGGGTTGTATCCCTGGCCAGTGTAGGGGTTGTAAGCCGCCTGGCCGGTGTATTCACCGACGTCTGTCTCACGGCCAAGGCCGCCGTCATGGATCATCGGTAGATATCCATCGCGGGAGAGACGAATGTCGGTTTCAATACACTCTATTCCGGCCTCGGCAGCTCGGAAATAAGCATCATGTGAGTTGTCTGCAGTTCCGTTCCACCTGCAATCTATGTTAGTTGTTTCCCAGAATTGCGACGACCTTTAACTCACCGCAGCCCTCTATGTGCACAGAGCATCGTCAGATCTTCGCGTGGATGACGGAATGCATCAACAATCTTCCTCACATCGTAAGGCTGGCGCGCGGCATTGGCAGATGACGCTGCCAAAAGCAGTGCGAGAGGG
Source organism: Aspergillus karnatakaensis (assembly GCF_047715665.1). Taxonomy (NCBI): domain Eukaryota; kingdom Fungi; phylum Ascomycota; class Eurotiomycetes; order Eurotiales; family Aspergillaceae; genus Aspergillus; species Aspergillus karnatakaensis. The sequence goes on along the minus strand of NW_027395713.1, from coordinate 1,011,966 downwards.
GCAAAGCTTATCATTCTGAGTATAGGTATGAGCAATTTCTATACAGAGCCTTTAGTGACATACACATGATACAGGCTTGCATCCGACACCGTGCATCTTTTATATTCATCAGTACTTTTCGCGAGTAATGGATCTTACGCGGAGGCGCAAACTACTCCAACTTCATTCCTACCACAGAAGTGATCAGCTGTGTGGTGCGATGCCCAGAAGACAGGCATTGTATACACGTGGTGAGACAGCTCCAAACAATACGGTCAATCATGCTTTCCATATACAAGATGTGGAGTGTTGTGCCGCGATAATAGAGATGATGGCATATAGAGGCAGCACGTGCTAAGAGAAGATGGTGTTATACGGCCTGGGCAGTCGCGAGCTTAAGCGCTTAGCCGGTCACCATAGTAGCGTGTGGGCTCATGACATCTGTACTCTGTAGTGGGACTCGCTTAACGTCCAGTTGATGCAAAGATACAAAACTAGTCAAGTCAACGAAAAAATAGGAGGATCATGGAGGAGGAAGGGAGTAGGCACAACAGCCGCCAACGAGAACGACGTTTTACCAAAACAGGACTAGGTCCGGTGCCGCTGTAATGCAGCCAAAATCAAACGAATCGTCAATGCCTGTGGGGGGTCCTGCAATAGAACAACTTATTGTCATCCATCTGGGGTAATATATCTACAGCTAAAATGGGGAAATCCTACCTTGACCTCGCCCATGAATGCGACAGGTTTGACCCCAGTCATCTTTCGACCTCTTGTGCGTCTGCTAATATATATATAGATTCCCCTATCACCAAGATGACCCCGCGGCCTATGCAACACACATGGAGAAGTACCACTCCTTCCGTGTGCAAGGCTGTGATTCCATCCTAGGATACATGGTCAACGAGGTCGTGTCACGATTCGACTGGCCCACTGAATCCTGGAATATTGATGCCGAATCCCGAACTGTGACATTGATTGCTGGTCCAACACCGGCAGAGCGGAGCCAGGCTGTTGCCCAGACCCTCGACTTAGCAGTCAAACAGGACCGGTTCGAAGTGTTACGAGGTTGGCGAAACGAGATGTACCCGGTCTTTGGTCCTGGCGGGGAATTTCTGCTGGAATTGGAGCGCTGCGCGAGTCCGCTTTTTGGGATCGTCTCATATGGTATCCATGCTACTGCTTATGTTGAGACTGCGGAGGGACTGAAGCTTTGGGTGCCACGGCGATCAAAAACGAAGCAGACATATCCTAGTATGCTGGACAATACGGTTGCCGGTGGGATGAGCACAGGAGAAAGGCCGTATGAGTGTCTTGTCCGCGAGGCAATGGAGGAGGCGTCCCTGCCTGAGGATGTCGTCCGGGCTAATGCCACCGCCGTCGGTTGCGTGTCGTATACCTATGTCCGGGATAACCGCGCTGGTGGTGAGACAGACCTGGTCCAGCCGGAGGTGGAATATGTTTACGATATCAAGCTACCCGTGGATGTTATCCCGAAACCCAACGATACAGAGGTCGAAGAATTCTGCCCGCTTACTGTTGAGGAGACGCAGAATGCTCTAGCCAACGGGGAGTTCAAGCCCAACTGTGCTGTCGTTCTCATCGATTTCTTCCTCCGCCACGGAATTCTAACCGCCGAGAACGAGAAGGACTTCCTCGAGATCATCACGAGAATTCATCGTCGCCTGGACTTCCCCACAGCATCACGCGTTATAAACTAGAGCGGCAGATTTTTGTAACGGTTTGAGATGATTTGATATATTGATAGACCCATGCCATATAACGCCAACGCTGCAACCAAACCACTTCAACGACTTTTCTAGCTCACGCCGAAGATAAAAACCCGATATGGTCCGAGATATTGCTCTATTTCTTGAGAAGCAGGTACACATAATCTATCCTCAGAGGCGCAAGCTTCTTGTAAGGTCCCTCGAGGTAAAGCAGCAGTCCGCCAAAGGAAACAAAGGCCGCCCTGACAATCAGTTTAGCATCCTGGGCTCCGGTCGCTGGGACAGTGAAGCTTACATATTGCCTGGAGTTGACTCCTCAAATCGGTAGACTTTTCCGTGGCAGACATAGTCGTAGTCATTGGCGAGGGTGTGTTCACCCATTCCGACTTCCCTCCAGCCAGTCTTTGCGCCGCTGTCCTCCTTGCCGTCTAGGGAAAGGGTCGAGGCGATGGCCATAGACAGCGACTCGCCAACACTACACGGATAGAGTTCGGAGTTGACATCGAGGGTGAAGGTGGTAAGAGAGTCGGAAGAGGTGCATGTAAGGCGAGAGACGCGGTCGTATTTCTGGTTGTTGATCCCGGTGATCGTGAAGGTATCTTCGAAAACTAACGGATCGGACATTTTTGCGGGTGATGTGAATTCAGGGTTCGACGTATCGATCAGATCGCGAATGTGTCAGTAATCCAATGCGCCACTTAGCGAGTGAGTTTGGACGCTTGAGGTTTGGTCGAGAGGTGGTTGAAGCCGCCGCCTTGACCGACGGAAGAGAGCTTTTTTCTGCATGGATTTTAGCGTAGTTACCGCCGCCGCTTTTGTTCGGGAGTCTGCCCCGCCGTAAATCTTCGAAAGGATTCAAGCTCACAACAGCTCGACATTTCCTTATTACATGATAAAATGTCGTTTCGAAAGCGAAATATTGGCCTAACAACAGGCCCCGACAGAACCCCGACGGCCAATTCTACTGCGCAGCCGCAACGAGCGCCAGCAACGCCACCTTCTACTCCCGGTGTCCGCCCTTCTCCCGATGATGGTCGCCCAACTACTTCAACAGGTTCCCCATCACTTGACAATCTTCTAGCCGGGCACGGTGGATTGCCGATAGGAAAGACGCTTCTACTGGAGGAGAATGGAACTACAGATTTTGCAGGCGCATTACTCCGATATTACGCTGCAGAAGGTGTGGTGCAAGAGCAGCAAGTTCATGTCATCGGGATGCCAGAGCAGTGGGGTAGGACGCTTCCAGGTTTAATTGGGACGGCGGAAGCTGCAGACGAAAAGTCAGACAAGCGAAAGGGCGAACGCATGAAGATTGCCTGGAGATATGAACGGCTTGGGGAGTTTGGTACTGGTGTCGCAGGTGCACGATGTAGGTCACTAGCATGTTGCGCGATAGAACAATATGCTAACAAGTCCAGCCCCTGCAGCAATACCAGGGGACCAGAGCCCATCGTCAACAGACGCCGGCTTGGCCAAGCAACCGGCGTTCTGCCACGCCTTCGATCTCACGAAACGCCTCACACATCCTTCCATAGGCAACATCACGTATATACCCATTGTCCCAACAAACGAATCTTTGCTCGTCTCGATCCAGAAAAAGCTCCAAGCTGCCATTGCTTCAGCTCCGCCACACACAGTTCATCGTGTTGTGATCCCGTCCTTCCTCAACCCCACACTATATCCACCGGATGTCAGCCAGCCTGAGAACGTGCTACCATTCCTTCACTCGTTGAGAGCCTTAGCGAGCTCGCCCGAACATCGTATAACTGCCATGATAACAATCCCGCTCTCTCTTTTCCCTCGCTCTTCGGGTCTCGTGCGATGGATGGAGATACTAAGTGATGGGGTCATCGAGCTCTGTCCATTCCCACATTCCTCAGACGCTCTATCGACATCGGGAGCGGCAACCTCACACGAAGAGCCCCCACAAGGAATGCTCAAGACACATCGACTGCCGGTTTTGCACGAACGAGGTGGCGGAAGCGATCAAAATGTCGGACAGGATTGGGCATTCACACTGAGTCGGAGGAGATTTGAGATCAAGCCGTTCAGCCTACCACCCGCCGACGGGGACCAAGAGGCGCAAGATAGTACGCGATCAGATAAGATGCCCAAGAAAGAGGATCTCGAATTCTAGGCGGTCTCATCTGGTAGAGGCAAGCGTCGTGATTCTAGCTCATTCCTCATGATCCGAGTCTACCAACATATCGTCTAGCTCAACCTGCTCGGACATTGCAGGTCCGGTATTGACCATGGTACGAAGGTACTCCCTTCCGTATGACCCAGCGGCTCGGGAATGGATCCGATTCCCTAAGCAAGACGAGAAAGCAAGCCAGGCTTCGAAGTGTCAATTGCTGATCAACAGGCAAGGCAAGCTCAAAGAAAACCAACCTATGAATGCAATCAACGGTGCGAAGAACACCAGAAAAATAAGCAGAAAGAAATTCATTTTGAAGAAGCCCGACTAATTGCAGCGATCCAGTGCAGGAAATCGGCTTGGTTGCTTTCCCGGTCTCCTCCGCTCGGCAGCTGAACGGGTGCTACTTAGGTCGGCCCGGGCGGCCGTAGCGAGCTCACTCAATCGGGGAAAGCGCATTCTCCACTGGAATTTCTGTTTAAAAATGACTCCCACCAATTTTCTTTTTTGCTCCTTCTCAACACCTCTCTAATAACTCAGCCTCGTTCATTCTCACGAGACTCTTGGATTTGCTGGTCGAATTCAAAGTGACTTTTTTCGTCACGTTCCTTCTTTCCTGATGGTAAGTTTCAAGCATCTCTTCGTACCCTGATCGAATGATTATATAACTACTATAATCTGTCAATCCCCTGAAGCTCGTTATAAATCTCATTTAAAGAGCACACGTGATTGAGAAACGTATTGAGAATGACTCGATCGGTTTTCACTGCCATTTCATTCATCGTCTTGTCTGAACATTAGCTGACATGCCTATCACAGTAGTGAATGCAGAACTCTGATCTCTCAATATGAATACTGTCCCAAACTTGCCAATCCCGATATCGTACATCGCGGGTAACTACTTTGTCTTCTCGGTCGACGCGGTTACCTTCCTGAGGCGCGAGCATCATATATGCGGTGTCCTTGCCGGAACGCTTCCCCAGGTCCCACAGCAGAATGTCTTCACAGGCCTGCCCTTGGAGCTGATGCCCGAAGAAGCAAGACTCTTAGTCGAGAAAGGCGTAGCTTGCATTGTAGACGAGGTAAACTTCCAGAAGCAAGGAATGCAATCGCTCATGGAGGAAGACCGCAAGAAATATCTCAAAGAACTAGAAACGCAAGGCCTCGAGGCTATGCATCTGCAGATGCGCAAGAAGGAGCGGCAGAGGGAAGAGGCGCTGAAGAAGGTAGACGACAAAAAGGCTGCGAAGGCAAAGGCGAAGCGCTCTCAAGAGAGACAGGATGCCGCTGGTGCTACGAATGATGAAGTTGTTGTCTCGCTTTTCGATGACAGCCAGTCAACTCCTCTGCCGTCTACTCCTAGTCAAACAACTTCTCGCCGTACTTCGACTTTTACAGCTGTCGATGCCATGGGAATTACCCCAGCTGTATCCCACCCTCCTCTTCCTCAGCAGCCACCTATCGAACATCACCTCCCACTTCCCGAAGTGCCATATTCCTACCCTCTCTTTGCTCACCTCCACTCGAAAGGTTACTTCCTATCTCCCGGACTTCGATTCGGCTGCCAGTACCTAGCATATCCCGGCGATCCGTTGCGGTTCCATTCTCATTTCCTGAGTGTGGCTGCCGAGTGGGACGAAGAGTTGGATTTGATGGATGTCATCGCTGGAGGCAGACTAGGCACGGGCGTCAAGAAGGGTTTCCTCATCGGCGGCGCGGACACAAATGGCGCGAATACTGGCAATGCAGGGGCTAATGTCCGGTGCTTCAGCATTGAATGGGCTGGAATGTGATTCGATATCATCACGACCACTCCACCACACCACACTATCCCGTGCAAGACGAAACGCTACTACGCGTTACTACCAACAATTATCATAGGCTTTCGGGTCCCGATCGCCTCTACAAGAGCCAGCAGCGGCTCATACAGGCTGATACACGGGGGTTCGCGCGGGGCGGACTGCCTCCGCCACTACTAGATGCACAACACAAACACCTAGTGAGCCGGTAGCATTGGCTTGCCTCAATTATACCTATTGAAGAAGTATGATATGAAGCCTGCATCAACGCGACAACGGCACAGGGAGTACTTCTATACTTGAAGTCCCAACACGTCTCAGAGACGTATAGATACGAATATCATCAACATTTGCCAGTCCGACAACATTTTATTCGCCTTCTGTTGCCGTAGTTGTAGGATTGCCTTCACGTTGAACCCCAGTCTCGTACAATGAAATGGGGTATTGTCAGTTCCTCGTCTGGTCTTGCGCGAGCCCATTGTACATTCACGCCTGCGGTCCTTCAGTTCGAGAATGTCAGATAGAGAAACTGAAGCACTCAGCTCCTGCTCAAGGAGCAGTACTTAGCATCGGCTTTTTGTGCGGATGCGGTTCTTTCCCAGGTTTGTTCCGAGGTTTGTGCGGAGGATCGGCTCGTCTCGCCAAAAGTAGTTTGTAGCGCTTCGTTCATGGCACGGGAACTTAGAGGTAGTCGACGTTCCTCCACTTGAACTTCTTGTTAGCTCGATCAACAGGCCTGTTCTGGAATTGGCTGCCATGGAGCTCGAAGACCAGCTTCTTGCCCTCCTCATCCGTTTCTGCACCGCCTGCAGGATCCTTCTGTTCGGGATTGTCAGTCGCTTCCGGCAGTGGGACACAGAACCGAAAGACAGTCTGCTCCTTCGGAATAGCTGAAGACCTCGTCAGCCCCTATGAAGAACGCGTAAACAGGCAGAAACTCACTCTTCATCTCATCCCCCTCCGTAACAACAACAAACGTAAACTTCGTATCTCTCACCACAATCCCTCGAATCCCAACCCTCCCCGCACACCGACTCCTCACAACCTCCATTTCCGCGCCATGAAAGTCCGCACTGACAAGCTTACTCCCATGCGATAGTGCCGACACCAACTTCCCATCACCCTGTCCAGTCTGTTGCTGCTGGTGCTGCCACCCCCTTCCCCCAATACCCAAATCCAACACCTCGCGCATATACTCTACCCACATGCGATTTAGCTCTTTGAATATCTCATATTTACACTCCTCCTTGCTCAGTTTATAGACACCCGATTCGCGTTTCTCGCGCGCAGACAGCGGTCTCGGTTTCTGGTGCCGCAGGAAGTATTCTTTCTTGCGGAGGCGATGGAGGCGCCGCCGAGTGCGGTTGTCTGATGCGTCCGGCGAGGTAGGGCGTATGTAGAGGGGCTTTTGCTTTATGCGTTCGGTGAAGAGGGTTTCAGCGGTGGAAGGGGAGTGGGCGCGGTTTAGGAGGGTCTGCGCGATGTGTGATTTTGAGGTCGACATTTTAATAGTTTGTGAAGCGATTGATGTGGTAGTTTTGGCGCTCAGCGAGCGTATGGCATTATTTGTTGAGGTTGGAGGTTGCTAGATTGAGAGCTGATGGAATCTTTCTAAGATCGCCGCGGCGCGGGTGGGCGGGCAGGCGGAATTTGTAGCCTGCCGAAATAGGAAATCCCGTCATCTCGCCCACACTACTTGTAGTATTTCCCACGATCTATCTTGTCTATCTTGACATTGCAAACGTAGGAAAGCATTTATAAGTGACAATTGTGGTTTGACATCTTTGAACTATGTGCTACTCAAGCCCTTTGCTTGGAACAATTGTATATTTATACAACAACTACATGCTATCTAGGAAACCTTGAAATTGCAGAAAGAATCTCCCGAACAATACACAGGATGGCTTCAAACAGCTCGCTTTAGCAAGATGCTATATAGCTTTAGTCTACTCAGGCTGAGGTCTGCTAATTGTAACATCTAAATAAAGTGCATTGCTATACTTCGAAGACAGAGGAGGGTAGCGACGCGCCGTCTTAAGACCTCATCTCGGTGCTGTCTGCAGTAATCGCCGAGAAGTTAGAACAACCCAATCAATAAGGAACCTCTCTCCCATATACTTCGATCCTTTGCTGGCAAAGTAAATGACACTGGCTTGTTGAACACCTCGGTTAGAGCGTTTCCCCGCATTAGACAGAGGAGCGGCAACCATCAAGCTGGAGATACAAGCCATCACCTTCATTTCTTTAAGACCTTCTCTAACAACTGTACCTTGGCGCATCGGCAGCAGATATGGACATTCAAGTTGATGCTTTTCCTGGTCTTCCTCGCTTCCCAGATGATGTTCCAACGGCACCTCTACTTCGGTTATCGCTGAAGGACTTGCTCGCCGGAAGCAAAGCCGAAGTCCAGCGCTTGGTCAAAGCTTGCGAGGACCTTGGATTCTTCTACCTCGATCTTCGGGACGCGGGGACGACAACGCATATTCTCGAAGATGCGGATAAGCTGTTCGAGATTGGAGCTGATTTGTTTGAGCTCCCTTTGGATGAGAAACAGAAGTATGATCTCAGCAGCAAGAAGTCGTACTTCGGATATAAGGCACAAGGTGCGGCCGTTGTTGATCGGCAGGGTAATCTAGATCGGAATGAATTCTATAACGTCAGCCGAGGCCCTGTATCTTGGTCAATATTGTACTTAGTCTTCACAGGTTTCCAAAGACGATATCATGGGTGTATCCAAGCCTCTTCCCGCACCGGACATTCTCAACAACAGTCGTGACACCCTAAAGTCGTTTATGGGGCGCTCCCACTCTATTGTCACTCTAATCCTCAATCTTCTGAATACAAACCTGGGTCTTCCGGAGAGCACCCTAGCCAACGTCCATCGCCTCCATGCCGTAAGCGGCGACCAAGTCCGTTTCATCAAAGCTCCTCCTCAACCGCAAGATGATCGCCGTACCGCTCTAGGTGAGCATACAGACTTTGGCAGTGTGACAATCCTCTTCAACCGTCTCGGAGGCCTGCAGGTCCTTCCACCCGGTGCCGATGAAACTTGGCTGCATGTGCGACCTATTCCCGGACACGCAATTATCAACCTCGGCGACGCGATGGTAAAGTTTACAAATGGATTACTCCGGTCAAATATCCACCGTGTTGTTGCTCCACCTGGCGAGCAGGCAAATAGTACGCGGTATAGTCTGGTTTATTTTGCGAGGCCGGAGGATGATGTACGACTGCGACGCTTGGAAGGGTCTTCGCGCATTCCGGAGATGGAGGCAGGAATAGTTGAGGAAGACATCAATAGTAAAGACTGGATCATCCGTCGTGCGCTGGGCCGGAGGATTGACGTGCCTGATATTGAGTATGAGAAGTCAGCGGGGACGGAGATGTTGAGCAGGAGGTTGAAGGCTTAGTTCGATCGTCCGGAAAAGCCGCACGTCGCAGCTCATTCTCTCTTAGCCTTAGATGAGTTGATTGCGTGGTGGTTGTACCTAGCTGTGAGACTGAAGCCACCGCGAGAGGTGGGTGACTCAAAGCGTTGTTCTTTCTGCCTTTACTTCACAACCCTCTCCTCCACTCCTCAACAAACACTTTCTTCAGTTCATCCCATTGCCTTCACATCATTTTGGACAAAATGCGCCAGCGGTACTTTATTCTGCAGGCAGAATTCTGTTTCTCCAGCATGTTTCAGATCATCTTTTCTAGGTATACATTCTTCTCTACAAACACCCATCGCAGCAACACATTCATCATAAAGGTGTTTCAGACACTACAACCAAGCTCTACTCAGCAGCGACGATCTATGTGTTAAGCTCACAAAGCTCCTTTCTGGTTACCCTCTGGCTTTATACTCCTATCCATTACTATCCACTCTCTTCTATGATTACAGCACGTCCCGTCAAACATGGCGCTTGACTACCTCTTCGAAGAGAAAAGCAATAACGATGCCTCCACCCCGAGCAGCCCACGCTCTTGGGTGGCAAGTCCACCAGGGACACCCCTTCCGTGGGTAGACAACTCGCCAATAACCACACCAGGGAGTTCCTGTAAGGCTTGTCTATCCGGATCTAGGTTCTAGCTAACCTTAGATGATTGGCAGTTCCAAGTGAAAGTGCAGAACATCGTGCCTCTTTCGTCGACCCTATCCAGCATAGTCCTTCGACCCAAATCAAGCGGCACTCAGGCAAGGAGAAACCATCCTTTGAAGAAGATCCAATTGCCGAGATTGCGGCCAGAAGAAAGGCTTTCATATCATCAAACTGGGATATAATCCGACCTCTCCTGGGACACAACAGTCCTGCTGGCTGTCCATTAGTGACTGAAGGTGCCGAAGCCATTCAGACCAGGCCCTACATTGCGCTGAACCGCCAGCCGCCTGGGTAAGTATTACCATCTGGGGAGAGTTTGGCTGCAGTTGGCTAATATTCAGTTGCTCTAGACTTCGAGGAACCCTTAAACCATACCAATTGAAAGGCTTATCATGGCTACTACATCTACGAAACAACGGTATGGGTGCCATTCTGGGAGATGATATGGGACTTGGAAAGACGCTGCAGACTCTTTCTCTTTTTCAGTACGTAAAAGACCATGAGGCGCTCAACGATCCCAAGTTTTTAGTCGTCTGTCCTTTGAGCGTGTTGAGTACCTGGATATCCGAGATATCGAAATGGACAACAGGGTTTACGACACTTGCATACCACGGAAATAAAGAGGATAAGGAGAGGCTGCGACGAATCTTCAGAGAGCAGAGCAACAAGCCTGTAAACATCGTTCTGACATCGTATGAGACCCTTTGCACCGACAAGTTCTTCTTCCAAAAGACGACTTGGAGCCATGTGGTACTCGACGAAGGACATCGTATCAAGAACTGCAAAGCCCGGCGAACTCAATCTATCTACAAACTCAAGGCACAGTATGAACTGGTACTCACGGGGCAAGTGCACATTTTTCAGCTTGCTGATCCACCTTTGTTAACATTGTATCATGTAGCACTCCTATTCAGAATAACTTGTCCGAGCTATGGTCGATCCTGCACTGGCTGTACCCGGACGTTTTCGTCCCCTCATCCGCGAAGCAGTTCGAAAAGGCATTTTCGTTGAGCGACGGGAAATTTGACAGCCAATTTCTGAGTCATGTGTCCCGTTTCTTGGGGTTGATCATGCTCCGACGAACAAAAGGCTCCAGCGAAGTTGGTTTTAGCATCCCTCGAAAGAAAGAAATCGTGCTATCGGTGCCTCTGACAGACCTTCAGTTATCCTGGTACCACAGGATTCTGACAGGAGTTGACACGTCTGTGGTCAACAAAGAACGCACAATCTCTACCGGGCCGATGCAGCCAGCGCATGCTCACGCCAGTGCAACACCGAACTTTGCAGAATTTATCAACCTCACAAATGAGGAGTGGGAGGCACAGCAGGCGACCAGTGCTCAGAAGAAGAAGAAGCTTGCAATAACGACAAACACATTGATGGAGCTGCGGAAGGTAAATTCCCCAATCTTCCACATGTTTACAGGCTCGTCTGACTTTATAGTGCTCGATTCATCCATATCTTCTTGTAGATGCCCTGCCCGAAGAGTATCACATTGGTCCACATATTGTCGAATCGTCCGGCAAATTTATCGTTCTGCAGAAGCTGGTGCACCAGTTCGTGACCGTGGAGCGCAAGAAGATTATCATTTTCTCTGGTTTTGACCAAGCTCTCAACCTCTGCGAGGACCTACTGGAGATGGAGCGTGCAGAGTCACGGTTCCAGTACGTCCGTCTAGATGGTAGCACCTCGGCCGCATGGAGAAAGCTGTCCGTATTTCTTTTCCAGAACGACCCACACTATAAGGTATTCTTGCTCTCAATTCGTGCTGGTGGAGAGGGCCTCAATCTTATCAGCTCATCGACTGTCATATTTCTTGATGATGACTGGAACCCTCAAGTAATGCGGCAAGCTGAGTCCCGAGTGCACAGAATTGGCCAGACTCAACCCGTGACGATCTTTCGGCTTCATTCGAAGGGGACGGTTGAGGATCAGATGCGCCGACGCCTGGCAAAAAAAGCGTATCTCTCGGATAAAGTCATGCAAAGGCCAGGCAGCGGTGTACACAATGCCATTCTTCTCGATGAGGAGGACGAGCAGGAGATTTCGCTTATGCCGACGGAAGATATAGTCTCCGATACCTACAATGCAACGAATCTCGCATGCTCAAGCCTTCAGACTATTTTGGGGTCCTGTTCCATTGACGAGATCTCAGCACAGCAAATGTCCCCAGTCGAGCAACAGGAATGGCTGCGGCGATCAGAGCGGGTGAGGACAAACATATTCAACGGAGAGAAAGTAAACACGAAGGCCCGAGGACACTCGGTGTATGAAGAGACTGTTCTTGGGGTCTCGAAGGCCTCACGACGCATTGGAATGTCTCGGACTGTTATGATCGGCGAATGGGAGGTTTCAAGGGAGAGTGTAGAAGCCGCAAGTTTACCAAGCCCTACCTTTCCAAAGGCAAAGCCCAAGATAAAACAAGGGAAAGTGAACACCACTGTAGGTCATCATACCTCTCACCTCATCCATCGCTCGCTAACATGTGCCAGTCCTGCTTCCTGTGTCATCACCAGGACGCAATTCCCTGCCAAATTTGCCCGAGATCTTTTCATCTTGAGTGTCTCGATGGATCAGACGACGACTATGATTACACCAGAAAAGGTATGGCTATGACCTGCCCTCATCACCGCTGCTACACTTGTGAGAAGACCGCCACAGAAGCTGGAAGGCTGCTCTTAAGCTGCCTGGTTTGCCCGCGGGCCTACTGTGAAAGCTGTTTAGACTGGGGGCGGACCGTGTTTGTTGGGGCTGATCCCGGGGCAAAGGCTCGAGACTATGTCCCAAGCAACGCGTTTTTCATCGAATGTTCTTCCTGTCGCGGCTCGGGACGTAAAAGGCAGAAAACTTATGATCAACCCGAGTCCACCAAGCGAGCGAGATTGCGCTGATCGGCTGGTAATTGGAGAACATTGGAGAAACTATATCTAGTGATGTACTACCGAAACTAACAGGAGATTGACATACAATAGCTTCAATAGCTAGCCTGCGAATGACGAAGAGTATCCCCAACCAAAAAAACCTCATCGTATCCACCCAGACACTCTATCCCCGTCGCCATCTTGTCGATAGCTCTTTCCCTAGATAATTATCTCGAGAGAGGAAGGTACGATGGCCTCAATTATTCAAAACAGGAAGGAACGACCAGGGGTTGGCTTCTTTACTATAATTAGACTTTAGGGAAGGTAGTCCTAGCTGAAGTCTCTTATGGAACCTTACATCAAATCTCAAGAAAATGGTACTTGTCGCTGAACTTCGAAGTCACACTTGGAGGATGAGAGAACCAAGTACGGCTGTGTTCACATCTTACAACCTCGGGCCGAGTTAGTCTGGAGACTCTATCTACGTTTTTCTTCACAATGTTTACTTCTGCTAGAAAAGTGCCAACCCACGGAGCCAAGATTTTTAGGTAGCCTTGCTTGGTAGCGAAAAATGTACGTGGAGGGCTTGGAGCTTTACTTCTTCCCCGCAATACTTCCCCTCTTTCCTCAGCACCCAATTCTCAAGTAAGCCAGGTTTGTAGATGTCGGTGAATTATTTGGATGACTTACTAACATGGGTATAGGAGTTCTTCTGCCGGCTTAGTGATGTCTATCCGGTACCCATCCCTCAACAAAATGTTGCTGAGGGCTTCGAGGATAGCGACCAACTATCTTCGCAGGAGCCGAGGATGTTCGCGACAGGCCTTTTCATCAATATCAGACACACACCCCAACGTCCAATCCAGCCAAAGCAAACGCACCTCTCCCCTCAGACCTCAAGCACATCCATGTGTAGATATCGAAGCTCGGCATTGCGCTGAGAGCCTCCTTTCCTCCCTTCCCTTGATCCGCTATCTCCGCACCGTCAGCACAACCACTCCTCAAAACAACCCCATCTACACTGAGAGCCGCCCCTTGCGCACAATGCACCCCTCTGCACAAGCAACCCATCTTATCACGACCTCTATCTTGGCTCCCTTAAAGCTCCCCACCGACCCAATCTTCTTCCTCAGGGGCTCCTCACCATCAACACAAACACTATCATCGCACCCCTCCATAATCGCAATCTGTTACATAGGCACCCACCTAACCGGTCATGCGGGCTATGTGCACGGTGGCATGTCATTCATACTCTTCGATGATGTCTTTGCGCGTCTTGCAGCTGATATATTCGAGAGTGGAATCGGGATGACGGTGGACATGGGTGTGGAGTTTCAGGCAAAAGCGGTGCCGGAAAGGGTTTATGTTTACAGAGCATGGGTTGAGAAGAAGGAGGGGAGGAAGGTTTGGTTCAGAGGGGAGATGAGGTCCTTACAGCATTTCGAGGCGCCCAATATGAAGGGAAGGGAGGCTGCGGCGAGTGATGAGGTGAGTATGGAGGAGAAAGAAGGGGTTCTTGTTTCAGAGGCCAGGGGGCTTTTTGTTGAGCCTAGAGATACAAAGGTGAGTACTTACAGATACTACTACACTAAAGGTACTCCCATCTCCATGATCCAGTAATACTGATTGCTATTATTCAAAAACAGGGCATGGTCCGGTTATATCCATAAAGATCTCAATATTAAGGGCATTGCATAGAGATGACAGGCAACAACATGGCTTAACCTTCTATAAGATACGTATCGAGCATCTCACCCGCAGCACCCGCCTAATAACCTACCCACCTACGTAATTCAACGCAGCCCCCCCGCGCGCCACGATGCCGGCTCCTCATTATCTTCCACATCCATCCATCGTCCCACGCTGGCATAATTCCACCCCAACTGCTTTTTTGACCCTTCGTCGTACAGAAAACCATCAATTTCAGCCTAGCCTCTCTTCGGAAATCATTTCCTTGAAGCTAAGTCCAAAATCAGCCCAAGAAATCGGTTACACAGATCGAGATCTACTGGCCCTGATCGGCGACTGGTAGATCTATGGAGCCACAGATCGCCATTTTCGGCTCCGAGCTCTAGCTGTGAGGGGGAGATATAAACAAGGGGTAGAAGGGCGTTGCACGGCGTCGCTTGCCTTGACTTTTTTTAGGAGGGGTTGTGTCACGTAGAAATGTCGAGATATTAGGTTGTGCTTCCGAATTGCCGGGTACTGCGCATGCGAGCCGAGTAGACGTGCTGAGGAAACCTTAGTTGGAGATAATAGAGTTTGCAGTGCGTCTAATGTTGGTTGTTGAGTTCAGTCTGATATGATCTCCAGGAGTGGTGGTTTGCGATGAGGGAGTGGGTTTGAGCCCTAATGCGGTTGGTTGTGAGAAGTGGATGCATTAATTGATGGGTTCGAATGTTGCCTGATATCTCATATTTGGGGATGCTGTGTCTCACAGTCTTTAGTCATAGGATATTAACGGACGGTGGGGGTTTAGCGGAGGATGAGAGTTTGGCTGAAGGGAGCTGAGAGTCTGAGAGGTATGCGGATGTATATTCCAGGGAGGTCTGTGTGTAGAGCGTGGTATGTGCGCAAGGGCCCGTGAGCGGCTTGATTAGTGTTTTGCATATATCAGATCTACCGTAGGACTGGTATAGCAGTACAGCTGTACGGATGCTACGTGCAGTGTCCGAAAGGTTGATTCTCCGGTGCAGCTTCAAGTTGAGTTTCCAAATAAATGTACAATGTAGATCATCCGGGAGCAATGATGCAATTTTCGCAAGGATTATACGAGAAAGCTACATACTAGGAGTAGCGAGTAGTTCGCCGGTGTCGTTAGCTGCTGTTTCAATGCTGGATACGAGCATGCGCTTCGAGTTCGAACTTTGGAAGCTTCCGTACTCCGTCAAAGTCTTTAAAGTCTGCAACAGTAGTAGTTCCTTTGCTGCCGTCAAGCGTGTCATTGAAAACTCAACAACAGGCAGACGATCTAACCAATAGCAGGAAAGACCTGACTCGCAGCTGCTTGCTCACATCTCAGCCTGGACGGATCTTCGCATCCATGGACCAATCTGGCTATCTCGATTGTGCGAAGTGGAGGCGTGGGGAACAGCCCTGGGCGTCTTGGCGGCGAGCTCATCTATCTCCAACAACCGTTTCGACAAGGAGATGAACACGGAGAACCGACTCCAATATCAAGACGATCTTTTGCAATGATGTCAATTGCAAACATACTGCAGTACGGCCTCCGTCACTTCGAATCCTCTCATTCTCCAACTGCCAACAACGCCTTCATCAAGCCTCACTGACCGTTAACGGAGACGGAGGATCGAAAACGGCCCCATGAGACGTGTAAGATTGGCGCGCGTCCGGGACGATATAGAATTTCCCCGAAGAATCCCCACGGCGAAGCTCAGGCCGAGGAGCCGACAAGCAAGCCTAGCACAGGATGCACAGCGTCATTATAATAGCAAAGTATTAATGCATCATGCTCCTCGTCACACGGATCTAGCCAATGGCAGCCTGATTGCTTGCGCCGATGATGAAAGTCGTTGAGATGGCGTCTATTCGTCACTTTCTGCAGTGCTTGCATATGTGCGTGTGCGTGTGCCTGAGCCGATGTGCAAGCCAGGGTGATTGTCAGCGTTGTACCGGTTCGTACCCGATTGTTTGAGCCAGGAGCTATTGGGATGTTCGTTTTTCTGTACGCCGTCCCTCCGAAAGGCGTTATGGGCTATGGCTGGAGGCAGTGGCAGGATCGGGTATGGGGTCCGGGAGTGGAACGGAAGGATCACTTTGTGGATGTAACGCGTCCTTGAGATTAATATACATTGAGTTTAATTTATTTTGAGCGCTGGGGGGTGATTGGTGGCTGTTGTTGAGGTTGGCGTTGGGATGCTGGGATTGTATAGAGGGAGTCAGAGCACTCGTATGATAGTTAGTGAACTATCGCTGTTGTTGATTGGTAATATTGGTGAGACTCTTAGCAGTGAGTCTTCGCCAGTACAAGGCGAAGAAGAGAGACAAGCGATAACCTTAACAGGAACGAGCTGCAGTCTAAAAATTGGACTGGGTGCATTGGCGGCCCTTTTTTTCAGGCTGCCATCGGCTCGTTGCCAACTTGCGTGGGATGTCTGCGCCGCAATAATGATCAGGAGGAGCTCGGATAAAGGCGTTCAGATGACAATAATCTCGCAGCCACAGTCTTCTCGAAATCGACAATCTCTTGATCTTGAGCAGGGGGGCCAGGATCTAATTGGTGATAAGGAGAAAGCCCTGTGCAGGGAGGAGGGCCAAACAGAGACGCTCATAAATGCCACACACCGAAAATTGTAGGTAGGCTTACCAGACGGCAAGGGTGGAAGGTGGCACTACTTTGGCATCACATCTACAGGAGCTACTACTCATCAATAATTTGTTTCTTTTAGAGAGCATCAGATCGCTCTCCCTCTCGGGAGAAGGCTGAGGAGTCTAGCCAATTAATTGCAACATGCCTGGCTGGTGGTCTTGAATCTTTCATCGGCCTCTCCACCTCAGCGTGATCTTCTCCTTAATCATCAATCAATCCCCTTTCCCCTCCCCATCTCCACTCTCTCCCTGCTCGGGTTGTCCTCTCTCCCTTTCCCTTTCTCCCATCTCCTGATTATTATTTCCATTCTGTCTTCGAGAAGCACCTGCGACAAGCTTAGCCTTGAACAGTCCTGGCAGTTCTTCGGCGAGAGACCATCAACCTTGCAGCAGCTAGCCAAGCCACTTGCGTGCGAGTTTACCTCGCAGTCCGCCTCTAGCAAAGTTCCACGAACCCCCCTGATCCTCCTCCATCGACCCCCCGTCTGGCTTCTTTAAGCTTGGCCTAGTCACTGGACCCGCCGTTGCTGTGGCCTGCCTTTTAGGCGCATCCTACTTTCGCGCGAAACTCCCGACCTGCTGGGCCCTGACTCTCGACCGACCCTTTTTTTGCAAAAGAAAATTGTGCTGCTTGCTCTCTCGACCCGCTGTCGCTGTGAAGATAGCTTCGATCACCATTGAGATTCTCCATCCCTTCCCACTCCGGTAGATCTCTCAGCAACCTCCTCCAGAATGGCTTCAAAGGTAGGGCACCTATTTATCCTTCCTTCCGTCTCCCCGTGCCTCACCTCCTTTCCCCTTCCGACCTACGCCCGTCCAACGTCATCCTGAACACTGATGGCCGTCACTTTGCGAGGGAGAAAATCAAAAAGACGCGAAGCTTTGGCTAACGGTTATGCTCTCCCTAGTTCCTACGAGAGTACAAGTTGGTTGTTGTCGGTGGCGGTGGTGTCGGAAAGTCCTGCTTGACAATCCAATTGATTCAGAGTCACTTCGTGGATGAATATGACCCAACAATTGAAGGTTCGCTTTGCGTCCCATAACCGTCCGATCGTGTCGCTCACCCAGTCTCTCTGGAACAGATTCATACCGCAAGCAGTGCGTTATCGACGATGAGGTCGCCCTGTTAGACGTCCTAGATACCGCCGGTCAGGAAGAATACTCAGCCATGCGTGAACAATATATGCGAACGGGCGAAGGTTTCCTCCTTGTTTACTCGATAACGTCGCGCCAATCGTTCGAAGAAATCATGACATTCCAACAACAAATTCTCCGTGTCAAGGACAAGGACTATTTCCCCATCATCGTCGTCGGTAACAAATGCGATCTCGAGAAGGAGCGTGTGGTCACGGAACAAGGTCGGTGATCGCGCAATCTATCTGCACAAACAGTACTAATGCCTTATTTACAGAGGGCGAGGCTCTGGCCCGACAGTTCGGCTGCAAGTTCATTGAAACCTCCGCCAAGTCCCGCATCAACGTCGAGAACGCCTTCTACGACCTTGTCCGCGAAATCCGCCGGTACAACAAGGAGATGTCTTCCTACCCATCCGGCTCAGGCGCCTTCGGCGCCCGCGCCCCAGACAACAAGTTAGACGTGAGCGAGCCCGGCGAGAGCGCCGGTTGCTGCGGCAAATGTATTGTTATGTAATTCGGTAGGCGTTGGGTTCAAAAGGATGCATGCACAAGCACAAGCACACAAGTTGAGAGACGAAGGGAAGATTCACCATAGATAAGCCTCGATCTCGCCCAGTCGACGGGGTTTGCGGTCTGTGACCTTGGCTTTTCCATTATTTCTTTTTATACCATCTACCATACGACGCTCGCCTGCCCGCTGGGCTCGCCATATCGCCCATCAGATGATGATCGACCGGCCTCTATTACGCCGTCACCGTCGGTCATCCTTCCATGAATTGTTTCGATTCCCCCTCTGTCTGTTTCCTTGCTGTCTCGATCTATGTTATTACTATTACCATCTTCTCTTGATATCTGCTATATTTTGGAAAGTTAGTCTTTTCCTTTTTCACGACGATTCCTCTGGAGTGCGAGGAACCGTGTCGAGCATGCCAATAGATTTGTGCTATTATATACGTATATGTCTTGTCATTTCTTGCTTGACTTGACTGCATTTTTGATTGACTTGGTTGCATACGTACGTACATCTTCAGCATAAATTTCTCAGCTATATTATTGCATCCCTTTGCAATTTTGAAAGCTTCTGCTCTTCCTGTTCGTTGCCGAGTTTCTTTGTAATCACTCTGCAGATAGCTTCGCCCCAGAGCCTAAATTTTAACGGAAGCAGGATAAAAAAGGTCTACTATCATGCGTTGAGTTTCGTGCTCCATCAATCATATTGAGCCGCCATCATAACTCCGCACTTCAGCCCGGATATCCGAAGTTTCTAACCCAGGGGAGTAAGTATCTAAACTGTTTTAAGATCCAAAAATGGCGAGTATGTTTAATACAACCCGCCGCCTGTTTATAGCCAGATTAGACTAGAGTAGATATCCTTTATTCAAAACCTATTGCGAATGCGCGATACCCTCATCATCAGATGGTGTATCCAGCTCATCCTCCGTCGAGACCCTCTTTCCCTGCACCTCGCGCTCGACCTCCTCGACAAGGGAGTCCAAAAACTCCTTATCTGTTCCCACCAAGGTAACTGTATTTCTCTTCTTCTGCCACCGCGGATAACTTCCAACCTTAATCCCCTTGTGCGCAGTCTTCGCTGCCAACTCCGTCAGATACGGCGCAACTGCACTCTCCGGAAGCGGCGTGCTAAACAAGTACCGATAGATACCCTTTCCTTCCGGATTCACGAGTCTCGGCAGCAATGACGGGCGGAGATTATCGAGGAGTCGTTCAAAGAGACGCGGGACCCCAGGAAGGATGTGCACGTTTCCGTTGACGACGGCAATAGGAACCCACATGTCCTCTGCGACGAAGACGGCTTGTTGTTCTAAGGGTATGTTTTCATCGTGCGGGATCTCAACCATGCGGAGCTTGGCTGTGAGGGCGGGGGAGGGCGTGTCCCAGTCGAAGTTTGGTTGGCCAGGGTGCGGTTTTGAGAGTTTCTTCATGCGCGCGAAGGCATCGTCATGGAGTTTTAGTTTGAGGCCGAAGGCTTTGGAGATAGATTCGTAGGTTATGTCGTCGTGACTGTTGGACAACTAGCATGTTAGCATTGTGTAGACTGAAAGATCTGGTAGGCTAGGGGAGGAGAGGGCGGGCGCACGTCGGACCAATTCCTCCACTTGTCACGACAAAGTCGTAGTTCTTGCTCATGCGTCTGACGGCTTCAATGATCTCGTCTTCCTCGTCGGCGATAACTTCCACGCGCTTTAGCTGGATTCCGAGAGAGAAGCAGAAGCGGGCGAAGAAGGCGGAGTTCGTGTCGACGGTCTGAATCCAAGGTATTGATCAGCATTGCCTCGGACCTTCCACAACGTCATAAGCACTCTTATAGATGCTAGCGTACCTTTCCACCAAGCACCTCATCACCAATGATCAGGCATGCCGCCGTGTGTATCGTCTTGCCGACTGCAGATGATGTCATTTTGGGAGCGAGGCCACGCGACGGAGAAAGGGGGGACGAGGAGGCGAATGAAGCAGACTGGCGGGTGAAAGGTGGACGGTATAAATGGCGTGTGAGCTGTGTGAGTCGAGAGAACATGAAGAAAGGAGTGAGCGGTAGAATGAAGAGCACAAAATGTGGGCGGGAGGAAGAGGAGAGGAGAGGTCTCCAGGGTTGCCAAGTCGGAGTTCTGCTCTCGCCGCAAGGTGGGGTGGCCTACGACGACGTGATCAATCTCCCCGTTTGCGTCCACTCCACGTTCTGTTCCTTTTCTTGCATCAGTTATTTTATATCTTTTGCAGTGGTCACCTTGGCTTGCGAGCAAAATCTCGATCGCTTTTCTCAGTTCCTCGCTCTACGACGAAAAGATGGTGAGCCTCTGAGTGCCCCGCACTGCCATCCGACAACGGACTGGGGTAATTTGCTAACCACAAGACCTATTCGGTTGAGCGTTATAGTCCTCCGAGTCGCGATTATATACCTTCTCTCCGGAGACGAAGGAGAGGCTCCGCAAGTTTCGCTTGGGAACGTCGCGCGCGAAGGAGCCGCAAGCCGTAATCTGTACGTCCATCCGACACAAGATAACAATGATGCGCGCACAATAGTCACTATGCACGGGCGCAACCTACTATAGAGGCTCATGGCTGACCCTATGCGACGTAGACATTATCGACGCTAAGAACCAGGAAATACGCGCAGAAGATGGTGAAGTCTACACGAGGATGGAGGATCTAGCAGATGAGTTGCCGGAGTCATCTCCGCGATTTATTCTTCTCAGTTACCCTCTGACTCTAGTATGTGCTCTTGATGAACATCACGCGTTGCGATACCTTTCTAGCGTCCTTTCTAACCATGCTTAGGGCTCCGGCCGCCTCTCCGTCCCATACGTCCTCCTCTACTACCTTCCCGAGAACTGCAATCCGTCGCAGCGCATGACGTACGCAGGTGCCGTGGAGCTCATGCGGAACACGGCGGAGGTTCTACGCGTCATTGAGGTTGAGAGCGAAGATGATATTCTATCTATTGAATCGAAGCTGCAGAGCCAAGATTAGACTGGGCAGGATATATTGCGACACGGAACTGCGCAAGCGTGAATAGTCTCTGAAGTGGCTTTTAAAGTGGCTTTTGGAGTAGCCCACGACATTCAGCGACTCTTAATGTCTAAGACTAGTCGGCGACAAGGACCGGCGCATGGGTGATACTGCAGCTAATAGCGGGTTTTTATGCCGAATGCATAATATATATTTTTGATACCTAACACCTACATACTTTGACATTAATCAGTCATGTCCTTGCAATTCCAAGCCCAATCAATAAAGAAGTAGCAACTGTTGCGATACATCATCAGCGACGAGTACTTGCTGTTTGATTGACCCCCTATGGCCCATTCATACAGGATATTCTAAGTGCTTGTAGCAACCCATGTCATACAAAACGCAGGCACGAACTTTCATCCTATAAGACCACCAGTCGGCTTCTCGAATTTGCGAGCTTGTACAGCACAAACATACATCTGGAGGCTCTAAGAATATCTTAGCAATTGTATGGGGATAGCACCTCCTAGTAAATACGCCACAGCTAACCGCACATAGTCCGATTTAGTAGGGCCAGGGTGAGTAGTACCTTTACTATTACTGCCTATGATCCACAGCTGTGGACAGGCTCTCCGCTACTAAGCATAATAAAGGACATCGCAATGTTCTACTTTTGATCCGCGTTCAGAGTATATGTAGACCTGATTTGGGTTCATATTCTTGTTATTTGGCGTTTATAGGCAAGAGAGATCATGTTGTGGCTATAGCCTGATCGAATATCATGCGTGCTTGCACCATGAAGTCCCAATACCGTACATGTCTGTATAGCTCTGAGAGAAATTGTTTGTTTTGTACGCATTACTGCATTCTAGAAGCTGCACTGGGTTGTCTGGGAGTAAGGCTTTGGATTAGTATTTGGACATCAGGCTTGGTTAGTGCATAGGCAATGATTGATACGTCTACGGAGTCTTGAGAACCTCTGTATATCGAATTCACGGGATAGTAATCAAATCCAGTCATTAATGACCTAGTCTTGCACCTCCGTAGGGTTGATACAGCTCTGGAGGATATCGGCTCCATTTTTTGATTTACTTGCCACGTATAATGCCTTGAAGTGCTACTTGCTCTGCGTGTTATAGTAAGTCATCTTGCATGTTTTTCAAGTGTGATTATGCTATATCCCTGCGACTGAGGTCCTATGATAATGTTGATTATACATAGTGACAGACATGAGGGGCAGAATAAAGGCCCAAAGGTCTGTTCTTTTATTAAAAGAAGATGTGACGGCTGTCTCAGGACACGAGTGCAGGGCTCGCCAAGCGTTGTACTGTTCAATCATGGAGCTACGTAGCATTGGGGTCCGTGGTATCTCAATGAGTGATGTGATCGTGCATGAAGTATATAAGACTCGGCGTCTCCGACTCGGCCAGGTTGAATTACTGCGGAGCAACAGGGATAAGTTACAGTATACTCCGTACTCTGGTAATTATCAGCCAGATGAAGAAAGAGTCTAAGTTCAAGCCAATATGACCGAGAGGGGAATCAATGGCCTGACGGGATACTTTGAACCTGGAAGTATATACTCTGTTCTCCACTAAGCATTCTACCTCGGCGATGAAGCAAATGCAATTACCCGCTCTATGGTGTCCTTCCTATCAGAGACATAGACTTCACCTTTGCCCAAATTGGTCAAGGTCGCGGAGAAGCAGCACCGTTATTAATACCACCATTCATTGCCCTGACCGTGGCACGATTGATGACTCTCAAAAGGAAAATCAAATCCCAAACCTTAACGACCAGGCAAACAAACCTTATTGGAACTTACCTTCCGATAGCTGATACTAGTGCAATACAGCCCCCACAGTGGGCCATGAGGCCATCCCAGGGTAACCTGGAATTACCAGAGTAGGCAGGAGTCTTTGCGGGCCGGCTGCACGGTAGGGGTTTGACTTTGAAGCTAAAGTCTGCCAAATTAATAATGCTCTTTGTTAAGGCACCGGCTTTCAAGATTCCGAGTGCCCGGGGTGTGCTGACTGGTCAGACACCGCATCACCAGCACTGCTCTCTGGGCTCCAGGTTGTCGGGTCGGGTCTCAGTCTGGTTGCCTCTGCCTCTGCCTGTGCGCCGTTGCGCTTGTGATCACTGATTGGGTTCGGGGATTAATATAGGTGAGAGGTCATCGCCAGTTATAGCCTCCATACAGATATTCAGTGGAGTCCTTCGTTCTTTCGCTCGGAGTAGCGCCCGCCTCGTCCGCCGCCCGAGACGCCTAGTTCGCTTCGCTTGGGCTCCAGCCCCAGTGCAGCGGGCCAGCCCAGCAGCGATAATAATAATGATTCTCATTCTCATCTCGCTGGCGAAACTCTGGAGGATTATATGCCCAATTATAACACCGATGATGCTTTGCACTGACCAACGCTTCGCCTCGGGAGCTCCACCGTGGAGACTTGTATACGATGCGATGGGATGAACTGTCTACCCCTGTCGCCAGCAGGGAGACGAACTGCTCGAGGGAACGAATGAGCGAGTGAAGTGATGCTGGTGAGGTGGCGATGCTTCCGCGTCGCTTCGAGTCTCTCCATCGTGGAGTGCTACTTCGGTAGATGGAAACGAGGTGTTGCCGTGATGGCCTGACTGAGGGCGGCTATACTAACGATTGACAGCCCAGGTCGTACGGTTATATAGTTGCCCGTATCAGGCCATTTATCTTGCCGCGTACAAGGTTTGCGACAACTGGTGGGGAATTGTAACAATCATCGCGGAGTGTGAGAAGGTCATAGTTCATGTTCCGTTCTGTGGCAGCGAAGTAGTATCCAGATGGCCGATTGTGTTCTGTCAGCGAGCGGCAACGTAGGGAGTACTTCGGCGACAGTACTTTGCCATCTCCTTCTAGACTTGGGCAGTTTCTAGGGTATTTCTAGTTATTCGCAGCGGCAACCACACCCTTCCGGACTCTGTTTAGAGCGTGGGCCAGCCTGCAGGCAGGATGCACGAAGCCATTTGCCCGCTCTCTCTGATTGCGTGACGGCGACTCCGTAATCCGGCCGCTCTTCGTGTCGTGCATCATGCATCCGCTCAGATGGGCCAGACGGTTGGGCGGTTGGATTGGGTTTCCGGTCGTGGTCCCACTCCCGGCGGTTCATGGGATTCTCAGAGCCATTGGTGTTGTATAGCGGCGATCAAAGGATGTTCTCTTGGGATGAACATTGTCATCGGCTTATCATCAGCGCAGGAAAAGCAAGTTCAGCGCGTAGTTAGCACACCATGACCTTGGGGGAGCGCCCGTTCTCACGGTGACAGGAATCTCCGAGTTGGACAAGGCGCGGGGAGAGGATTGGTCTGCACCCCAGCAGATAGTAGTATGCAATGCCTGTCTTATGATGCTCGTGGATATTAATGCAGGGTTGTGCACTTCCCGGTTCAGGATAGCTTCATCCCATTATGGACAGCAGGTATTCTTTGTGATTGTCTTGGTTCGTCAAGGCTCAACGGTAATCGTCAGCCCTGACTCCTGAGGAAGACATGACGGTTGGCCTTTAAAACAATGGTGACGGTGGCTGAGAAGGCTCAAAAGTCCTGCCAGTTTGAGCACCAGAGCCGATGCTAATTCAGTTAGTGCCTTGGAGCCTTACCGTGTCGGGCAATACCTGTTGTTACGAGCGAGTTCCACTCATCATTATTATTCGAGTCTTTGATGGCTCAACCCCAGGTTCACTTGTTCAGGACAAGAAACTTTGTTCAATTGTTGTTATTATAATCACTACTCCTCCTTCGCCTTCCTCCCGCTCCTGAAAATCCTCCAACTGATGACCTGTCTCGACTCTCGACTCTCGAGAATCTCGATCTTCACTCCAACTCCAACTCAACTCCGAGGAATAATAGGTAGCTCATAATTATAACTGCAGAGCTCAGACGCAGCTCCACAACGCTGGGCTGACCGCCACTGGACCAATCACCCGTGCTGCAGCGCCCGAGCTGGTTCCCTGCCTCTGGTGCGGGTCGCTTTTCCCAAATTCTCGCTGTTCACCGTCTCGTCCGTCTTGTCGGGTCTGTCTCCCAACTGTCTGGTTCTGCCCTTCGACAACCCCGTGCGACTCGCCACTTCCTGCACCACGCCTTGCCTTGGATTTATACTACGCTTGCCGCACTTTTCATCTTTGCTCGACTTGTTTCCAATCGAATTGCGATCCTTTCCGACCGTGGTGGGTTCTGCGTCTTTAGTTTTTTGGTTCGACTACTGTCTACTCGCGCTCGACATGACAACAACGCTCTACTACTAGAGGAGGATTTGCGACCGACAAGGCTATCTTGAGGATTATTGCATTTCAGCGCCGATGAATTGATTCTAATTCACCATTCTATACAACACACACACACACGATGTCTACTCCACAACCGACCCCGTCTGGCGAGGGAAAGCAGGATGGCCTGTCGAAGATGATCAGTCGCATGAGGACCGTTTTGCGGAGGACCTCGTCCACCAAGGCGTCCCCCTCTCCAAAGACCGTGACGACTCCCTCCCCCGCACAACCTGAATCCAGTAAAGCACCTGCGTATGGTCTCTTTCTTGCTTTTGCGATTCTCCGCTAACGTCTATAGCCCCCAACCCACTACAACGACAACCAAAACCACCACCAAACCTACCACCAAATCCACCGAACCGACCGTCTTATCCAACTGGGGGGCGCTACAGGAGGAGAAAGCCCGGGCTCTGTTTGCGAAATATGGATTGACGCTGGAACCTGGAGAGTGGAAGGCCGCCAGCGACGTCCCCGTCCAGCGAGTAACCAAGACCATCCGCATGCGAGTTCGCCGCACTTGCCATCGCTGCCAGACGACCTTCGGCCCTGACAAGGTCTGCGTGAATTGCCAGCACGTCCGCTGCAAGAAATGCCCGCGCCACCCTCCCGCGAAACCCAAGGACAAGCAGGAGCGGACCGAGACCGCGCTCCAGACCATCATCGCCCAGAAGACCCAGCCCGTGCAACCTAAACCGAAGGAATACAAACTTACCCTTCCCTCACGAACCGGCGGTCAAGATCTCGTCCGAAAGCCGATCCGGCAGCGAGTGCGACGGACGTGCCACCGCTGTAATACCGTCTTTGCCTCGCACGCTACCGAATGCACCAGCTGCAAGCATATCCGGTGCAAGAAGTGTCCTCGCGATCCGTACGTTTGCTTGCTACAATATGAGGTATCCCAAACTAACATGTACAGGCCCAAACTCGATAAATACCCCGACGGATATCCCGGCGATGCAGACCCGCCCTACGAGCCCCCTGCCCGGACCTGGAAACGGCCACGTCAACGAGTCCGCTACACATGCCACCAATGCTCGAATATTTACCGGTCGGGCGAAAAGAATTGCTCCAATTGCGGGCAGGCAAAGTGTGCCGAAACAATACGAGACCCGTGCGTTTCCCCCCCGCTTCAGCGGTTACCCAAACATCATGCACGCGTCTGTGTTACTGACATGCTCCAGGCCGAAAAAGCAAAAGCCTGAACCAGACCCGGAGATAGTGAGGAGGGTGGAGGAGAGATTGGCCAGTATTAGAGTTAGTGGTACGGGCTGAGAGTAGGATCAGCACCCTTGATGGGTTGGTTTCTCGGTTCTGTTCGCTCCTCTACTTCACCCTTGTACAGCGTTACTTGGAATTGGATTTGTGCATACACACTTGATTTGATACCGCTGGCGAGAAGAGCGTCTCCCATCTTTTCCTGCACAAAACTGCACGATTATGACCCGAATCTGAGAGAATCTGAGACACAGTCATGGCACCGCCACTGACAGGACAAGAACAAACAAAGTCCCCTTCAATCGTAATACCGTAGGTCAGAAACGACGGATACCCCCCGACGGGCGCCAAAGCGCAATATCACCAACTCTATTCCAAACCTTATCATACTGCGAGGAGTAAGACCGTTGAGTCTCGCTTCGCCGACAGAACTTGAAGAAGGTTCTCCCTCGGCCGGATGTCCACACTACAGACGAGGTACCTACAGTACTCAATGGCATTGTTCTAGATCGAGACACTATAGAATATGATACATCACACGTCAGACTCGCCTTGCGTTGCTTTACTTGCCTTGCTTAACCTGCATTGTCGTCAATGCACTCTGCACCCTGCACAACAATGGAGTCCCAGCTAAGTACCTAGCCTAACGGGCCCCCTTCTTAAGTGGCCAACGTACATGCCCAGCCGCCGAGCGATCTATGACTCAGGCAAAACGCGTGGTCGTGCTCGACTCGCTAGACAAACATTACGACATGTCCAAACAGGATCCGTGCATACGGATCCGGCTGCAGCGCGCGCGGTGCAGTGCATAAGTTCCCCGTTATTGACCGGTGTCTCGGGCGGATTTGCCTCGCTGACTTTGCGACTCTGCAAGTCTGCGTTAGGCTCAGGACTCAGGAGTCTGGAATCGGATCTACGACCCGTTTAGTTGACCGTTGGACTTTGATCCCCACTGCCCCGCTCCGCATGGAACGTACCGTCCAAGTCCGTTGCTCCATGGTCCATCCATCGCGTGCGTGGCATCTGGCATGGGATGGTAGTCTCGGGGCGGAAGACGGAAGTTGGGGGGTTTTTTTTTCTGTCTGCCGAAGACTCTACTCATTCAACGTTGTGCTGTTTAGCGGAGGTTCAAATTCAACTTGTATGCGAAATGGATTCGATTCCACATGTCTATACTTGGTACTGTACATAGGTAATGTAGTTTTCTACGTGCACTGGCCAGTATGTGCTGTAATACCTTCCGAGAACTCGAACATAGGGCACTCTACTGCACAAGCGAGGCCCGGCTGATCACCTTCAAATTTCCAATATCTCCAGACCAACCCGGAGGATGGATCCTGAGTTCGGCGCCGAGGATCAATCCATACTCCGTAGTACGTAATCTGTAAAAGCTACTCCGTGCTTTAGAGTGTCGACAAACGCAAAAGCCGAAGTAAGGGGTTCACCATTCAGAACCAACAGAGCCAAACGTCCTGTTCCATCTGGAGATCCTTGTGGTCTGTGAGCCCTCTCCATTATTTGCGGAGCGAGACCGACGCATTATTGAGATTGGCACAGGGAACTTGGAAGGGCATCGTCGTAAAGATTCAAGCGAATCAGGTCTCAATTGATCCCATAATTTCTGGACCTGGACCAATGATTCATTATTCGCGATGGAAAATTACGGATCACCCCCGGTCAGAGCGAGTCAGGTTCGGGGCTCAATAAAATGACAGATTACACCAGGGATATCTCCTGGGTCCAATTCCAACATTCCAACAGCGCGGACCGTTCAGTCGTCTGGGTGGAAATTAAACCCCGATGTTAGGGCTTCCGGAAGGATTGACCGACGGCTATCGATGCTTTTTTGGAAACTGACACCGTTCTTGGGGTCCATTGGAAGGATGGAACCAGGATCTAGGTGTTGTTGGCAGTGGCAGTGACAGCGGAGGACTCGGTGTTTGAGGTTTGAACTCTGCGGTTCGGGGTCGACTAGTAAGTGAAAGATTGACACTGGCCGTTATCTGTCAACTGGAAAGGGGATGAGTCTACGGCTGTTAGCCCCGGGGATGATCTTCATTGCAGGTTGGTTTATTGTTTGGGGGCAGCGTTCATCTCCGTTGTTTCCATCCCTGGGTCCATCCGCAGTAAGCAGCAGTCTTCCCTCATACTCCCTCAATGAATATCATGCGGCATCAACTCTACTACTGAGGTAGGAAAGAGTCATGTTGAAGACAGGTCAAGTCCGTCTTTCGTGGTAAGTCGGATCCGGCTCGGCCAAGACTCCACCTTCTTCGGCCGGCGAACAGATCGCAGTCACAAAATTGGGACATGGCCTTTTGAACCGAGATAAGCTTCTTCAGCTTATGCAATGTGCATTACTCGATCACTCGTTTCCCAGCGGGAGGTATCAAGTTATCAACAAATATGTGTGCCTTGGGTCACGAGCGGATCGGACCGTGACTATACCTATCCATCCGTGGAACACTGTCTTTGATTTTGATACAGAGGTCTAGAATAACCTCATTTTCTGGTCCCTCATTCTACGTATTCCCCACCCCTTGCTTGATGCTAGGTGTCCCGGGCGAAACAGGTCATCTTACCTAGCGGCTGCTACACACCACGATGGCTTTTGATTGTTACACAATGACGAAAGATGATCCAGAGATAAGAGCAGGCGACAGTTCATGACAGCACCTTTAGGAACTGTCGGGCTTTTCCCGTCAAGGTTTCCGATGAGAGTTCTTGAACGTTCGATGCATGATCTGTTCGGACGATAATGGGACAATCGGTGATCTTCCGAGCGAGGTTGACGTTGCAGTGTTTACGACCGTGCTCGCGCCGGTACTGCCTCTCATCCTCAATGGCCCTTTGCAAGCCGCTGACGCTATAAAGGTATCCCATGCCCCGAAGTCCGAAGATTATATTCCCGAATCTGCCCCTATATTGGCGAAGAGAACTTATACTCCGCGTCTTACTATTCCCTCCTCTTTGATAACGACGAATGTTGCAAGCCCAGAATGAACCCCTGAAGACCGCAGGATACCGAGACTATGGTAAAAATCAGGTCGCACTGTGTTGCCTGTCTACAGGATACATGCTTTTGATCGCATGTGACATACGGGGCTGATAGAAACAAACTCCACCAGGCTGCGCCTTGCCTACAAGCAAGTTGACGAAATGGAAGACAAACCAAAAGAAAACAACCACAGTCACTCGAATATCCGGTCGCATCATTCTCAAAAAGCTATCGTCATGGCGCTGTTACAAGGATCGCACTTTCCTTCATAGAGCTCGGAGGAAAGGAAAGAGCCATCGACAATGCACTCTTCGTTCACTCCTTCTGAACTTCGATGTAAGGGTCGCACCTTGGCTAGCTGGACCCCAACGAACCTTCCTTGTGGTGCGTGCACCTCCCCCCATATTTCTCGTTCCCCACCACCAACGGACTGCTATCACCGCACCGGCTGTTCATTCATAGTCCATAGCAGAGTCGCGCCTTCCCTCCAAAAGGTTTCTGGCCTAAGGAAGGAGCCGCCGATATACCACTGCTCGCCTTTTAGATACTTATCGGTCTGTCGTCGACTACATTGATAGGTACCTTCGTCGCGCTTTCTCAGAGATCAGCTAATAGCTTCACCTTGAGGCTCAATTCAAAGAGCGATTGATAGTTCCTCCCTATCAGTCTATCCATTATTCGCGCCTTCCCGGGCCGCAAGGACGGGATTATGTCGTCTAAGGAAAGGGCTACCGACACCGAGTCGTTCCTTCCACATTCGTTACTGTAGGGGGTCGTGCCTGCCTATTTTGAGGCATACTCCATCGCACCTTCCTCACTATTGACGCGCCTTCCTTTCATAGTTCCAATACGATTGAAGGAGCGACCAGTGGTTGCTAGGTGACAGTGCGTTCCTTCCGAATGAGGTTGATATAGAGGTCGCTCCTTCCTATTTCGCGTCACAATAATCCTCGTACCTTCCTCATGGACGGAGATTTGGGCTTCGTTGATCCTACCGATCAGCCAGTTGAGGATATGAGTCGTTCCTTCGATCTTGATGTTCGTGGCTGCACCCTTAAGGTTCCAAGGTTGCGAGTTTATTCTTTCATAATGGAGGTACGGCATGTTAGGCTGCCAAGCATGCTACCTTCAGTTGAAATCAGCTCGTGTCTACTGGTAGAGAGATAGCGCATGGTGATGGTTCGCTGTTCGCTGATTTTGCCTCGGTTGCCTTTTGACACATAGTATGGGAAGAGCCAATCAATCACCCACGGAGCCTACCTATGGAAGCTGAATATCGCATAATACGTATAGATTTAGCTTTGTATGCAAGCAGTCTCAATCCTACATGTGTAGCTTGATGAACGCTCAGTAGTCTGATCGTGTTCAGAGCGCAATGGCATCCATGGCTGGCTGGTTACCCCGCTCGATTCCCGGTGATCCGTATAACAACATGGGAGTCGAAGGACACCCCTACAGAGTCGCTTTAGAGATCTTGAGGTGCCATAGGTGCTTAATATGTAGTAGGTGCTTGGTTTGACCGGCTCGGGGCTGATATAGCTTGTATAGCAAAGTGGAGACAATATCGAGAGGCGCAAGGTTAACAGCTGCGGCGCCATATTCTCGGATCAAAGATCTGGGACAATTCGAGGTACATTGTTCCCGAGGACTGTCAGATTCCTTTGAGCCGAGGGTATGCACAGGGAATTTAAGCAGTCTACTTGGTAGCGATCGCAGTCTGCATTCTATAAAGCCCCCTCAAGAGCCCTCAGGATCGAGCATTGAACAGCACCGCGCGGTCTCTTTCAACAAAAGAATCAACAAGCCTGATACGATCACCACTTGACCCTCATTGATCATCCTCCAGCCATGACCTCACCCACAGATCCCGAACCCAACGCTGTCCAAGTCACCAAAACACAATCCGGCATAACAACAATAACCATCAACCGCCCCTCGCGACGCAACGCAATCGACGGCCCAACAGGCAGAAAACTAACAGACGCCTTCCTCGCTTTCGAATCCGACAATACACAGAAGATCGCCATCTTCTACGGCGCAAACGGCACATTCTGCGCTGGCTTCGACCTCCACGAAGTCGCAAAGTACGACTCTACCGAAGACAAAGGCCAAACAACATCCGAGACGAAGTATACAGGCCCCAGGATCGCACAGCATGAGCGAGTACAGGGGCGGAATATCGGCCCCATCGGGCCCTCGCGAATGCAGATCAGAAAGCCTGTTATCACGGCTGTCTCCGGGTACGCGGTCGCCGGGGGCTTGGAACTGAGTTTACTCGGAGACATGCGTGTCGTGGAAGAAGATGCGGTTTTCGGCGTCTTCTGTCGCCGATGGGGCGTACCCTTGATTGACGGCGGGACTGTTCGGCTTCAAGCGATAATCGGGTTCGGGCGGGCGATGGATATGATCCTTACCGGACGGCCTGTAGGAGCAACAGAGGCGTTGTCCTGGGGTCTTGCGAATCGGGTCGTCCCCAAGGGGAAGGCGTTGGAGGAGGCAACCAAGCTTGCCACGCAACTCTTGAGTTTCCCGCAGGTGTGTATGAATACGGACCGGGCGAGCGCGTACTATGCGGCGTTTGACGCGAGGTCGTTTGAGGATGCGTTGGGGTTTGAGTATGACCATGGGGTGAAGGTCATTGGGGAGGAGAGTGTGAAGGGGGCAGCAAGGTTTAGTGCTGGGGCTGGGAGGCATGGGAAGTTCGAATTTGAGGGCAATCTATGATACCATGCCTTTAGAGAAGTCAGAAGGGAAAGACGTTGGGTATAGGCACTCACATACCCGGTCCAAAATTGTGGGCCAGGTCTTAGTTGTTATAGTAGTTTGAGGAAGATTGGTACGATAGCATCTTTATATGCTTATGAAATCTATACCTTGGTGTCTATTATTTATGCCGAGGTTACTATTTACAGTTCCAATCAAGTCGTCATAACCGTCCTCTAAGCAGATTTCTTGTAGAGATGACCGGGGGAAGCCTGTGAAATCAAGTCATTAGTAAAGTCACCATCAAGAGAGATCATCAGCGTCTTACCTGGTGGCTGGGAAAGATCAAAGTATCCGCAATAACAACATTCTCTCTCCGGCCAGCGGCGAAAACGATGACTTCAGCGATATCTTCAGGTGTGAGAGGCTCGCAGTTACTAGATACGTTAGCATATTCCGCGCCCCTAATTAGGATACTTACGCATAGACAGCATCGGCCTTTGACTTATCGCCGTAAAAGCGAACGACGGAGAATTCCTGGTTGAGGTCAGCTTGCACTCGACAAGGGCTCATGATTGACGTACAGTCTCGACTTGACCAGGGTCAATCTCGATGATACGGATGCGGGTGGAAATGAGCTCCTTCCTCAGCGCCTCAGTGAATGACTTGACGGCAGCCTTGGTGGAGCAATAGATGCTACCACCAGGGTAGGGCTCGCGGCCAGCAATACTTCCAATGTTGATGATATCACCACGGCCACCGTCGCTGCGCTTCTTGAAAATAGGGAGAACGGCCTGGGTCATGGCAATCAATCCGGTGACGTTGGTAGCGAACATGACGTTGATATCTTCGGGTTCGATATTCGGAGCCTGTGCAACACCCTTGACGAGACCACTATAGGCACTATTAGAGACATCCTTCGACTTCAATGGCACAACTCACGCATTGTTGACCAGGACGTCGATTTCCTGGAACTCCGCAGGAAGGTTGGGCACAAAGTTCTTGATCTCCTCGAGGTTGCTGACGTCCAGCTTCACAGGCAGAGTCTGCACGCCATCGCCGACTTCCTCCTTGATCTCCTTGGCTAGCTCCTCGAGGGACTCGAGACGGCGAGCAGTCAAGATGAGTTTCAGGTTCTTGGGGGCTGTCCGAGCGAACTCCTTGGCTGTGCTCCGACCGATTCCTGAAGAGGCACCAGTGATAATGATTGTCTTGCCCTCCAGGCGCTTTGCCACAGCGGTAGCCATTGTGCGTGTGAAGAAGGTGGATCCGAGAATTGGAGCTGTCCAGATGGGCGGGGAGAATGCGGGGGTGGTTCGAAGGGAGGGGGCGGCTTGACGAAGGGCTGCAATTGAACGAAAGAGCCTTCGGGAGTGCTGCATAAGAGCTCTTATAGAGTCAAGAATCGGGAAACAGAATAAATGGGAGAGGCGATGAGTATTAATAGGGAGAGGGGTGCGGGGAGTTGATCTCGCAATAGCGGGGCGCCGGCTACTAGACTGCTCCCAATTGCTCGGTTGAACCTTTGACCGCTCGGATATATCTCCGACTTCTCGTGCGATAAGATCCGATAAGATAAGATAGGAGGAATCCTGTCCGTTTGATCGGACCTCGAACGGACGCCCTCCGGCTATAACAGATCTTTTATTTGTATTCATCGGCCTGGAATTCAGTTAAAGGGTCAACGGCAGGTTGGAGATGGTCTCAACAGGGCAGGGGTGTTATGAATGCTTCTAATGATCTATGTGTTTGACACCCCTGCTATGTTTCATGCATATGAATTGTGTGGTGATTACGCTGACCATTTGAATCAGGGAAGCCTTCTGGATCAGATATAGCGAGAGCATAGCTCTTCTTCTGCTTGTACTGCAAATCCTGTTTCTTTGCGGGTTTCGAAGGACATGAAGCTCCTTTCCTCTCCGCCTGCTCCGCTCATGCAGCACGAGCGGACAAATGAGGCCTTCGTTATAGATGCGATCTATTTCAGATGCTCTATATGCTCGTATAACTAGATTTATTTGGGCTGTTTGAAGCCCGCGCGCCGGGACGCACAATCATGCCTGGCCCACGGAAATCAATTCCAGCCCTACGTTTACCGGAATGAAGACACCATCCTCCGACCAATCCTCATGTTAGGATGTGTATATTGAGTTCTTATCTGATGAATAGCAGCCACCGGAGGATGACTCGTTTCTTGCTTTCTTTTCCTTCTTCCTCGCTGCGCCACTTGACGAACCGTACCTCATCTACGACCCTTCGCCCCAAGTGCACTTCTCAGACGACTTCCTACATATTGCACCAGAGCAGGACGACAAAATCTTTAAAGCTCCTCTAGCTGGAATACCGAGCTCTGAGCCGTTGCAACAAGAGCTTTCTACGAAGCCGCAGATACATTGCGTCACGGTACGCTTTTCTCAGATTTGGACTTTTCAACATCATGTTGCTAACTAGCGGCCGTAGCGGACTTTCAGCCTGTTTATACCTCTTACTGGCTTAGAGGCGCGATACAATGGCGCTCCACTTACCAAAAGTCGGTTCTAGCCTGTTTACCAGGAGGGTATCCAAATGGTTCCTCAAGACGGATCACGATATGTCTTCAGAACAGTCAATCGAGATGGTATTCTTAGAAAAGCCAAAGATAACGCCACCATTGGACATCTGCTTTGATTTTGACTCTGAGGTATCTTCAGACCTATGCGCGGATGCGTTCTCCGCCCTCTCTTCAGTGGAGTCTTCAGATACAGAGATGTTCTCAAATGCGTTACCCGGCGCTTCTACGTTCAATACACCATCATGGCCATCAAAACAGAAAATCTCAGATGCCATCCAGATGCTGAAAGCTATTGACACACTCCTTGTACAAAAAGTAAGTCCAGTGCCATCCACCTCCCATCCCATCTATATCATAAACTCCCTATCTAACAATTAATCCAGGCACAGAAAGAACAAACCGACCTCGAGTACGTCATGAGCGAAACCGAGATGAAGCATGCTACTCAGGCGACATTCGACGTCCGAAAACAGATGATGGAGTCAGAACTGGGCAGCCACATCCACCACTTCAACTGGAAGGGAGACCCAGTTTTCGCGCACAGCGCAACACCCCCCGAAGTCTCTCTCTGGGTTATGCTCAACCCACCTAATCTACAAAAGCCTGCGCTCCGCGGCTACCGTGTCGAAACACTCCTATACAACGCAATGACCTACGTCGACCCTGTGGTTGCGAAACTTCACCCCGGAATGCCCATCCCTCGCCGCGCCAAGGGATTCATCGCCATCATGAAGGGACGCACAAGCAAACACTATACTCGGCATGGACAGTGGGTGCACGATAAGCGAGAGGGGGAGGGACCATATTACGATCACGGCGACGCAGAGGTTTATCGTAACCCAGATTATCGGGTTGGAAATGGGTTTATTGATTGCGAGGCTATCAAGTCGAAGAGGATTTGGGATCTTCAGCAACGAATTGTGGAGCATAAGACGAGGGCACGCGGAAGAACCAAGTGGAGGAATAGGCAGCTCCCGGTCACTATTGAGGAGTTGAATCATAAGCGGTACGAACCTTCGCCGCTAAGGAATTGCGTTAATGCCCCGACAACCTACGGTATGTTTATGTTCAATGAGTATGCTTCATTGTCGAGGAGAGATCATTGTTACTGACGCCAAGCAGACCAAGTCTTCGTCGGCAACCCTCAATCAAAGTACGCTGCAAGCATATAAGGCATTCGCGATGGATATCTATATGGACTCATACAGTCGACATTTTCGCCCTCAGGGTCGAAGCAACTTATCTTTCACTTAAGGAATCTCATAGTCTGATAATATTGTCTGTACATTAAACATCTTAATTTAATGACTGGCAAACAGCCACTCTTCATCATGGAATAATTTTCTCTCCCGTATACTCTGTAGTAACCACTCTTTATGGCATATCGCTGCATGTTGTCGAGAACGTCACGGTTGGCTTAGCAGGAAAGATCCACGAGTCAACGACACGCCGAAAACGGCACTTCTCCACTTCACTGGAGCACCATTCTTGAAGGTCCACCTCAACAATCACCTGCAGTCTTCTGCACTCTCAAAAATAATAGGTTTCAAGCATGCTGTTGAATGTTCAGGGTAAGGAACCCTCCACCTGTAGTCCGTCCGATAACTAACTACGGAGTAAGCCTCCGCGTGGCAAAAAAACTGATCTGACACTAGTTGCAAGTCTAGCGGACCCATCCACCAAATCAGCAGAAAGGATGTGCAGCGCCAGGAAGCAGGAACACACTACGCTCGGCAGGGGAAGTAAAGAATCTCCAAGGGCTTGGGTCTGTGCCACTGCCATCCTGCCCATCGTGCTCGATGCCAATATAATCCCTGATTAGTGATCTCCTGAGCTGAACATCGACTCTCGAGCTTACCCACAAGCAACGACACCCGAGTGGGTAACAGGGTGCTCCTAGTTTCATCGATTCTCGCTACCATTGAATGATGAGACGCCGTTATGGAGCCCTGCTGCTATGAGTCGAAGCATGAACCGCGGTAGGATAGCCGTCAAGAGTGCTGTCGATACCCAATCAAATCTATGCCTGTCTGAAAACTTTCTAACAATGCCCAGAGCTCTGTCTTCATGCTTTTAATAGTGCGACGGTCGCTTTTTGCTCTGGACAATTTTCATCCCCCGCAGCCGCACGCAAGCCGACCATGTACATCTTCATCAACCGACCTCAATGACATACAACTTCTGAAGTCCTCGATGCCTGCCTTCACACACTCGTTCCGACTCATCTCTCAAAACCGCCCAGACGACGATGGGTGACATCTTGGAGCACACTCTACTTCCTAGGGATTCTGATGAGGGCGCATCTAGAGGACAGAGGGCGATGGTGGTGACGGCCGTGCTGACCGGAATCTCGGCTGTCATTGTCGCAATGCGCATATATACCAGAGTCGGATTGATCAAACTAAGTGGGAGAGAGGACTGGACCATACTTGTTTCTCTGGTCTGTGTCTCGTGTTAGTACTCGAAGCATTACTGAAACATAATTCGCAGGCCTTCGCGATCGTGTATCTCGGCCTCGTCATCTCGCGTACGTCTCCACACGCTTTTCTCGATGGTTCTATACCTTGTTATTAACGCTGCTCAGAGTACAACTTTGGTATGGGACGACACTCCTATGACATACCGGCGGACGAGTTACAGAAACAGCTCAAGGTACGGCAGTGCAATACATTAGTTCCCTGTTGCAACCCCTGCTAACCTAAGGCTCTTTCCAGCGTCTCTGGGCAGCAATTCCTATTTACAACTCCAGTCTCGCTTTTACGAAAATCTCATTGCTCTTTCAGTATTTGCGCATCTTCCCCAGCTACCGCTTTTGCATCATATGCTATGTCGTTCTCGGGATAGTGATAGTGTACTCAACATGGGCTATCGTCAGCGGTTTTGTGAATTGTGTACCTGTTGCTAAGTTCTGGGACCGAGAGTTACCCGGCTCATGCCTCTCGTTCGAGGCCGTATGGTTCTTCAACGCGTCGATGAACATTGCTACCGATTTAACGCTCCTTATTCTACCAATGCCGCATATATCGCAATTACGTCTACCTCTGCGGCAGAAGATTGCCCTGGTTGCTGTATTCGCTCTTGGTGGGCTGTCAGTATAGTCCTCAAATCCCTTCCTCGATGCAATGCACTAACTTACTCGACAGTGTTGTAATCACAAGTATCCTCCGTCTCTCCAGTTTGCGCGCCGTGGCCAGCAGCAACGACACATCCTGTCAGTATCTATCTCACTCCCTGCGTCTCCAATCATGCTAACAATATTAGGGAGCAACGTCGCAGCAGCCTACTGGACTGCAGCCGAATGCAACGTTGCCATAATCTGCGCTTGCCTCCCGTTCCTCCGGCCCCTCATCAGCCGCATCTTTCCTAAGATCCTGTCAACAAATAGCTACAACAAAGACGCTATCAATCCTTCGCGCACCACCGCGCCACGCTCAACGCGTCAGAGAGCACTAAGCGATCCTTATTCTAGAGATCCGGAGTTCGGTCTTCTTACTATCGATACCATGGGGCAAGCTGGGGAAGTACCTGATGAAAATAATGTCAAGACTTCCGGAACTGGGCTTGAGGTCACGCCTGATATGATCCGAGAAGCACGGACGGCTTCTTGTGGAGGCTCGGAGTCCACGAGCCACAGGAGGTTGATTGTTGATGATTAATGACTAGTACACTGCCTCATACTTTTGTGCCTATGCGTTGCGCTTGTGCTCTGCGCTGCTGTATGGCGTTGGTGGAGCATTTGACTGGAGACTGTTTTTTCTTCTCATCCTGCATAGTGGGGTTTTGTTTATACTCTCGATACCCCAGTCGTTTTTACAAATTTATGCTAGATAGTGATATACGTTGAGGCGGAGACCTTTGTAATTTGTGACCTGCCCGCTAAATACGGATATGTATATATTTTTTATCAATCCCAGATGTATATTCTAAAAAGCTCGATTAAATCATATCCTCCAGTATGATGTAAGTGACCTTCGAGAAATTGTTTCATCTTGCAAGAGTTTGTCTCTCTGCATTGATAGCAGATAGGGCTACTACTACGAACTCTTTGTGTACAACAGCGGGTTGCGTTCTTTTGCACGGGGCGAAGAGTAGAGCTGTAGGTTATAACTGTATCATTCAACGGGGAGAGTTGATGTAGGTAGATAGTCTCGATGAAGAAAAATCTAGTGGGCTTCCAGGATTCGTAAGAGGGAAGGTGCGGGGCAAAATAGTCTACGAAGCCACAGATTACAATCAAGTAGAGCTAGGACAGAAAATGCTCTGATTAAGCCGGAAAATACCCCCTAGGAATCATTCTCTGATAATCGCTAATCCCGCCATCGCTTAAAGAGAACAAGACAAGAAAGTACAAAAATAGTGGAAGTCTTGAGACTTTTGTCCGATCCGTGACAGAATAAACTCCGTACAATCCATCATTAATGGAACGTGGTATCTTGAAAAGGAAGAGCTGCGCCGAGTGTACCTCTAAACGTGACCAAGGGCGTGGAAATAATGGAAAGGAAAAAATAAATCGGTGGAGGCTCGGTGTCATTGCGCCAGCTCCGCAAGTTCCCTTTCCTTTGCTCGGAGCATTTCGCGCATTTCTTCGGCTTCCCGCTGGAGCTGTGCACGACGATCTTCCTGAAAGTTAGACACGCTTGGCAACGGTTGCGAGGTCTGAGGTGCGAGGGTCGGCGGTTGAGGGTGATGAGGTTGAGGATGTTGTTGGCGCCCGAGCCCCGCAAGGGAGGGGTCTAAGCGAGCCTCTTCGCGGGCATGGGTTTGATTGAGAATAGTGGAAATCGAGCTGAGTCGAGCCGGGGCTGGCGGATTCGCCGAGGAGACAATAGGTGGAAGCTGGTTCGATCCAGCCTCCAGGGTGGTGGGAATGGAACCAGTCTCAAGAGCCTGTCCAGTTTCTGCAAGGGTTCGCTTCTTTGGGTTCGCGGGATTTGGCGAGATAGATCGTCGACCAAATTGTGAGACTGGGGGATGACCTGGTTCAAGTAGTCTCGGCGGAGGAGGGTGGTGTGGCAGCGTCAGAGACCCAGAAGTGAAGCCAGTAAAATCAACGGGGGGTGGTGCGAAACCAAATGGCCGTTGTGCCGCAGGAGAAATGCGGTCGAACGTAGGTTCCGAGCTGTAATACCGGTAGCGGTCATCGTGGGGGAGGGAAAGCGCTGCCGGAGACGATGCTTCTGGTGAGGCAGAAGAACCATGAGATGAATGCGTGGCGCCTGTGGGCGAATGTTCACGAAGAGCTGGCACAACACGTTTTCGCCGCTTAATGATTGTCTTCTTCATCGTTGTCGGTCGATAGCACCCGTGAAGTTTATAATATAGACCTAGGTTGGTGTCAGCGATATTGGTGGGTCAAGAATCGCGGAAATAAACGTACCACAGGCATTACAGATCGGATGACCATTTTCATCCCGACGCCAAAGTGGTGTCACTGTAGTTCCGCAGTTTTGACAAGCAACGAGCATGTTCCCGTCGGGTTGCGCTGGATTTCTCGCCGGCACTTCAGGTTCCTGCGATGGCGGGACACTCTCCGGTATTGTCGTCTTGTTCAAGGTATGCGCTGCAACGTTCCCGCGAGCAGTTGACTTGTAAACTCGGTTGTTATACGCTGGACAGCCGTCGCATCCTTCTGCACCACCTGTGCCATTGCAATTTCCACCACCCGGGCAAGACCCCGAGGAACCACCGCAGCCCTCAGTGCCATTGACTGTCTGATCGGGCTGGGCACCAAGGGAGAAGCTTTGTGGAAGGGATGCTTCTGGGCTCGCTTGCGTTCGGTTCCGTTTCGTCGGTCTCGCAACGTTTCTCGCTTTTAGGTAGAGGCCACATGCGTTACAAATCATGGCTCCGGTAGGAGACCGCCTCCATAACGGAGTGCTTTTCGTCCCGCAGTTGCTAAAACAACGTTAGACTAGTCCCGATAGTAAAGGGGAGCAACTACGAACCTGCAAGAATGGCCCAGAAACGAAGTGTCTTTTTGTGACTTTGGTGATGATTTGTCCAGGATCTGACCATCAACTGACTCCGAGGTCTGGACTACCGCACGCTCGGTGTAATCCACCTCATATTGAGCATGTGAACCCTGTGCTTCAGTATTCCGAGACCCGTCATCTGTATGGTGTCGTTCCAGAGGATGTTCTCGGCCGGCTTGAGCGGATGAAATGAGCTGTTGAGCAGCGTCTAGATCTTCGGCGGATGGGTGTCGCGCAACCACGTCAGGATTCCGAGGAAGAGATCGCAGCATCTCCATTTGCGATATGGAAGCTAACATTTCCACCACTAATCCGTATCCTTGTATCTATACCGCCGCGACTCGAGGATCCGGTCGAGGGACGAGGGAGGACGGGAAAGCAACGAGGAAAGATCCCGGGAACGGCGAGGTT
This sequence comes from Aspergillus karnatakaensis, assembly GCF_047715665.1. Classification (NCBI taxonomy): domain Eukaryota; kingdom Fungi; phylum Ascomycota; class Eurotiomycetes; order Eurotiales; family Aspergillaceae; genus Aspergillus; species Aspergillus karnatakaensis. The sequence goes on along the minus strand of NW_027395713.1, from coordinate 970,288 downwards.
CGCTCGAACTTGACGGTCAAAATAAAGGGACGGCTTGTCGTGCGATGGTATGCTGTACCACAATCGGGGGAGGGTGTAATTATTGTATGACGAAGTTCAAAAGTCGGTCAAGATGACAGTGCAGAAGAAAAAGAAAAGAAAGGGCTAGAGGTGTCTGGCTGGAATGGCAAATCGATCGGTGCTGCAGCTAGTGGGACTCCAAGCTAAAGGAGGCGGAGACAAGAGCGGGAGTCAAGATCCTTGAAAGGGCCTCCGAGAAAAGTGAAGAATTGAATGATGGAGACCTGTACTCCGTGGTAAACGAGGGACTGGTGGCTGTTTGAACAGGCAGGAACAGAGGCGGCAGTGGCGATGAAAATAGGAGGCAGCCGGAGAAAGCGGAGATCTGATTGAACCAAGAAGAGCGGATTAGGAAAAAGGGGAACGATAAGATCTCCAGATGGGTCGAGGCAAAAGTACAGAAGAGTGTAAGCGAGAAGGTTGGAATAATGAGAAGAAAGAGGTGGACAGGTCAAGCTGGAGGGAGGAGATGGAGAAGGATCAGCGGAGAGGCAGATCAATCAATACGTAGCAAGGTCGGATCAGATATGATGCAGATGCAGGAGGATGGCAGCAAGGAGGAGGGGCTGGAAGTACGGGCGATGGAATGAAGAAGAGATGATTGATAACAGGGATGGGGATGAGATGGATGTTGACAACTTGACAGGTGCTTAGGGGAGAAGAACGTACCTTGGCGATGAATGAAACTGATGGTGATTCTTTGTCACGCTTCCAAGTCCAAGTCCCAACCAGTTCACTACTGGTGAGTCTGACTAGTAGTACTGGCGCTTGGTATTCCGGAATCCGATGCGTTCAACCAAGTCGTTATCGATCTCCCAGGGGGATCTACAGCTAAACCAACTGGCGTTGGGTCTCTTTTCCAGGCTCTCTTGGTCGTTCTCATTTGCTTTTTGCAGCTGCAGTTCAACGAGGGTTTGTCGGGCCGGTTGGGTGTGGTCGGGTTTTTTCTTTTTTTTTTACTTTTTTTTAGGAGAGAAGTGAGAGCCGAGCGGCTGATCCGACTGACCCCATGTGCTAAAAAGTGGTTCTGATCTCGTCAGTCTGTTTTCTCCCGGACTCAAAAGACACAGAGTGATCCCCAGATCGAATCATGGCTGCTCCACCGCTGCCCAGGATGGTTTAGTCTCTGCCTAATCGGCCGTTAGCGGATCCGTCATCGAATAAGCCTGATTGTTGCAGCATTGATTGGCTTGAGTGCTGAAAAGTTCGTCAGTCAGCTTATTTTGGATAGACACCATTGGCTCAACGAGCCTCGGAAAGATTCGCTGGGATTCCAGAGTCCAGACTGCGACAAAAGCACGATCAGTCCGCAGCTCTGGAGGCGAGCCGCCGGAGTTTCGTTTGTTATCTCCCCGATGGAGAATGACCACCGCAGTTTGATCTATCGCATACTTAATTGGCCCATTCCGGTCCCAACGGGCAGCATTCTTGTCACTCTATTTGCATCTTCCGATTGGTCTTACAGTATCAAACCCTTGAGTCGGTGTAGAGTAACAGTGTTGATTTACTCTGTATTGATTGATTTGATCTCAAACACAATCGTACCCATATCCTTGTAAAACGGAGATTTTCAGGTCTGACAACCATGGCGTGACTCCCGACAACTACTTAGAAGACGGGAAACGACATGATCCGACCAGGGGCAGGCCATGCCATGCCATACCGCCTCATCTCAGCATCATGATATTGATTTCTCGACCTATGATACCCACACATAAATCACGCTTCTACCCTCTGCTTACTTTACGTGCTCCAATCGGAGAAGAGATTGAACCATGCCTCAGACCTTGCTGAACCCTGCCCTTGTCCATCTGGAGACTGGGTCAGAGGGTCAGAGGCACGCCAATACGGCCCCTCCTCCCCGTATAGACCAAGAACAAACCTCGCACAGGGATACATAAGTCTGCGCAAGCGCGACCGCTAGACCAGGTTTTCCTGTTTCCGACATGGGGATGAGCCGATGAGGTGTTTCTCCAGGTTCTATCTGCAGCTAGCTACTGGAACTACGTCAACCAAGGCTTCCGTCTCCCGCCAAATCTCTCCAACTTCCACTTCAAAGACACAGGCAGGATTCCGTTCCCTTGCGCTCAGCCCCTCACTTCACCTCCAGTCCGGGCTGAACCTTCCATTCCTTGCTTCAGATCTGGAGAATACGAAAGCCTTGCTAGAATCCACCAATCACCTCCGACTCCGGAGTTGGATTGATAAGATCAGATAATTTTCCTTTAGTTTACCCGGAGTTTTGAATCGAACACGTGCCCTCAACGTTCGGGCACGCCGGTCTCCTTTCACACAGCCAAGATCTATGGCCCCATTTGTAACGGTTCAGAGTCTTGGTCGGAATGCTCGGAGTCCGGTAGGCTGGCGTTTTCTCGTATTGGTCTGAGGTTTGGCCACAATCAGATTAGGGTGGGAATAGAGAGGGTGGTTTGATCAGATAACGAAGTGATTTGCGTTCCGATGCCATTTATTTTGATTCATGGTGACGAGTACGACATTACTTTAGATCCTGGTCAGTTGCCTTGCCCTACTAGTCTAGCTTGTACTATGTGACTTTCGAGTCCGAAGACGTTCAAGGCCCTACCATTACCGTTGCAATAACTGGTCAGAATAATGCCTCATTTAGCAGGCCATTCAGTATGACATAGATAGACGGTGCTAGTACATAAGCAGACCAGGTAAAATCAAGTATCCCTCCAATTATTGGACAGACAGAAAGTAACAAAACATGGCTAATATAGTAATAAATGGTCCTCGGAAACGAAATAAGGATCCACCACCGCCTTTGTAAAAGCCGCATACTACAGATAAATTGGAAAAAAGTAGTATATATCGATCACATCACACATCATCTGTTCTCACCTTCTCACACCGTTCCTACTAGAGCTCACCTCGTATCACATCATCCCTCCCTCAACGACCTTATAGCTTGCTTCTCTCCATTTATCGTCGCAAGATCATTCCTCACTCTCGTGGGGTATCGTTCATCGCAAACGAGGATCCCGAATTTCTAGGGTCCACCTCTCGTGGTATTTCCGAGCAGAACAATGGGCCGTCCTTCGATCGTTATTGCCGCAAGAGCAAGATCGAATTCAAGCTGTCGCAACCCGGTTTCAGTCCCACGTTATGGTATCTAGACCTGCTCAGCACCCCAGCTCTGGTCGGCCTCGCGCATGTTCGCAGGGGGCTCGATGGAAGGAACGAATTCCAAGGCGACGTAGGCGAGACCGATAACGCCGATGATGGAACCGGAAACATAACGTATAGCGTGGCCGCTCAGGGTGATGCATCCAACAAAGACATAGACTTCGGGGTGTTAGCGGAGACATGACGGCACGACATTTCATGGCAAGTAACTTACAGACACCACGTCCGAGGAAAGAGAAGAGGAAGGACGCATAACGGTAGACGTAGTCGGGGATGTTAGGGAGGAACTCGAGACCGGCGACAACTTCAAGATGTTAGCCCTAATGCGCTCCGGAACGCTAGCCCTAGGGAGATCATACTGAGACCAAAGATGATGATGTAGACTCCGAGGATAATGGCTCCGAAGCCCCCACCGCCGAAGAACTGGGAGATACCACCGAAGACCATGAGGCCGCCGACGGCGACGTTGACAATGCGGCTAGGAGTGAAAGAGTCAGCTTTTTTCCCTACGCAAAAAGCTCGAGGTTTCGTGTAACATACAAGATGTTAGAGAGATCCATTGTGAGGGTATGGAAGGTTGTCTCTAGAAAATAACTCCGTTCGGGATGGATCGAAGATCGTTAGAGTGGGGAGTCGCTGGCGAAGATAGATATCAAAATCTGGAATCGTCGCGCTCTTGAGGCGAAATGTCTGTTGCCTAGACAAAGCTCAACGAGGTACCACGTAGCTTATTCGTTACGCTTCGTCAGGAGAGCTAGGTAGCAGAATTGTGGTAAGGCGGAGAGGGTGCGATTGCGAATGGGTCAATAAGAGGTCGTAATTATGAGGCAAGGAGGTCTATTTTCGAAACGAAGCTTCTAAACCGAAATGAAGATAGGGAGAAAATGGATGAAAGGCTGGGGAAATGAGCAGAGCAGAGCAAAGCATCCAGCGTTGCGCAGCGAGGCGCAACAAGCGGGTCTGCCAAGTCCCTGACGGCACCGGATGACTCAGCGGCGCTCTTCAACTGTTCCAAGTGGCTGGGATGCGAAAAGCCTCACTTGGCGTGTTGACTCTTTATTTATTAAGCTTATAGGTTATTTCACTAGGACCTTGACAAAGACGGATGTTTGCTTAATTGCGGACTTTCAATAGACGTCGTGCGTTGAGAGATGTGCACCTCTAGATGTCTTTTACGGCCCAGATCCACGGCTGTGGATATGGCTTGGAAGAATGGATCATCGCATGGCGTAAGCCACTTTCATCTGAGGAGATATTGACATCTTATATCTCACAGTAACAAGGCTATCAGATCGCCATGAGATCTCCCACCCTTCTATCCAGTCGTGCGGCCGACAAAGCATTCGCCAGCTTGCACATTCTAACCGAGTCCTTATCCAAGTCTGCATATATGGAGTCCAAGTCAGTCCCTAACCCAGATTCCTCCGCAGTCTGCAGGCTCCGAGAATCGACAAACGGAGCAATAGAGGGCCAGACGCTCTGCACGTTATTGAAGAACAGCTCAACACCAAGATCCCCAAGACCATGAACCTCCTTAACCAGCTCTCTCGTCTTCTGAGGATCATTTCCAGCCTGCTTGACAAGATTGTTAAGATCGCCATCTACCGCTGGATTAGTTCAATTCCATCGAATAAATGCAGGCTAAGGAAGACTACACTCACCGTACTTCTCACTGACAAACTCCACCAACTTGCCCAAGTTGGTTGACCCTTGTTCCCTATACCGGTTATACCCTCCATCCTTCAGCACCATGGCCCTTTCCTCCCAACTAGCGTCTCCCAGTTTTCGGATATCATGATATCCTACATCAACCAGTTTCCGAAGCGCCTTATCCGTGAGTTCATGCGACATGGGCTTCGACTTTAGCATTGCGTCCATGAGCATGGCGAAAACGGTTTCGGGGGAGCCGGTGAGTGCTTCCTTCTCGATTGCGGTTCCTTGCAGGGGGCCGCGGCCGAACTTCTCGATTGTTTTCTGCAATTTTTCGGCGCTGGGGGAGGAAGTGGAGCGTTTCTTTTGGGTTGTGTCTTCTTCTTCCTCTTCGTCTTCATCCTCTCCTTCGTTATCGACTGCGTCTTTGTCTTCCGCAAGATCTCCTTCGTCAAATTCTCCGTCATCCTCGAAGATTCCATCCTCATCATCATCACCTAGATCGTCCTCTAAAGCAGGCGTTTCCTCCTGCTTTTCATCCTCATCGGCTTTGGCGGCCTTGCTCGGCGGCTCTAGATCCGATTCTTCCGCGCTATTCTCTTGTGTCGTGGGTGTCTTCTCAGTGTTTCTCTTGCGCTTGGAGGAGTTGGTCACGTCATCAGTATCCTGGCCTTCTTCGACCTGGGGGGGTTTATAAGTCATTTTGGAGGCGGGCGTGTAGCTTTAAGAATCGAGGTTGGTGGTGTGAGTGTGGTCCAACTCTATATCTAGTTCAGTTTGATCGAGAAATCCCTATTAGATTAGTAGATGAAGTGGGATCTTTTATGAACTTTCTATGAATGAAGCCTGTGAGGTGAAGGGTTCCCCAAAGTTGTACCTCCTTCCCCAGAGTGATGACGCAATGGCGACGTCTGATTTGGGGGGAGGAAGGGATGGACATTTAGGTACCAGCTGGAGGTAGACTCGACATCATCCACGGAGTATGAATTTGACAGTCAATTGAGTGTTGATTGGATAAAGTGTCTTATGTAGTGGCTTCAATTTATAGATGCAAAAATATACTTCCGCGCTAAAGCTTCGCCCGGACACTCTTTTGCAAAGTGTCCATCACCAACTGCGCAGCTTCAGCCGCACAGCCATAAGAAGCCTGATATCCAAACCCACCATGGCCATAGTTATGCACGACAGCAACGCCATCGATCTTCTCAGCCTCAATACGCGGCCCTCCCTCACGCAACGGCCGCAGCCCAACACCATGCCTAATGACGTTTAACCCTTCAATCCCCTGTCCTTCTCCAACCAGATCTGGATAGATAGCGATAGCCCGCTTCATGATCCGTGTGGCCACATTCGGATCAGGTAGTGGATCCCACTCATTCTTCTGATAGCAACCGCCCAGGATAGTTCCGCCGCCGGCAGCCCGGGTCATGATGTAGAAGAGCTCATCTTCGCCGTCATCGGTCCCCGAGGTACCGGCCATAACAGGGTATTCGTTCCGAACAAGAACGATTTGCCCACGGCCAGGGTACAGCTTGGTGTCAAGGACACCGCCGAGTTTTCTGGATGAAAGACCAGTGCAGTTTACCACAACGTCGGCGGGCTTGCCAGAGTGGTGGGCTTTTGCTGCATCTGAGACGTGTTTGAAGACGGCACGCTTGAAGATTGCACCATTCTTGCGACATTGGCCAACAAGCCATGGCAAGTATACGGCGGTATTGATACAAACTGACGTAAATGCTTGGGCACTATCAACCCCAGGAGGGAGCTGGTTTTTGGGGACGGATTTGAACTTTAAGTTGTCAGTGAGCCCAGAGCGGCTTTTATATTCCGCTGTAGCGGCGGGAAAGACGTACATTGGGAACAACATCTTTATACCACGGGTTCTCGCTAGCCGTAGCTGAGAACCATTGACCAACTGGGGTTTCCTGGTCCTTTTTGCGGTTGTAAAGGATTGCATCTGGTGATTGGTTAGGATCTTAGCAGAATGGCCTTTTTCTTGATAGCCAAACCTTGAAAGTGAATCCCGGCCTCGGGATGCTTCTCTGTTAGCTCCTTCAACGGTTGCCAGGTCTCTCGCTCCCACTTGGCATGATTACTGCCTGGTTGGCCGGTTCTAAGTTCATTAGTGGCTGTGGTTCTGGGAAGTGACAGGATCAAGCGTACGGAAGGTAATTGGCGCCCGCCCAAGGGGAACAGTATTCAATATCATAGTCGCCTGGCATATGCTTTGCTACGACGGTGATGGAGTTGGCGGGGTGCTTTGACAGGAGATATGCTGTAGTGAGTCCGGATACTCCGGCCCTGTTTAGATACATTAGTTGATGTTACACAAATGAGCTGCGAACGCACCCGACTATCACAATGTTATTCGACGTCGCCATGCTTGAGCGGTATTGCTTGCGCGAAAGATATATTTGAGGTGATAGGTATGAGTCAGGGGAGAAACGAGTGACTACAAGGACGCAGATGGAAGTGTTGGAGAGGAGAAGCTCTGCCAAGGACTATCAGACGACCCCGAGGCCATCGTGAATTCTGTTATCAATCAATTGGTCTGATAGCGATAGGTAGATTGAAGTTGGAGACCGTGAGGCTGCAGCTCGGTAGTGACGTGGGGCACCTTTGGTCCGCTTCTGCCCGGTCCTTTGCAACATCATGGAGAGTGGTTGTCTACCGTGAACATTTCATGTATGAAACCTATTGCTCCAGGTCCTCCTTGATTCAGGAGTGCAGATGGTGTTTCAGCAGCTTAATTGTTGGGGTCTTTGTTCTCCATGCGGGGTTCCTCGCCTTATCAATACCCGAGTTCTCAGTTGGCAGAGTGGACAATACCGCCGCAGCCATTGTCACTCCTCACCGCTAGAAATAGGTTGATGATATATGGTGAGGTCAATAAGGCCTCTCTATTGAGAAACTCTACTTAGGGTACCCAGGTAGATACTTAAAATGTGCTTGTCAAACACGTCGCTTGATCAGAATAGGAAGGGTGACGCGCGACAATGGAGAGAATTACAAGCGCGTACTAAACCCAGATAGGAAGGAACGGGTGATACGGGGATGGTACTACTGGTTACAAAACGCGGAGGCAATACACACCAGCAGCAGCAGCCTTGCAACCTGATCTACCTCCTCCCTACCAGTCTTGTGATTCATCGAGTCAATGGTGGTCAGGAAAAGAAAAAGGCTCGCATGGAAGAACAATCATTGAGGCACCTCCAAGCTCAATGTGAATCTATCCTGCCCTGTTCCCTATTCAGTGAATGCCGCCCATCCCAGTTTTTCCCGAGTCAACCCTGGTTGTTGGTTGTTACTTATTTTTTAAAGCTCCGCTCCGTATTTCTTTTTCCTCTGCTCCGAATCCTATTCCTCGCTCCACCGACCCTCTCTTCCTCACCGTTTCGAGCCCTTTCTTTCTCTCTCACCCTGGCTCAACAAGGCTCTCTTTCTCTTCGTCCTCCTCAATGAGGGTCCAGCGCGGGGTAGGCATTTTCCAATCATGGCAGATGTCCTGAAAACTGGCAGAATCGTGCCTATTATTGCCCCTCACCATCACAGCCCTTCCGAAGGGAGCCTGGTCAATGACCCCAACCCTACGAAAGAGCCGCCGGAACAGCTCTCCCAGGATTCCCTGCCTCGGGGTCCGCGAACTACACGCAAGAAAGTAGATACAGAATGTCTGGAACTTGCTTGTCTCACTCAACTGGGGCTCTATGCGCTTCCTACAGAGGGCGATGGTAAGCCTTTCAGTGACTTGTCATCATTGGAGAAGCACTCCCACTAACTTGAGACTTGCAGGTAATTGCCTCTACTACGCCCTGTCGGACCAATTATTTGGAGATTTCAACCATGCCGACTACATCCGAACGCGACTTGCCGATCATATCTTTGCCAACCGAGACTACTTCATGAGCTTCATAGCTGCCGCTGGCGGAGAACGTAGGGCTCCGAGACGCGCAGCAGCTGAAGCCGCGAGAAATTCCTACTGCTCCTCTTCCTCCGCTAGCCCTGCTCCTCCTCCGTCTGGCAAAGACAAAGAACGAAGCTTCGATACTCGAGTGGCGGAGACGCGGAAGAATGGTGTCTGGGGAGGAGCAGAGGAAATACAGGCCTTCTGCCAATCCTTCAAGAAGGACGTCAATGTTTACACCATGTACGGAATCCAAAACTTCCGTGATGTTGATGCTCCGCATAACGAGGAAAGGGAGATTGTACACATTGCATTTCACGTAAGGGCGCCCGCCTTTCGCTCCGATGTATGCTCAGTGTTCTAACCCTGGCTCTAGGACTTCCACCACTACTCTTCTGTACGACACACCAATGGGCCCCATACGGGCCTGCCGTGCATTCCTACGCCCGACGGAGAAACGCAGACTAGTTCCGCATCGTCTGATAGTGCCGTAGTCAGTTCGGCATCACCTTGGAAAATATCTGTTATTCAGGATGGCCTCGGTGACAAATATGACCGTGAAACGATCATAGACGTTCTCGAACAATGCCGAGGGAATTTAGACAATGCGTTCATGAGCTTAATAGGCGATGATGCGACCACACATGCACCTGAATCCACTGCCTCTAGAGCCATCATGAAGTCGCGTTTTCAGCCCTCATCTCGCTCTTCATCTCCTTTCAGTACTGGAAGCAAACGCTCCGCAGATGATAGCGAAGAGGAAGAGAATCCGCGACCGGCTTCTCGGCGAACTCGCGTACGTGATCAAAAACGAAGAATACTTCCTGACGTTACAGTCGGGATTGTATCAAATGAAGATCAACATCAGCCCATCACCCTGCGTCTTCGGGTGAGCCCGGAGAAGAGCATACCAACTTCCCCCCTCGAAAACGAGACGGAGCAGACAGAATCAAGTGCATCGGAATCACCTAAAGACGTTGCGAGCAACACGCGGAGAAGCCGCAGGTTAAAACCCAGATTCAAGCATCCAGCAGACTCCAACGAGTCCTCAAGCCAAAATAGCGATCCAAGCACCACTGAGCAGAAACTCCGCCGGAGTCAACGGATATCCCGAACCCGCAACACTCCTCATGCTCTTTAACCTTCCCCTCCAAGACAGTCACATATCACTCTCGTGGCCGCATCCCCACATCACCCTTATACATGGTCGTCTTCTTACCTTCGCTTACGTCATTCCTGATTGCATCTAAGCGCGTTGGGTGGCCTTTTATTTCCTGAGCCTTTTAGAGCATATTGTGTCAGCGACTCAGCGGTTGTTTTGCAATTTTCCATACTTGAGCGTTGGAGTCATCTTATCGACCCGCAAGTTCATCCTTCTCCCAACCGGCTTATGCGGTCGTCTCTTTACCCATTATAAGGCGTTTGTGGATGAGGCTTGGTGATGTTCTTTTTTTTTTGCATTCTATACCATCGATGTGCATCATGCCTTGCCTTCCTGCCTCATCCCCGGAAGGTTATACCTGCAGGCAACAACGACTTGTTTTTATTCATTGACTTACTTCTTGGCATGCCCCATGGTATGTTGGCGCTGGTTGGATCTTGTTCTGGGTTTGTTTTTTTTGTCTTTGCCGGTTACTCAGGAGTTACTTGGGCGTTCAGGTTCGGAAAAGACATGGACCCCCCGACCCTGGCTGGATCGGCGGGCGCTCTAGAATCTAGAAGAGGCTTTATATTCTTTTGCTGCTTCACGCTCATATTTGTGAAATCTGGCTGGACTGCTTTCACTATATGGCTAGTACTTATTGAATACAGAACAATTTCTTTGCCTAGGCAGAGAGACAGAATCCTTGTGAAGATGGAGAGTAAAAGCATAGGCATGCCTTCTGCGTAGAATTTCGAGCCTGGCAATGAGGTAGGGGTGTGATAGAGATCATCAGATCTCTATTGCTATGACTCCACAGACCAAGATGGTATTCCTCTTTCTCCTTTGGTTTTTGTTTTCACCTGCATTTATGTCCATATCCCAGACCGTGGTCATCAGCGAGCGAGTTCTGGCGCCAGGCGGAACTGGAACAGAATCGTAGGGTCTATGGTCGGTGTTGCCTCCATTTCTAATCACCGGCATTTTTAGTTTTGCAAGTCTATAGGGTGTTTTATTGTGGAGGGGTCAAAGAAATAAAGGGATGCGTTTAGCTCATTGTCACTGCATTACGGTGTCTGATCCTTGCAAGAAGCAGGGTAGTGTTATTCAGAATTTGAAGATATTCAGCTAGTCAATCCTAGAGGAAATATAACTATTGGAACGCTGGCATTTCTACCTATGTATAATATACATTGTACGATATATCGTGAGTTCTAATGAGCAAATAGCCCGTGGTTTCTGTCCTAACCACCATTGTGTCCCGAGATTTGGAATAAAGTGAAGATGCGCCAACGCCAAAACGATGTTATCGTCGGTACGAATGAGATGGGGCGTAGAGGTAAAAGTGGTGTTTGGACTTGACATCGTGAGATCGAATATTGAATCGAAGCCAGTATTAATGATGAGGAGTGGTTGTGCGCCCAGAAAAGCCCCATGGAGTAATGGTATTGTTGCAAGAAAGATCCTGACGTAAATCCATTATTCATGAACTGCTGTTGTTGTATCTCCTTAAGGGTAAGGATGCTCCAACTCAGTAAGACGGTATGGGAAGTGCCTAAGGTAATCATGTTGCTTCAGCAACCGCCATCAGAGCGATGAGTTCGGTCGTGTACGGGAGTAGCAGAGGTTATAGAGATCATCGACATAGGTGTGTGCAGCGGCTTCACCGGCCTCAACAACAGTGACCGAGGTTTGGCATCCTATAGCCACCTCGGACGTCGGATCCGCCAGTTTCGCAATGTCCACCTTGACCTCTCTGTGTACAACAATGTCTCCTAGGGGAGTACTGTTGGTAAGTGACTCTTGGGATACTGTTCGGAGTCGACTAGTTCGAGGTCGGGAGGGCCAGAGATTGAATTTGGAGCGGAGCGATGGTGCGATTTCAGACTCGGTTGCTGAGCCGGTGCGGATACTTGAGTAAAGAAGACCCTTGTTGAGCTCTTTGGCAAGGCCATCAGCGTCTGTAGCTCCGCTGTTCACTTGCTGCTGGATGCGGAAGAGTCGGAGGGGCATAAAAGCGTAATCGGAGTTTGTGATGCGGGTGCTCAGAGTTCCCACTGTGCAGAAGGCGAGGAGCATACATGTATTGTTCTCAGAGGGCTCTATGTTACGGCACGGCGCTATCAGAGGTCGCGGTGAGAATCGAGAAGCGAGATTGAGGTCTGGCGGAAGTGAAAGGGCAAGGGCCGTCATTCCTTGCATTAAGTCTTCACGGAAATCGTCCACTTGCGTGTAGCTTTGTGCTTTCTCAGACGCTAGCCAGTCTAAGCATTTCGATATGGACCACCCCTCCATATGCGATATCAATTCTAAGTGGGGAAGGCGAAGCCGCTTCGTCGCCAAGGTCGACGATGGAAGAGGGTTGCCGGTACCTCTGGCGGTTAAAACTTCGAAGCGATCGCGAACCGTAGGACGGACGATGAACGAGATCAGATGGACGCCAGACACAAAATTTCGACTAGACGCAGCAAAGTCGCGCATGTCCTTGAGATGAACCTCAAGAATCCCTGACGCCACATTCATGCGGCGTGCGAGGAGGGAGGTCACAGTATCGATTGCGGTGAACCTAAAACCAGAGGCTGATAGCCGTGCCGCTTCTTGCCTTTTCAACTGGCGTACAGTGAACATCAACTGACCTTTACCAGCACGGAGCCGGGAGTATCCCATGGCGCGCGACAAACGTGAAGCTGGGGTCGACGTGGTCAAGACATCATCATATAGCGTACCCAAATCCTCTAACGGTTGTCGAACTTCATCAGCAAGGTCATGAGCGGCCACACAGAAATGGCGTTTGAAAAGTTCATCAAAGCCGGCATTGATCTCGGCGTCATGATCGGAATCCGCCCCTTTCGCAATGTATCTCTCGTGTGTGGCGCCCTCTGCCTCGATCCGTTCTCGCATGTAGGGAACAACTTCCTTGACGATAGTCCAATTCCTACTCGCGCGGAAAGCCCAAAGAAAGGCAGGATGGGTTCGAGTGAGATCATCGTCGCTGAATGTCTGTGGAGGGAGTTTGTGAGCTTGAAATCAATCAATCCTAGGAAGCGATTTTATCATCTTACCTTTCCAAGATACCGATCGACAATCTTCCTGGATGGAAGAAGGGCATGCGGCGTGACCATAATCCGGCCCTCTGGGTCAAAAAACACGGATGCCAGGACCAGCTGTTGCGCTTGCGTTCGTAGACGCCTATGATCACCACCGGCAGCTATGGCACAACATGACAAGACGCCACATGCGACACATGCCTAAGGCTAATCAGCGTGAAGAACACTAAGAAGCACGAGTAGACTGACCAAGACAGAGCATATAATGACAGTCTGAGTTCGTGATAACTGGCCTCCGCGGTTTGCAGACGGATCATGGTTTCTATACGTTGTTCCAACAGCAGCCGTCCAATGCATGCCGGACACTGCGAGTGCCAGCAGGCATCCACAGACCCCACGTCTCCACCAGCGATTTGTCCATGATGCCCTCCATCGAAAGAAGATACTGAGAGCTGCGGTACTGGCGACGACTGCGATTACTGCAGCGCCAACCACGTTCGCAGCCTGATAGTGGCATGAGTAGTTGCTGATGCCCAGCTGACCAACATAGTGCATGCCACATACGGAACCTCCAGTTAGAACCCCGCCTGTCAAGATCCGAACATACCCAGCTTTCTCGCTAGTCCCGGCGGCGTAGAAAGCTGTGAGTAGGACACAAACGGGAAGGACAAATGAAACACCGGTGAATGACATGCTATACAGCACCTGAATATGCTCATCGCCGTTACCGAGGACAATCGCACGATTTCCGATAAAGTGCATGCACCAAATCCCGATACCTCCCATGGAGATCGCAGATGTGAGTAGAAGGTACCTGAATTCAGTCAGCCGACTAGTCTTCGGCAAACAAAATTCACCTCAATGCATACCAATTGTAGAAGCCGGCTGTTGAGGTCCGTCGATGAAGAAGTTCCAGAGTAGTCGTGCATCCCATGACACTGACAACGTATGATAGGAAGATGTATCCACCGAGGTAAGACACGGCTGCGCGCCCTTCGTGGGGGAAGATGTCCAGGTCTGACATGGCTAACAAGAAAGGAGAATCAACAGCGTAGGGAGCGACTGGTTGTATCAAGAGAGTGAAGCAACGGAAGAAGTAATCATAGTTTTGATATCATTGAGGCATTTGGAACCAACGGACCTCGTGAGGTCAAAATGAAGGGAGGAGGAACGAAAGAGCGCAAGAGAGCCACAAGACCGGCAACGCTTTGGAAGGTTACCAATGTGGCAAGGCCTGCATGTTATAGCTCATTGGCAGCTAGTACGCCGAGGAAGCGCTCCTGTTCAGAAGCGGCTAGGACCATTGTCCCCCAATAATAAGAAATGAACGGTGTCAAGGGTTATCAGGACTGGAAACGCTGGAGTGGCTGAGGCGCGTTTTGCAGTCCTCTGCGTCTCAACTTGGCGCGGATCCAACTTTGAGGCATGAGGTTCACGTTCTTTGACAATGCTGGACAGTGGATCAGAGTGGAGCCAAGCTGCATCTCGATGACTGAAGCGAGAAAAATGGGACTTGACATCCTCGCTCGGAAGTGTGTCGAGACTTGAGAGAAAAGTCGCGATTGTACCAGAGCGAGCCGAGGCCGCTCAAATCCAGTCAGCGATGCAAAACACCTCATAGGAGCAATGGGACAGGGAAAAAGCGAGCCATAGTAAAAAAAAGGCCTCGAAAATGGGACTAGACCGACGAGAAAGCAGGCCTCCCGATCCTGAAGAGCCTAGCTACCTGCCTAGCGCCACCAAGCCCGGCTGTTTTGCCCAATCTTGCCGAACCTTCTTCCAGAACGTGCATGAAGAGCTGAAATTGCGCTCTCTCGAGGGTATAATTCGCTCTTCTCAAGTTGAGATACATGCGGCGGGCTTTCCGACACTCGCAGAGCAACGTGCCATTGCGTGCTTGGATTGGCTAGATGGTCGCGAGACCCAGGGCAATCAGCAGGGGCTGCGACTTGAATGGCGACAATGGCCTCGATAAAGTGGAGCCGAGACTGACTGTCGAGGAAGAAGCAAAAGCAAAACTGGAAGTTGAAGCCAGGCCTTAGCGAAAGTTAAACCCGGGTTGGTGGAGGCCGGGGCAATGCAGTGACAGTCGCATCAGTGTCTCGCGTGCGAAGCAGGATGTTGCAGCTGGAATCTGGATAAACCATGATGATCCGAGGCACGAGGAACAATCTGTCTGAAACTAGCGATCGGACAGTTAATATCGCTTAGAGCACGATCGATTGCAGATGGGCTTGATCGATGGAGGAGGAGGAATGAACGGTTGGGGCACTTGGAAGCTGCGGCTGCACCTGGCCCAATCCGGTTAGCCAGGCACCTGACAGCTTGCATGTGACACATGCCATCCTCATCCTCGTGGTGGAACTCTTTTCCTCTTGCCTCTTGTTTTGTTTTCTTCCTGATCCTCATCCACCAGCAACGCCTTGTCACAGTCCATGTGCTTATCAAACACCTCTAAACGTCCGTTACATCCGGTTGATGCAGCCTGAATTTCAGGTTTCGGCCAGCAAAACTGAAATGTCGCAGAACTCAGCAGTGTCAAACATCCGCCGGCGCCCAGTCGCCCTAAACTCGGTCTTCGGAACGACTGGAATGTCCCCACAAGCCCACCTTCAGAACCCTAGATCTGTGCGGGCCCGGATCGTTTCATTGTGCAAGCGATCGGTGATTCGGTGGATTGATGGGAGCAATTATTGTCGGGACAATTGCACGCAAGAAACAGGTCGTCCTGATACCTACAATCCAGACCCGTCCTGCGTCTCCCGACCGTAGAGGGTCTCCAAAACTCGATGAATGTGCCTGAAATAGGCCCCACCGGCCTGTGCAGTTCAGCCAGCCTCTACAACTCGTCGTTGTTGTCAGGAATGATCCAGGAGCCGCGTCACGTAGTCGTCTACTTCTGCGTAACACGACTGCCGTGCAAATGAACATCCACGTGGCGAGATCGCGCGGGCCTCGGACATAAAAGTTGACTTGCAGAGTCGCTTGTCCAATCTCTAATTGGGAGGCTTCGGACCCTCGCTTTACGCTTTACCTAAGCTACAACAACCACATTAGTTCAACTCTCCGCAATCGACGATGCTAAGCATGATTGCAAGGGTGTGTCAACAGCACCAAGCTGGAATGGCAGAGCCTGCATACTTCAAACGCGCCCCCCCTCTGGCATTACTCGTCAAGTGTGCTGCAGGGGTGTTGTACCTCTTAGGTCACTAGCGCACCCCGGTCGCGCTCCTAGCCTCCTGCCAAAAATTGTCGACTTTGGTAGAAAACCCTGTGTTATCACCGGTCCCCATGGCAGGCTACACGCCGAGTTATGTTGAGTGCCACTGGAAAAGCAGACTACAGTGTCGGATAACTTGCGCAGATAACCAAATTCAGGGACAGGTATAGACCGATATTCAGATGATGATAAGAGGCATGTCCGCTCACAGTCGTTCCAATATTTTCGAGACATGCATATACGTCGAGGATCTTCTCCTCTGTCAGTAACGCGTGGTTCTTCGCTGCTACGGTCCTTTTCAGGCCACTGTTCCTGCTCAACATGTCTCTTGGTGTTTTGTGTTCGCCTTGATCCGTTGTCTTCAATGCTGAGTGCTTGTCCAATTACACAGATAACAAGGTGCGGAAGCAATACGTCGCTAAATGCTACCTAGGTATTCATCTAAGACCTACTCTTCTTCAAGCTTCAGCCAATTTCTCCATCGCGATCTAGTTAGCGGTTTGGGCGCCCAGCGCCAACACCTTGCCGCACACTTCAATTCACGAACGGTAATGCTTTGAGCCACTCCATACGCTCTTCATTTCTTGCTTCACGTTCCAGGAACCTTCCCACCCCCTCACCTAGCTCTCTTTTCGACTCTTCATAATCTGCGCTACTAACCCTGCCATCCCAATGTTTGAAGCAGCCAGTGTCGTCAACGAATGCATCCATGAGTCCAACACCTTGGGCCCATAGCTCACAATCCCGCTCTTGCTGCCGGGTTTCATCGTCCGAGAGCTGCAATGGAAACGGAATTCTAGACGAGCTGCTATCCGCCCCGACGCCACTAATATTTGCCCAATCCTTCTCGACATCTCCCAACAAGCTGTTGAGAAGTGGTTCGTAGTCCATTGAGACCAATCCTGGAACTACACTAACTTGATGCCGAAGAGTCTTCTGGCTTTGTATGGCTTGGAAGACCGTTTCGTTAACCTGAAGACACCGAACTAGATAGAGATTGTGCAACGTCTGTGCTCTATGGAGCGCCTTTGCCTTGCGCTGTTCATATGGATTCATGGAGTGGAAATTTGGTGGCAAAGGAATCTTCCCCAAATCTTCGGGAACTGGGCCATTGTAATCGAGAAACGCTGGGCGTCCGATTTGCATAAAAAGAGGATGGGCACTGACAGACTGCCAGTCAATAACCCCCACGATACGGCCTGGGTCTTGAGGGTCGACGAATATATTCTGTGAATGAAGATCACCATGCCATAAAACAGAGGCATGGGTGGCTTTGCTCTCCGGGAGAACATAAGGCGCCACTTTAAGATAGTTTTCCAATGCGGAGAGCTTTTTAGAGAGGCTAGGTTGGTATTGTCGGGGTCCATAAAAAAGACCTTCGGGCATCAAGGGGTATCGGAGACCTGCCTTTGCAGCTGCAATTTCTCTCCGCGCAACAGCTGTCATAAGCTCTGTGACTGTCGACCCTAGGGTTGTATACGGATAAGCATAGGAAGATAGTATCATAAGTCTGAAGCACACTCACATGGACCACGGCTAATATCCAACTCGCCTTTTCCAAAGTCAAAGAAAGAACGGTGATAAGTCGGACCAATGCCAAATGTTTCGCTCCAAACTTCTTTCCCAGTTGAATCGACATATAGGAGCAAAGTAGTATCCGAATTGTCAGGAAGGCCGCCTTTGTAGTACAGCGACCCATACCGAGAGAACCTTGTAGCTGCTAGGCGCCTTTCAATATCAACGATCTGGTCTAGGATTCGGACTTTCTGCTTTCCTTTCATGGTGTCCCAGACGTCGGTTAGTGCGATACCAGCTTGCTTCTCCGCAAAGGAATCGTGGAGGGTACAGCGACGGGAAATCGTGGCTCCTAGACTTCCTCTCAGGGCCCTCATGTCTGATTGTTTTCTATTTTCAGAATACGGCAATCTATGTTGTCGGGTTAATTGCTTTGGGGACGATTCCCTCTGTACCTGTACTATGGATGGTCGCCCGGCAACTGTTGCTACCTCATCACACTTCCAGTCTGTTGCACTTCCTTACTTTGCTCAACTCGCGCCTGATATTCTACACCGAGCCAACTTTATTCTAGAGCAGAATTAAATTCTCTTTTTCTGGCCAGTACCTCTCGTGGTTCGTTTTACTCGCCCTATCTTGATCCATGGCTGCTCACATCTCTTTTTCGTTCCCTCCTGGAGTAGGTCTTTAGGACGTTAAAGGATGTGGAACAAGCGGAATGGTGGCCTTGGTCCCAGATACAAAGTCCGTCATAAAGTTTCCCCTCGGCGATGAGGACGAATGCGCCCGCTGTGATCATGAAAGAAAGATATATGAGCTTCTTGAGACTTCTGCTGGTGAACGGCCATCGTCCCTTCTAAGATTCCTCGGCAGCACGAGCCACGGTATCCTGCTGGAATATGCCGAGCTAGGTCCAGTACGACAATATTTAAGACAATCACAAACTCCAATCCGTACTTCGACTTTGCTCCGTTGGGCATGACAGGCTGCGGAAGCGCTACAGTTCCTTCACGATAACAGTATATGCCACGGCGATGTCAATTGTACGAACTTCTTCTTGGATCAACATCTAAATCTCAAGGTCGGGGATTTTACAAGCTCACTTGTCGGCTCAGTCGCTACACCACAGCATTTCCAAGAGGATATATCCAATTACGGCTCTGCTTTGTATGAGATGGCAACGGGCTTGTTACCGTACCATACTCTGACAGAAGGCGAAAGAGCGCAGAAACTCGAACAGGGAGAGTTTCCAGATCTTGCAAACGTGGGACTGGCATCATGGATTCTCCAATGTTGGAGCGCTAAGTACACAACACTTGCAAACATCGTGGGAGATATCGACAATGTACGTACACACCCCATTGCACAAAGGAGCCCCGTATATACGCCGTAAACAGCGTCATCCTCGGCTAGCCCAGCCCGAGATGTTAGCTATGTGCTTGTGAGCCAGAAAGAACAAGGCATGTCCTCTAGCGATTGTTAATCGCATCTCTGCTACCTCCTTTATCTAACCCTCTATATGTGGCCGATCAGCGACAAATCATAGTACTCCATGGCAATGTCATCCGGTGAGGTGCTGAATATTGCAACTGCCATAGTGGCCTGGGTGATGAGAACTTGGTTGATAAGGAGCAGCGAGGAGGTTCGACAGAGAGTGTTGTTGAGGTACAGGCTGGGTGCATGTTGGGTTTACGGCGGAATATTCTCCATGAAAGCACTGTGGCCCCAAGAAGAGGGGGGCTGATCTTCACTTACGGTTACACGGGTTGAATTATCTGTTGTATTCATTTATCCATTCGAACGGGTTGGATGATATCAAGATCAAATAGCATGTGTGTTGGTCTAGCCTTCTGCCAACAGCGAACACGATCTTCGGTCTCCGTGACCCCCAATAGTGGCCTAGTGAGCTGACCTGGGACAAGCAAACGAAGGCTCAGATCTTCCTATAGACATAGCAAGTTGTTATAAAGCTTATTCGAGAGGTTAGCATGTTATGCAACCATCCTGATAAGTTCCAGGCCTCGGGGTCCGCTACACGCACCCCGGCCTTCGCTCTTTGCACACCTTTACTCCCCTGATTTATCAACATCAACAAGGGAAGGGATTGGATCTTGCTGGAGTCTTGGTCGAAAATCTACCCATTTAGATTGGAAAGCGGAAAGCAGGGACTGCTTACTAGCTCGCGATACGAGCCTTGGAAGCCGAAGATGGAAGGAGAAGATTGTTCCAAGGTTGCCGGTGATAGTCCCTTCAAGATCGTGCGAGTTGGCGGCAATCGAGGTAGATTAGGGTCATTCGGTTTCCGATTAGCAAGGGCCCCCAAATTCTTAGTGGCGTTAAGCCCCGTTGTTACATCCTCTTGTTGACCACTAAGAATAAAGACCGGTGTGCGTGTACTAGTAGACCGGTGGATGTAGCAGACGTCTAAGCCTCAGGTATGTCCTCAATAAAGAGGCTGAGAGTAGGACATATCTCATATTGGTAATGGAATAGGTCCACGCGACTCTGTGGCTCATGTATTACTTTATTAAGAATAACGGAGTCCGACTTTTGGGTTTCCATGTCTATAAGAATCCAGGTTCTTTCACCCCAACCATCGGGGTATAGGAGTTATCTGACACCTGTCTAGAGTCAAAATCATCCACTGAAATCATCATGGCGTTCGTCATGTTAGCCTCAGTATGTGCGATTCTGTGCCTGACTTATTTCGTTCTTTTATTGTTTCGCCTCTCCATACATAGCAACCTGCCACCCGGGCCTCCATCGCTGCCAATCATCGGCAATCTTCACCAGCTACCATTTAGGGACCCGTGGAAGGGACTAGCAGAGCTACACGAAGAGTTCGGACCAGTAGTATCCTTTCGACTCGGCCCGTTTCCCATCATCCTAATTGGAACGACGGAAGCGAGCCACGAGCTCTTGGAGCGTTGCGGAAAGATCTACAGTTCGCGGCCGAGCTTCGAGTATCTAAACAACCTAACTCACGGCATGCAGCCTGGGTTGATGCCCTACAACAATGAAGTAATGAGACATCGTCGGATATATAGGGTATTCCTGAGCCACAATGCGTCAGTGACATATCGACCGCTCCAAGAACTGGAAACTTCACGCATGCTTTTCGATATACTTTCGACAGATGATCCCGCCGCGGTGCTCGCAAAGTTTCATCCGAACCTCACGCATAGGCTGGTATACGGTGAACAGATAGATGACTGGGCTCAATTCAATACTTTGAAGAACGCGGATGAGGCAGCGCTCAAGTTCTTCACGCCGTGGGGTGCACTTATGTCTCTGTTTGATCGGCTACCCAGGGTCCTCACGCCTGGAAAGGACCAGAGGAATTCATGGTTCCACACGGTTTTGAATGTCCTGTTAGGTAATGCAACCAAGGCCCTCAGTCGGGGACCTGGGAGTTGGGCTTGGACAATTCGTCATTCGAAACAGGCAGAAGACCTGGCATGGGAGCAGTTTTGTTTCACGACAGGGGAGGTTTATCAAGCGATGTATCTGGCAACCTCGGCAACTCTGGCTGCATTTCTAGTGGTAGCCGTCACTGAAATTGCTGCTACACGGAAAGCAAGCAACGAGCTGCAGCAGGTTGTTGGGCCTGATCGATTACCTCAATTCGATGACTTGCCGAACCTACCCTACCTGAACGCATATACCAAAGAGATCCTCCGCTGGCGTATCGCAACGCCGCTTGCTCTACCACACCTTTCGACCGAGGAAGACAACTATAGGGGCTATTCCATTCCGGCAAACACTATTGTTGTCGGTAATCAGTGGGCAATGAACAGGGAGTGCAATGTCTTCGCAGATCCAGAAACATTCCGGCCCGAGCGCTGGATTGATAACCCTAACCTTCCTCTCGCAGTTTTCGGCTTTGGGCGTAGAGTCTGTCCTGGCCAGCATGTAGCCCGTGACCTATTCACTTTGACCGTTGCGAGACTACTCTGGGCCTTTGAGCTTACAACTCCGGCTGACATGTCTAAAATCGATACCTCGAAATCTGCGCTTCTGGGTATCATTTATCAGGCGCCCGTTCCGGAGCTCCGTTACCAGGTGAGAAGTGACAAGCATGAGGAAACTATTAGACGTACATGGCTGGCTAGTAAGGAGGAGTAGAGTTGATACTGGATTCTTGGTTGACGTTTGTTTCGTTTACAAGAGCTTTCTACAATAGGTAGTCTGCTCTTTTGCGTACACTCGCAGTCCATTTTTTTGCTGCACTCACATTATTGGCCAAATTGATTCGTTACGCCATGCTAGTCTCCTCTCACCTCCTTCTATGCAAATCGTAGGTTAAGATACGACATCCCCGGCTCAACTATATCAACACCAAGTGGTTCAGCATCCGAATCGCCAGCTGCCCCAGCAGCAACCAACAGCGGTGTAAAATGCTGGTACGTTCATCAGATAAAGTCATAGTTTTCCTGGAGCCAACATACCTCAACAGTTGGGTGAGATCGCTTAAACTCATACAGGCCTTCAAGCTTCAGTAGGGCCTCCTTTCTCTCTTCTGCGTTCTTCTTCGCTACCGCTTCTCGGAGACGCCTGTCGAACACTTTTGACTCGGCGAGCACCTTCACTCGTGTAGCCTCTCTTTCCTCCTCTGTCGGCGCTTCTCTGATCTCTCCGATCGAGGCAAACGAGTGGACAGCCATTCCAGATCCAAGGATCACATATCCCTCGGTTCTATCGCAAATTAGCCGGTGCTCACAAGCGCCTAATTTATGCCGTATATACACCCTGCATCATAACAATCAACATACCGTAGCGACTTGAATACCTCTCCTAACCGGATCTGACTCTCCAAGTTATATCCATGAAACGTGGAAACCAGAATTACGGGAACATCCAGCGGCTTTTCCTCAGGAAACATGACCTTGAATGGAACCCAAACACCATGGTCAATCCCGCGCTCTACGCGCTTCGCCTTGATGCCAGCTTTGACAATGTGTGACCAGACTTGAGATGCAAGCTCTGGTGCATCCTGGTGTGGCCAGTCGTATTCGTAGACGAAGGGCTTTGTGTCGTGGAAGTCGTTGACGAAGTCGTGCTTTTCCTGTTAGTTATTGCATTGAGGTTGTTAAGGCTGCTGTGGGAAGAGGACTAACTTGAATGTATGTATTGCGTTTAACGTTCACTTTTACGCAGTGTGAGTATAGCTCAAGACTCTACCAGAACGAAGCTTTGGGGATGGCTTACCCTCAATAACACCCGGTCCATGAATCTCACCGGCCTCAAAATGACCACTAAACGCAATTATCGCTTTAGGCCGGGGAGAGAGAGCGAGGATTTCTTCCCCGATCTCCCTCAAATTGTTCTGCACAATCTTGTTATTGGACGTCTCACTAAAGAGTAGTCCCACTCCGGCGTGGCCGATGAAGTAGGCCGGGTAAGGCTGGGTTGGGTTGATGGTGGAAGGCATCGTGGGTATGGTATCATGCGCAAGCGAAGCTAACAATTTTACAAAGGGGAAAGAAGAAAAAGCCCAGACCTTGTAGTTGTTATTATATTCTCTTCTGAAGCGTCAGATCCTCGGTTACGATGGGCTGATTGAGATGGTGTTGTAGGGTTGGCGCATTTTGGTCAGGTATGGCGTCAACGGAGTTGGAGACAAGGGCCGGTGTAGGGCAAGTCGGCGGATGCCGAACCCTTTTGCATTACAAATACGCCTTTTCTAGCTGGGCTTGTTGTTTCTGGTCGAATGCTTGACTGTCGCGGTTTATATGGTTCATGTAGGGCTCCGCTGTGAAGCGCTATGTCCTACAAGGCCGTAGATGTTCATCCCAACACCAGACTGATAATACATCATAATTGGCCTAGAAATCATAATATGCTTTATTTGCCAATTGAATGCGCTCCGTCTTTCCTCAACCAAGAACTCGGGTTCAAGCGTCGGCAGCGATTCTCCACCGCGTCACGACATAATCCCAGAAAAGACGATATGCAACTCCAACAATCCAACATCCTGGTCACATTCGCCCCTGCTTTTAGCGATGCCTATTTACATGACTCCCATTGACTGAAACCGTCCCACCGAGATATTCTAGGAATCTTAGAGGTCGGCAACGACTCCGGTGGAACCTCGCATCTTCTCCAGCTCCAGACTCCAAAATGTTTGATATATTAGCTCCTCGCACAGCATACCCATGTTCTTTTCCCCTACAGTTTGCACCAACCATCCTGTCTAGCCTAGTTTTCAGGTCCCACGAAAATGGCAGACAAAACCGCCGTCGACCTGAAAGTTGATCAGGTTCATCCCGGCACAGTCACGCCTCCAGCCAGCGAGCGCTACGACGCAGAAGAGCAAGATGACGGCACTTTGTCACAGGTAATCTCCAAAAATGGAGAGCAAGTGCTTGTCACTTGGAGGAAAGAGGAAGAAGCTCGCATCGTCAGAAAGGTCGACTTCTTGTTCCTTCCTATATTTTCCGTGCGTATAGCTTCGCCATATTGAGTTCCGTGCCTGCTAACCCCCTCAGCTAATGTTCACCTGGATGGCCATTGACCGCACCAATGTCTCTGGTGTACTGACATCCACCTTTCTCGAAGACACTAATATGACTCGCGACCAAGCCAACACAGGTGTCTCGCTCTTGTGGCTAGGTATCGTTCTGCTCGAGATTCCATCTAACGTAAATATATCACTTCTATCTTCATTTAAAGCTCTCATCTAACATTTTGCAAGATGGTTCTTCACCGCGTCGGCCCACATTACTGGATCCCCGCACAAGTCGTCACCTGGGGCCTTATTGAAGTTTTGCAGAGCTTCGTCACTAACGCTGGTGGGTGGTATGTTGCGCGGCTTTTCCTGGGTCTTGCCGAGAGCGGTTTTATTCCAGGCGGCTTGTATACGTTGTCGAGGTGGTATTTACCAAGCGAACTCACGCAACGTACTGCGATTTACTTCCTTGGGCCCTCCATATCCGCAGCGTTTGGATCGCTGATCTCGGCGGGCGCGTTGTCGCATCATCTTGTTGGGGGATTGAAGGGATGGCAGTGGTTTGTTTGATCTCTCCCTAAGGTCGATGGGAATGCTAACTTGGGCTCTGTAGGATCTTTGTGATCTGCGGTGTTTCTACCATAGGTAAGATGCAGGCCTGGTCTAGGACACAGGAACCGGCTAACAGTCTAATCCAGCTACCGGAATCCTTGCGTTCGCCATAGTGCCCAAATCCCCTCACCATACGGGCAATCTTTTCGGTGGCCTCGTCCGCGTCCGTGGCTGGCTTACCGAGCGCGAAGGGGATATCCTCGTCGCTCGGCAAGTGCGCATAGCAGAGAAGAACCAGGTGGCCGGATTGACGATGAAGATCACTGGAAAGGATATGTATGAAATATCATCTTGATGACCTCTTAAGAGACTAGGACTAACAACAAATGGCTGCAGAATCGACGTCCTGACCTCCTGGCACACATGGCCCTATCTCATCGTCTGCCTCTCAGGCTTGCAATCTGTTAACGGTTTGAGTACCTGGGGTGCAACAATCATAAAATCGCTAGGTTTCAGCAGTATCCGGGCAAATCTACTTAACGCACCGGGGAGTTTGCTTGGTGCGATCTTCGGGATCATCTTGTCAGGCTTCGTGGATCGATATAGCCGATTTGGTTACGCAATTATATTTGCCGCTGTGTGGACGCTTGCTGGGCTGATTGCGCTTTATGTATGTTCGGTCCTTCTCATGGTCGACGAGATGCCCAACTTGAAAACCCAGTGCTGACATTATATCGTGCAGAATCTCCCGGTCACGAACAAGGGGTCATGGTCATTCTATGCCGCATATATCGTCACTCAAGCTTCGCCGTAAGTCTCATCTATCGGAGGTTGAACGTATAGGCGCAGAACTCTAACAATCATCTTCGCCTCTAGAGGCTGGCAACCGATCAACGTCACCTGGCTATCTTTAAACTTCAAGACGCCCCAGAAACGCGCAGTGGCGTATGCAGTCTACAGTCAGTTTTGGCAGCTCCCAAGTCAGAATAACAACACTAACGTACCTTCAGTCGGATGCTCCAATTTAGGCGGCACATACGGAAACCAAGTCTTCCGAGCGGTATATATTCAAACTCAAAGTCGTACAACAGATAGAAAGCGGACTAATAGTCTACAGAGCGACGCCCCCCTCTACCGCACCGCATGGATAGCATGCATCTCGCTCGGCGCAGTCTGGCTCGCTGGCGTAACGCTACAGACATTCGGGTTCCAGTGGGCAAACCGCGTGTTTGCGAGGAAATTGGAGGCTAATCCGGAGCTGGAGAAGGAGGTAGTACATACTGATACGCGTGGGAGAAAGTTCCGATATCGTTGGTGATATTCTAGCCCGATGTCCATCCCGACACCCATTAACCAGTGAGGGTAAGGAGAGTTCCAACCGATTGTGATACGAACAAGGCAGGACATCGGCAGTCCCAAGTACATGTACTTTGAAGATGCTCAGAATTATTGTCCAATGTAAATAGAAGGTACTCAAACAAAATCTCCAGACAGGTCCTCCTAACCCCGAGTTTCACCTCATACAGATCAAACTGACATGTCCTCCCCTTGTGCCGCCTGCCACATACATTCCCGTTACTATAATCACCAGCCAAGTCAATAAAAACACTCTTATACTCAAAGTAAGCACCCCGCAAAGCTCCGCTGCCGCACGAACTTCCAAGTCCAACCTTGAAATCAGCTTGCAGGCCCGTTTGTCCGGTGCTGAATGTCTTTGCGCCCGCTGTGCTGCAAGGAATACCCAGTGGTTGCACATTATCCCATCCGCCAGAGGAGTTGGGTTTGCAGATTCTGATCTAGACGCCGAGGTAAGCTTTAGTGAGGCTAGAGAAATGAGAAAGGGTCGAATCATACCCATGGCTCGTTATCATTGTAGTTGCTATTGCGGGCATCGGTGAAATGGACGACGGATTTGCCGGCGGTGGGGTCGAAGGCTTTTTGGTTCTCGTTACATTCGAACAGGGCGTTGGTCGAGAGGGCAAAGATGGCCGGGAGGAGAAGGCTGGGGATATGCATTCTGGATTGGTGATTGAGGATTTGGGATTGGTAAAGTGGCCGTTGGGAGATTTTTGAAGGTTGAATATTGAGTATTCTCTCGGGGAAAGGAGTGCTATTTATGTTACTAGGTATAGAGGGGCGTCATTGATTAGCTGAAGATAGATGAGGTAGATCTATATAGATGTTGCGCATAACGAAACTCGATGTAGTAAGAGCCGCCGAACGGACTGAACGAGACTCGGACACGGAGTCAGCGTTGGGGGCGCAAGGGTGGAGAATGCTTGTAGATTTTTTGTTTCAGCTCTCACGTCTACTTGTGATATATCCAAGTATTCAGAGAAGATAACGTTACAATCTTCGAACTGTCGTCTCGCAAGGGCTAAGTTTTGTGGAGACGTCGCAGGGTGCTTCCTGATCAGACTGTTGACCACTGTTACAGAACTGGTATAAATACCTGTCTGTGACTCTACAATCTTGAGTATTCGAAACTATCAGACCTTTCAACCTTTGATTTCTTGCGAGACCACCCGAATCATTCCGAATCAACAAGATGCATCTCTCCAAGCAAGTGCCCATTCTCGGTGCTGCAGGTCTGTCCCTAGCTATTGGAGCCACCGCTCTTTGGGATTGCCGTTCAGACCAGCATGTGTTCCCTATTGATACGAGCAAGTTCCTCGTGCATTTTACCTCCACGAGGGACAGTAACTATAACGCCCGCCAGACATGGGTAAGCATCACTCTTCTCCAACTAGCAAAAAGAGTATGCTGACGTCCGGATCGTACCATTGTTCAGATTCGTATATGTCTTCCGAACAACGACGGCACCTGGACGAACGTTGACCCTCTCGGGTTGAGCTGTGCACCGAAGGGGGATACATTCTCTGGAGATCAGACAGGCCTAGGAGCTGATATTACCGTTGTAGGAGGCGAGGGGTGTAGTCTAACTGGCAACGGTTTGAATGGGGCATCTATCAGCTACAAAGATCAAGCTGTGAATCTGCAATACGGAGGTGATGCTTGTGGTCCGAGAAGCCATGGAATTACTTGCCAGTTTGCAAAGTGAGGGTCGCATGGAGTACTGCTCTTTATGTTGCTGTGTGTCGTCGGTCTTTATGTGCGCTGGCAAGGAGAACTGATTGTTGTTTAAGGGTGCCGACTAAGGCTGTAAGAGAGCTAGACTTCTGCATGAACAATCTACCAATGACTATCTCTCTTGATACAATCCGAATCAAGCATCTCTACACTACCGCATCCGTAAATCAATTGGCCTAACGCAGCAGGAGTATAAATTCATCGAGTAGCCGACCTTGACACTAACCACTCCATGTGGCGCAAAATGTTGACTACTCCCTAGACAGAACAAGCGGGGAGGAGAAAGTTAGCGAGAGGCAGGGCTTTGACGTCTGGCACAGCCTAGTAATGCAACAAAAAGTGATTGAGTCAGAAGAGGACTTGTTTCTCATACAGAAAGCTTGCAGATTCCGTTAGACCCAAATCTACTCCTCCACCTCAGCCTTAATTTTCTCAACAACAAACTCCGCCCCCTGCTCATAAGTCGCAACCTCCCCCATAACCCTCCAAACACCATCAATCTCCCGCACCGTCAGAAAATGCCCAATGCTTCCCACGGGTGCTGGGTCTTTCGCCCCGACCAGATTCCTAATCTTCACGGAATCCCCATCAGTCACCCCGCCATCGGAATCCGGCCAGCTCGTTGCGAACAACGCAAAGGTCTCGAGATCATACGCTCTTCCCCAGCTCACACCCCAATAACCCATTGTCACCATGGGCTCGTGGAGCGCCATGGACACGCAGTAGTCGTTCCCGACGTTGCCGACGGGACGAGTGTCGATGTGCAGCATGCGGAAGTTTCCGTGGCTGTCGGGGGTGTCGGCGCGGTCGTTGCCGCTGAAGCAGAAGCGATCGGTGTTGCTGTAGTTCCATTCGCGGATGAGGAAGTTGCTGTCTCGTGTGGGCTCATCGGTGAGGGTTAGCCAGCAGGTTTCGCCCGATTCGACGGGGACGACGGCCAGGGTGACGTATTTCGTGGTGTCGTTGACGGTGGTTTTGAAGCGGATTGTGTCCTGGTAGTATATCTCCGCCATTGTTGTTTTATGTCTGTTTTGCTGTGTCGGTGTTGGCTTGATTGGCAAAATCCGACAGGCGATTGAAGGCTCTTTATACCCACTAGCTGAGCAACAGCTTCTGGTTTCGTGAGACCTCGAACCTAGACCTGGTTTAGCTCGCCTTTCTTCGGACTTCATAGATTAGAGGACCGGTTGCCTTCTTCTTGTTTGCTCCGAACAGCCACATGGCTCAGCTGGAAGTAAAAGGGCACCACTACTGGAATGTCAAGTCGGCACATGCTGCCATTCTACGATTCGAAACTTTGTCCCTCGTATATGCAGGGTAGTAACAGCCACGTTCAGCTCGAAAGATCTGGGACTCGAGATACGGATAGGTAGTCATCCACTTCAAAATTATTATCCCATTAACCCTAGCTTTCCGAGCCGAAATGCGTCGCCAGAAGCCTAGAACAGCGCGACTATATTCCGTCAATCCTATCTCCATTCTCGGAATAGATATCCGGGATGATGGTCACTCATCATGGAACCTATCTCCGCGGCATACACTCAGCTCGGCTACACTTACCCTCCCAAGACTGCAGATGTATGACCAGCCCCAGCCTCAAAACTCTCTCTGCACTTGATAGATGTCCTAGCAGGGTTTCGGTTCTAGACTTATCATCTCGCGACCGCTTCAAAGGTCACGGACCCCCCTGGGAGCCCCACACATTGATAGGAACCTGCTCATAGGGTACCACAAGTTTCGGCAGGTAGCAGAGGCTAGATCTCTCCATACGCGAACAAGCCTTCGACAATCTATCTTCCTTCCCATGCAGTCTCCAGCTGCTTGCGAACCTTTTCCAGAAATTGCTCTTCGCTATCATTCTCCACAACCAAACCCGCAACGCTGATGACCTTATCACGCGACTTCAATCCTTTAACAACGTCGACGTCCGACTTCGCAACACCAAGCACCTATATCCGATAAGCACGATGGCCAGAGCTCGTATGGGGTTGAGGCTTACCTTAGCGAAAACACGAGAGACTGCAGCGTTTGCCTCTCCGTCTCTTGGGACCGCAGCGACGCACACGTACACTGTCTCTGGTCCTACCGAGACTATGCCCTCGCGATTCCCAGCTGCATTTGGTTTTACTCTGCATGATATTTGGAGGTTGTACTGGGTTGTTGGATTCGGTGTTCTGCGGGACGCTGTCGTGGCGGCTTGGATGAGGCGGAGCATGGGGATTGGAGTGGACATTTTCAATAACTGCAACTACCCAGGATATATCTTGAAGACCGGCTCACTTATGACAAAAAGATCGGATATTTATGATTCAAGGGACCAGCCGGACGATGAACGCAGAGAGTTGTCAACTTCAACCGCACCGAAATCACGGGCGCTAAACCAATTCGATAATTAGTTAGGTGCAAGGGCTGTGGAGCTATGCTCTGATTTACCCTAAGTTATTCCTATGCAGAGGCCGCTGTAAAGTGGTTTCATATACCGAGTTCATTGGCTAACCTAACAAGAGTTACATAGCTTCGCCTTGGGCAACGCCTTCTTAGTAGGTTACTTACCCCGCCGGTACGGCCAGCTCAGTCAGACCTGCGGAGAGTATCACGGAAAAGAGAATCTTCAGTGTATCTCATTCTCGACTACCAGTGACACGGCGTTGCTGCACTGACGTGGCACTTCCGGCACTTCCGGTAGATAACAATTGTTATTCTCAAAGTGAGGTGTAGCCAACCTATTCCTGTCCCCTACACGACTTATTCAAGAACCTAGTTGCCATGTCTGCCGTTGATTCACAAACAACGCACTGCTTCAATATAAACCGACCATAGACTGAAGCATTACAAAGACCCTACTAAGCATGATCCAACACAGCATGCGCAAAGGCGAAGACCACAAACGACCAGTCAAGGCCCAGAACCAGATCGACCAGATGCAGTACAAGACAGTCAGCCAGTTACGGCGCAGGAACATCAGCACAGGTCAGACGTCAATCTCGACACTAAAAAAAGCCACTGGTCGGATTCTTGGCCGGCTTAACGGTCAACGTCAAGAAATCTACTCCATAGCGGGGCCGAGCCATGCCCATCTTTATCGATTATCTCATTATTGGCCTGATTCTTCGCCCGTTGAACAGCTTAATTTATCTTGTTTATTGCTATCGCTTGTTGAGCCATCATGAAGTCACCTAGCTGACGTCAGCTTGGCTAAGCATCGCTGATAAACTCTTGCTGAGATACTTGACGCCAGATCAGGGGTATCCTTGCCATCAGAAACATGATTTAGTGCATCAGGTTACAGATAGGCGTGTGGGGATATAAGTAGTACACAAACCCCTCTCTCTGCGCGGGGTGATCCGTTTCACGAAATCCTCCGCCCAGTATCGTTGCGATTCTATCACGATGGACACCCTCCCGGTCCGGCTAGACACGGCGAATCGCCCGGATGAGTGGAAGATCGAGCAGGGCCTCTCTGCTCATAAGCTTCCTATCCTAGATCAGAGTGGAGAGGAAGTCGTACACATCTACCCGCCGAAAGAAGAAAAACAGTGGAAAGACGAAGAAGCCATCGCGGCAGTTGGCAATCGCGATGAGCTATTCAGAATGGAGAAAGAGGGTTGGAAAGGGTGAGTCAATCACATATACTTTCTCATCTTAGTCCTAAACGCCGAAATAATGTGCTTTATCACTCCAGATATGTCGAGTGGGAAGCCTACCCGGACAAAAAAGCCGCTGCCCACAAATTGCTCACCGCGCAGTCCTTCGAGCCTTGTCCTGACTTCATGTTCGGGCCTATCCCTGACTCAAACCCTGTTCTTACTGGCGAAGACTTCAAGCAGTGGCATGCGGCGCTTGGCGGCGAGCTCGCCAGTATGCCCGACGACTCGTGGGAGATTGTCCTGCAGGAGAAACACCCGGACATGCTGCATCTGTTACAATTCCCATACAACGGAGAGCCCCCGAAGCGCCTTGTCACGAACAAAGCTATTACCCCAAACCCGTTGCACTTCGTGCGCAACCATGGTGGTATTCCACTCATCGACAAGGACAAGTTCAGTTTGAGTTTGGATGGCCTGGTCGCGAATCCAAAAACATATACGCTGGATGAGCTGCAGGATGAAAGCCGGTTCCCGCAAGTTGAAACAACAGCCACAATCCAATGTTCAGGGACTCGGCGGATTGAGCAGATTACTCGGTACGGAGGACAGGGAGATGAAGTGCCCCAGGCGCCGTGGGCTGAAGGAGCCATCGGCACGGCGCGATACAAGGGCATCAGTCTGAAAAAGATAATTAAGGACTGCGGCGGTTTGATCAAACCTGCGAAGCACCTCGAGTTCTACGGCGTAGACACATACGTCAAGGACCTCGAGGTCATGAACTACCTCGTCAGCGTGCCGTGGTCGAAGGTCAAAGCAAACGAGGTGATTCTTGCATGGGAGATGAACGGCGAGCCACTACCCAAGATCCACGGATACCCACTCCGCGTCGTGGTGCTGGGGTATATTGGCGCGCGAAGCGTGAAGTGGCTGTATCGGATCAAGGCGATTGAGAATCCATCGCTAGCCCCCGTCCAGAGCAAGGAATACCTTTATTTCAATCAGCAAGTCGGCAAGTACAATCAGCGCCCGACAGACGGTATTCAGATTCAAGAAATGCCTGTTAGTTCGGCAATCATGTCGCCATGGAACAAGCAAGCAATCATCCACAACGGGAGCATCCACTGCAAAGGGTGGGCGTACTCTGGTGGCGGCCGGTGGCCCGAGCGAGTAGAGCTTTCAGCAGACGGTGGCTTCTCGTGGTATGCCGTTCCGCAGGAAAACTTGTCTAAGAAGGGTCGGTGGGTGTGGCGCACATGGGAGGTGGATCTTCCATGTGAAGTTGAGGGATGGATTGAGATTGTGTGTCGGTGCTGGGATAACGCGATCAACACGCAGCCGCTGGATGTTCGGTCGTCGTGGAATTGGGGGCTGCATGTAACGCAGTCGGCACACAGGATCAGCGTTTACAGTATCAACAAGAGTCGGCCTGTGACGAGGGAGCGTATTGAGTTGATGGATCGTATGGGGATACCACTGGCGCCACTTTCTCGCTATCAAGTCGTGCCAACTCAGAGTTGGGAGGATTATGAGCGGTATTGGCAGACGCATGAGCCTAGAGATGTTTCAGAGTGAGCGGCGTGGAATATCCGCCGTTTTGAGATGTAGCCGTGCCCTAGGTATCACCGTGCCAGTAGCTGGCAGCTCGCAACATTCGGAAGTTTGGCGTTGAATCCTTTTATTGAATATTGCAATCATGTAAGCTAGTTATTCGATATTGAAACAACCTAGTACTCATCAACCCTCCGAAACTCATTCATCCCATTCCCAACCTCTTGCCTCCCCAGCGGCGTCAAATCCAGCAACGCATACGTCGACAAAATCCCCTCAACCCCACGATCCGTCGTCCCATACGTATGCCACACATCCTCTCCATCCTTGAAAAAGACATCCAACCCAAAATATCCATTGCCGGGTTTCCATGTAACAACTCCGCCCTCCTCCTCAATAGCCCTCCATTGCTCAACCGTCTTCGCACAGCTATAAAACGGAAATCCCCATCCCATCCTAGCCTTGTAGGCCTCTATCTCACTCACAGAGGCGCGTGCGATGGCCACGAAACTGGTATCTCGGCTTTGCAGATGGCACAGATTGGGGATGTGGTCCATGCAGAACGTACATCCCATGCAGCCCTGGATTTCGCCGGGTGCGAGCATGAAGTGGTAGATGATGAGCTGCTTGCGATTTTCAAAGAGGTCCAGCAGGGATTTTTCGCCGGTGGGTGTGTCGAATTTGAAATGGGATGGGTTCTCGATAGGAACGCGGGGGAGGGTGCGGCGGGAAGCGGCGATGGATTGAAGAAGTGCGGTGGCTTCCTTTTCCTCTTCGAGGAGGGCGGCGCGGGCGGAGAGGTACGTTTCTGCTGGAGTCTGGAGAGTGTTATCTAAGGTGTTAGTGATTCTGGGTTTGAATTTGTAGTTGGGTTTTGGCAGACCTTGTTGGACATGGTAGCTAGATGGTCAGGATTGCAGTATCGGTGTTAGACGATGCGGGGTGTCTATTCATGGATTCCAAAGTCAAGTTTATTATTCAGCCTTCAGTGTAACCATGTGCTCCATTCCATGGCCCGATCTACTGGAGTTGAGGTCAGTTCCGTCCACGCCAGAGTTAATGCAAAGGCAATCGAGCCCTAACTCTGCCACTTGAAACTTGCATTAGCAGGACGATTTACTTGACACACACACAGTGTTAGACAATTGAATCTGTATGTTCTAAAGACTACCTCCAAGTCTCCCCGTTTAGAACCCAAAAAGATTATCATCCTCGTTGTAACCCCAGTCTATCAACGCTGGCAGCACGGACTTCTGGATCATCGCCGGCGGGCCACATAGCAAGGCAACACTCTTCTCATCAGGCTCAAACCCATACTTGTGTAGAATATCCGCATTGACATGCCCCTTCTCCCCCTTCCAATCGTCCCCAGCATGGCTCAAAACATACGTAATCTGGAATTGATCCGCGTGCTTCTTCGCCAACTCCTGCATTTCTTTATGGAGCAAAATGTCGTTCTCCGCCCTGTTTCCATCGATAACTCGGATTTTGGTTTTATCTTTCCCGCCGGACTGCAGAACCCTTGCAATGACCTGGTATCCCGGCGTGACTCCCGAGCCTCCGAGAACAAGCGTGATCCGTTCATAGGTGTGTTTCTTATCATCGACCTTGAACGTCCCGTTGCCTTCGTATACAATCTCGCCTGTAGGTCCTTTAACTTCGACTTCCTCGCCTTCTGCCATACAGTCGAGGATATTGCTCATTGTGCCACCAGGCTGTCCTGCATCAGGGTAGTAGGTTTTAACGACGAGGTCGAAGGTACCGTCGTCTTCCTCTTCCGTGATAGGTCGAACGGGTGTATATGAGCGGAAGACCAGCTGGTCCTTGAAGTGGAAGCCGATTTGAATATGTTGCCCGGTTTGAAGACCCAGTTTCTTGTTCTTAGATAGCATCTCAAACGTGTACCGGTTCGTGTCTTCAGATAGCTTGACCTTGTGGGTAAAGCGTGCTTGCGTCCATCTGTATCTGTAAGTTATTTGATGTGTAGTTTCCTAGGGCAAGGGCTTACTTATGCCGTTTAAGGGCTATTTGCGAGTCTTGCGAAGAGGATGCTCGCTTTTCGGCCTTTACTTTGGCTTCTTGTTTCATAAAATCTCGCGCCTTCTTTGTTACTGTTCCGATGATGCATTCTGGTGGATGGTCAGTTAACCAGTCTTAGCTCCTTCAGAAAGACAAGCGTATTACCTTGTAGTTTCGACTGAGCGAAATCATCATGTATACTATCAAACTCGCTTGTTGTATCCTCATGGACACGCGCAGCATGTGCCATGATCGGCGCCTTGCCGCCAGGATGCCAGCTTATCACACTCGTCGCGTCGTAGACATTGCCGTTGATAACAATCCAGCAGTCGTCCTCTGTGCCGTGCTTTTCAATCTCCTCACGTGTGAACTGTTTTTCGGGGCTCGATGCTTGCCGTTGGCTCTCTTCTGCTTGGATCTGAGGCGAGGGCTTCATCCACCCTCCATCGCCAGTTGCGGGTTCGCATGGATGCCGAAATGTGAGGAACGTTCTATCGGATTTCTCATCTTCTGTAACATCAGACTTGACTATGTAGTGACAGTTATTCATCATTCTGCTTCAGTTAGTCGTGGACACTGTTAGTATATACTGTACTCACCCTTCGAGGTTCCATATAGGGTCTTCCGGCTGTCTGTTCTTGTTCACATCCCAAGCGCGCACTCGGATGCTCTCTGCGCGTAGTAGGTCAGTGATATTGACCTCCAAATGCCAATGTAGCCACGTCCAGAATTTCTTCCCGTGTCTTAGAGGGTTGTCTGGGTACTGTTCAGTGTCAGTTAGAACTTCTCTTAGTAATGGTAGCATCTCACCCGTCGAGCGCAATATAACCAGGAAGCTCCTCCGTCAAGACTAATCTCAACCCTCTGTATCTCGTTACCTCCACCATTATACGCAAAGCCCTGGACCCGATACATCTTGCCCTTCTTGAAATCCCCCAAGTCGATCTTCTCCCCAGGCCCGGGCTTGACAATAATCGACTGCAACGCTTGCTCCATACAAGCTGTACTCGGATTGTTATACATTGCCTTCGCCAGCTCCGAGTCTCTATCCGTTACAAACTCTGGCACAACCCGGTTATCCCAGATATGGTAGTGGCTATCGTTCTCCTTATCCGTAACCCAGATCTTCTCCAGCCACTTTACCCAGCGCCCACCCACATACCCAGGCACGACAAGCCGAAGCGGATAGCCATGATCTGGCGGGAGCTGCGAGTCGTTCATCTCATATGCGAGCAGCACATCATGTCGCTCATCCATGACATATTCCAGTGGAAGACAGGTCTCATAGCGCCCCTCACTCAGAATATCGGCTCCTTGGAAATTCACCCACAATCTGGATTCCTTGTACTCATCCACCAGGGACTGAATTCTCGCTCTCTCTAGCACATCACGCAGCCGAACACCTTTCCAATAGGCACAGCCCACCGCCGCAGATCCCCAATTAAAACCCTTGCTGCGCTTCAGCATATTCAGTTCCTTTCGACGATTCCCATCGCAAGCCGCAAAGACAGGGATATTGATGCTCTCGAACTGATCTCGCAGATCGTCCATGAGGAATGTCAAATTCTCACCGGCAGAAACTTCAAGTTTATGGTTTTCCCAGACTAAATGCGGGACTGCGCCGTGATTGCGAACGTAGTGCAGCCAGTTTGGCGTGATGAATCCAGCCTCGAAGAGCTCGACGAGCGCCGCTTCGGCGTTCAGTGGGTGCTTTCCTGTGATTCGGATTAGGTGGTCTGTTCGTGGGATCCAGTTGTCTGGGGTGGTTTGATCGATTTCATCAATTTCCGCAGTGACGAAGTCGGATTTCACAGGCGAGTGGCCTTTGCCATTGTTCTGGGTGAGAGAGTGCATGTATTCTTCCTCAAAGCGGAGGAGCTCGAGGAGGGCTTGCTCGGAGGCGCTGGGCTCGGGCTTTTCTTCTTCTCCCTCGTCTACTTTTTCTTGATCTTTCTGTCGATCGCCTTGTTCTTGATCATCCTTCTTTTTATCCTCATCCTTCCCCTCTTTCTTCCTCTCCTCCTCCTCCCTCTCCTTCTTCTTCTCATTAATCAACCACCCCTGACCCTCTTTAATTAACTTCTCCTCCGTATGCAAAACATACCGCCAATTCTTCGGATGCACCTCCGGCCTCTTAAGATGGAAATCCTGCTGTTTTTCCAAAAAGTCTCGAACCGTTAGGAGCTCTCCGCGATCAACTTTCGCCTTGAGCTCTGCGATTTTCTGCTCCGCTTCGTCTTCAAGAACGAAGCGCCAGTCGTCGCCTGGGTGCGTGAGACCGGGAAAGCGGTCGTCGCGAGAGCGCAGGCCGACGCGGTGGCTGTGGGTTTTTGTCCAGTCGGGTTCGGAGAAGATTTCGGCGGTTGTTGAGGGGGGCATGGTGGGGGGTTTATTTATAGAAGAAATATCAATATAAGTATGTAAAGCTCTATGCGCTTTAATGATGTACAGGTTCTATCAGACGGACGTTGGAAATGGGTTCATTCTCTCTACGACGGCGGAATCCTCAGCCTGGTGTCGATGAGGTCATGACATCACAGGTTGAGAGTTGCATCCTGGTACGCCATTCCCGTTCCTGTACTCTTTTTTACGGAGTCTCATTGGTTTTGCGGAAACTGTTTGGTAATGAAATTCGCATCGAGGCTTGTTTCTGGGAAGTGTGGAGGCGGCGTTCGTCTTTCTCCGAGGAACCGCTGGGGCTTCGGTTGGAGAATTGCCAACGTTGGTACACAGTTCTGCTGTTTGTTGTAAGCGGCTTTTCTCTCTCGAGCTATTATTTATCTCTGTTCTTTCGTTTCCTTGTGTGTGATTGTGGTTTGGTGACATAATTATATATCTAAAACTTCCCAAATATATATTTATCAAGTAGGGCTAGAGTATCAAACCATATGTGAGAGAGTATCTAACTTTGCAGTTTCAGTGCTTCTGTTCCCCCTTGGACATGAAACCTCTAATTGAGTATATCAATCATTTCCTCATCGACATCTCTGGGGGGAATTGCGAGTGGTGTGCAACCAGAATTGCCCACCACCTCTTCTTCGGCTCCATACTCGAGAAGCAGATCGACCATCTCCTTGTTTCCCAACTGGGTAGCGTACATGAGTGGTGTGCGCCCGGAATTGTTCTTTGCATGAACATTAGATCCAGTCTTCAGTAGCAATCCCGCGATCTCTGCATTGCCTGTCATAATTGCGATAAAAAGTGGCCCACAACCAGAGCGGTCTTTCGCGTTAACATCAGCATGATGCTTTATGAGCGTGTCGACAGTCACATGGGCGTTCTTAAAGACAGCCCACATCAGTGGTGTCCGACCATTCTCATCTTTAGCATCAATTTCTGCCCTCCCATCACCCAGTAGGAGCCTGACCACATCTTCGCGCTTTTCTGCTGCTGCGAGACATAATGCCGTGGCCTGCGAATAGTTGTACTTCTCGAACGAGCAATGAGGGGATTCGAGTTCATATTCGACGTAGACTTGGGCGTTAACGTTGACACCATCTTTAGTAAGTATTGATTCAACAATTTCTGTGTTTCCACACCAGGCGGCAAATGGCAGCAATGTCCCTTGGTAGCTAAGCCACCCATCGCCCCAATCACCACATTCATCAACTATGCAGAACTCAGTATCAAGATCCAGACCCTTCTTGGTGAGCAGCATTTTGACGATTTCGTCATGTCCCCTTATAGCGGCAAGAAACACTGGTGTACAGTGGGGACGGGCGTTTCTGAAAGTGAGTTCCGTAAACTCGTCTTCATCTTCATCAAAAGTCTGTATATTCCTTGAGAAAGATTGGTATCTGATGTAGCACCGGGCGTTGACATCAACGTTCGCATTTCTAAGTAACATTTCGACAATTTGACTGTGCCCCTTCAACGCTGCAATCGACAACGGTGTACCGTGACAGACAGTTGTATGGTCATCATCGGGTGAAGATAGCTTTTCTTCTGCGGCGCTACCTGCAGCATTGATATCAACTTCGTCTTTGTCCAGTAGCCATCTGACAATTGTTTCTCCGCCGGTCGCAGCGGCAACAAATAACGGTGTCCCTGAACAACTCTCGGTGTCCATAGCTGAAGGATCGGAATAGCCCCTACAATTGACATCCACGTCATTCCTGGCGAGTATCATACGAACGATATCCTTATGACCCATCACAGCTGCAAAGAAGAGCGGTGAACCTTCACCCCTTCTAACAGAATCATTGTCTTCTAGAACCGCTTCAGCCGTTATGTCAATACCAGGTTTTGCGAGCAACAACTGGCCAATGTCCTCATGATCACATATAATGGAAATGCATAGTGGGGTACCCCATATATCAAGATCGGTAAAATCGAAAGTTCCAAAACATAAGCATGAATAGTTAACGTCAAAGTTCCCATCAACAAGCAGCAGCTTGGCGATTGACTTATGATCCCACAAAAGCGCATGCCCGATGGGTGTGAAATCAATATCATCCTTAGCATTCAGGTCAACGTCCTTGTTGGAAAGTATTATTTTAACGACGTCCTCGTGTCCCTCGATGATAGCATGTGATAATGGCGTTCTTTCGTAGCGCAAGTCCTTTTCGTTGACGTCGGCGCCGTTGTCGAGGAGCGTTTTAACAACACCAGTAAATCCAAAATAGGATGCCATTAAAAGTCCTGTGAAGGGGGAAGGCATCCCTCTGGGTTTGAAAGACTCGTAAACTTCGAACCATAATGAATTTGCGTCAGAATTCCGATCGCAAATCTCCGTGGCGTAACGCACAATAGTTGCGCCTGCATCAATGTCAGCGTGGCGAAAATGATAGCTCCAGAAACAGGCCGAGTATTCGATAAGAGCACGGTCATTCGTGACCTGATTTGTTTCTTTGCATAGAGGCGTCAGGGAGCAGCTATCAGGGTTATTCTTTTCGCTTGTGCTCAATAGCCTCAGGTAGAGTATGCAAAGCTCGGCAAAAGCGAAGTGTGCCTGCTGGATAGTGATGGAGTTCTGCCATCTTGGTTCTGTATTCCTCACGGCAGCTCTCCCAGATGACTTCTTATCTATGAGAAACTCGCGAGCAGTTTGATGGAGGAAGTAGAGCTTGTCATGATGAATTGAGATGAAAAGGCCGCACTGAGATCGAAGACGGGATTTGAACTGCTCTTCCCGCTCCAGGTCGAGGTCTCGGAGAGAGCCCATGGTACCTTGGACGTTTACGGCAACATTCATCTCAGAGACCGATAGTGGTCGACTCGCAGTCAGAATAATACTCAAAGCTTTCTCAACCATTGGGTCATGTTCAGCTTTGCTGAGGATCTGCTCATACGCTTCGTTGACGCTGTTTGGCAGTTGTAAAATAGCAGCTTTAATGGCCTTTGTTGTTCTCTTGAAATTTTGCGTCTCCAGATAGTCAAAGACCAGGTATACCCACAGATAGGTACGGTGTGTGCCCTCCTGCAATCTCTCTTCCAGGTAGGTGACAGCTTCAGGCGGAAGCCGCTGCGACAGCCGCTTGACCCGGTACCTGATAACACGGTTGACCTCTTGGCTGATGGCGTCTGATTCCTCCTCCCCCGGTATACGGATATATGGGAATGCATGCAGGAGACTTTGAAACTGAGAGACAATCTCCTCGTATGGTCGACATGTTAGCAGATACTTTAGCCTGCTGTCGGCCACTCTTCCACCACCGAATTGGCTTTTCACATTTTGTACCAGGTCTCGAAATTCGGTGTCGGCGCATTCGTCGAGGGCGTCGAGAACAACGATCACCGACCCTGCTTGAGGATCTCCTGTTGCATCGTTCAAGATGTGCCAGAGTGACTTAGTCGAGTTGATCAATTCTTTTCCATTCGCTCTGTATCCCTTCATGGCATGTTCAATCAGCCGCGGCTCTTGAGAGAATAACTGGTGAAGGACTGCGCAAAGGGCCTGTCGAACTGTATTCTGATCACCAACTTTGAAGAAGAAGTAGCAGACGATTGCTGATCGTGGCAAGGCGTGGTCAACCAGATACTTCGCAAGTACAGACTTCCCACAGCCAGGGTCCGCCGAAACGAGAAGAGGACCGGAGCTCTCCTCTAACCACTTGTTGTAGTTTTCGTGGTCAAGAAGCCACATGCACGTCCCCTCTACCCTTTCTTCAACTCGGTCTTTATACCACTCGTACGTGGCGTCCCTGCTGCTAGCTGTCAGGCGAAAGAGTTGATGAACCCTTTGCTGCTCCTGAGACAGCCTCTCCATCGCAAATTCTTTCTCAGTTTGTAACAGCTCCTCTGCAATAATCCCTTGCTGTTGTAAGACTTCTGGCAGACCTGTACGCAGAAGTTATTACTCAGTACTAGCCTAAATATCGGGTATAAAAATTACCGACTAGTATGCTGTTAATTCTCTCCTCACGTTCAACATGAAATGATTGTACCTGACCCAGAAGGTCCTTCGTATATGCAGCCGCCGCCAGGGCCGCATAGCCCTGCCACTCGTCGTTCTTGTGCGAGTCTGAGTAGTCACATATACCACGAACAACAAGACAAGGAAAATTATTCATCAGACCGGCAGCTTCCATCTCAAAGCACAGAACATCTTTGTCCGCTGCCAGCCGATCCCTAGTCAGTGCATCTTTCATCAGTTGGTTTCCTGATGCAATTAACCCGTAGTGGATTGCAGGATTGACACCCCCTGCCTTCCGGTCCGGCCGTTGCATTAGTTTCGACTGGTCATCAATACAGTTCCCGGCACATGCAGACTCGTGAGTGACTTCACTCTTGAAGAGTTGATCACGGCTTGGTTGCGGTCGGCCATAGCCTTCCTGCAAGGTCGGTCTATCCTCGAGGACTTTCCTAATTCTCCTTTCAAGCGACTGCCCGTGGAGTACGTAATCAGCTTTCAGTGCAGCCACAGCAGCTCTCAGAGCCTGAGGAGGCTGATTCATAAGTCCCGTATATTTGAATTCCTGATTCTGTATCGCCTTGCCGTAATCATACTGAAACACCCCTCTATCTCCATCCCGAGGAGCGCTGACGACGACATCGCCGAGACGGACATCATGGTTTGTCGGGACACCCCCAGCAATGCCAACCATAACCCCAACTCTTATATTAGGGAAGCTATTCAGCATGTTCGTTGCCACAACAGCAGCAGAAGCCAGTCCGTACTCTCCATCGGGCAGCACGGCAATTACAACGTTGTGCCCCGCGATCTCTCCGAGAGTATAGGCATTACCGTCGTGTTTGGAAACGTATGCTGGCTTGCCATGCTCCTTATCAAGGAAAGCCCTTGCCGCAACGTACTCGGTTGATATCGCACATATCCACCCAACAGTGTATCTTTCATTATCGGACATATTCGTTCACGGGGCGGACTCGGTGCGGAGGGATATATTGAGAACGATTCGCGTTTGGCGCTTGAATGTTTCGTCATTTCTGCCTGAATGTCAGCACTCAAACAGCTCCACGGATACG
Source organism: Aspergillus karnatakaensis (assembly GCF_047715665.1). Taxonomy (NCBI): domain Eukaryota; kingdom Fungi; phylum Ascomycota; class Eurotiomycetes; order Eurotiales; family Aspergillaceae; genus Aspergillus; species Aspergillus karnatakaensis. The sequence continues at coordinate 927,935 of NW_027395713.1, read as the reverse complement.
GGCAACCCGCCCTGCGGCGCAACTGACGCTGTTCGATCGCAGATGTTGCTGGAGGCTGAAAATAAGCAGCATTAGCCGGGCACGCACCCCCAACAACGGGTGTAATTATCCCTCAACCCAAGAGCCGAAAAACTCAACGCGAAGCGGGTTATGCGAAGGAAAGAGCAATCAGTCATCTGGCAAGATTCTCAGCCTTGCCTGTCAACGCTCACGTGCAGCTGGTGAGGCTCGGCCGTCCAATTACGAAACTTGATCTCATGCAGAAGCGCGGGGGTCGTTACGAAGCTAACCTGTTCCGCATGAACGCGCGCTACATAGTATGGCAATATGAACGGAATTTACTCGAGCGCCAGAATTATACCATGGAATATGACGGTAAGTTTGGGGGAAAGGTGGGAGAGACGAGGAAGAGAGCTAGGGAGGAGGGGGGTTTATAGTAGGGCGATGAACACCAGAGACGGAAAGAGCGATCTACAACCTTGGGATCAATACAGATGCTACAAACCTCACTAGCTCTTGTGCTCCTGTTTCTACCGAGATTGAGGAAGGCTGAGGATGATCTCGGGACCGAATGGCGTTACTGATGGTCCGCTGGAAGTAGGTAATTGTTCCTGCCCACAAACCGTGACCACGCTGCACGATATCGCAGCACAACCTTTTAACCATAAGACTCCTGAATCTACCAGGTACGTCTCTGAAAGATACAGACTAAGCATTTTGCGCACTTGTACAAACTTCTTGTCTTCAGACGATGCCCTTAGAAGAGTTGCATACCCGATGGACTGTCCGAATCCGCCTGCACAGCAAGTAAGTTCTGAAGTTGCCGTCTGCGGCATGAAGCAGCACAGTAAGGTTCCTAATAGTTACTAGTCATTTAATCTGCGGTACCTAGTTATTCACTAGTACAGAATAGTCGTCTCTTGGTCTCCACCTCGATCCACCAACTTACTCCATGGGCATCTGGAATGGGCATCAAATCCACACAGCCGGGGAACGGAGTTATACTTACGGAGTAGACTGTCGGTAAAGGTATGCTGGTGTCCGCCAAAGCTGCCATTGGCATGGTATAAGAGAATTTCGGTCCGCTGTTCCTCAGCCTCTGTCGCTCGTACCGGCAGGTCACTATGGTCTCCGAAAAACCCATCACATCTGCTGCCGCAGAACGAGGCGCCGCATACTACAATACCTGGAAGCTGTACATCTACGACTGGTGGGTCCTTGGCTTCATCAACCGATTCGGATGGCGCTGTTCGACCAAGAAGCATCTGCTCCCGCTCTTCCGCTCAAGCATCCGTTCAAACCACCTGGACATCGGGGTCGGCACTGGCTACTATCTCAAACACACCAAGGTCCCAGGATCATTAACCTTCTGCGACCTCAGCGAGACCTCACTCCGCACTGCTCAAGCTCGCTGTGGTCGCAACGACGCTCAAACCCTTCACTGTGATATCACCGTCGAACTACCGACAGCGGAGAAATTCGAGTCCATATCCATGTTCTATTTGCTGCATTGCCTGCCCGGACCGATGTCAAATAAAACCGCTGTTATTGAACGTGTCTTGCCCAACTTGACTGCGGATGGGATATTGGCCGGGGCGGTCTTGTTATTCAAGGCAGAAGGCCTAAGGTGATATACCTACCATGTATTTACTCTTGAGAGATCAGATTCACCTTCTATGTTATGGTAATGTGGTGAACTCATTCGTGGACAGTATATTATTATCAAACGAGCTTCGTGACCAAGTCAGAGGCCAATCAATATAGTATCTCAACTTAGAGCTCCGTACGCTCAGATGATATATCGACTAAACCTAGGGCGGTTCTTCAAGTATGAAAAGGTCATATAAAAAATGGATTAGTGCGCCTAATAATCAACAACAGCCGGCAAATCCTACCGCCATGGCCTTTACAAAACTCATGAATCGCCGCATTGTGGGCACTACCTAACCACAATATCGCGTTGGAGTAGTTTATTAGTTCTATATTTCTCACGTTACCGCTGTAATTAGCGCGCTTACCCTGGGTAGTCTCGCCAGCAGGTGCCGATAAAAAACCTATCAATGGATCGAGACACTACAGTAGATATCTTCTTGATGTATCTGAAGACTCAGCCAGGTGGCAAAGTTGGAAGAGCAAGATCCCTAGCGAGAGTAAAACCAGAAATGACCCAGTGGCTCTGGAGTTTACACAGCATTCTGAATGACCACTCGCCAATCACATACTGTACTCATAGTACCATTGGCTGGACTAGGGACAAGGAGCGCTCCAAGTCCCGATCCAACGCCCTTAGTACCACCAAGACTGCCATTGGCGTGAAAATTCCTCAAACCCGTGCTCACCAAGAAGCTTCTGAGTCTCAGACCTCCACCAGTGCTGGTTCTCAACGGAATCTGGAAGATTCAGCCCACGGCTTATTCGAAACTTGGTTCGAATCCATCCCCGAGGGAAAAACCCAGCAAGTTCCCAATCAATAAGACCTATCTCGCCCGTTCCAGGGGTTTCTTCCACAATGATATTCCCTGGGCCCAAATCAGCATGATAGAAGACAAATTCTGAACAGTCCATGCCCATGGCCTGGCAGCCCTTTAAGAGATTCTGTGGATTGAAGTCCTCATCAGCCCCATTCCGGATGAGGTATGACTCTGGTATATGCTTCCCATCTACTCCTCCAAGGCTGGTGCCTTTGCAAGCCGCAAGAGTTTTGCAGGTATCAACCACGGCGGTCACATAGTGATATCTCCATTCCTCGTTCAAAGTTGGCCAGGCCTCCGCAAGAGTTCGTCCTGGGACTCTGCTTAGAAAGAGATAGGACCGGCCATTCGATTCGACTTGGTATAAAGTGTCTGGGAGCTTGAACTTAGGTTGCTGCTTGCGCACATAAGCTAGGGTCGCAGACTCCGGTGTTGTATTGCCAATGCATAGCTTAACCTTGCAGAAAGCACACTTTCCCACCGACCAGACAGCTGAGCTGTCGCCAGCATCATATACCAAGCGGATTGTCGGATCATCGGGAGGTATTGGCACCGAAAGAGGAAGGGGGGTGGGAGCATTGGTGATAGTGAAGCTAGTTTGATCGCATTCGTCAAACCAGGTTGAAGTATCTGAATATCCACGCGAGCGACTGATGATCAGGCCACCAATGAGCCACGTATCCGCGTTGACGCGCTTGATTGAATGTCTGACAGGTTCTTCCATGGAGAAATCGAGTGGAGTGAAGGTTGTGTGCATAAGAAGTTTCAAGAGGAATTTCGGGAAATAGGAGTGGCTGGCTGACATCACGTGCGTGACCGTCTAGCTCTACATACCTCATGGTGTAATCCTTAGATGCAGACTTAGTTGCTGGAGTGTAGCGTTGGAGCACTCGTGGACTTCGATGGTAGGCCAGAAGTTAGGAATGGTAGCTAAAGGGATTGAAGCGGAACCCTTTCAGCTCTCAATCTATAAACAATGGACCTGATCACTCTTGCCTCCGTTTCCGTCCAAGTTAGGACGATCGTCGAATCAGCATATCATGAACCTTGTGATTTGATTTCTCCGTGTAGTCGATAAGCCTGCATCCCGTCACATCCACGCCTGTTGTGAGGTACAGCTCCTAATCTGTTAAAGGTTGATTACAGGTACAGAACTTAGATAGTTAAGAGTTGATGTCAGGTATAGGATAACCTGGTACGGCGCCTAACCCTCATTCAACATCTCCTTAATCATGCCACGCACTTCCTCCTCAACCCCACAAACCCTCCACCTCTCCAGATCCTCCTCTTGGAACCCCCCATCCGCAGCACAACTCTCAAGTGCCGCACTCCCCACGACAATCCCCGGCCTCATCGCCACAGGCTTCATCCTCAACCCGGTTAGAATCTGTTGCAAATGCTCACCGGCCTTTCCACCCCCTCTACCCCCATAAGTCACTATCCCCGCGACCTTCCCCTTCCACTCATAAAATAGATAATCGAGGGCGTTCTTGAGCGCTGCGGGTATACTCCAGTTATACTGCGGGGTAACGAATATGAACCCGTCATATTGCTGGATCAGAGTCGACCAAGCGCGTGTGTGCGCGTGAGTGTAGTGTGGCGTGGGGTCGGATGCTGGGAGGTGGGATGGGATGGCGGGTTCATTATAGAGAGGGAGGTTCTGAGAGGCTAAGTCGATGATGGTGAGAGTGAGCTTGTCAACACTGGGGTAGTGGGCTGTTTCCTGGAGGAGGATGCTGTGGATGTAGTCTGTTATATAGGGATTTAGTCGGGGTTCCCGTGTGCTGCAGGTTATTATGGCGAGGTTTGATGGTGGCATGGTTGCTGTTGGATGTCAGAGAAAAGGTTGCAGAATTTTGGAAAGAGAAGTGAAGGAAGCTGCTGCCTAGTCGCTAAATATAACTACATTATGGTTCTCACTGACCCACTTATTAAAATGTAGCTCGTAGAGTACTAGTACTCAGTGAGTCCACTTACGATGTAGACGCTGGATACAATATGAACCGACCGGCTATACCTTGGGCCAAGATAATGGGAATATGCCATTTACACTACAGCGTAACTCGAGGAGATCTGTCGATCATGTCAAAATTTAGGAACCTACACGATCGCCACTGTGGGTCATTGACTGCAGGATCGTACCCGTATGCATATCCCCTTTGGTACAACAATCTGAAGAATGTTTATGCCTTCTGAGTATTCCAACCCTTTCTTTCCTCGAAAACTTCCTACCGTCTTGCATGAGAATTGAAGTACAGCTTTTCGAGACAACTCAACATCGAATCCACTGAAGTGGACAAAAATCAACTCCCGATGACGCTATTCCAAGCCGGGCGCAGAATGCGCTCCTCCTCTATCTCAACGGCCACCAGGCTCCTCGAATATAGCCCTGCCAGCGGGATGTGGCAGGCAACTGGCACAGCGATTGCGCACGCTCCGAACATCACGGATCTCCGGTCTCCGGACGAGGTGGGATTCAACGTCCACGGGCATAGCGTGCGGCGAGTCGGGATTCAAAACTCACTCAGCGGAGACAGGAGGGAGCGGCAAATCCGCGCAGTTGGCTCTATGAATGGAAATACGCCGGCAACGTTAGAGTCGGAAGATGAGAAATCAATAGACGGAGTCGATGAGACTCCACTCACCACCACATCGCCTACACTCGAAACAACCCGTCAGGAAGTGACACAAAACGTGTCAGCGCCATGGAGCACTGTATGCAGAAATGCATCTGTCGCCGCGTGGAAGTTCATCTGCACGCCGACAGGCCTGTTCATCACCATCTACGGGCTTAACGTGATAGCCTGGGGTGCGATGCTGTTCTTCCTTCTCCTGAACGTCGGATCAATGAGTAAAGAGCGAAAGGAGCTCTGGATTGAGATCGACTCGCAGATTCTCAATGCGTTGTTCTGCTTGACCTCGTGGGGGCTGGCGCCGTGGCGCATCCGCGATACATACTGGCTTCTCGTGTGGCGATTCGGGTCTGGAGAACGGTCGAAGGAGTCAATAAGACAACTTGCTAAGCGGAACGCCAGTTGGTTTAGAATGCGGGATGGTGGTCATGGGGATGGCGAAGAAGCTTCTGACCAGGTACCGCTCCGCAAGACATTGACTGGCAGGATTGCGCCGGCTACCAGCTCGTGGAAGATGGATTTTGTGGTGGTCAATATGCTGCTAAATAGTCTTTTCCAGGTTGGAATGGCAACATTCATGTGGTATTATAACAAGGACAACCGACCGAGCTTCGGCGTTGGCTTGTTTATTGGACTGGGGTGTTTGAGCTCGCTGTTGGCAGGAGTCATGTCTTGGTGGGAGGGGAGGAAAATCAAGAGAATCGAGGGGGCTGGTCTTCAGAGAGATGAAGAGAATACATAGATACTTTATAATTTATATGGCCACCGCTGCCATTGTCTTAGCTTAACCCGATGCAAAACCCCCGTGAAGACCAGTGTAGCTCCATTGGTTGCGTTTAAGATGCGGGTGACCACGGACCGTTCCTCGTATTCCAGAAACGACGGATGCGCCGTCTTGTATGGACTTGATACTGCGGATTCCCCATATCTATGTCTTTGCGCTGGCCCAGTAGACTTCATGCAAAGCCTGTTTGGTTGAGATTGAATGGCTGCACGGTTTCAAGCTATATTAGCTGAACCACATAATCCGAGTAAGCAAGAGCTGTATACGCGGACTCAAAAGCTTACCATTCGTCATTGCAAGCAGCGGTGGGGCTCGTTTAGTCGTATAGCTCTCTTCATACAAGATCGTATTCGTACATTCGAAGCCCCCATTTAGCCATCTTCTACAATTTAAGCCTGCCACACGCCGCACGAACATACACCGAGAAGATCAATAAGTAAGCTTAATTCTCTGTTAACCTCTACCGCAGAGGCAAACGAATTAGATTAATGGACTGCGAGTATAGTCAGTTCTGACCTAGGAGACGAATCGCTAATCTAAACTGAATACAGGCTTACACACTCTGTCAGGGGTAGTGCTCAAGGAGCCCATTCTAGCAGCACAAATTGCCATCTTGAGTGTCTTTTGTGCTGTGGTCATAGCCTCCCACCTTCGACAAGAGTGCATGACCCTGCTAAGAAATCTGGCGTATGCCCTTTGGCTGCTTGGAAATATTCTTATTCTTGTCAACAGCCCACAAGCCCTACAAAACAAATACGATGACACGCCCAGCGAACAATGTAAGTGAGCTTTATTCTGATTAAATATGTGTTACTTATAGAGTTCCCGTTAGTGTACTCGATCATTCACTCGATTATCTCAGGACTCTTCGCAATCAAAATAAGCGCCATATTCTGGACACATGCACAAACGGAAGCAAGCGCAGCCCGCGCCTTTGCAACCTACGTTATATCTGAAGCCATCTTCTTCGCGGTATTGAAGACATTCACCGTGGTCATCGAGCTCGAGGCTCCGGGTATAAGCCAGTCCACGCAGGACTGGGTCTGCAGCCTTGCCGCTGTGGCACTTCTCTGTGCCATTGTTCAGACGGTCCGCCCTGACGAGTTAACAAGGAGTCTCTGGCGTTCAAGGTAAGACGGCCTATTCTCGAAGACCGAAAATGCTTTTTGACGTGACATCTATGATAGGTTAGCGTTGACGTACTATCTGACTTCGACTGCTGTTAAGCTGTCGGCTGTTTCGTGCTGGTATCAGGGGGTTGGGTCTGATTCTGTTGATGGGGTTCGAGTGCTAACTCTTCTGTGTGGATTCCTTGTCATGGGGCTGGGTATATTGTTGCTTGAGTATCAGTATGCTAGGAAGTGAGAGCACGAGCAGCTGCGACATAGAGGTCTTTATATCACTTAGAAGCACATCGAGAAGGCATGTTTTCTTATTAGTATATAGTAATATTAAGTCTATAATAAATAGGCACCAAGAGAACAAGAAAGCAGAAGGAAACTCTGGCCCAGGCCACTGCAACAGATCAACTAGATGCCTTGGCAGCATCAACAGCCTTCCGATGCGCAGCCTCAAAATTCTGGATAACAGCCCTTCGACTCTGCAGGACCTTGGCCGAGTACTCCCCCAAATACTTCCCCTCTTCAAGCCGGGCCTGCAGAACCCTTTTCCTCGTCTTCGAGTGCGTAGCCGTATGCAAACTCTTCATCATCCCATGGGCCGGATAAGCCACGAGTCCTAAAGCAGCTGTATTATCTTAATCAGTGAACATCCTTCGATAGATTAGCCGTGCAATGGAAGGGGCACAAACCAGACCCAACCCCCGTCGCAGCCCCCAACGTTCCCTTCGCAACGCCTTTTAGAGCCCCCAAAGCCCCCTCCTCCTGCGCGCCCTTGACCGGCTGCGTGAAAAGACCACTCAACCCATCTGCCATCCCATGCACAAAGTTCTTCCCTGCGAAGCTCGCACCAGACTTCCAATCTTTTACGTTACCGTGATCTTTCACCTCCTCACCGTATAGCTTTGGCACCGCTCGTAGACCCTCACTTACGGCTAGCGGCATATCAACCAGCACCCCCTTATACCAGTATCCGACTGCTTTGCCGAAACTCTTAGCGGAGCCTTCCATAGCCGCACCGGTAGTTTTAAGCCTGGATGACTTAGCGGCGGAGGGAGCTAGAGATGCAGTGTCTGTGGATGCGATGCTAGGGGAGCGGGTAGCAGTAGGAGAGGGGAGGGGGGAGAGAGAATTGGGAGCTGTGGCTGCACCCCGGAGATCCATCTCTGATCTGGCGCGTGGAACACCTCGGAACTCCTTGTAGGGGCGGTAGACGATGTCGCCGGTAGCGCGGAGCATGTTGCTTCCTGTTCCTATGAGCGAGGAGGCGGTTCCTGTGACGGGGTCCCAGCGGCGGTTTTGGATGAAGATAGAGTTTGTTTCGTATCTAGGCCGTTGGTGAGCTTTGTAATGCACTTGTGATAGAACCAGTATACACTTACGGTTGGAGATCACTCAGCTTTAAGCGATGATGCTGAATTAATATCTCGGCGGCGAGTTTAGAGAGTCGCATTGGGCGACTGGTGGAGAGGTACTTCTTTACTTGCCATGCGGCAGGCTCCGAGTTAAGGACGTCGCAGCGCATGATGTCTAAAGGTAGGTTGCGGTGGAAGGAGGCGACTGCGGTGGATACACCGGCTTCGTGGCTCATTCGGTTTGCAACGTCTTGTGCGGCCGCTTGTGCTGCTGGTTGGAGACAAAAGCTGATCGCTTCAGCAAGGTTTTCGGCTGTCAAAGACCGGTATGGAATAGGCTTTGGGCCGAGACCGCAAGAGGCTACCATGTTACCCCAGAAGAGTTGACTGAAACCATGCGGTTAGTAAATAGCTTCAGGGACAGGAGTGGGGAACGAACTCTCCAAAAAAAGGTATGATTGTGGTAGTTTTTCCAAATCGAAGCCCACAGGCTGTTGTTCCTGCGCCACCGTGATGGACGACAGCAGCAACATGCTGGAATAGCCACTCGTGTGGACAGTCTCCGAGGTAAAAGACCTGGTCATCGGAAGAGGCCTCGCCAAGCTGGCTCCAACCGCGAGACACAATGGCGCGAACGCCGAGAGACCTGACAGCTTGGAGGATCATCGCAGTCATGGCGGCAGGATCTTCAATGACAATGCTGCCGAAGCCAATGTATACTGGGGGACTGCCACTCTGCAGAAATAGGTCCAGGTCCGGGGGTGGTTGGTAGTGGGGAGGAGCTCGGAAGAAGAACCCACAGACATCGATATTGGAAGGCCAGTCTGAAGGTTTCGGCATGAGGCTCGGGGACCAGCAGTATGTGAACGGCACCTTGAGCGTCTCGGCTAGACTGGGGCCTTCGGTCGCCGGTATACGCTCCAGATCGATTGACACTCTCCAGTCGTTGATGATATCGCCGAGGCTAGCTTCAAGGTCAGAGTATTCCTGAGAAAGGTTGGATGCTCTTCTTACCCCTGCCATGTCAACCACTCGACAATGCCGTATGATAGATAGTTGGCCATCTTAGCCTCAGTATCCGAATACTTGAGATTTGCCAACGGATGCGGAAACGCTCTCGTGCTACTCCAGGGCATGGTGAACATAAGATGCAAAGGTATGGACAACGCTTGCGCGCAATGAATGTGTGCGAAACTCGGTGGGTTCGCGATAATCGCATCAGCAACAAAGGGTGCCTTGCTGACTGGGTCATCACTAATACACGACTCCCAGCAGCCCTGCAGCATTTCCGCGACCATCGTCCGCTTGCGTTGAATCTCTCCACTCCGCAGGCTTTGCATCTGGGGTATCAAGCCTGGATTCTTGACCATGTAGGCCATGAGCTCGGACGGATCGCCGCCAATGGAATAAAACTCCAGGCCTGAGTCAAGGACAAAAGACTCGAAGACTCCGTGAGTTGCGAGTCTCACTCGATGGCCATGACGCTGGAGTTCGTTGCCGAGTGCGATGAATGGCTGGACATCTCCACGGCTGCCGACGACTTGTATGACGATATTGAGTTCAAGATCGCAGGTGACAAGCTCTGGATAAGGCGGCGGCGATGCGGGTCTTGATTCCGCGTGCGTTGTTGGGATTATCAGTCTGCTGAGAGTTCTGGCCAACCGGGAGTCAAGATCGACCTCGATACGTCCGTCGTCTGGGAAGAGTCAGCAGTGTACCACGTTTTGGGAGTGATCCGTGTCGATGGTCGTTACCTTGAATATTGACTCCATCATGCGACCAACCCTGGGCTTCTAGTACGGAGTATCTCGGGGGCTGGTCTTCCTCCATGGCACTCCATGTTTGAGCCTTCTCTTGAGCTTGAACTGTCTTTTCCATCGCTCAATTGAAGGATTTGACTGCTCAGGCAGTAGCGATCAGGATGAAGAATGAGGTGATAAAATAAAATCGCCTGCCTGTTGGAAATCTTTGGGTCAGCCTTACTTGTATTTGGCGCTATGGAGGAAGCTCTCCCTGACAGCCAATCAACTGGGAGTGAGCTTTGCTCCCAAATCAGTAAAAGGGGATACGATGGAGTGGACCATTTAACCTTAAGCATCATTGTGGAGCCGGGGGCGAATGGTATAGCCTACTTAGTACGTAGTAATTATCATGGCCTAGGAGCTAAAGGCTAAGCATAGTAGCATATAGATCCTTAATCTTGGACTGCTCGGCTTTGGAGTATAAAGCGGAAGTCTGAGCATAGGACAGAAAGACCGAGACGATAGGCATACGATGAAAGACGAGCTGTTCAAGGCAAGGCTCCGGTATATTCCAATCTTCATGGATACGCGTACTGCTGGTCTTTTGATTGGCTGTATAAGTGGAGACATCCCATCAGCCCTAAGTGGTTAAAAATACGTATACGACCCTTCAAGTTATGACTACCATCGATGGAGAAACCTTTCGCCTTTGATAGGCCCAGATAACGTGCTGTACCGTAGGGTCAAAGTATTGTTCCCATCCGAGAGCGTACTTGAAGTCCCTACCTTTATTCCACTGCCTATAATATACAGTCCCTAATAGCAAGCTAACTCATGGCCATTCCATTTCCTTTCCTATATTAATCCATCCATCCAATATCATCTCAATCTCTCAATCTTTACAAGAAATTTACTTCATGCCGGGATGTCCACCTTGTTGGAATCATCCGGCGTTGATCAGGCACAAAAGGCCATATGGGGAGCAAGCACCTATACCATGCAACCGACGAAGCCTGAGTCCATGGTCGTTGCAAGGCTCGCAGATCGAGAGACTGTGAGTACTACCTGTAAAAGATATTGCACAGGAGTACAAGATGAACTAATCGTTCCAGACCCAGCCCGACCAACCAGATTTGAAACTCCGTGGCGGAGGAGCAGCAGGATTCTGCTGTGGTTTGTAAGTTACGTCCCTGCCACAAGAGAGAAAGAGCAAGGGCTATAGCAGAGTCAGCTAATCGCATCAGGTAGTTGCTGTGGACTAGCCTGCTGTCAATGTTGCGATTGTTGCTGTTGCTGTTGCTGTTGACGATACCCGCAGACAACAGTCTTTAACCTCGGGAAGAGGGTCCCTCAGCCTCTCGCTCCTGCCTTCTTTCCTGCCGTTCAATCTTATAAGGATAAATGTGCACTTTGGAATAGCGTGAAATTACCACATCCGTATGCCACGCCTCGACCGTGGTAGCTCGCCCACGCGCGAGTAATCATGGCAATCTCTGCTTGTAGAAAACAGAAGGCAGCAGAGGGACACGGTTCGTATTGTGCATACCAAAGGAAAGTAGATAGAAAGAGTAAAATGCTTGCAATTTGAAGCTATTTACGTACCAGAACTCAATATAACCATCACACGACTTCAGCATACTTCTAGAAACCGGCAACCGACCCATTTGACAAACGCTGTCCAGGAAGACCTGAAAATCGTTTATGTCTATACTCCAGAAATCCGAAACCTGTACTGTAAGGAACGCCCACCAACAACCCTTCTCACTATAATCCTGCTCCTGTCGCGCTTACCCTGAACACTGTCACCAGCGTAAAACCCAGTCCTTCCGTAACCGCACCTCTCCCTCAGTTTCCCTTGGGGCCTTGACGCCGACAACAACATGAGCCTCCTCAATATTTATGTATACCCGTATCTCACCATACGGTGTAGGAACACTTGCGTTGATTCGATCCAGATCGAAGCCCAAAAACGCGGGTTCAATCACACAAGATCTATACCCAAATTCAACCGGTCTAATACCTGCCACATACTGCGACAGAGCGTACGTCGCCGCCCCACCCCACGGGTGCGTGAGTGACGTATACTGATCGAGCCCCGGTTTGCGATCCTGGTTCACATATTCCCAGCTAGCGCCAGAATAGGTGGAATTATCCGCGATCATGGCGTCCCAGAGATTCTCGAGCAGGAAGCGTGCGCTATCAATCTGGCCGTACTGAATCAAGGCGGGGAGTAAAAAGCCGTTTGTGTTCGGGGAGAGGTTGACGGTTGGGTCGAATGAGTTGACCGTCGTGGCATCCTTGTATCCGGGGCCGAGCTGGAGGGTTGGCAGGTGGGAAAGTGCGGATAGGGCCTGCGTTCTGTTGGCCACGCCTGATGTAATGGCGAATGCAATTCCAGCGACGGAAAAGTCGTCGGGCGAAGAGCTGGAGACGGAGTATACGCCTAGTTTGTCGTTCCAGAGGCGGGTGTTGACGGCCTGTTTGATGGAGGTTGCAAGGGATTGCCACTCGGCTGCAGAGGAATGGTCGCCTATGGCTGATGCGACCTTTGACATGCCAGTCAGGGCTTCGACGGCGGCACCATTCACCGCGACGCCCTCCGTTGGACCGAGAAAGGAGGTGACGTAGCGCGAGAGATCAATTAGTCCCGTGGAGTTGTTTCGGTGTTGGGATAGCCAGGTCACGGCTTGTTGCAGGGAATCCCAATACTCTGTTGCAATCTCAATATCATCCCATGATCGCATATAATCCACAAAGGAGATGAGGGCTAAGATATGATAATCTGGCAGAAGGTAAAGCCCATCACCGAGACCACCGCCCACTGCGAAAGCATGAGGAGGGGCAAGGGGTGAAGTAGCCGAGAGATGGCAACATGGGAAATTGCCCTGTTCGGAGCTGATAGGCGAATAGTTGCTCGAACGTGCCTCGAATGTGGTCTGCGCGGCCGGATGTAGTGCTGATAATGCGCACCGTGTGGACAAAGTCGCCCGACCATACCAGACGATCACGACGACCACCATCTACACATGTTGAGAAGGCATTCTTCTGTACTCCATACTCGGGGAGAACCTGAGTGGCGTTCGTGAGGGGGTTTTCGTAGATCAAGCTTCCCACTGTATCGTGGGCAACAACGTTGCGAAAGAGTCCCGACTGGTCCTGCCAGGCTCCGAAGCCAAAGGACCCAACGGTCACGATGGGGGTGGCAGCACCGACGTAGTAGCTCGATAAAGATACGCTGAAGACCGGGTGGTGATTGATGGCGACAGCAGATGACCTGCTTTGATGGTGCTTGAAATGCGATACCAAACACCTTCCTGTATCTCAAACGGTGCGGCAACCTTGTCGAGAAAGTAGGTGTTCAATGTTGTCTGATTGACAAAGGCTACACCATAGCCCAGGGCTAAGGTGGAAGGAGGAAACAGGGTCTGGTTGGTGTTCTTGAATGTCGACTCAGCAGGATAGTTTCCAGCCAGGTTCAACTGGATTCCTCCTCGCGAGCAAATGCCAAAATTATACGCCAGAGACCACTGGAGTCCACCCCGGACGATTTGCGCATCAAATTCAAGCGTGTAATCACTGAAGTTGTATCCCGCTACACTATAACTTGGGACACTGCTTGAGACGAAGGCGCCTTGAGCAGAAACATCCCAAATCGAGGTTTGAGTCCCTGAATCGTAGCAGGCTAGTGACACGGCGCGAGCACCCAAGTTCCAGATCTCGTTGTATCGCGGATTCGACGATTCAAAGGTTCCTGGAAGATCCTCAATAGTAGGTGGCGCAGTAGTCGGCGTGAAGCCAACAGATCGAAAAGAGACAGTCCCATTGGTGAGCAACCGCACCGTTGTTATCCTCCCTGGATTAACTTGGATCGCACTGTCCCAACTTCAGTCACGTTGAATGTTTCCACGCGGTAGGAGTTGGCAAGACTTGACACAAAAGTGCTGGGTCCATCGCTGAGTGGTTCGTAGAGCCCGGAGAACTGCTCGCTGTACTTCAGTTCAATCTCAGATTGCCCGGAGAGAGCGCTTATTTCGAATATCGGAAGACCAGCTACATGTGTTCCATAGTCAAGGGTAGCAATAGGTGAATTTGTCTCGAGGGTAAATTCATGATAGTCCGCGAATGGCATGCTCGGGGTACCCCCAACATGAAGACTGACTGGCACGAAGTCGGCGTGGTTTGATGTCCTGATGGAATTTGTTGTCAGTATAATAGGGCTGAAGATGTGTAAAAGGGTTTGCCCGGATATATACCTGCTCTGGAAAGATAAACCATGAACCAATGCAATGCCTGCCAAAACCACAGGAATAATGTTGAACAAGAGCATGCTAGACATGCTCCTTTAGAAAAATGATAACAAATCTCAGGAAAGTGTGAACTCGCTGTTGAACTAATTGATTTTCTGGCATTCCGCTTTCTTTTTATAGTTCAATTACACAGATCCAAGGTACGTCACCATTGTTGCTGCTTCTCCATACAGATTTACCAAGACAATTAGCGGCCAATCAGTAAAGCTCAACTAGCATAGGCAGAGAGTCCCCGGCCGTGTGTCGACCAGTTAGACGGCGCTCAGTCCGCGTGTTCGGCTACACCCCAGTTTTGTGGGCGGGTGGGGTACACATCCACCCTCAGGCTCCAGGGAAGGTCGGGGAAGAATGATACGAAGGGCTCTATGGGGGGTACTGTCCTAGTGAACGAGCCTCTATTCTCTTCCTACTTGTGCCGTGGCTCTTGGCCATCTGCTCCGGCAAGAAGTTCAAGCGGGGCAACTCTTTACCATCAAAGAGCCGGCAACAAGGGGTGATCATCCACCGAGCTCTTCAGCGAAAGATTAGCCCTCGAACGGGATATGGCGCATTGATAGTCCGGTCCCACCTACTACCTCTGCTACAATTATCCACCCACGACATCCTTCCCTACTATGAAAGCCGGGCATACATGATCGTGCCAGATCCTGGGGTCGCAATACCCCGACTTTGCTCATCTCGGTCAATCTGGTGCCGGGTTTTAGAGAGCTTCTGGATTTCCGTTGGAATTACTTCTAATATTATGGATACCCGGCCGAGGGCGAGTTTGTAGCGGTGTACGCAGCTCAAGGACGCAGATACGCGTAGACTGCGATTATAGTATACAAAGACGGTGGCCCCAGGGCTAGCATGCGTTATACTTGAGATGGAAGATCATATCGTCCACATAGTACTAACACCCTTTGTTATACAATGGAGTTGGATCTATGCGGTAGTCCCTCTTGTAGTAGTCAGCGGCGCACTGCCTACTTTTGCAGCAAGATATCGAAAGGCCAAAAGCCCCTCCGGATCCTGATTTCACGTCGAATGACCGGTAACCGACCCATTCCTTCGGGATCACTGTAGGCTTGAGACCGAAGCCGCTCGCGTCAGACAGACGCGCTAGTCAACAGTAGGCTTTCATATAAGGGGAGTTCGTAGATATCGAATTACTCCCCGTTCACATCATGGAGGACAATCCTGGGTTGAGTGATTCCACGTCGCAATCCTATATTGTACGTATGGGCACCTAACTAGCATCTACCTAAACATATAGCAAACGCTCTTGATCGAGTTAGATTGTAGCGCATTTTCTCCACTAATACTCGAACTCATAAACGAACAAACTGCGCAGTTTTATGCTGTCTGAGTCCTACGACTCGGTCGCGGCTCGAAACCCTAAGCCAAATTAGTCCGTAACCTAACAGAGAGAGGAAATCATAACGGCAGGGTAGTGGTGCGACAAACCATGTTTTCCAATCCCAATTCTAACAAAGCTTCTGGGTGAACATTGCGCGGTCGGTTTAGTTCGGCGGTAGTTGAGGTTGGGGTGACGGTACCTAGGAGGCGGATTAGTTGGCTATTGCCCTTGAAATCACAGATACCAGAACCACAAACGCTCACAGAAGATTGACCTGAATGCCCGAGTCATGCGGTCCCAGATATGGATAAGCGACGATGCTCCAGTGATGAGAAGTGTAGCGAAAGCGATTGAGGTGTCTATCGACCAAGTCATTTCTGGTTGCTTTTCTCGGTTGGTGTGTTGGAAGTGCTCCCATGTTTTTGGATGTTTATTATATATTCCAACCAAAAACAAATTTTGGAATCTGTCTGTGTGTTCTCGAGCAAAAGCAGATTCTGATAAAGGTACAGAATGCAGATTCTGGCATCAACCAATCATTTGGCCTTGAGCAGAAAAAGAGGAATCATCCTTCAGCTGGCCGATACCCCTGAAAGCAGATTTGGGCCTGAACCAATCAGAAGTGCAGCAGCGACCAGGGTATATCGGTTACAAATATCATCAACTTGGCCCCAAGCTCAAACTCATGAGAACAGTCACCACAATGTCAGCGAAAGCGTCTCGAGTTTCAAATGCGATTTGGGACCAGTACCAAGATGAGATCATTGCTTTTTATGCAGCACACACTCTAAAGGAAACTATGGAGTTCATGAACAAGACATATAGTTTCCACCCAACGTGCGATCTCTATTACTTTCTCTGCTGACTTAAGACTCTCTGACACGGCTGCTTGGCTACTTCACAGCGAGGACCAATACACTCGAAAGCTGAAGTCGTGGGGCATAAGAAAGTACCTTCCCGGCAACATTTGGGCAGATGTCGATTGCGTCCAACGAAAGCGAAGCGAACAGGGCAAAGCTAGCAACTTCGCTATCAACAAACGAAAATACACTCAGTCGGAGCTCGGCAAAGAAATCGCCCGGCACGTCCCTTTGCGAAAGAGACGACGCCTCTCTGAGGACGTTAAGCTGCCAGATTATATCACTGTATCCACACCCCCAGCAGACTCAAATGAGTGGTTTCGTGAACTCCTTGTGCGCGATCTTCCTTGGTATCAGTACACCGGGGGTATACAAACTTTCAGTAAGTACATTCGCACTCGAGTTACTAGTCTCAAAATTCTTACTCGCAGATCTAACTAGAATGACAGTTACAAAGGGACCCCAAAGGAGTCTCTCCTTGGCCACTGATAGTTCCATGGAAACTGGCATCAGGGAACTCACTCCCCTAATTGACGATAATCTTCCAAGTCTGTTCGAAATCATGCCACGCCGCTATCGGGAGAGCTCCGAGCTTAAAACGTATATTCCAATCCGAGATGCAAATGCTAGGGAGTTGTATACGAAGGATCTAGGGACTCTAGTCAAGAGCGACCCATTATCAGCCATCAAAGTCTTCTTAGAACTGTTTGTCTTCTTGTCGACTAACAACCTATTCTATCAATCGGAGCTTGATGGGGTTTGCGAATGGATCGTGCAAAAGGGCGGTACCGATGCCCTTGTCAACCTCTGCATGATCAAGTCTCCGTCAATGACTGTTTTTGCAAGGAGGATCCTCTGTAGTGCTATTGGCCTGGGAAATATAGCACTTGCTAGGAGGATATTTCAATATGCGCCCTTTCCAGAAGATCCTGCTTCTCGGAATCAACTTGGAATTGATTATCTCTCAGTTGCCGTTACCCGTGGGCAAGTGGCAATGGTTGACCTACTGTGCGACATACTCCACAAGACAGGTATTCCACTCAGGATCGAACATTGGTGGACCTGGGATCCCAGATATGAGCGCCACGTTTGTATCTTACGGATGCTTCTCAACTATGGTGCTAATCCAGAGACCTTCATAGTAAGTAACGAGCCTGGCTTGCCACTAGTGGAGTCAGCGCGCTGGTAGCCTCGAGGCTGTGGAGTTACTTCTTGTTGCAGGAGCCAGGGTTGATCTATATCTTCCAATGGCCGGCGGAACTGCCTTGCAAGTTGCGGTCTCACGGGGTCACTTAGAGCTGGTCGAGTGTCTCATGCGGTATGGAGCAGACCCAAACTTTCCCCGTTTCTTGTCTCCCGCAGAATACCCCCGTCAAATAATCGTGCCAGAGGCACTTGAAGGACCAGTTCAGATCGCTGCAAGAAGAAATGATCTTATCTTACTCCAATATCTGCTAGATCACGGAGGACTTGCAGAATTCTGTCCCATCTTCCCTCATCATGATGTTGGGCAATTCAGTTCTCTTCATGTCGAAGACAGACTGCTGGATCTAACGGATACTTTGCCTTGTAAAAGCCGACACCTTACTTTCAACGCCCTACAATACGCGGTCCTGAAGCAGAACGTCAGTATGGTTAGTCTTTTGCTATCCAAAGGGGCTATACCAGACTCTCGCATCGCCAGGAGTACAAGTGGCACACCCTTACAGATAGCTGCAAGATTGGGAAACCTTGAGATTTGTCAAATACTAATGAGCTACGGTGCTAATGTCAATGCGCTCCCCTCTACTTGTGACGGTCGAACTGCGGTGCAAGGGGCAGCGGAGAGTGGTAGCCTGCAACTCTTGTCAGCGCTTTTGAGTGTTGGGGCTCAGATGAATGCTCCAGCAGGACCAAAAGAAGGCATGACAGCACTTCAGGCTGCCTGTCGAAGAGGCCATACTTTGGTGGTGGGATACCTACTTGCGCAAGGTGCAGATCTGAACGCACGTCCTTCGCCTATCTCAGGCTTAACACCAATTCAGGCAGCAGCTACAAATGGCGACGCAAGACTTGTCAAGAATCTTATTGATCTTGGAGTTGATGTCAATGATCCACAAACAGAGGCGGGCTCGACCGCTCTTCTGGCCGCCACGAGGCATAGGTCGCTACCTCTTCTCGAGTTACTCCTACAGCATGGTGCCAATGCTTCCCTAAATGGAGATTACCTATATGAATCTGCTTTCGAAAAGGCTGCCAGTTTGGGGTGGCTCGAGGGTATGGAGATTCTGCTGAAACACGGAGCAGATATTACCGATACACCTTTCACATTAACAGCGCCGTACGATACCATGATTATTCCCGGAGTGAACAAAAAGCTGCTCAGTCCTCTTGGTTGGGCTATCCATCATGAATCCAAGGGTATGGTGACTCTGTTATTGCAGCATAATGTTGACGTCCTTTCACCAGCTTACTGCAGCACGAATGATGACAAGCCACTAGGGCCCTTGATGTATGCTTTATGAGAGCAAGCACCACATGCTATCCTCAACTTGCTTCTTGACAGAGTTCCAGGCTGCAAAGACACCCTGGATGGGAAAACTCCCTACGAATTCTAGTCGAAAACGATACCATCGACTTTGATACTTTCAGAAAAGTACATGAGATGGTCGACACACTACCTCCACTCCTTCGTTGCAAAGCAATCAAGAATGGTTGGGATGGAATACTCTTAGGGTATGAGTATCCTGATGAGATGGATAAATTGCTCGACAACATCATGGATCTTCTGATCAAATCGGGGGCCCAAGTGGAGGATCACAATAACGAAAGCACCACTCTTCTCCAGCGCGCATCTCGGGCTGGCCACTATCAAATTTGTTCTTCCCTGCTCGGTCGTGGCGCAATGGCTGATATTCCTGCGACGGTTGACCATGGAACACCTCTTCAAGAAGCCCTCAAATATAGCCATGTTGACATAGCCAACCTCCTGTTGCAGCATGGAGCGGATGTAAATGCCGCGCCTGCAGAGAATCATGGCGTGACTGCTCTTCAAGCAGCTGCAATTAACGGAATGATGGAAATGGCCATACGGCTTCTTGAAGCAGGGGCGGATGTTCGTGCTCCGGCTGCACCAAATGACGGAAGGACAGCCATCGACGGAGCTGCAGAACGCGGATATTGGGATATGGTTCAGTTGCTTTTGAATGCTCATGGGGACCAGGGGGGTCTAAAAACGGTATGTGACGGGGCGGCTGGTTATGCGCAAGGGGAGGGACATTTTGATCTCGCTGCGTGGCTTCGGAAGTATCCCCATGGTTGAATGTTGTACTTATTGTATTAAATGGTGCATAACTACGTCACAATTAAGTGCATAATGGGGCTACACAAAGTACCGAAATAGGCAACCGGCACCTGACTCGCTGCACGCTCCACTGGTGCTGCCCAACGGCCGAAACTCCATCACCAAGTTATACCAACAACTCCATCCTCTTGCATCATGCATCATCGATCTTCATCTGCATTTGCATTCTTCATCGCGCGATGAGTCAACGCCTACAATATATTTCAATCCCAGCGAGAACAGCTCACCGTCAGCATCACTCGAACTCCTCCGTGGGAGCTCCCCTCCCAATCGAAATCGAACCCATGGAGAGCCCGCCGCCCAATATAGACACGAGATGGCGTTGCCAAAGGCTGAGTGGTCGCGCTATCCCTGATCCAGTCTGCCATTGGCGCCCTGGTATTGTCGCAGTGGCAGTGACCGTTTTCCTTTTTCCTACTCCCCACTCTCTTCGGCCAGTGATGGCTCCAAACCCAGGACAATCGTTCACTCCTCCCTCGCGCATTGCAGGGCCATGCACGGAGTGCATATGATAGGTTTCGAGCCTGCTCCCTGATCAGAGATTTCAACCATTGGCATTGCTCTGCGCTCAGCCACGCTTGTTGTGTTTCAAGGATTTGCGGACTGATTCGTCGCCTCTGCCGCCCAACGTGTGGGCTGGGGTCCCATAGGGCCAAAACGTCAATGGCGCTGCCCAAAGGTCCGCTCCCCTGACCTTTATATACTCGCCCCAATTGCCCCCTGCTGAGCCTGCTTTTCTCTTTCTTTGACAATCTGTACACCACCGATACCCTTGTATTAATATCTGCTTTCTTCCTAATCGCTCTAGACGGTCTCGACTCTTCCTGCTGCCTTGCTCTTTGTTCGTTTACGCGCCTCTCAGCCATCACCGACACAACAGCTCAACGACTTGCGACAGAAAATTATTTGATACTTATCATGCACACTGCCTGGAAACTGATTGCCTTTTACTCTACCGCTGCGACTGGATAACTTTGATCTTCCCCCAAGATCACCCTCGGTTTCAATCCTAGGACTTCTTTTGCATTGCTTTTGGTTGCTTTGATTTCGGTTGCCTTCTTTTCCTTATGCATATCGCTACCTCCTTCGGAATGCCCTTGCGCTGGCGCAAGCAGGCTCAACGGCCTCCAGGACCGTTTGTTGAGGATGAAATTGATTCTTTATCCAGGGAAGTCAATGGATGTTCCCGCATTGATGAACTCTCCGGCTTTGAAGGTGTTAAAGCCAGAGGGGATGTCAATCAATCCCCACTCATCCTAGATGTCGAGGCATTGGCACCCCCCAAGCCCTCTTCTAATGTTGAAGAGAAGCCCGTCCACGGAGGGCGCTCAGGTTTTAATGCAAACCAATCCATTCCCATCCCGGAGACCAAACAAGGACCAAAACAGACCCCAGCACGCCGTCCGGCAGTGGAAAATCAATTCCAAGGATCAGGAACCTCACGGCCACGGAGCCCACACAAATCCCAGGATGTACCGCCGTTGTACCAGTCAACCAAGTCAACCCCGACAAGGGATCCTGAGGTCAAGAGAACATCACCTGTCACCACACAGAAGCCCATCATCCCTCGTCAACAGGAGCCAGCCCCTCGATCTTCTGGTACTCGCATGGACGCGCTTCCCTCAAAGTCGACGTCAGATGTTCCTCAGAACACACAACCTCCCTCTCGCACCCCCTCGGTGCGCCGGGCACAGGAACAGTACAAGTCTGGTTCGCCTACCAGACGCCCGGAGCCCGCTGATTCTCACGCTATCCGAACAAGCTCTCCTTCAAAACGAGTGCCGGAGGTGGCGCCGAAGCCGCAGTCTGTGCCTTCTCGTACCCCCTCAGTGCGGAGGGACAAGGTCGAGTACATCCCTAGTCAGCCGATCTTGCCTCCTCGGCCAGAACCAGCTTCGTATGTGAGTGTGAGGACGGCTTCTCCACCGAAGCGATTTGCCGACGTAGCTCAGACAGCTCCAACTGTCCAATCCTACCCCGTCAGAGCTCCTCAGGAAAGTCCACAGTGGTTCCCGCCTACCATGCCTCATCATCCCGGACCAATCCGAGATACCGGCATGCAGGGATATGCGCTGCCGCCGAAACAGCAGCCTGACGTGACACGCCAGAGCCAGCCTACGGTGCCACGTCCCCTCCCGACTCCCCCAGATGATGGACCACGCAAACTCAGCCCCTCCCGAGTCTCTCCACCAGTGACAGCTGTCAGGGAGCCTGGCCTTCGAATGGACATGCCTCCAAGGCCGCTGGCTGACGTACCACAGAAGACTCAGAGTCCTCCATATCCTCAGCCTGTCCCTTTGGAACACACTCAATACAAGTCATTCCCACCCACACTCCCACCTCGCCCTCTGCCTGAGATGTCTCAGAGAAGTCAAACCACTCCGCTACATCCGCTTCCAAATCCTCCCGCGGACGGTCCTCGCGTGCCTTCTTCATCTACTGTGAAACGATCGGGTAGTTTGAAGCAGGGGCCTTCTACCAAGCCACCCACGGCGAAGCCTCTCCCTAACTCTGGGTATGCTTCGGACTCTACTGCCGTTCGTTACCCTCAAGTTCCACGGCCTTCTAGTCAGAGCCCACCGCTCGAAGCCGATAAAAACTCGCCGCCACGAGTAAGCGTTGCCGAAAGGTTGGAAGAAAAGCTGAAGCTCCGTCGGGAACAACGTGATTCTGGGGATTACCTAGCCCAGTCCCAGACGTCTAGCTCTCCGGAGCTGAAGGGCCCAGTAAGACCTTCTCCTATTCAGCCCCCAGGAGCCTGGCCATCAGATCTTCCCCTTGATCCATCTCCCGACCGCCTAACTCAGTTCCCTACTCTGGAGACGACTAATGATCAGAAGTCGGAAGCTGAGAAACCTCAACCTGAGAAGCCGCAAGCCGATAAGCCCCCAGCTGCAGCCGTCCCTCTGAAGCCAGCGCTCCGGTCCCAGTCCCTCGATCGGTCTCAGCCGACGTCCACTCAGATTACTCGCAGGCGAACTGTATCTTTCGCTGAGAATCCTATAGAGGCTTCTTCCCAGGCTTTGGTTAAAGTCGACCATGAAACAGCTCTGACAAAGCAAGGTGGCTCGCCGGATTCGAGCCGCTCGTCTTCACCCAACTCAGGCCTCACCCTCTCGCCTTGCCCTAGGTCGATACCGGTCGCGGGATACCAAGACTGGCACACAATCGAAGGCCTCACCCACCTTGACATCTGCCCTTCATGCGTCAAACAGATGCGCAAAACAAGATTTCGCGATCGCATCACTCTTAGCGTCCCCAAGCCACGCAACGAGCCAATCCACTGTGCCATGAGCGAGCCATGGGCTCGTCTGGCCTGGATGCAAACGTTGAAAAAGAAACTGGACAACCTCGACCTCCTCCGCGACATGACTCTGCCTCCGCAATCTGTCAAGCCCTGCCCTGGCCGTATCGTCTCGGACCAGTACTGGTACCGCATTGTCGATCCAGAGACAGGCGTCTACCTTCCTCAATTCAATGTTTGCCCGGCTTGTGTCCGTAACATCCGCCTTCTCATGCCCGCCCACCGCGAAACTTTTGAGCGCAGCAGCACTCCTCAAGAACGCGTCTGCGATTTTGTCATTGACAGCCCCCGCTTCATCCGCTACATCGACGCCCTCGATCTCTCCGCCAATAGAGCAGAGTCCGATGACCGAAAGTCGTCCTTGGAATTGACTGAATTCCTCGCCTACGCTCGCCGGAAAGTCGTCCTGCGTGACTGTCGCCGCAGCCGCCTCATCTTCGACAAATGGCACTACCTGCCTGAGCTCCCAGAGTTCACTGTCTGCGAGGACTGCTACGATGATGTCGTCTGGCCTCTCGCCAAAGCCCGTCACCCTATCGCTCTTGACTTCTCACGGTCCCTGCGTCTCCTTCCTGGTGACACAGCATCCGGGTCAAGCGGTCATAAGGGCCGAGAAGCAAGCTGCCAGCTATACTCGCCTCGGATCCGGGCCAAGTTCAACGATGCCGTGCGACGGGACGATATGCCTTTTATCAAGTGGATGGCGATGACCCGGTTCGATGCCGAGCAGCGGTTCCGGGGCCGGCAGGATGAGTTGGTCGAGGATCAAAAGAGGGGTTATGATTGTTCGGGTGATATCAGGAAGAACTTGGAGGATTGGAAACGGTATGAGTGATATTATTGCGGTGTATCTTCTTTCCCCTTCTCTTCTACTATTTTCTTTTTTTTTGCTTTTTTGGAGTTTCTATCTTTGGTTATGGCTTCTAGTTTTTGGTGTTTGGTTGGTGCTTCCGGTCGGTCATGGTTACGGCGTATCATGTGTCTGGTCTGTTTTTATGTCTTTCATATTAGTCAATCTGCATCTTCAGCATCAGCATCGCGTCAGCATCAGCATTGTTCCAAGCCCTGCATATCTGCATTCCCAGTTCATTCCTCCTGTATCACAATCTTTAGTCTATAGTACACTGTCCCCGATTCTATATACAAACATAGATAGCTCTGTACAAATACAGCGAAAGAACCTTCCATCCGAACTGAAATGAAATATTTAAGAGAGAAAAAGAACGAAAGAAAGAAAGTAGGGATTATTGTACAGCACCCGAAGCGGTTGTCGTCGCTTCCCCCTCCTTCAACAAATCTGACACCGTACCAACTCTATACCCCCTCCTCTTCAACTCCGGCAGCACTGTTCTCAACATCGGCACCGTCCAGGGCCTCCGATCATGCACGATAATAATACTGCCCGGCCGCACCATACTTAGCACGTGCGCGGCATTCACCCAGGGGACACTGATCTGAGGGTCATGCGGGTATACACTCCCTAGGACAAGCCTGAACCCTTCCCGCTGCACAAGCGCCCTCATTCGATCTGTGAAAAACCCCGAGCCTGGTCGGAAATATCGACCCGGTCCGCCTGCGGCCGCGGGGATACTCTCGTCGACGTCGCTGAGTCCGTCGTTATCACTGTCGACGTCACGCTCACTTGGCCCTCCACCTCCAGATGTGCCTTCATATAATCCTGCATTTGTCTCCCCCTTCTTATCCTGGAAATGCGAGCCCGACCCCGAAGAAAGCGAGCTTGCCGCTGCAGCAATCGCAAACAACGACCCCTGCTCCTGCTCCTCAACCGTAACCTCGTCGTGCGCCTCCGCTCCATGTCCCGCAGAGGCATAGATCCGCTGAATCCGACTCTGCACGGCCTGAATCTGCGCCGCCAATTCCTCATCACTCAAGTCCTTACTCGGCTCATCGAACATGGCATGGTTCGCCAACTCATGGCCCTGCAGCACCGCATCCCTCAGCACCCCTTCTCGCCCGGGTATATGATCTCCAATGAGGAAAAATGTCGCATGTGCATCGTTCTCTTTCAAGATTTGTAGAATCTCCGGCGTCCATTCCGAGGGTGCGTCGTCGAGGGTCAGTGCGACGATGGGCTGGGTGCCGGGTTTGAGGTGCGGGACGTGCCAAAGGATGTCGGGGTACTTTGAGGCGAAGTATCGGATTAGGAATTGCGGCGGTTTGTAAATGCAGTAGAAGGGGAATGTCAAGGTGAAGAGGGCGAGGAGGGGGAGGGCCAGGGTGAAGAGGCGTTGGCGTTTTCGGCGCGTGTGGCGGTATGAGCGGTAGCAGCGGAACATTCTCCCCTTGCTAGGAATAGGGGGGTAGTATGGAGAGTATGGAGGGGGCGGAAGAGAGAGGGAATAGGAGGATTAGGAATAGGAGTGTGCGAGAGGAAAGGAGTGTATAAAGAGAGACTTGGGTGAGGATGGATGACGAGGATGGTGTAACAAGCAGGAAAGGGTCATGGACTCATGGTGCAGGTGAGGTGGAGAGAGTCGAGTTGCAGGAGGAAGGAAAGACGGAGATCGGACCTCAACGGAGCTCTCGGAGGTTCGTCATGTGGATGTGAATTCTTCTCTGGAAAAAAAAAAATAAAAGAGAAGACAATAATTGCAGGTGGACCGCCTTATTGTTTGATGGCGGCGATCCTTGGCTTCCTACTGCAACGCTTCTTCAACTATTCAGCACCCCTGAATTGTTATGGAGTTCGCCCTTAAGCCTGTTTGGTCTTAAAACGTGGTCAATAGTGGAGTGGCTGGTCTCCGCTTTAATCATTCTGACACTTTATTGGCATAGATTAATTTTAGATCAACCGGCGTCGTCACTACTGACGAAGGAGTATTTAAATTGGGGTGCAGGTGTTGGACAACATCATTTAGCGAGCTCTATCCTACCAGTCCGACCACTTCCGCCGGCCATTTCTTTCCCCAGATTATCGCTCTGGAAGGCACTCGTCCGCCAGCCGGGGCGAGGACCCTGATTTTCCCGCGCTCGCTATCCACGTCCGCGACATACAAGAACCCCATTGTGCTTGCGTCTCGGATTTCAGCCGGAGTGCTCGTCGGCGAACTATGTGTGATCGCCAGCAGGGTGTTAGCAAGTGCGGAGGGAGCAGGTGCCAAAA
Organism: Aspergillus karnatakaensis; assembly: GCF_047715665.1. Classification (NCBI taxonomy): domain Eukaryota; kingdom Fungi; phylum Ascomycota; class Eurotiomycetes; order Eurotiales; family Aspergillaceae; genus Aspergillus; species Aspergillus karnatakaensis. The sequence continues at coordinate 901,555 of NW_027395713.1, read as the reverse complement.
CTTTCTTTAACGGCACGAGCGCGTTGCCGGCCGCGGTAGAGGCGGCGCTGTCATTGGCTGCCCCGGGTCCCTCGCTCTGCCTTTGTGCTGACCAGTCTGTATCACCGTCGCCGGGAAGGAAGGAGTCTCCGGTCGTAAGTTGTGCGGGATCATAGTCATCTTCGTCGTTCTGGTCGTCTTCAGAGGATGTGGTATAGTTATAGAGGGATAGAGTATTGAAGTCAAGCTGCTGGGCGTGTGGTGATAACGTGACGTTTGTGGTTGAAGAAGACGATATTGACAAGGCTGACGAGGCTGTGGAGGGAACATGGTTGCCAAAGAAGTATGTCCGAATCTGAGATTCGCGCACTGCTTTCATGAACGCCGCATCGCGGTCGACACACCCACCGGATTTCGATAGCTTCACGACTGAGATTCGTTCATCAGTCGCAACGGCAGACGCACTTGACGACGGCTTGTTATCGTAGTTCTTCATCATCAGACTATACAGTCGTTCCGACCCTATTACCAGAATCGTCGTAACTAGACCGGTCAGCACATCCAGGACACCCCATCAAGGATCAAACTCACTAGCAAACTCCGTCACGATATGGTTGATCATCTCCAACGCCCCTGCGCGACTCTGGCTCAAAATCCCCGGTGTATCAACAATAATACCCGTCTCCCTAACCTCTTCATCCTCCGCCATTCTCCCCATAACCGACAGCGCAAGTCTTGAAACAATTGGCCGAAACACACTCCCCTCCGCCTCCAACGGATTCACCATCGGATAAAAGTAAACCAGCGGCAACTTCACGGGAACGGCACTCGGCCCTGACATCGGACTACTCCCCCACCCCTCCTCAACATCCAGCATCGCCCTAAACGCCGTAGCCGTGACCGTCCCCGGAACACTAAGCATCCCCTCCGTCGGATCAAGATTCACAACAACCGGCTCCCGGCCAACCTTAACAGCATACGCCGTAAGAATCTTCGAAAGGCTCGTCTTCCCCGCATCTTCCGGCCCCAGTATCAGCACACGCGGTCCATCCTTCCCACTCGCCTTCGCCTCCGCCCGTAGAGACTCCAAGGCGAAATGCACATTCGCATACTCGACCATCGGCGTTTCCTCCGCTGTGTACTCGCTCTGACAACCGCCTGCGCCGAACCCGGCTCGGCCTTGCGTCGATGGCATACCATCGAGTCCTATGACTGCATCGCCGGCACTGACTTCAAGGGTACAGCCGTGCCATGTGTAGATTGCGGCTTTTGTGCCGGAGAAAGTGTAGATTTGGGAGGGAGCGAGTTCGGTGCCGAAGAGCTCGGCGGTGCCGGTTAGAAGCTGGGATTAGTGTTCTGTTAGAATCAGTCACGTTCAATATATTCAGCCACAGAGAACAAGTGAGAAATTTGGGGTAGGGTGAGGGGAATGAGAGGTGCAAAGGCTCACCTTGACTCGGACTGTTGTCCCATGTGCGACTTCAAAGCGCCATTCTGAACCCGGGGTGAGGCTGATTTGCGAGGGGGGTGCGGGCGCCGATTGACTCTCCGCTGTAGGTTGTGTCAGCTCTAAGCCGGGCAGAGACATTGTAGTTGTAGAAATTGAGGAATGAATTGCAGATGCAACTTGAGAGCTTCAAAGCATCGGCGGAGATCCGAAATGCTTGGCAAGGTTGGTGTTTGCATGTTTGCAGTTTGCACCCGAAGATATATACAAGAGACACACTATTCCTTTTAATCATTTGTATTGTCCTACGTACCTAATAATAAAATTTCTCATCTCTCCGGTAGGTACAGCTCTCTCGGCTAAATTGTGAAAAGGAAAAGGAAATTTGAACAAGAAAGGGGAAGGATTATAGGAATGTATATCAGGTATCCAGAGGGCAAGAGGGATCGCACATGCAAAGGAATGATTGTATCGATCTCCAGGACCACCAATTCTGACAATTGTTGCGCTTCTGATCGAGCAACAGGCGACCAATCAGTATTATAAGGCGATAAAGTCCATCAACGCGTTGCATGAGTTTCGGCAAACGGTGCGAAATCAAGGCCAGTCTTGAACAACTCCGACTAGAACTTTGACTCAGACATCAATGGGAGAGGGGGCTTCATGATAGGGGGAAATCCAGCGAAAGCTGGACAAGGGAAGTTTAAAAAGTGGGAATCGGAGAAAGGTCAATTGGGTAGGTGTGGGATGAACAATGTCTGGTATTGGGTAGCTGTGTAGCTGTTTCGTTCCTGAAAGCTTCGATGCGGGAAATCTAGAAGAAGTAGGGAATAGACGCACTGGTGGTCGAGTTAGAATTTGCATGATAAGAGAAATTGGGGCACTCATGGACGTACGCTAAAGCAAATGCTGCGGTCACACCAACAAGAGCACGGTTACGGACTCGTTCGCGTTTCAGCTTCTCCTCCAGGACCTTCGCCCTCTTTGTGCGCAATGTCTTGGCTTCCTCGTCCTCCTCCTCGTCACTGAGCTCTGCTTCTTCGGTTTTACGCTTCTTGGCTGCTGCTGATGACTCTGCGGGTTCTTCTTGTAGCTTGACGGCTTCCTGGACCATTTCCTTGGCCTTGGCAATCATTGCTTGAGTCTCTTCGGCAGAGGGGGCCACTGGTAGGGAAACAGGCATCTCGACGGAAATGGTGGTCTGAGCCGTCTGAACATCCTCTCCTTCGGCGGCGGTAGACTTGATATCGACCTTGACAAGATCTTCCAAATCATCCCTCTGGATTCTTTTCCTCGACTGGGGCGTCGCTTTAGTTTCTACCACAGTGGTCACTTCTTCCTCCAGCTCTTCTTTAGTTTCTTCCACGCTCGGCAGAACGTCGCCGTTCACTTCGCCATCCGCGTTGGAAACCGTGTCATCAAGCGCACTTTGAAGCGTCGCATTGGCGGCGCTAGTAGCAGCGGCAGAGGCTTCCTTCTGTGCTCGGGTTTGCCTAGGCTTGCGAGGTGTACCAGCCTTCTTGCTGGGGGAGGCAGACCGGAGGCTTCGAGAGCGGGACGCAGGCTGGAGTGCCTCGGGAGCACGGATCGATGGCAGATCAAACTTCGGAGGTGGTGTGATTTGCTTTTTCGCGCTGGACGGGCTTTGAACGATATCTGCGGGGTCAAGCAAGGCTCTGACCCAATCGTACATCTTGTATTCCGAAGCCAACTCGAGGGCTGTTCGATTCCATGTCAGAAAGGCACGAAATAGTTCGAATCAGATCATCTTACCGAGTACTGGAGAGATCCACACGTTGCCGGCGATCTCGTCTTCACTTGTCTCGTCTCGAGTCTTGAGATATTCGCGTTCCGAACGCTCTTCATCCAACTTGGCCCAAGGGAAGGCAATCTTAAACATTCCTGTCGCGCTCACATATCCATCTTTGCTTCGTCTCTGTTGGTGAGAGGAAAACCCGGTTAGTTTTGAGCGTAAGTTTTACGTCACGCGATCCAGACCACTTACCATTAAAAAGTAGGTCTCTGGGTGTTGTTGAGGGGAGTGTGAAGGGAAAATTTCGGATCCTTTCAAATCTTTAGGGAGAGGAGCGCGCAGATGGGCATACTCAAATGGGCCAAGGTTCTCTGGCTTGGTCGCATTTGAAGTGCCGACCTGCGTTGGCTTCACGGCAAGGTTGGTCTTTCCCAGACGGCGGCGCGTCAGGAGTTCTTCATCTGGAAGACGGTAAAAACACCGACGGTTAGCGACTTAGTAGACAATAGACTCGATGGTGAGTCGTCCAGGGCATGAGTTGCCAGCACGCGCACTGAAGAGCGATCACTTACAAACAGGAGCCGCGTCGGCTAGGACGAGCGGGTTGTTCTTTTTCGGCAGCGTGCGCACCATGGTGAATAGTCTTTTTACAAGATCAAGACTGCGAAAGATAGTTCGCGGGGGATGGTAGCGCTTTGAGGGGTGATGCGACAGCGATTCAAACGTCGGCCACGTTGCAGGCGCGTCTGCTTCCGAATGTAGGTCGAGGGTTGGATAAGACGTCACCAACCAAAGCAACCAGAGCGCACAGCTTTCAAAAGCGCAATCACTTCCGGCACGAGTAAGGAACGCGAGCCGAAATGCGACAGTTTATTGAGGCTGATAATGGAGGGAACCGATAGGAAGTGATAAAGTAGGGGGAGGAAAATAATGAATGGATAGTCCGCACTTAATAAGTTAACCCTCTCTCATAACGACGGGGCATTCGAGTCTGCCAGCGCCATTACCAGACCTTTCCATCTTCCGTACCGTACTAATCCTACAACAGTCAATATTGTGAAAATTGACCAATCATCAATTTGCACTCTGGCCGCGCTTGCCGAAAACAGTCGAGATTATCCTGGACAGATCCATCCCCCGGTATCCACTAATACCGTATCCTCGTATCACCGCCTTGTCGCCTGACAGAACGGGCAGCGACCTCCCAACCAGTTCTTGTTCAAGAATCCCTTCACCTCTGCATTCTCAAAAAGCCCCCATGAACTCGAGGACAGCTCTAATCTTGATTTTCAGTCTGCTGCAGAGCTCGTTTATCAGTACACAGACAATGTACCCCTCTGTCAATCCAAAATATTTCCATCGAGCTTTCACGGACAGCTACTCTCCTCTATCCTAGGTCCCTCAGGGGCTTTTGCTGGCACTAATTGAACGTTCCTAACACATTCTGGAGTATGGAAGAAACCCCTCCATATGTATATATGCATATCCTGTGGGGTAATGAACATTGACTGCAGAAGTTGCGTCTGACAGTCAAGAGAGATGCTCCATGTTGGAGTTCACGATCAGCCCATTGATTCTTGGGAAAGAGCTCCTGCGCTAGTCTCAGAGAGGTATCCCCTCAATTGCCCACCGCTAGATCAACAAAGCTACCTCATCCTCAACCAGAGACAACTTCAACTTCTAAACCCCTCTTTTTGATTATTTTCTGTCTTGAGCTTCTCCTCTCAGTCCTACTTCTATCACTTATCTCCCATTCTTACCCCGGCCGTCCAACGGAGAACAACATACTTAACAACTAGCTCGAGCCACCTTATACCAATTGTCGGTGACCACTACCCCGCCATATCAATACAGAAATCCACCACAATGGCCGACCACGAGGAAGATCTTACTGCCTCCAAGACCGAGGGCTTCAAGGTCGGAGAGAAGAAGACAATTGCCGAATACAATGAGCTCGGTATGTGCGGCTCTCGTTTTCAATCTATGCATTGTCCTGCATCTGCCTACCCCTTACCTCCACCACCTTTCAAAGTTCAAGTCACACAATCCTCTCTTCACCAGATCCCAAGAATGATCCATAGCTCGCATCTAACCTTAAAATCACTACTCTAGACAAGAACGACGAGTCTCTCAACCGTTGGAAGGCTTCCCTCGGTCTCAACGCCGGAGAGCCCATTGGGGATCCCAGCGACCCCCGCAAGTGCATCATCAAGTCTCTCGCTCTCGAGGTGGAAGGGCGCCCAGATGTCGTAATTGATGTCTCTGCACCAGGCGCCGCCGAAGATCTGAAGAACAAGCCATTCACAATCAAGGAGGGAGCCACATTCCGAACCAAGATCACCTTCGAGGTGCACCACGATGTTCTTAGTGGTCTGAAGTACCTACAAGTTGTCAAGCGCAAGGGTATCAGGGTTAGCAAAGATGAGGAAATGCTTGTTAGTTGCCCTTTCGAAGGCCTTACTTTCAATTGTACTAACCCCTCCAGGGGAGCTATGCTCCGAATACCACCGAAAAGCGCTTCTACGAGAAGAAATGTAAGTCAGCTGTGCTATCGAACCTTTCCTCCGGTTATTAATGTTCTTGCTTTATTCTAGTCCACGCGGAAGAGGCGCCTTCAGGATGGACCGCCCGTGGCCACTACAATGCAGTCTCCAAGTTCATCGACGACGATGACAAGACCCACCTCCAGTTCGAGTGGTCCTTCGACATCGCCAAGGACTGGTAAACCTACCCAATTCGAAAGTACATATAAACAAAGAGCATATATTCCCAATCTACAAGCGTTGAACAAGTTGTTTTTGGACTAATTTGGCCCGTTGAGGTTTTCACCCACTGGGTAGTGGTTGTTGGCTACAGATCCTACAACCAGAAATGACCATCACAATGAAAAGACAGAATCTAGATTCATGTGTCCCTCCTTAATCATCATATACACAATACTCTCTATCAATGAACAGTTTTTACCAAACTCCAAAAGTGCGCTCAAATGAGAAAACATCGCCACGACAAATCATATAGATGCCCCGGAAAAGACACAAAAAAGCAAAGAAAAAGGGTATCACAGAAAGTAATCGATCACAGGACCCTGCCCATCCTTACTCTGCTGCGCCTGCTGCTCCCCTCGATGAATATCATTCTCCGGCGCCGCATCAAAGATATTGAAGAACCTCTCCCCAGTATCACTAACCTCCAGCACACTTGCCAGGTTCCCGCACCGGTAACAATAATTCGGCGCGCTCCATACCGTACTCAGCCGGTCGTCGTAGAGAACTTGGTACCCTTCCTGACACAGCTGATGCGCACGCAGAATGTGCGACATGCTATTCACCTCCAAGAACTTCCTCACCACCTGCGCCCCAAAGGTATACCCCGCCCCGCGCGGGGACAGAGAAAACTCATCCCGTTCCGTATCCGGATCCGACCACACCAGATCCGCCATGGGCCCTTCGTGCGGAATCTCTCTAAACCGGTCGATAATCTTGATCTGGTCAATTGAGTGGATTGACGGCGACAGGCCCCCGTGCACGCAGAAAATCTGGTCGTTTATCACGACACTCAGAGTCAGGAAATCGAACATGTCCGTGAAGTAGTGCCAGACGTTGGCGTTGCCGTATTTGCGGGCGCACTCGGTGTAGAAGCCGTAGGATTGGGTGACGCCGCGGGACTCGTGGTTTCCGCGGATGAGGTGCACGCGAGACGGGTAGCGGAGTTTGAGGCAGACGAGGAGGGAGATTGTTTCGACGCTGAAGAGGCCGCGGTCAACGTAGTCGCCTGTTTAAGCGGATCAAGTTAGATAAGGGTTTCGGAGTGTTCGGACAGGGGGGATTCACGAACCGAGAAACAGGTAGTTTGTATTCGGGCAGAACCCGCCAATCTTGAAGATCTCGATCATGTCGAAGAATTGGCCGTGGATGTCGCCGACTACCGTGACGGGGGCGGCGATATGCACGACATTGCTCTCCTTCATTAACAGCTCTTTGGCTTTGGCGCATATGGCTTCGATCACGGAGTCTGCAAGAAGTTCCTTTCTGTATAGTCGCTCAATGCATTCATCCAGGTCGATGCTGGCTGTCGGGTATATTAGTGGCTAGACAGATAGGAGCTACAGAACGCGTGCCAACTCACCAGGTAGGCCAGGCATGGCGTGGAGAAATGAATCTAGTAAAACGTGCAGATAGTGGTACAAGGCTAAGATGCGATAGGACCACGAGACACCAACAAAGAGGTATAGTAAGGAGATATCAAGAATAAGCGCACAGATATAGAAAATTCGAAAGGAACGCTGTTGGCTGGAAGAGTGGTATGTCTGGCTGGAAAGTTCCGGCAGTAGCTCTCATCATGACCAAGGGACTGAGGAGCGGCGGGGTGAGTCAGCGCCACCGATGGAGCTCGTATTCACGCTGGAGAGATGCGAATGACACTTGCAATGGTAGAGACGGTGTGTTCCCTGGTGAGCGAAACTAGGTTATTGCTGGCCTGGAACTAGGCCATGTTTTACGACAAGAAGCCAGACCGCGGAGGCTGGAGGCACAGCCGGAGATGCTTCTATTCTGCCTGTGTCTACCGCTTTCGGTTGGGTAAATGATCAGCTGGTATATTGCTGCTTCAGTAAAGATCTATAGGGTCTAGGCTAGCGTTGTATGTTCCATAATTTCGTATAGCTGATAGCATATAGGGAGGATATTCAAGCGAGGAGCTGTCGCGCTTGCTCACGCTCATCCGAGTCACTTTCTTCCCCTTCTTCTGAATCGGTCACATATTCATATTCTGACGATTCCTCATCATCTTCTGCCGAGTCGGTCACCTCCTCATACTCTGTCGCTTCCTCGGATTCAGACTCAGGCTCGTTGAGCCACTGATCAAGAGACTTGCTCTTCGGGGCTGATCCTGCTCCCTTGACACGCCCAGCTTGGGCTCTGCTTGATGCGGCCACACTTGCCTCATGTTGTCTGAGTGCTTTGTCGAGCTGTTCGCCCGCGGTGGTAGCGGTTGTTCCTGGAACATCCACCTTAACTTCTGACACACGAAGGCTTGGATCAGGCTCCTGTCCGAGTTCAACCCAGTCCGGTAGGTTTTCGTAGCCTCGCAGGCCGTGTACACCTGCATCTGATCCCAAAACAAGTGTTGAGGAGCCGACGAGTAGGTCCTTCCTCGTTTCCGACGGACTAGGGGCATGCGGCACTGGCTTCGGCGCGAGCAAAAGCAGGTTGGCGATCTGTGTCGAGGATGGCGTGGAAAGAAGAGCTTTATATAGACGAGCACGGTCTCGAAGGTCGTAAGACGTGTCATACCTCGCAAGGAGGAGTAAATAGCGCCAAAGGAGGGTAATACCATCCTCTTCTTCAGACGCATCTGGTTTCTCCTCAGAACCGTTAACATCATTGTGTTCCTCCTCACCATCGGCCCACTCATTATTCATCTGCGGTTGAGCTTCTTGCTGCAGTTCTGGCTCTGGTTCGGGCTCTTCTTTGAGGGGATTCCGCAGTATATGGTGAAGATAAACTTTCGCTCCTAACAGCAGAATCTGCTGCTTCACGGCTTCTGACTCTTCCGCGAAATTTTGAACAAGGACTCGTAAGACATCTGGCGCAAAGCTCCTCTCGGGGTCTATACCTGCATACTCTCCGACCAGCCACACAATAGTCGCTCTAGCGTCGGGGTTTGTTGTCAGCCCGAGGTGCTTCACCAACCGAATAACCGTCCCCTCGTGAGATGCCGGGTCGTGTTGTATAAGATGTCGTATAACGGTTAATGACTCTGCCACAAGGTTATCATCAAGACTTGTGATCTGTTGAAGCAAGATGCGTAAGCATTTGTCGGAAGTAGTAGGATCACCCTGTGCACAGCGTCCAAGAGCCCGTACGCTCTCTCGCACCAAGTCTGGGTTGGCGCCCTGCGCGAAATGCTCCAGCTCGCTGATGATGATCCCTTTAAAGTGCGCACCGCAATGGGGGAAGACAATGGTAAGGACTTCAAGCTTCAGGCGCCATATATGAGATGGATCAGAGGCATGCACTAGAAAATGCGAAAGGTATCTCGTGAACGGCTTGGGGTATCGTAAAGCAACAACAACAATGTTGTATAGAGCGATGAGTTTCATGTCTTGCGGGCTTCGAAGCAGAGCAACCAGAGGGCCAATGGCCGCAGCAAGATATTCGGCGGGGGCAAGGTAAAGAAAACAACGGACAACTGCGACGATCACAGCGGCATTGCGACTTTGCAGGAGGGTTTGACATGAACGCAGAAACAGGTCCAAATCTGGGTCCAGGACCGGAATTTCATAGGTCTCTCCTCCGCCTTCATCCTCATCATCGTCGTCGTCGTCATAGAACCCCTTCGATTTCACCTGGTTTCTCTGTACCTTCCGAGTTTTCAACGGAAAACAGCGCCGAGCATAGAACATCATAAGACGCATAGTCGCCAATTGACTCCATTCGTCCATGTCCACTAGCTTCTTGACTAAGCTCCGGTAATTCTTATGGATCAAATCCAGTCTGTCTGGACAGACCTCCAAAAAGGCCGAAACCGCCGGGCCAGCAACAAAGTACTGAGTGTCGCCGAGAAGAGTTGAAATATAGTCGACTAGCTGCGGCTGCGTGCTAGGATCGAGTCGATAGCATTTCGGTATTGCAAGCGCTGCGGCTTTCCGAACATGAGGACTCATATCACCGCATCCACGTTTGATCGCCAACGACACGATTTGGTTGATGACAGGTACCCGAATGCTCGCCATAGTACGAAGAGCCATAGCTCGGGCTTGTGGGCTCTGATCTGTAAGCGATTTCTGGATCGCGTTGATCGACAGGAGAGCAAGGTCGGGTTCAGCCTCCGCATGGTGAACTAGGTAGATATAGACCAACTTCTTGACTTCGAGATTCGCGCTGGCGACATTTTTCACGACGGCCGAGAAGAAGGGAAGAGAGGGTTCGGACCGGTACATGAGCTGTCACGAGTCAGAAGAGCAATGGCTTTGACTGGGGTATTCCGTACAGCGATGATGCGTCGCATGCCGTCCAGCACATCACGGTCACTGCGGGAATCGAGGAGCTTCTTGATCTGGGAAACGCTGTGTACGCGAGATGTTGTCCCGATTCCTGTGCCTCGAGACATGGCGGCCGACTGAGCTGCCTCGAGGGTAAGCTCCCGAGCTGTTTCCAGGCAACGTCAGTCGTGTGACTTTGGAAGATTGGTGTGCAGATTGTACTGGGACACATACCTGTTTCCAGCATAGAGGAAATCCTGGAGATTGTCTCCATTTCAATCCTCAGCCCCTCTGCCGGGGTCAAGCCTGTAGCAGGGGGTGGGTAGATAGGTAGAGTTGAGATGGTGATGTGGGGAGTTGGCGGGCGGAAGATGGCAGCGGCCGCGGGCAGTCCAGGTGACAAAAAGGCTGAGCTCGCTTCATTCCTCCGGCCTGTTGCATCACCGGCCTCTACAACAATACCTACAAACCCCACCAACAATGTAAAACAAACTCAAAAGTTCCCTTTCATGAATCAGTCGCATTATCCTGCTCCATACACACATTATGCCGCCTGCCCGGCAGGTGATCAACGTCCAATGGGTCTCCGACTTCCTACAATATATAATTGACCAAAACCGAAGCTTCATCATATTAATCGTCTGTGCAGCAAGAGAATCGTTCCTCGAACAGCTGTTAGCTACGGTGAATCTTCAATCGAGAGAGCCATACAGCCATCATCAATTATTGACGAAGAGTTTGGGAACGCTTTCGAGAGCCCGCAACGTTCGAACGGTGTTTTGTCCTACGATAGAACATCTCAGGGCCTATCTTTCAACTGGCATCGAAGGCCGTTTGCCACTTGCTGAAGATAAACAGAACCCACAACCTTTATTAGCGATCCTTAACCCTTTGAGTCTACATCTTCCTACTCGGGAGTTCTCTGCGCAGGGTCTGTCTAGGACACTGGCGAGCGCAGTGGAAGTCTCCTCTAGAACCAACATGGACGTTGTGCTCTGCGAATGTCGCGATGCTTTGGACGCAAGCCAGACAGAACATGGTGAAGCGCTCTGGTACATGGACGTACCTTTGCTCAACAACTCCCTACGGAGTGGGACAGAGGGAAACAGCTGGACTGGGCGAACCGTACCAATCAAACGTGTGGCACAACGATGGTTTCCATTCACGGATTCGAGTATCCGAGAGGATCACATCATAACTTCATAAGAAAACGAATCCGCAAGCTGCCAATAACTCCAAGACAAGCACGATAATAGCATCCGGGTATCCTAAACCTGCCCAAACTCCGACCAGTGAAAGAAACTCCGTGCTACAGACACTTTTCCATCTCTGTGATGTAGAGTTTGATATGTGACTCCAGCTTCAGGTACTCATCATGGGCACTTTGAATCTCGCTCTCGATATTCTCTTTCAAGTCGGCCATCTGCACGTGTTAGTAGATCAAAGATATAAACTCGCGGAGTTGGACATACCTTTTTCTCGGTCTGTTCAATCCTGATTCTCCTTCGTTCCATGTCGCGTTGCTTTTCACCTCGCTCCTCGCGAAGCTGTCTTTGCACCTCCCGAAGTTCTTCCATTCGCTGCTGGGCTACCTCTGCCTTTTGCTGAGCGTTGTTTCGCAATGTTTCGATTCTTTCGTTCCAGCGCGAAAGCTGGCGCTGTAGCAGCTTTTCCGTCTGCTCGACTTCCCTCACATTGTTTCCACGCTCAGAAATTGCTTCCTTGTTCCTCCGTGCCCGTGACTCCTCGTCGTCTTCTTTCTGTAGCTCCACAGAGATGTCCTCGAGAAGTTTGACGCACGCCTGAACGTCGTTGCTGACTACTGTGAATGTGTCGGAGGAGGTTTGCAGGGCTCTTGCTCTCTTCTCCATAGCATCAATCTGGGCTTTCTCTCGCAAAAGACTCTCAGATAGCTCGGTGAGCGATGACTGAAGAGTCGCCGGGCTCTCCATCACGTATGGTCGCAGCTTATCGACCTCTTGCCGGGTTCGGACTGTTCTCTCCATCTTCTCGTTTAATTGAGTTTGCCGTCTTCCCTTGTCAGTCTTGACGCGTTCGAGTGTCTCGGCAACTCGCTCTTGAGTACGGCTCAGTTCTCGCAGGTGAGCTTTGAGCTCTTCGTTTCGTCGCAGTTTCTCCTTGACTTCTGCTTCGTTTGCCTTGAGGTTGCGGCGCATCTCATCCAGTCGCTGCTCCATCTCCTGGTTCTCTCCGTACAATGAATCAATGCGCTGTTTTGTTTTCTCTGTTTTATTGAAGTGTTCATCAATCACAGGTGTTTGGGACTCGCGAAATCTGACAAAATTTATAAGGTACGAGAATATTTTCACGAGGCGATCGTGGGTAGGTTTTGTAAGATCTGTAAATGTGAAGTCATTGACGCCGCACTATTGAGACTGTCGTTAGTGCTGGATCTTCTTTCAAGGAGTAGAATAGAGACATACTTCCAACATCAACCTCCTCAAATTGGCGAAAAATCCCATCAGGTTGCGCGTATCCGTGGGCACAATATCTGGAAAGTCACCACAAATATCGTCGGCCGCTGCGCGCATTGCCGGCTCGACAGTATCCCGCGTGGTATTCATGATCAACTCCGCAAACCATTCCAACACCATTTGCACTTGCTGCGGATTCGGCTTGATCAAGTCGGCGGTCGTGAAAGGGATGCCGATATCGTTAATGCATCCGGCAATTTCTTTATCGGGCTATGTATCCAGTTTAGTGAGCTTCATGGAGGAGTCGTCTGCGGAGCAGAGCATACCAGGCGCATCAGCGCATCATTTTCATCCTCTTTCTTGCGACCACCACCACCGGCGCCGCCCCGGCCATGTTGTTGGGAGCTGTGAAACTGCTGACTCATGCGGTTGCTGTACGCCATTTTTGCATGCAAAGATCTTCCTGCGCTAAGGTATACTCCAAGAGGGGACGGTAGAAAAGATAATGTCGCTATGAACGTGATGGTTAAATGATTGTTTACGTCGAGGATCGCACACGGCAACGTTTTTACCAAAGGGGACTAGCGCCTCTCTGGAGGGGCTCCGCTGCAAACAGCGCAAAATCTCCGCGATGCTCTTTTTTGATGACTCTTCAAGCTTCGATTCCAGGAACATTACATTTGAGTTACAGGTAGGTGATCCCAGTCGAGAAAGATATCCTCAAACTTCTACGGCGAACACACACAAAATGGCGGCCGACAATTCCCAAACCACATCATCTGAGCCCTTTGAGTAAGTACTTCTGAGGTTCTCGCCCGATCCCAACTAACCGTGTGTTAGCATCGTCGCAACATACAATGACCTGCTCCATTCGGATCCTGACTTGACGATGCCAATCGCGGCCATCGAGGCTCTCGTACTCCTCCTCACACACTCCCCCTCGTCTACGATATCAGAAACACTCGACCTACTTGAAAAGTCCACCACACATCTGAAGAAATCCATCCCGAATCCCATCGGTCTGTCCGCCGGAACCGATCTCTTCCAGCGATACTTGATCACAACACTACAGAGGCCGGGCCAGCTAGGACCAGCGGGAGACTTTAACGCTATCAGAGCACACCTTCTCTCCAACAGTCGGCTGTTTATTCGACGTGCGAAGGAGAGTCGAGACAAGATTGCTGCCTTCGGAAGGGGCTTTGTGCGTGACGGGAGTACAGTTTTGACCAACGGTGGCTCGAGAGTTGTCGCCTCATTGTTGCAGCAGGCTGCGGATGAAAAGGGCGGGCCGTCAGCTGTGCGATTCAAAGTTATCTATGTTCTCTCATCGCCAAAGGGAGACATCGAGAATCCTACCGCAGAGCCGGAGGGAATGGAGACCGTGCGTGCGTTGCGGGCAAAGGGTGTCCCTGTTGCCACTATCCCAGAGTCTGCCGTGGCATACTCGCTCGGAAAGGCAGATGTGGTCATCGTGGGTGCAGAGGGTGTCGTGGAGAACGGTGGAATCGTATCACGGATGGGCACTTACCAGATTGGGCTCCTCGCAAAGGCCATGGGCAAGCCGTTCTACGTTGTCGCGGAAAGCCACAAGTTTGTCCGAGTCTACCCGCTCGGACAATATGACCTGCCAATCGAACAGCACGTTATCGACTTCAAGACACAAGAAGACGTCGAGACCGCCAAACAACAGCAAACACAACCTCCGAACGCATCAAGCACGCCGCCGAATTTGAATTCAGAGTTCCACGCTGACTCGGTGGACTTTACGCCCCCTCATTTGATCTCTGCTCTGATCACAGACAGCGGTGTCCTGACACCAAGTGCTGTCAGTGAAGAATTGATCAAGATCTGGTTCTAGATGCTCTTCCGAGACACGCATTCCCTAAGGTGTAGGATTTTTGGCTGGGAATCATCGGATCGTTGGTCGAAAACGTTACATCAAGCACGGTGCTTGGTGTGACAGCGCTCTGCCATCCCCGAGCCATCTAAGTCGGTACTCCAGATTGGCCGAAGCACGCCTTGTTCCTGTCAAACGACCCCTAGGCATCCTGTACAACTGCTCAGCATCATCACGCATTCCGCAGAGAGGCCCTGCAGGCTTATCCTCCTGTAGCCCCTTTCGGCACATATGACCAAGCCCCCTCAAGCCTCCAGCGATGCAGTGCTACGTGAGGTTGTTTCAATGCTGCTAGATCAAAGCACAATTTAGAGCTACGATTTATGCACATACCAAGTATCGCCCTATCATGGCAATCAAGAGAGGAAACAAAAATAATATGAGAACATGAGACATGAATATTCTTGAAGTCCATCCATGACCCTAAAGAGCAAAAAAGCAGGCGTATTCAGAGACATTGCTTCCTTTTTCCAAATTTCCGTCACGCTATAGATACCTAGTAGATTTGTCCTGCAAACCTTGAGAACTCCAGCCACCCTTGTCGTAATCATTCATCATAAGTCATCCGATATCGTTTTTCGGTCGTTCATCATAGCGTCATTATTATTGCATCTTGCATGAACCCTCTGGCACTCAACAAAGCACCGAGGCAAGCAGAGGTATCGAAGAGCAACCGAAAATGCCGCTGTCCGAAATGTAATGGGCCGTGTTGATGCCATAGCTTCAAGCGGTAGATCGTTGTGCGTCCCGACGGTTTTCAGTTTGGTTCTTGCCAGGGGTCCAGATCGTTCGACTCAGTTTGCGATTCGCCTGAGTAGCAGATCTTGGATGTCGAGTATCTGGATCTCATTTGACGCAAATGCGTAGAGGAGGAGGTAGCCAAAAGCTACGAAGAGCCAAAGGGCGGCCATTGTACAATGATGTTGGAGTAACGAGTTGGGGGGTGGAGAGTGGTTGTACCCCGGGATAGCGTGTTAGGCGGCTTGAGAACGCGGGGAAGCGAGTTGATATTCGACTTGTGGGCGCTGAAGCGCAGTTTTCTGGTAAGTTTGTGAAGATATCCAGTAGGTATAACCCCCTCAACGCCAGAGGGGCAGGGTGGGATTTATTAGCAGTTTAGACGACGGCCGACAAACGAAATCTTCCGTTAGCCTTAGTAAGTAGTCCTTCTCTCGATCAAGAAAGCCCGGGGGTGAAGCAAGCATTATGCAATTTTCCCGTCAAGGTTTACGGTTTAGTTCAGGTATATCTACTCCTCTTCAGAGGCGGGGTTGAAACCAATTCAGGCCGGAAGACAGATGGACAACGGTCCGATCTCATGCCGTCTGGAGGTCAGAGTTCGTCTTCTACAAATTGGGTCCAAGGGTCCAAATGGATGGATGTCCAATGGCTCGGCTCGATGCGGAATTTGGTCACGCTCTCCAGCTCGTATACTCTTTTGTTGGATTTGTTACGGTGGCGAGTGATCAGCAGGTCTGGACCCTGATGTTGGTGGCTGCTTTTTAATACTCTTGAGTCTTGAGGTTGAGGAGGGGTCAGATTTCTCTCATCACAAAAAGGATCTGGTCTCAGATTGTATGGTTGTTGGACTGTTGGAGTTGTTCTAGGCTCTGTCATTCAGCGGTGTGATCGCTAGAGTTTAAGCAGATGCCTACCCAAGCCTTGGGTGTGGAATGGGCGTTGCGGTGAGAGCGACATGTCTGATCCTCAGGCTCGCTGTCCTCTTCAACTTCACCTAGGCAGCCATTTCTAGTTTCTCCATTCTAACATCGATGGAGAGCACTTCCGAGGTCATCATGAGACCATTCTTGGTCTGAGAGTAGGTACGGAGTACACGTGATTTGAACAGGTAACTTGTCCAATCATGTTGAATGTTCGTTGTTCAGTGTCAGCCCCCTCCATTATCTGTATGGCATCTCTCACACTCTCACGTCAAGCTCTTGTAGTCATCAGACCTAGATAGTTATCTTAGCATACACCACACAGTCACCCTGCTGGAGGTATACACTGTACAGCCGGCTGTATCCCGCAAAATCCGTCACGAGATTGTCGTTATACGCGCAGGCCGTATCTCAGAACCCCGCTCGGCTTCGGCCTCGATCTCCTCCAAAGTCCAGTGCCACTGGCACTCCACAATTCTCATCTGAGTCAACTCGGAAAACTCTGGTCTCCGGCCGACAAATCTAATCTTCAACCAAAGAGCAACTGCAGCCGAGATTACCTCTCCTACTGTTGGAGTCCAACATTGTATTTTGGTCGAGAACCTCTTTGCGCAGCCGCAGATTATCTCACTACCACGGTGGTTATATTTCAATCCAGACGATGGGTGCAGAACCATTGCTGGCTACCCTGCGATCGGAGCACCCGGAGTACTACGGCAGTTCTCACAACCACAGGCAGCAAGACTCCTTCGTCGACCATGCCACAGACAACCATGCCGATAGTCGCGAGTCCTGGTCTATAAAGAGGCTTCTAAGCCGTCGCCTTAGCCGGCGGTATCGGGTTCTTGAACGAGAGCCAAACCGGCTCCGGAAGCGCTCTTTGACGCAATAATAGACCTTCCAGACCAGGCTGTCAACATTCGATCGGGTCAATCTATTGCCGTTCAAACCCTGTACATCAATTTGCGATCCCTGAGGCATCGGCTGGGCGTTTCTAGTCGCCCAGATCAGGCGCCGCCACGTGTGGAAGTCCGGCGCCGGCGCTGGAGTAACACTGCGACTTCGTGCCTTTGGCATCCACGCATTCTATTCTTATCGACAAAGACTCTTTCATGTCAGCTTCTACAGTCGCACTTGGGATGGCGATAATGTCGGTTATCATCATGATTATGTCCATTCCTGCTGAGGTGGTGCAGAGTCTGGTGCTGTTGAACGGTACATGTATACCTGCTGGCGTCCACATCGCATTGTCGCACTTCGTCCAACGCATTGGTAGATAACGCATCAAGATCAAGATGATTTGTGCTTCATTCCAGAGGATCCGGGCTAAAAATCTCGTCATTTGCGACCTCTAAGCGGACTCAGGTCCCAGCGCGCGCTTTGCGCCTCAATTGCACACAGACAAGAGGATAGAATTGTGCGAACAAAAGATACCTGTACCCTAAAGAACCTCAACTTATAACAGCCGAGCGAGGCTGCAGTATGCGGCGTGATACTTGCTGTCCCACATGTAGTATACCAGTCACAGAGCACTAAAGCGTGACTCTTGCCAGCGCAAATCAAGACGTGGTGCGCTACAACCGCCTCCCCAACTCCTGGGCTGCTGCAAAACTCACACCTGGCAAATCGCATCGATCCCGCGCGGGAGGCATCTTATTTGGTTTTGCGCCAATGATTGTGGTTTAGAGGAATGTTGGGGAGTCGAGAAGTTGCCTTGTCGTCCTGGAGTTACAACGGTACTTTGTATACCGCCAAGGGACACTCATCAACAACTTCCAAGCAACAACCCTGTCTAGATTATTGGAGCAGTAAGAAGGATTCATGACAAATGTCGCTTGGTATCTTGACAACATCTGACATGTATCATCATTCAGTGCCAGGCTCTCTTCTACAGTACTTTACAAGCAGCATGGGCTGCCATGATTTTAATGCAGCAACAGCAAGCCTCCTAAGCAACCAACCCCAACCGAGCACCAATAAATGCACGATAAGATCACGATAACTGCTCTGCATTGGTAATAGTAGAGGCAAGGATGCCATCCCTCCCCGAGTCTCAACATCATCTCATATAATAGCATTATTGAATATGTGGGGTTCTATCAGTCGGGTAAATCCATACTCGATATATATCTGCAGGGAAAGACCACACTGTGCGTACCGCAACCCCTCGTACAGATCTTACAATACACCACTCGCAGTATCGATTCATAACCCGACTATTATTAGCTACAGAGGGTTAAACTATTAAAATA
This sequence comes from Aspergillus karnatakaensis, assembly GCF_047715665.1. NCBI lineage: Eukaryota > Fungi > Ascomycota > Eurotiomycetes > Eurotiales > Aspergillaceae > Aspergillus > Aspergillus karnatakaensis. Next base: position 883,149 of record NW_027395713.1, on the reverse strand, counting down.
CCGCCTGACTGGACCGGGAGGGGATTTTACCTTCCCCGGATGTTGTGGGAGAGGAGACGGGATGCTGTGTCTGGTTGTATCGTGGAAGCCGTCACAAGGCTACTTTGTGCCTGGCGACGTATCCAGTTTGCTTAGAGTATCTTCCTCTTTGATGTGTCTGTCTTGACTCTTTAGGAGGCAAAAAAGACTGCGTTGGGCAGTTGACGATACCATGTGATACAGAAGGCCCTTCAGCCAACGAATCAGCCAGTATGCTTTTGCAAATCACATCGGCCAACCTGCCGGCTATATCAGGGCGTGTTATTGAATCAGAGCGGTGTATTGATTTGCGGTAAGTGTAATACGAGAATGGCGCCGAATTTCCCAAGCCGAGGAGCTACCTATTGTAAAAGACTAAGAGGCTAAGTAAAACAGCAGCATAAGCTGTTCTAAGTATGGAGTACCAGTGTGGAGTACGGCAGATACAGTGGTCGCTCTTCAGTGGCCAGGCGGCCCCTAAGGCAGGTACCGACATCCTCTTTCAATTGGGCTTCGATTGATGAATGGACTCGGATGGAGTGCTTGGAATGCCTCCACCCCGTGAAGAATTTTTCATGGATCAACGGCCAGAACAGTGAACTGATCACAACTCAACTTGGTTCTGGGTCGATCGATTGAGGTTCGATTGAGATCGATTGACCACGAGAGAGCAGGGCCGGGCCCGTCCGTATCTTTGAGACATCGGGCGACCAGGGGCACTCAAGTAAGACAAAGAAGGGAAGAAAGGTCAAAGGTCTAAGACATCGGGTGGATGCAGACTTGGAGAAGAGAAGAGAGTCAACACTCAACAGAGTCTGTAGATACAGACTACAGAGTCTCCTGTAATTAAACACTCCGCTCGTCGTCTTCAAAGGTAATGAATGAAATGAAATATAAATAATAACACGCCTAAATAAGAGTCCTCGACGTAGGAGGCCCCAGTGGGCCAGTACAGTCGCCCAGCCAGAAGGCAGAACCTCCGTCATCCCTCCGCCCGTACATCATCTCTTTCTGTCTCTCTCTCTCTCTGTTTTGGGCTCGCTTTCATTTTCATTATTCTTCTTTTCCCACACCACTACTTCCTTCTGTCTTTCCTTTCTCCTCGCTCTCCCTTTTCTCCTCCTTTGGATCTCCCCTCGTTTACTCCCTCACTACTCTGTTTGTTTGGTTATGCATCCGAGGCTTGTAGCCGTGGGAATATCCAGTCGCCACTCTCACTGCCACTGCCGTTGACGCACTAGTCATAGTCGTCTCGACCGTTTGGATTTGTACTACGACCAGCTCTCGCTGGCCAGGCTGACCCCGAATAACCTTCCTCTCGGCGAATAACTTACTCTCCACTTGATCCTCTCATACTTCTATTCAGCCTCCAGCTCTTGCATCGCCATCTATCATCCCCCCGTCGACTCTTCAACTGACCTCTTGGTCCATTCTCGTGAGACAGATGCCTCCATTTTCTTGTCCCTAACTCACGCTTACCCTCGGCTGTCTGCTCTAGATACCGTCATCTCCTGATCGTGTGCCTTGTCATCCTGCCATGAATCCAACAAACCTGTCGAGCCTGATTACCCGGCAGTAGCGGTCTCCGTGTTTGAGTAATCGACCGGATAATAGTAGACGTCATGGCGATATGGCCTTTTGGGCGCAGGGGCAAGCGGCATACCATCCAGGTGGATGCTGACCCCCGAGCCCCACTGTCGCAGAGCCCTCGTCACAGCTTCGACGAGGGCAAGCTTGGCAGAAAACCATCTCGCAAGCAATCCAAGCGTCGCAAAAACCGTCACTCTGAGCCCGTTGAAGAGTTCCCGACAAACCTGCACGATGTCGCTCCACCGGTTCAACACATTCACTTCAACACCTCTTTCCAGAGCGAGAATAACCGACCGACGAAAGCGCATACCTTCCACGTCTCGTCCACTGCTGATGCAGGCCAGTCGTTGTCTCGAAAACCATCGCTCCGCAAGCCGCAGCGTAATGAGAGTCGTGCGTCGAAGAAGAACAGGTTGAGCAATCGAAAAGCGTATGATATTGCTAGAGAGCGCGAGATTCGCTTGATGGCCTCCACGCCAATCGATATTCCCCGTCGCGCCACCACCCCTGCACACGGTGATCCCATGCAGATCGACGGCCGCCACACAAACAGCGCTCAAAGCCGACGTTTAGACCGACATCGTTCTGATATCAGCCTTTCAATCCAAGAATCGGCCGCCTCGTCACTCTCCGACTTCTCTGAGACCTATACCTTCAAAGTCAATGCGTTTGCTGCCTGGACACCTCGCCCTGTGATACGCTATGTGGAAGCCCCTCGAACCTCGTACTCTGGGCATCGAAGAACACCCGAGCCTGCAGAGCGGAGGAAATCGCCCACTCTCGGTCTCGAAGTTTCTGAGGAGGACTTGAGGTCAAAAAAACGCATTGATGAGCTCGCGGATGATTTCGATGCGGGTGATCTGAGAGAGTTGATGGAGAGGGACCGGCGGCGACGTGAAAGAAAACATATTGAAGATCAAGAGAAGCTTGTCCGCAAGCTTCAGCGCAATGCTCGCAAAGTACCAAAGTTCCAGGAAGCGGTTGACTCTTCAGTGGTTTCTGGGGCTGACGTCAAGGAACTATCCCGTCCCGAGCGTGGCCGTACGGCCATTCAAGATAGCTCTCAAATACAACCCACAACCACCGAGACTGAGGCATTCTTGACAGGTGAGCCTGAAGGTTCATGGCTGCGAGAATCCTCCAGAGATGTGGAGAGAGAGCGACCTGAAACCGCGGAAAGCGTCCATGTTGTTGGCAACATTGACGATAGCTCCATCCGTGAACGCAAGGCCGGCCAACGTCTCAGCTTCGGGCCGTCGAACGAGATGGCAATCTCACGAAGCACCCTTTCACCATCACTTGCTCCATCAAGGCATGGACTTAGCAGCCCTGACTCGTCCCAGTTCTATGGAATGACACGTGAATCAATCTCCGACCTTTCTAGAAACGTGGATTCCGAACGGCGCCTTTCCGACCACAGTGGCGGACGTGTCAATCCCATAACCTCCATCTTCCGCCGAGGTAGCTCCCGGCTGAAGCGCAGCTACCGAGAACGCTTCCAAGACCGCAGCCCTCCGCCAGCGAGCAACGTTTCAAACGAATCGTTCTTCAAAGTTCAGACACAAACACAACCTCCGACTCCTTACGTTCCTCCGATCGTGCTGCGTGGACCCAGCTCGTTCAAGCGATCTCAGTCCAAGTTTACTGAACACTTTAACGAGGAGCCTTTATCGCCACCTGATTCCCGTATCCAGTCCCCAGAGGTTCCTGAGGATGGACCTGCGATTGAGGACCAAGTTCCGGATTTGAATTCCGAGTCCTTTTACCCCATTCCTGGTTCCCGAGCGAATAGCCAGCATGGGCCAAGAAACCGACACCACTCCTGGACTGGTGATAACGAAGACGACCCAGAAAATCTTCCTTTATCGCAGTCATTAGCCTCAGTTGATTCGGAAGGCTCATGGATGTCTGGCCAGTTTCTGCGCCGCATCTCACAAAAACCGACCAACTCAGCTCGACAAAGCTTGAGCTCTTCTCGAAACAAAACCGACGACACCCTGGAGAAAGCATCCGATAATAATGAGCAAACACAGTTCGTCGCGTTTGGTGCCTACCCAGGTGAAGACAACAACCCCGATGACCAGGACAAGGACCTTGATGCCCCTCAGCAACCGGATGTATCCGAAACTTGGCACCAAGATATTGGCAAACGGGCTGTTCTCATCAACCCCGCGGTGCGACCAAAGTCGACCGCAGGGCTTCTCAACAACGTCCGATCGTTGTCTCAGGTCTCTGCAGATGAAGGATTCGGCCCGATTGAAGAACATTCGGCCGAACTCCTCGTCCCGCCCGACCACGATACCGTTAATACTACCCAGGCGCATCACCGGTGATGCTGCCACTCTTCCCACTCATTAAAGTCTCGCCACCCCTACCCTTCGTCTTGAATATTGTTTGGTTACTCTTTTGGAGTATAGACTCCGGTCCGCTCCTTACCTTTCCCTTTGTCTATATTTCCTTGTTTCCTTTGTATCTAACTCTGGTTGATGCCACCTGAGGTGGCCTGTTACGGCCTCGACAGCAACGACCTTGCCATCGGTCTTGCTTAGCATCTTGTTTCTTGGTTCTCCAGTTTGTTGATACCCCCCATTGGCGAGATTTGAATGAGTTGCGTTTCCCCTAGTTACAGTCAATTGCTTTCAATAGACCTGCAGCGTATTCCCTGTTTCTTGCTTGATCTTGATCTAGCTCATGCAAGCTTGTATCCAAAATCTACCTACAATTGCTAGGATTAGCGTGCTTGCTATACCCTTGGTTGAATCTTTGATCTAGATACTCAACTTTTTCCTTCCTGTTGTAGACAGTGGTGTGATACTTCCTTGTCACGGCATCCATATCCGAATCTTTCTTGCCTTGTCTGATTCATGTTGAGTAATAGTGGCGCATCTATATTTGTCAAGGTAGACAATCCAGATACTTCGGCCTGAGGCAAGAACACTGATCCAGACCACTAAGATTCATAAGCGCGATCACGTCATCTGGGTGCCGCCGCTTTAACGCGCCGGGGGTTAGCCACTTGGGGAAAACACGGAAGGCATCTGCAAGCTCTCACACCACCAGTTACAACTAACCAATTGCCTCCCATCCTTGTAAGAGTACCACAATGGCTTCCCTGGTCTTGACAAATCAATCCAAGATGCTGCGCAGCCTGCGCCCGTGTTGGTAAGCCGCCCATTGCCCATTGCCCATTGCTGAGGTCTCTGAATTGATGGAAGCTCCCACGGTGTTCTCGGGTGATATCTGGATTAGTCACACCAGAGCCAAACCCGGGCAACGTCATATTTTCGCCGACTATAAGAGGCCGACAGATTATTATCTGCCCCTCTTCCTTCTCCTCTGCCCCTCATTTCAAGCTAACTCTGAACCGCTCTTATAACAGTTTCTCCTCTTCTGTTAGATCGCTTACCTGCGCTTCTACCATCCGTCCATCTCTCATCTCTCCTACCGCACCCAAGAGCATTACCCTCGCTCCCCGACGCCTCTTCTCCTCATCCCCAATCACCCAATTCCATCCCTCCACAGCAAAAATGGGCGCCTCCGAGTTTGTCAAGCCTATCACCTCGTATGTCCTTCTATCCCAGTTTCATTACCCTTTCCAATACCCCTCTCCCCGTTGTATCATGGAAATGACACTAACAACCCCACAGCAAGGCCGAATTCGAAGAGAAGGTCCTCAACTCCACGGGCGCCGTCGTCCTCGACTGCTTCGCGACATGGTGCGGCCCCTGCAAGGCCATCGCCCCCAAGGTCGAGGAGTTCGCCAAGGCATACCCCGACGCCGCCTTCTACCAGATCGACGTTGACGAGCTCTCCGAGGTCGCTGCCGAGCTTGGTGTTCGCGCCATGCCCACTTTCATGCTCTTCAAGGACGGCGCCAAGGTCACCGATGTTGTTGGTGCGAACCCGCCGGCGCTCGAGGCTGGCATCAAGAACCTGATTGGTTAGATGGAGTATGAGCTGTGAGGGAGTGCGTTGTTGATATGATATCTTAAAGTACATTGAATGGAATTTTACTTGTTAATGGGCTTGAAAGGTGCTCGCGTACATATCGCGGGGCTGGTTTGATCTGATTTCCAATTTCTTCGCATATGACCGTGTCGTACGAGGTCGTACATGTGTCGTATCTCGTAAGCCGAGAGCATCCAGGTAGCATTGCAAGTAGTATACACCAGGTGACTGCCACGCAATCATGCATGCGTCTTGAGCCGCATGGTGCAGCTCGAAAAAGCAAAGAGAGATAAGATAACACATCGTTTTCAGTTGGCAGAGCCTCATCCACCTGTCTGAGTTATTTATGTATATACCGCCTTATCCTTGGAAATAACTCGTTTCAGAGTATGGTATAATAAAAAGTCTCGGTGAATACGGGTTTTCCCCGGCAGTAAACAGAACCCCCCAGCCATCGACACGGTTGGGACATTTTGAACGATCGAGCCAAGGCTGTAAGGAAGTAGAGAAAACCATGTTCCTTGTCTCCAAATACTTCTAGGTGTTTACGAGAAGAACATTCAACCAGTTTACTTCTATAAATGTTCATCGTGAGGCTGGGAGTTCGACTCTCTCGTCGGGCGTCGCTTAAGAGATCGCCTTTTGCTGAGCGAGGGAGATGGAGCTACGCTGTAGCGTGAAGCCTGCTCTTTCAGAGAGTTGATAGTGGCCACGGAGTGGCTTTACTACTATACTACTACTACAAAGGAAAGTGCACTTAAACTCCAAGCCCTAATGCTTATTTTCTTTCCTATCAAAGGGATGTGGCTGAAGATAAGGTTCGCCTTTGAGGCTCTTCAGCAACCTGTAGTCCATATTACGAGCAGAATTCTCCTCGTTTGCTTTGAGTTGGACCAAGTATGTGCTGCTAGCGGATCAGTTGCGGTGTGCTGTAGATCGGCTCTGCTTTTTCCTACCGCACCACAGCACAGCAACCCCGCCATCGAGGATAGAACTCCATGCTCTTGACAACTATCCTGCGCTCTGATCAAGCACACAACAGAAAGCAGAGCAAGAAATTCTCCCTCGGCAAGAACCTACACAAAGTTACAAACCAAACCACCTCCATGTGCCGCTCTCCCCCCGCCAAGAAGCTGTAGCCCCTAAAGCTCGTATTCTTCATTTTAGCAGCGTATGAGACGCCGCGACGCTGCAGATCAAACTGAGCCGCCTGCTCTAGGCGAGCACCAACGCTGGGCAATCATACCCAAAATCGAAAGAATGCTCTTGTCCGTCCGTCCCGTCCTGAGATTAGCGCATCCGGGCGTCGGTTGGGGCTGGACCTGGAGATCATTAAATGCGTAAACCCTTTCCCCCTCTTTTCTTTTTCTCCAGAGATTCTTCAACACGCTGTTTCGGCGAGACTACTGTACCGGTGCAGTGCATCACTGGCAGACATGGCTAGACCCAAACCCCTCTCCACACTGACAGCTCTCTACGCCCTCTACCTCTCCTCCCTCCCAACAACCACCGCGTGGACATTCACCTGGCGCAATGCCAGCACCTCCACAGACACAATAACCAACGAATCCGGCACCGCCGGCCAACCATGCAAGAACATCAACCACCCAGAGGGCGAACCCTACAGCTTCGACCCGGAATCCTCCATCGTCCGGCTGCACCTCTACCGACAGCCCAACTGCACCGGCACCAGCACAAAAGCCGAACACTCCCTCACGGAGACCGCAGACAATCCAATCCGCGCATTCGCTGTCATCAACCTGGAAGGCGCGGACAGCAGTAGTGGCGAGCTTGTTGAGTTCCCGGGGTCAGACTGGTTCAAGTCCGCTCCTTATAGCTCTATCGTGACTGCTATGGGTCACCGACTGGTTGAGGAGGGTTGTGATGAATACTCTGTCGGGCCGGGCCCGCAGTGGTCGGATGCGGATCGTGAGAGTTATCGCTGTTGGCAGGGGAAGCTGGGGTATTCGGGAAAGGATGCGGATGGGTGGCCGGGAAAGCTGAGTTGGGATCAGCTGAAGGTGCCGGTTAGTGGTGGTGATGATGATGAGGATGATGATAGCGGGAGTGAGACTTCGACGACGACCACAACGACGGAGGCCTCGACGAGCTCTAGTACCGAGACGAGCACGCCTACTAGCACGAGCACGCCTGTTCCGGAGGCGAGTAGTGAATCGGATGGGGATTCATTGGGTGGAGGGGCGATTGCGGGGATTGTGGTCGGTGCTGTGGTTGGGCTGGGGATTATTGCAGCCTTGATCTATCTTGCGCGTCGGTTGAAGCGGTCGTCTACTCCAAAAGACGGAGAGGAAGAGCAGCTGCCTGAGCCTGAGCCGGAGCGAGGGCCAGAAGGTGGTGGCAGTATTGGCGGCGGCGGCAGTGATGATATGAGTGGTGCAACGACACTGACTCCCGCCGCGGCAGCAGCACTGACGTCCCAAGCAGTCAGTGAGCCAGAGAAAACGTCGCTTGATGGGTTACCCGCGGAGGTTGAGGCAATCCCTGCAAAGAATCAGAAGAGATTTGTTGAGCTGCCGGGAGACATAGGATCTGCGGAGTTGAGTGACAGCCGAAGAATCAACGAGCTGAGTGATAGTCGGAGAGTGTATGAGATGGGAGATGGACGGAAGCTGAAAGCGATGGAGTAGTCATTAGTTGATCTGTTTACCTTGCAAGCCAGAGATACCCTTGCCTTCGTTTATAGCTATTATCGTCAATTAACCCTTTAATGACAACTTGCACATTGGTTGTATTCTAGACGCGCAGATGTACTTGGTGACCCATAGCTTGTTTGCCTTGACCCGAGACGTCAGCTGGATCCATTCACGAGATGGCGTCGGTGCAGAAGTGCGAAGTCGGCTAGCATCAACAATTGGAGTCCAATCTTGGAACATGATTCTTCAGCTGAATAAACTAGATGTGGCGTTGATGAAGAGGTAGAGATAGCCGAGCATGGCGCGAGTGGAGAAGTATAGACTGGGGATAGTATTGCCGACGGTATCGCCTCAGCTCAGGGCTATTTGTGGCTATCTGCAGCTAGAGAGTCCAGAGCGTTCCAGACTGGAACTAAAACTAGACTTGTATCTATGGTTCAAGAACGCGGTGGCGGGTAGAGAAGGAGCTCCCTCGGCTTCTATACCTACCTACATATGCTCGCCTGAATCAGACAACCTATTCCTCCCCCCAAAGTACTTGCGCTCTCACCATCTCAACATCTTTCTCACCACATCAAAATGGGGTTTGAATGTGAACAAGACCAATTCGCCCCGGAAGAGCTGCATGGCCGCACGGTGATATTCACCTGTGTCAGCAGCGGTTCCGCGCTCGATCTATACTCCGGCAAGCTAGACCACTCCATTATATTTCTGTCTGATCGTCAAGTTAATTCTGACTGGAGAGAAAAGGAAATGGAAACGACGGCACTCGCGTCAATGGCTGGAGTTTGAACCACTCTTCCCCGCAGCAATGGAAGCTCGAGAAAGTAACTCCCGGAGCGCCTTGGTCTGCGTGGACGTTGCGAAATGTTGCAGGCGGCAGTCCGTTATCCCCTCTCTTTGTCTTATACTCCATTGAACTCATCTAATATGAATGTAGGCTATCTGGACCTCGCGGGCGGCAACCCGGATAACTGCACCCCACTGCAAGGATGGAATACTGGTGGTCTTGCTAAGAGCTCTCAATGGTACTTGATTACGCAGGATGTGAGTCGTAGATGGTATATGTAAGATGATTATTCATCTGCGTCAAGTGAGTGCCGATTGCTGATGAGTGGCTATGAGATAGGTTGCAGAACGTAGCAACATTCACGTATGTTGACCTTGATGGCGGTAATAGTGGTGATGGGTAAGCCAGACTTTGTCAAATATCGTTCTGTTGTAATAAGTGCTGATACTCATCTACTGTAGAACGAGAATTCAAGGGTATCAGAGGAGCCCGGATCTGAATCCAAACCAGATGTGGAACATTCATTTTGTTTAGTTGCAGATGGAGATGTAATCCAAACATCCATAAGGAGACACTCTACAGATTTATATCACTTCCAATCATTACATACTGTGGGAGTTAGCATCTTTTCCTATAAATCACTGAATCCCCCCTCCAGAGTCTCCTGTTCTCCCTCTCCAGCCCTAATCCTTCCCACTGCATCACCTCCCAGTTTCCCACAAATAGCCTGCTGAATATTCATCTGCGTCTCCTCAAAGTACATCTCCCGATGGAAAACCTCATCATCCCTCTCCAACAGCTGCAAAATCACCCTCAGCGAGCTATCCCTGGTGGTATATAGATCCGTCGCCCATATAACGTTCTTCAACTCCATCAGCCCTTTCCACAGAGCATTAGCAACCTGCAGCTCATCCGTAACGCGCCGGAAGTCCACGTCGTATTCGTTGGCGACATTCTGAACTCGGACGTTGAGCGTGTGAATTGCGGCGCTGGCATTCCGAGCTGTCATGGATAGCTGGTAGAAGATCGTTGCTAGCCGTTTTTTGTTGGCGATTCGGGCTTCGTTGTTTCTGAGATTTTGTTCGGCACCATAGACTAATTTGTCGGCATTATATTTAACGTCGCTGTCAAAGAAGCCAAGGAAATTGGTGCCAATACTCTGCTGGCTTGTTAGCTTCCAGGATATAGAGTCTAGAAGATCTGAAATGCAGCCATACATCCCGCTCTTCACGAGCATTATTCACATGTCTCTCGTAATCGCCGTGCCATCTGCGAGCCTCATCACATGCACCCTCCTCAACACACTTCTGCCCCCATATAGCCCTAGATTCAATATTCAGGCTATTCATATACCCAGTCAACACATCGAGGAACTTCGCCGCATTATCCCCAAGCCGCATGCAGCGCTCCGACTCAAGCGCGATGTCGGCGGTCGTGTGCTCCGACGTCGCGCACACGGCTTCGAATTTCTCGACTGTGCCGTGCAGTGCGTCGAGAATAGTTGCGTCCTCGCGAGAGAGCCGAGTCTGCCCGTGCTCGATGCGCAGGAGCGCGTGCACGACTTGCTCGAGGGCCGCGTAGCCTGCGCGGGCAGCTTCGGAAACGAGCTTTTCGGATAAGTTAGACACGAGCTGCAGACTGTTCACGCTGGATTCGTGCTGGGCAATGAGCTCATTTGTGCGAGCGTCGAGGATAGAGAAGAGGCGTTGGTATTGTCCTGGTACGGCAAAGGTTAGATTCTAGTGCTATGTAGTTGGGAGAGAGATTGGAGAAATCACCGACCTTCTCGACCAAAGGGGTCGCCATTCCACTTAATTGTCTGCTCAGTTCGAATCTCATCAACGGCCTTTTCAGCAGGCTGCATTTGATCGGCCATTGTTGCTTTGAGAATGATTTGGGAATGACTCCAATGCTCTTGGAAACTGGCACTCTGCAACCCCAAACCTTCGCGCCCAGAAACTCTACATGTCAATTGCCGTGCAAATCAACACTCGACTAGGCGTGTACATGGCAGCTGAACCATGGTCGCGAGGGTAATCTTCAGCGAGGCTATTCTTCCCCCCGGCGCAGGCCCCACTGTGGCGCCAATCCTTCACAAACCCTCGGCCGGGCTGGATTGTTCGTCACAACACTCGCGGCCCACTATACAATCAAAATCAAGATAGTACATAGCGCACGAGCGGCGGAGAGCTGAAATTGTGGTCTCGTGGTAGGTACATGAGTCGACATCTGTGAGGCGCAGAAAGGCCGAGCTAGGGTTGCAAATCAGTCATTCGAGCCGAGACAAACAGAAGATGACCAAAACCGAAGGCATATAAAGCCCTGGAGAGTGTGTGCAACTGTGTCTCAATCAACTTGAAGCAGCACACTCACTCTCCATTCTCCTTTCACAATCCACCCCAAGATGGCCTCCTCCGCCCTCACAGACATTGCGCAAGCCCGCCGCGCCATGCAAAACGAATACGGCGGCAAAGCCTCCAACCAGTTCGTCGACGAGGTCAAAAGCTCCGCGCTGTTCCAGTTCTCCTGGGGTGAGCTGCTCAGCGCGGCGCCTACGGCACTTACACTCATGGGGTCGCTGTGGATCGCGGCGTCGAACCCCATCGCGGATAAAATTTCGCTGGCGGACTCGATGCCGACGAATGGGTTCGAGTATCTGGTCAAGAGACGTGATCCAACATTGAGAAGTTGTCTTGTTGATGGTGAGTTTATCAGCTATTGTTCTACAAGACCGATCTGACAGGAATAGTCTGTAACAACGGTGGCCGCGAGGCCTTTACCATTGCGGGGGCAAATATGGATGCGCTGCAAGCGAGGAGTAGAAGGATTGTACAGGAACGAGTAAGTCACAGAGGGCCCAGTTTAACTGCAGCAATTAACTGAAAAAACCCCCAGATCGACCTCGTCTTCAAACGCCTCGGCCCCTGCACGCGCGACAAGTACGCCCTGGAAGACTTCCTCGACGCCCTACAAGACTTCTCCTCCGACGCGCAACAATGCGCAACCCTCGCAACCCAAACCCGGCAGGCCTTTGCCAAATGGGGCAAAATGGTTGGCGAACTGCACGCCTGCACGGAACAAGAAAGCGGCAGTACGAGCCAAAAGCGCGAAGCCGTGAAAGTCGACCAAGCCGTCGCGAACATCGAGAAGAAGTTTGCGGGAGAAGCCGTCGAGGACGCGAAGACGCAGGCGGGGATTGTGAAGACGCAGCTGGAGCGCGCGGAGAAACGGCTGGACCATGCGCTGGAGAATGTCCCGGGGCCTTGGGCGCAGGTTGCGCAGGCGGCGGTTTCGGGGTTTGCGCAGGCGGTGCCGAGTATTGTTGCTGGGGCGTTGCCGGCGGTTTTGGCGGCTGCCAATCCGGCGTATGGCATTTCACAGGCACTTGGGGCGGGTGTCAAGCAGGGTGCTAATGGTGCAGCGAATACTTCTGTCCAGGGTACTGATGGGTCGACTCAGGATACTACTGTCCTTCAGGTGCCTACCACGGCGGCGGACCCGGCTTATGCTGCTGCACTGGGAATCAAGGATCTGACGACCCATTTCTATGAATATCTTGGTGGCGAGAAGGGGGAGATTGATCTCGCCAAGTTCAGGGGTACAGAAGGGGCAGACAGAACTGACAAGACCCCGAATGGAGAGACAGCCGACGCTGAGGATGGCTCAGTCGCATATCTCATCGGAACGCTCACTAGTCAGCGCAATGCGATTGACAAAACCAACACGAAGCCTAATAAGAAACTGCACGCAGCGTTTGACAAACTTATCAAGGTAAGAATCTTGTGATCGAGTTTCAATATACTAAGCTAAACCTTGACTCAAGGTCGCCAATGCCATCCGCAACGAACTGAAGAATGACAGCATTAAATCCGACAAGATTGACACCAAGATCATCGCCGAGTGGAAGAAAGAGGTAAAAGCTGCGTTGAACGACATTCTCTCCCTCTCCTCCTCCGCGGTCGCCGTATCCTCGAACAACTCGCCCGGCCTCATCAAGATCGACGTCCCAAAGCCCGACCCTCGAGCACAAATCGCGCAAGTCAACGGCGCCATGCAACAGGTGCAAATGACGCAGACTGCAGTAGACGCAGCGCAGTCAAACTACGACGCGGCACTGGCCCGCCAGGCGAAGACAGCAGCTGCAATGGCGGAGGTCGAGAAGCGGTTGCAGCGGCTCAAGGAGAGCGCGGCCACGTTGGATGAGATTAAGGGCGTGCTGCGCGACTGCATCAATGTGCTCGTCGATCTGACAGTGCAGGTTGGCAAACTGGAGCGCTTCTTCACCATGCTAACCACCATCATTGACCACGTTGTGCTGCCGAGGGCGCAGAGCTTCGCTAAGGAAATGGGCAAGGCTGGTACCAGGGCTAATGAGCGGGGGCTGGTTCAGGTGGATGATATCGCGAAGCAGACAATCTATACCTCTACCCTCCAGGTGAAAGCTTACTTCTCGCTTTTGGAAGACATCTCGGGCATGTACTCGATGGTGGACCGCCAGTATATCACCTATGGTGTGGACCTTTGCGCGAGATTGTCCAAGGGCGCGGCAGGAAATGAGAACATGGTTGATCTGCAAGAGGAACTCAAGAAGTACTCCGAGGCGAGCGCGAAGAAGGTTGCCGATATGGTGGACCAGAAACAGAAGGAGATCCTGAAGGGATTGCGTGCTCGCGCAGATAAGGCGCTGGAGACCACGAAGGTCTTGGAAGACACGATCCAACAAAGGGGGATTGCTGTCAGCGAGGACTCTAAGAATGCCATCCAAGCTGGTGCGGATGCTGTCAAGGCTGAGGCGAAGGAGCTGCTCGATCAGGAGCAGTGTGTCACTGGAACTGAGCAAATGGCGATGGATGAGCTTTGAAGAATGTCTTAGTGCTCTATCTTTCTACTACTAGTATTTCTATGTACATGAACCGTATCTTGCTCCTAAAGCCATTATCTCTGTCCATTCTGTAATGATAGAGAAGGTATATCTCTATACATTCCCTACTTCTTACCCCCCGTCCGCATAAAAACATTCGACGGCCTTGCCCTCGTCTTAAACTCCTCATCAACCGCATACTCAACCTCACTACCCTGCTGCACAAACCCCAACTTCGCATACACAGACCTCCCCATCGCCGACGCTTCCGTCACAGCCTCCAGACCCCCTCTGCGTCGCGCCTCATAAAGCCCCCACTCCACCAGCTTGCCCGCAATCCCGCGTCTCTGGAACGCCGGGTCGACAGTACACAGATCCAGCGCAAACACAGCCGGAGAATCCGACTCGGCAATGGCATTTACATACTCGAGCCGTTGCCGATGCAGACTGTCGTCCAGCTGGCAGAGATATTTCTGCTCCGTGGGATTTCCGGGGTAATAATCCTCCAGATTGGTGGACTCGGCAAGACTCGCGGCGGGCTTCTGCCCGCGCCCTTCAACAGCGGATGCCTGGACCCAGATGGCCACGCCGGCGATTTCCTCGCCTGATCCGTCGTCGCGGGGCACAGTCGCCTTTAGGAAGATTGTGTTGGGGTCGCCATTTCGGTCGCGGGTAGTGGATTCCCAGCGCTTGATTAGTCGCTCTGTGCCTTTGGAAGCTCCCTCTGGGGTGTCGAAACCGGGGTGGAAAGCGAGCCAGATGCCGTCCTGGGTTTGGTGGCCGAATGTTGCGGCGGCGATGGCGAAGAAGCGGGTGAAGTCAGCCGGGTTGGTGATTGCAGAGATAGTGACCGGGGGATTGGAGGACATGGTGATTTAGAATGTAGCTTGAGCTTTTTAAACGTTTCTTTGGGAGGAGTGTAAGGGAAAGGTGTCATGCTGGAGAAATGAAGAGAATCAAGTAGTTAGGCAACACGTGGAGTGGGAAGTGGGTCGCTTTCCCTATGACGCGGGGTGCTCCATAAGCGCAAACTGCTCTCGAAAAACAGCGTAACTCACCAATACAATCATAGACACTAAACTGATGGAAATTGAATACGGATGGCAATCTTCCGGGAGCCGGACAATGCTGCCTTGGCTAGGCAGACTAGCCCCCTGAGTTAACAAAGTGCGCTAACTCAAATTTCACTCCATTTCAACAGAAATCCGATCTCGAGACCGGTGAACCGGCTTCAACCTCGAGATGATGCTTATCGCTCCATTTCTCCTGCTATTTCTAGCTTACCAGAATGTTGTCGCCTCTGACGCACATTCCGAGCCCACAGAAACCGAGTGCAACAGCGATTCAGAGTGGATCCAGCCGATCGCCATCAATCTAGGGCTGGACGCAATGTTTGTCTATTTTCTATCAAGATTCCCTAAGAGCTCATTACTGACCATAATAGAACCGCTGCCTATGCCCACTCCGACACAAACATCTCTGTGCTGGCTGTCTTCTCCATCCACAACCAAGCCGTCAACCTTACCTCATACCAACACACCATACAGCACCTGCGCAAGCAGCATGTCAAAGAGTACAAAGACCCACCAGCCAAGTCCCCAAGAATCATCCATCTCGCCAGAGGTTTCTTGGAAGACATCAAGGTTGTTACGGATGTTCTAAGCGAAATGGCCTTGCAATACTGGAGTGAGATTGTGCTTCCAACGCTCGACGATTCGAATGAGCTCTATTGGTACCCAGTCTGGTTCTTCGCACGTGCAGCGACATATGGGTGTAGCCAGTTCTCGCGGTTTCTTTCCTTTGTAACAGAAAGAATCAATCCCACAGAGGACCGGCTATCGCTCGACTATATTGAAGCAGGATTCGTGCAGGCCCTCAAAACCGCCAGGGAAGTCGCGTATATCAACACGGGAATTAACATCACCTCCGCTATGATCATATACCCCGATTACCTAGACACCGCGGTCCAAGGCCGCATCTACAACGCTGCATACGACGCTGGTTTCAACCATCTCGCCCTGGGAACGCATACCGAGCGACAGATAGCAGAGAGATTCGGCAATACACTCCTCTTTAATAAGACCTATTCACCAGATCAAGAGAGCATATACGATCAGACCTGGGTAGATGACCAGCCAAACCTCATCCTCCTCCAGCAGGGCGCAGCGCACTTCGACATCCTCACGTCCGGAAGACATTGCTTGGTGAATCATCCACAGGATGGCCTCGGGTGTGAGGCTATCATACGCAGTCTCATGTTTGAATTCAGTAAAAGTAACCCCGACGTAAAGGAGGAAATAATAACGTCAAATTCGTTGCTCCGGCTTCGAAGGGAGATCATCACTGCGAGGGAAACCCTCACAAACCAGCGAAGAGAAAGTATACCTGGAGAGACCGATAGTGAGCAGCCCCAGGAGTGGCCGCTGGATCTAGATTCCTGGTGGTCAAGTGAGGACAAGAAGCGGCCGGTTTCATTACGCTGGGAGGAGATCGAGGCTGTGAATACACTTTATGCTGATGTGCTAGCAGAGAGTCTGGATCAGGTGCTGTTATGCTTACAAGGTTTGTCTTCCTCATTGGTGTTTTGTGAATATCGTGTAGCAGTTGCTGAAATGTCTAATGAACAGGAGCAACAAGCACACCAGACCCTGCTTCCTCGAAATCCGTCGACGGGGTGGTTATACTGGGCAGCTATTGCGATGGATCTCTTCTGCAACGAGCAATCAAAAAGTCAATGGGCGAGCACGTCCATATCTTTGGAGGCGCTGATGGGTGGTATGTGACATATATTGCGGAGCTTGGGGCTAGAGCTGCGCTGCGGACCCGGCAGCGGATTTCAAGAGCGATGGAAGCGGAGTGCCAAATGAGAGCCGAGTATTTCCATGACCTTGAGGATGAGGATAAATATTGGGGGGAGGATCCTCATGGGCAGTCGGATGAGGATGCTGAGCACGATGAGCTGTAGATTTCTTTCTGATGGAATTGATATCTACTAGAACCTTTAATCCTAGTCTCAAGGTTTGATGGGAATGTTTGCTTTATAATAACAACACATAGTTGTATATACCCATGCACCGATTGAATCTCGATTCGGAAATAATCTCTCAAAGCGTTTGTAAGCAAGTAGTGCAGTATTCGCAATTATGATTGCTTTTCCACCGAGGAAGATGCCTCGATGATCCGAATCCTAGGGATTGGAGGCCTCAAGCGTTTACACAGACTTAATAAGGTAGTTATCAATGTATTTGACGAGTGAACTGGTCCTATTTCTAGCTAGATGGGTTGGTATGACATGACGTGCTTTGCTTGCAAGCTTCAGCCAGTGCTCACCATTTGAGCAGCTTGTTGGAGACACCTGATTTCCCTCGCAACCACTACTGGACAGACTATCTGCAGATGTAAGAATAGACCGCTAGTGTCCGACTTGGAGAAGCTTCTCGCAGTGCGCTAGCCTCTAGCGCTTACTTCCCCTTCACCAAGATCCACATGCGGCTCGCACTGCAGCCCTGATTACAGATCAGTAATTACCTCACAGCTGACAAAGATGGAGGATTTCAAATAGCCCTAAAGCTGTTTGTATGAGAAAGGTGCATATAAAGATCTCTATTGAACGTGTTCAGGGTAACATAATAAACACACTCAACAGTTCGTGGAATCGGCTTCAAAATGAAGGTAACCTGGGTTAAGCTTCTTGCTCTGAACTGCCTGGTTCAGGTTGGTCAGGGTAATCCGGTTCCTGGAAGAAACGATTACCACGTCAAGCCATTTCATATCGACCTCTCGTCAAATGTTCCACGAATGCTGGACCAGGTACGACGCACGAAATTGCCTGATGAGCCTGTCTATGTCAACACTGGCACAGCGCAGGGTATTACTTTGAAGGATCTTAAGTCATTCCAGAAAGAATGGCTAACGAGCTTCGACTGGGGTCACGAGCAGCATAAGCTGAACAAGTAAGTGATGATTTTGATTTTGGATAGCTGCGACATGCTAATGCAAGTCTCAGGTTCAACCACTACACGGCTCAAATAGATGGCCTGACCGTTCATTTCATCCACCAGAAGAGCAAATCTCCAGACGCCATTCCGTTACTTCTTCTTCACGGCTGGCCTGGGTCATTTCTCGAGTTTGTGCCCATAATCAACGAACTCACCGAAGCCTCGACCACAGCAGCTGGCAAAAAGGTCTCCTTTGATGTAATCGTGCCCTCTCTCCCTGGATACGCCTTCTCTTCTGTTCCACCCATCGATTGGGTCAACGCAGACACAGCCCGTCTGTTCAATACTCTTGTCACAGAAGTTCTCGGCTACAGCACCTACGCTACCTTCGGCACCGACTGGGGCGCCGGTGTGGCATATAGTCTGTACGATCAGTTCAACACGACTGTTCGTGCGGCTCACCTGGCCTTCTTGCCGTTCTTTCCTCTGACCACGGAACAACTGGCCGCAGAAAATATCACCCTCTCATCCGAGCTGGAGGAATTCGAGCAGGCTAACACGGAGGAGTGGACCAATTCTGGAACAGGGTACTTTGTCGAACAGACTACAAAGGTTAGCCCTACTCCCTTCAGTGTGTTTCGAGATCGTCTTTGACAATAAACTCAATACAGCCCAACACAATCGGCCTTGCCCTCCACGACAATCCAGTCGGCCAACTCGCCTGGATTGGAGAGAAATTCCTTAACTGTAAGAAGCTTACCCAGCTGCACTGATCTAGCCAACCACTAACATATACAGGGTCCGACCCCAACGCCGGCCAGGCCCCCTCTGTCAACACGCACAACGAGATCCTGCGCAGCGTCTCCCTCTACTACCTTACCAAATCTTTCGCCACATCGGTACTGACGTACGCACAAAATCCCGCTGGGTTTGCCACGGTGTATACAAAGGCGAAGACCGACGCCCCGTTGCTGTTCAGTGCATTTAAGTATAACGTTGGCTTCTGGCCGCCTGCGGTTGTTGCGAAGGCGGGGAATCTGGTTTCTTATCATAGTAAGTCTGGAATATTCTCTATCTTTGAGCAGAAAGTGACTGATTGATGGCTGTAGACCATGAGTCAGGGGGCCATTTCCCGGGGATCGACAACCCTCCTGCTTTGCTCGCGGATCTACGTGAGATTGCCACTTTTTGGAAGCAATGAGGAATGAGCCTGGACAGAATTGACGACTAATTGGAGCTCTTTTTGTTGAGGCATGTTTAGTTAGCAGAGCTATGTAAAGTCTGCATAGAATCCAGGTGTAGGTTTTAGATTACACGACTATAAGAGACGGTAGAGAGGCACGAATAAAACTGTAGAACTAATACAATACTACAACCCCCCTAGCTTTCATCCATCAAACTCTTCAGATTGACCCTCAACAGAGCAGCAAGCAAGCCAATGATTCCTCAACTCTTCCCCAGATAAACCTCTTCCTAAGCATCAGTCTCATTATTCCCATTTAGAAGCCGCAAGCCTTTTAACTTAGAGTCTCGATGTTGAATTGTCTCTTCACTATAGGTCCGGCCAGTTACCACGTATGTCGGTCATGTTAATATATATATAAGCAAACTCTCATATACCATTACACCCACACAAACCCTCATTTAACCTCCGAATACACCTCCAACGCATCATGCAACTTCCCAAAAATCCCCCCATGCCACGCCCGCACCTCCTCCCATTCAATCTCCGGCAACGTCGCCCTCATCATCTTCAACCACGCCCCGACAATGAAATCCGCGTAACAAGCCGTCGCCCCCAACATGAACGGCCCGCTGCTATCCCGAATAAACAACTCTCCCAGCCCACCCAGCATCTCCCGGAACGAGTCCTTCACCTTCTCCCTCGCCTCACCCTCGAGCGCAAAGTCCTCCCAGCTAGAGATACCGGGCGCGCCAGCAGCTGTTGCGCGCCGGACGAATTCCTCCTTGACAGTCGACTCTGTCGCAGGGTCAAACGGAAATCCACCCGTCGTAAGCTGCACGTGCGCAGTGAATGCAGCATCAACAGTCACATTGAAGCGCGCATACTCCGGGTACTCCTTATCATTGCATTCCGACAGCGGAACCATGATATAGGGATGCTCAAAGACATAATCGATCTTCTGCTCCGGGAAGAGATCCCCGCCCACATCCGGGTAATTCTTCTGCAGGTGGACTGCGATATCGAAGGAATCACCGACACTCGAGTTTGTGTTGGCGTCCTCGATGATCGGCAGGGTGAAGAAGTCCGAGCCGTCGGCGAATTTCCGCACGGGAGGGACTTTGAGGCCCTTGCGGACTTTCTCGACGTCTGGGAGGCCGACCCATTTGGTGGTGTAGGGGAGGGTCTTGAAGTTGAGTGCTTGGCGGGTTTTCCATGGGTTGGGGGAGCAGCAGGTTTTCTCGACGGGGGGGCGGAGGCCGATGTCGTAGAAGAGGAGAGGGTTTGCTGGGGTCGGCATGGTCGATTATTCAATTGGTCAATTATCCAATTGGTTCAATGGGTTTAGTTGGAAGTGGTATTATAGGTTGGTGAAGGTGTTATTGGGAGGATGATGAGCTGATTGGAATGCGGGGTTGGACCCAAGAGGTACCGAGGCACATGACTTGATTCCATGGACCCTAATCGGAGATCTTTATGCTTAATTTAGTCTTTAGAGTTGTTCCCCGACCATTTATAGTCCCTTCTACGAAGTAGAACTTGAGGCTTGGAGGATAAAACACCAGAGCCACCGCAAATGTCCATCACTGTTGACTTCAAATCCAGAAGAAAAAAAGAAAGGGAAGAGCAAAAAATGACCGAGACGGGACTCGAACCCGCAACCTTCTGTGGTTATCACCACCGAAAACAGACGCCCTACCATTGGGCCACCCGGCCTGGATGCTGAACTTTTCACATTTCTGCACTTATAGCCCATGGAGAAAAATATAAATCTCAGCAAGTGAACTCAATAGCAAGAACTCCAGATTCAAGACCGACGAATCTTAGAGTTGATGAGAAAACAGAAAGAAATCCAACATTGAGAACAAATAGTACTTTCCATGTTCGGCATTCGCCCCTTCCAAGGTTTCGGGTTTGCGCCCTTTGGGCAGGGGCGACTGACTTTTAGTATTTGTCTTTCAAGCCTTAACCGAACACCGAGCAATGTACATAATCTCCCGATTTGATACTTTGGCAGATGTTTGACACTTCACTCCGCGGAATTGCGGTATAGACTCGCTGCCTTGGCGATATAGATGATCTGGGCGGGTGGAATCATTGCTTTTTCTGACACGTCAATCTGCTGCAAGTTTGTCTACCCAATTATTCGCGTTTGTTTCCTACAAAAGAGCTTTTTATCCGTACCCAGACTGTCTTGAACCACTTGTTTCTTCCTTTCCAGCAGCAATCAAATCGGGTACAAATGTCATCTTCTACGAAACTCTCTGAGCCCTCCTATGTCTCAGGACCGAATGGCCGGGGGACCGTCGAGCTCCTATGGAGCTGTTCAGTCACCTTTGGGCTCTGTATTTGGACTGTGGTCCACCCAAATATTATCCCTTGGCATACATTCCGGGATCAGATGTTCTATAAGCTCAGCTGGATGATTCTCGCTGTCCTGTTTCCCGAGATTTTCGTTGGCATTGCATTGAGACAACTACTGGAGGCGCGCGAGATACTCATCTGCTGGAAGCAGCACATTGAACCCCCAGAAGCCAAGGAGTGGCTGGGACTTCCGGGCGCGTTCTTTGCTGCAATGGGCGGGTTTGTGATAGTGCCACCACGAACTACCCAAAGTCCGCTCAACCAAGAAGCCGACACATCGACAAAGTTTGTCACAACCCTCCGGACTAGTGGCTTTTGCAAGCTCCTTGAAAGCGGACTACTCAATGATCTGATCAAGCGGCGCACACTGACCGAGGCTTCATTTCTGAGGCGCAATATCACCGATAAAGGCAAGGCTGATAGCGTGGCGAAGTTTCTCCTCTGTCTGCAGATAACCTGGATGTGCATCCAATGCCTAGGACGGGTACTCAGTGGCCTTCCTATTACCCTTCTTGAGGGCCATGTGCTGATTCAGATCTTTTTCGCCGTTTGCGCACACGTCTGCTGGTGGTACAAACCACTAGACGTGTCCGAGCCCTTCCCGCTCCCGCTGGAGGATATCTTGGAAGAGTCTCCAGATTACATCCGCGTCGGCCCTGGGCGAGAAGACATACACACTCAATGCGACCTCTTGACAGCTGAGGTTAGTGTGGGTGGTTTTTTCCGTATGCTCTTCCACGCCGCATACGACATTTTATCCCACCACAGCCACAAGGCCGAGTTCCTTGCAGCGCTTCTAGGGATGCTCAACGGCGGCCTGCACCTCGTTGCATGGAATTACCATTTCCCGTCTGATACAGAGCGGCTGTTATGGCGTATCTCGTGTCTAAGTGCTGGCGGTTTACCACCCATCGTCTTTCTCTTGGTTGGACGCCTCTCTGTGGAAGAGCTAGTTGTAAGAGCAACTCTAAACGCGTTCCTACCGGCAGGAGACATTAGTAACTGGCGGATTCTCTGGAATGAATTATCAACATTGGTCACGGATGCCGCAGGGGATGGGACATCGTGGCCTGCTTTTGTTCCCAGGCGGGCTCGGCTTCACATAGGGATTCTTACAATTGTGGCAACGGCATGGTACATACTATGCATGCTCTATCTGACGATTGAGCCATTTCTCAGCGTGAGAAGCTTGCCAAAGGGCGCTTACACCACTGTGGAGTGGACGGACTTCCTTCCGCATTATTGACTCCCTCCCTCTTCGCCAACCATGCATACAGCTGCAAAGCGTATACCGCCGCCTGGCAAAGAGCCGCGACTGGCGAAGGCTCTTTCAGAGGCTAGATACTGCTGCGCTTGCAACGAATCATGAGCGGACTCTTCGTATCGTGGTGCCACCGATATATATCCATTAACAAGCGACGTATAGCCCTCTCAGCTCACGCAATCTGGAGAGTCAAGAGGCTCTTGTAGCAAAATTTCTCGTCTTCGATATTGATCAATATCTAAATAAACCAAATTTGAGAAAATATCATTTCGATTCGCATCTTGAAAGTCGGAGAAGGAACTATGGGATTCAGCGGCCCGTAGCGCCAAGACACTTCGTGCCCTAATTTCTCTCAACAACTGGATTCGATGAGAGATATCACCAGTGTCATAGATCAGTAATTACTTACACAGATAACAAAGCTAACATATGGAGAGGCGCTGATTAGCTCTCTTAGTAATGGATACAGCATTTCCCAGCGCCCGAATAAATCCTGGGTTGTTGATGTTTGCTCTAGGTTATATAGTAAAGCTTCACAGCTAGCTTTATTACTTTAGATTATATAACCTAAAACAGCAAGGTTATTTTATGATTCGGCCGGATGGCCCAATGGTAGGGCGTCTGTTTTCGGTTAAGATTTCCACAGAAGATTGCGGGTTCGAGTCCCGTTTCGGTCATGTTTTTTTTCTTCGATCATCATTTTTTTTAGCCTGTTGCTGGCGTACATCAAGAGACACAGTACATGTGTATCACTGTTCGAAGCTACATCGTATAGTTACCTAAGTGGTACCAACTACCCAGTCGTTTCTAAACATAGTCCTGTCCCATGAAATATGCTTAATGCCATAGAACCTGAACTTTCTGCCAGAAAAGCCCCAACTGCCACACTCAACCCATGGGAGCATGCACCCCAAGCCACGCATCCAGAACCCCCGTCGCCGGATACTCCGTCTTCCCTATATTCAACAGCAACCCTACATGCCCCTCAAACCACTCCCCCTCGAAAACCCTTAATTCAGCCTCCGTCCCCGCCGCCTCAAGCGCAGCTACAAACTCAACCGCCTGCCGCACCCCACTCCGTCTCTGCACATGCAGGAACAGAAACGCCCCGGCATTGGGCGCCCGCGCATGATACGTCGGCGACACCCTATTCAACCGCTTCGGATCAGTCCCCAACGCAAAGGTCTGGTTCTCTGCAATCGGGCCGGGACTATCTGTTATCTCTGCAAAAGCGTTGTAGTTTGACCCGTCGAGGGCGACCACGCCGCGGACGGTGGAGATTGGGATTCCGGCATGCCCTAGGTACGAGGCGTCTGTGCCGAGCAGGGCAGCGACATGTGCGCCCGAGCTATGGCCCATGAGGATGACCTTTTCGGCGTCGAAGGCCAGATTCTCTGCATTGCGAACGAGATAGCCTATTGCGTCTGCGACTTCCTGGACCTGCTCCTCCACTGTGACGGAGGGGAGGAGGCTGAAGTTTACGGTTGCGAAGGCGTAGCCCTGGTTTGTGAGATGAGACACCTTCGCAGAGCCGATCGAGTCGAGGTATGTTCCGGCGCGCCAGCTGCCGCCGTGGATGTAGATGATGATTGGTGGTTTGCTAGTTAGACTGGGCTTCCAGTAGCGGAGGTATTGGGTGTCTTTTTCTCCGTAGGTGTAGTCTGTGCCGCCGGTGGGGACATCTGCGTGCATGTCGGCCATGAGGTCGACGACTCGGGAGGGATCGATGACTTCCGCTGTTGGGAGGAGGATGTCGAGGCCAGTGATTTCTTGCCCTCGGGCTGCGATGGCGGCGGGGGATAGAGTATGTTTGACAACATTTGTGGTGGATGGACTAGAAGAGTTCGTATCGGAAGACATTTTGTTGTTGAGGGTGTGTATCTTGGGTTGATGTGGCGGCCTGTGGGCTTTGTGCTATCGCTTTGCAGTGGTAGGCGCCTACGCAATTACGCAATCCAACCGGATATGACGTTCAACTTGTATACCTAGTGTAGGTATGCATTATTTTGTGTACGGGATTGAGAGCCATTGGGCCTGTTACAGCCTTAGCTATTATGGGTTTGTTGCAATTCTTTCTACCTGTCGCCTTGTTAAACGATGCGGAGAGAGTGACTGCTCTCGGGGCCTATTGGCAATTCTAGAGCCAGGGCTTGGAAATGCGCATACGTATACCCACGCATATTCTTACTTACAGGGTAGTCGTTTAGTGTTGAGGTCCCTTGAAATGCTCTTGATTGCATTCGACACACCAATCGGCTCTAACCTGGTAGCAGCTCAATGCCTTGATCACTATCATTGAAATCTGCTAGTACATCGAAGTCTTCGCAGCCCTAACTTCTACCCTACATGGAATATCTAAAATGCAAATTCTCCAAGTCCGTCTTATCCTGCATTCCCAACCGCTGCCCCATGGCCTTCTGCTCTTCCACCGACAATCCCTCCTCAGCCGCCAGTTTGTCGCGTCTCCGATTCTCGTACATGTACCAAAGCCGCCAGGCGATAATAAGTACAACCTCAGCCCCAAAGCAGACACAGCATGTGATCGTTCCAGGGATATACCGCGGCGCATCCTTTGTTTGAAAAACCTGTGCGCCGATCATGTTGCCCACGCAGTAGGAGATTAGAGTTAGGGCGGAGACGACGGTGCGTTTGGTTTTGCCGGCGACGTTGGATGTTACTGTCGTATCTGTTAGTGATGTTTGTTCTTCTTAAAGAGCCATGTCTGTTCTGAGGGAGCCTACTCAAACTCCAGCCCAGAAACAGGGCAAGTGAAAACACCACTGTCATGTCGAACATCCCCCACTTCACCCACTTGTGCTCCGGGGTGTTGGGAAGGAGGGACATGACGAGCATGCCGACGCAGGGGAGGATGCAGGAGATGATCATGATCCACATGCGCTGGTTTTGGAATTTGCGGAGGTAGATGGCGACGGCAATGAAGACTACGACGTACATTCCTGTAGTTGCTGGTGAGTATGTACTCGGTAGAAATATTGTTTGATAACGCACCATTTCGAGGAAGTCCATAAAGCATGGATCCCCACTCGTCGAACCCAAAGGTTTGGTACATCAGAGAGCTAAAGGCTGTGATGCCGCTGCATTTAGGTGTTAGCAGAGATCTTTTCTGCCAGGTCAGGTGTGACTGTACCCATTCGGAATGCACGCAAACATGGTGTTGAAGAACCCAAAGTACACCTGCGGGTCCCTGAAGCATTCACGGAATTGAGCCCAAGACCATTTCTTGCCCTCTGTGTCCTCGGCCATTTGGTTCATGATAATGCGGGCGGATCTATCTTCTGTTAGTAACCCTGAGTTACTAAGGCCCATCGTTACATACGCCATTCGCTTTTCCTCTTCGTTTAACCACTTAACCTCATGCGGCGACCCGAGAATAAACCACGAAAAGACCGCTCCCAAGAGTGTAAGCCCACCCAAGAACAGCGAGATGCAGCGCCAAGGGTCTATGCCGCCCACCTTTGTAACGTGTCGCGCGATCCCATACAGCATCAAGTTACAGACAATGGAGAAGAAGCCCTGGGATGACTGCCAGAATAGGGATCGGTTCGCGTGTTCTTCGGTTCGGTACCAGGCTCCGGTAATCATCAGGAATCCGGGGGTGATGTTGCATTCGAAGAAGCCTTGGAGGGCGCGGAGGGCCATGAGCTGGGACCAATTATTGCATGCGCTGATGCAGAGTAGACAGATTGCTGTATATGAAGTCAGCT
This sequence comes from Aspergillus karnatakaensis, assembly GCF_047715665.1. Lineage (NCBI taxonomy): Eukaryota > Fungi > Ascomycota > Eurotiomycetes > Eurotiales > Aspergillaceae > Aspergillus > Aspergillus karnatakaensis. The sequence goes on along the minus strand of NW_027395713.1, from coordinate 856,814 downwards.
TATCGTCCTTGGTGAATTTCACAACCCGGGAGAGGAAGACGACTTACACCATCCGACCATGTATAGAGTAAGCACTCGACCCATGTTATATTTCTGTAGCAGCCACGTCGAAGGAAACTCGCCGACTAAGTAGGTGATATAAAAGCTGCTCAGAATTAGCAAGAAAGGTTATACAAACTCCTGAAAAGGACATACATTGTGGTCAGCCATTGGTATTGTTGCCCGTAAAGACCTAGGTCCGTGCTCATCCCAAAGAGCTATGCATTGTCAGGTGAGTGTGTGTATTGCTTAGGGCTTTGTCGATACTTACAGCCTGGATACTGATTGACGTCTTGTCCGTTTGTTGGATTCCGTAGCAGAAGAACCTGAAGATATGCTTAGCGGCGGTCATGCAGTCTTGACAAGAGACAGGGACAAACATCATGGGGATCAAGTAGGCGTCAATCTTTCGTAATAGCCTTTTATACTGCGCATCTGTATACTCTGTACAACGTTCGTCAGATTGGTCGATCTTGTCCGGGTCCATGAGGTGGAATACCAGAGCCAACCATCTCACCTAAACCAGTACTTGTGACACGCTGCAGCTCATCTTGAGCCCCATCTTTCAGGTCGACAGAGTCTTTCTCCAGATCAAGGTGTGCCGGAGTCGCATTGACTTGGGAGTCGGCCATCATGATGCACAAGCTGTAAGATGGTGATCTGCAACTGCTCTCAAGAGCAAGCAGTAGCTATAAGAGATATAGAATCCTCTTGCTATCAATCCTGTCAAACTCAGGGGAAGATACTGATATCTTCTGCTATCAGAAAGAGTTTCTTGACGATCTATACAGAGTCGTGCATCCGAAGCATGTTGGAACGTGCTCATCGGAAATGAGCGACCTGGAACTCCAAGCCCACGGACATTCCCGGGTGCAGCGGTATCAACTCCGTATCGCAGCTTCTCCAGCGCCTGATAAGCTTATCCCCGCACCGAAACAGTACATAAAACTGCCGAGAAATAGTCAGAGGGACTAGATTCCAGCAATCATGGCCCCGATTCCAGTGCCCAACGCTACTACGCCCTTCTGGCGGACCCAGCTCCACGAGCTTGACAGCCACCGCACTACCCCGGATCTACCTAAAGAATGCGACATTGTAATCATTGGCGCCGGGTTTGCGGGGGCGGCGCTTGCGTATTATCTTCACGAGGATAACCCAGCCCCACCGTCCGTGGTCATTCTCGAGGCTCGGGAGGCCTGCTCTGGGGCAACCGGTCGCAATGGTAAGACTTGATGTCCTAAAGACGAGTGGACCTACAGCTAAGCTGCGTATAGGTGGCCATATGAAGCCAGACGTTTATTACAACGTCCCAAAATACATCAAAAAATACGGCGTCCGCGCGGCCGTGGATGTTGCCCGGTTCGAAGCATCACAGGTCCACGCCGTCAAAGAGCTGGTCGAGAAAGAGAAAATCGACTGCGACTTCGTCCTCACTAGGGCATGCGATGCAACTTTGGATCCACAGCTAGCTAGAGACACTCATCAGGCGTTTACAGAGCTGCGGAACTCCGGGGTTGCTGACCTCAAGGATGTTTTCTATGCACATGGCAAAGATGCCGAACAGGTATGAAATTAACTACCTTGCCTTACAGGCAATATCTGACTGTACCCTCAGTTATCTGGTGTCAAAGGCGCTCTATCCTGCTTCACATTCACGGCAGGCCACGTGTGGCCCTACAAAATGGTAATGCACCTGCTCCAAACAGCCGTGATGAAAGGCGCAAACCTCCAAACCCACACCCCCGTCACCAATGTCTCAGAGACCCCTTTACCAGACGGACGCTGGCTCGTGCAAACAGCCCGGGGCCCCATCAAAGCACGGAAAGTTCTATTCGCAACGAATGGATATACCGCACACCTCGCGCCACAGTTCCATAACCACATCGTCCCTGTTCGGGGCATATGCAGTCGGATCACAGTTCCTCAAGATCGGAAGCTGCCGTTTCTGCCGTATACGTATAGTATCCGGTATGGTGCCGGGATGTATGATTATTTGATCCCCAGACCAGACGGGAGTATAATTGTTGGCGGGGCGAAGCCGAATTTCTGGAGTGATCGGTCGCATTGGTATAATGTGTCTGATGATAGTAAGCTTATTGAGCCTGCTGTCTCCCATTTTGATGGATTGATGCAGAGGACATTTGCCGGGTGGGAGGATAGTGGTGCGGAGACAGATAGGGTTTGGACGGGGAGTGAGTATAGTCAAACCTCTTTTTATACTCCTACTGATGCTTGGATTAGTTATGGGCTGGACGTCGGATTTCATGCCCTATGTGGGTGAGGTGCCTGGGAAGCCGAACCAGATGATCCTGGCGGGATTCTCGGGTCATGGGATGCCATTGATTCTGCTTTCGGCGAAGGCGATTGTTCAGATGGTGAGACATGGGCTGGCGTTTGAGGAGACTGGCGTTCCTGAGATATTCCGTGCCACCAAAGAGCGGCTGCAGTCCACCAAGAATGAGATCTTAGGGACGCATGGCAATGCTAAACTATGAGTACCCTATATCTAATATGAACGTATGAAATGCACCATTGCAATAAACTATAATTCGTAGCCCGTCATATATCTGCGGTTCTTTCCTTTATTGTCCAAGAAAAAAATCTCCATATCTAGCCCTTGAACCCTACAATCCCGTCCGCCAACGCCGGCAGATCCCCAGCTATAACATCCATCTCCTTGAATATATCCAAGCACGGCTCCTTCTCCCAGACCGACACCCAAGCCCCCTTGAACCTAACCAGATATTAGCCCCATCAATCTCCGAGGTAAAAGACGACAACTCACCCACACTGCCTCGCCCCCGCCGCATCCCACATATGCCCAGCCGCAAACCAAATCTCCCTCTCCCCGCTTGGAAACTTGTCTAGAATGTACTCATAAGCCCTAGGCAATGGCTTCCCAACCCCAATATCATCACAGCTCACAAAATCCTCATCCGGAAACTCCAACCCCGCAGCATCAAGATACCCCTTCACCCGCTCTACATCCCCGGCCGTGAGACACCAGACCCTGAACCCTCCCTCTCGTAGTTTCGCAAAGCACTCCGCCACCCCAGGTCTAGGTTTGAGTTCTCGATACGCAGAGAGCACAAATTCTCGATCCTCGTCGCTCGCGAAGGAGCGCGGGTCCGTGATACCAGCCTGCCAGAGAGTGCGGTAGAAGACCGATCGAAACACGTCAAAGACTTTGACGTAGCCCCCTGAGAGGCTTAGATAGGTATATTCTTTCTCGGCGGCTTCCATCCAGGCGTAGCCGAAGATACGGGAGCCGATGTTCTGTTCGCGGAGGCGGGGACCCAGGCGAGTCTCTAGCGCGACGAAGAAGTTCTCGTAGGAGATGAGCGTTCCTGGGTTATGGGTTAGTTGAGGAGTTGAGGCTTTTTGGGGCTGAGAGGTAGTTTGACGTACCGACGACGTCGAAAACGACGTGTTTGTTCTGTGGTGAGGCCATGGTTGATGTTGTTTGCTAGAGAGTGAAGCTTGGAGCTCTGGATATTCTAGGTGTAGGTAATAACGTCATATCTTATCAGATACCAGATATAACTGTATTTCGGTATCGGATGGAAGAGTTGGAGAGTTGGAGTAGGGTTGCGGGTGATGTCGGCCGTCAGCGAGAAATAGCCCACCGTGCGCGGAGAAAGCCTAAGTCGATAAGCCAAGGGGTGTTTATGTAAAACTGAAACGGCATTATCTTTGGAGTAATTGAGAGGAAATGTGGGGTTGGGGTTGTCTTCGGCAGCGAGTTGGGGAGATGCTGAGGTTCCCGAGGTCGGCAATGTCCATTGTCCAAACTCGGTCAGAGATTGAGATATCTTTGTCTGGCAAATCTAGCACCGGTATGTGGTAAGATTGTCTAGTAATGTAATACCACAGAAGTATCTAGTGAAAGAACTTCAACAGAGAGTCAACGGTGTCCCCAATACCCTCCTGCAGAGAGCGAAACTCCACCCCCAATAAATTCCTGGCTTTGCTATTATCATAGCCGTAGCATTCCTCCGGAAAATCATCAATTGGTTTGTTAGGGAGCCGCGAAGCAAATTGCGGGTGTGTCGCTCGGATCGCATCCACAATTCTTTTATTTGAGCAGTGCCCGGCTGTCACAAAGACACGATGTCCACCGGCAGCTGGGACCTCAAGAGCTCTTATGTGAGCAAGAGCGAGGTCTCGAACATCTACCCAGAGGAATGTTCCTGTAGGTGGCAGTTCACCTTCGCCATGCTTTCCCTGTATGAAGTCGCGAATTCTCTGGTTCGAGGTATTGAGCCCGCCCAAGTCCCCTAAACTCTCCACGGCTGGTCCGTACACAAGCGGTGGGTTAATCGTGACGAGGTCAAAGGCGGGTGTTTCGTTTTCGACAAAATTCCAGGCCGCCTTTTCAGCGAGTGTCTACGTAAAGAAATAGTGAGACCGAGCATCGGGAACATAGGTTTTGTTGCTGACCTTGCTGCCCCGATATGTCAGAGAAGAATCGGCGATGGCATCGTCCCATGTCACTGGGTTCCAGGATATCTCATCATAGACCTTAGGGGGAGAAGCCGTGTTGACAATCGCAGCAAATGAGGAGGTAATAACAACACGTTTGACGTTCGGCGCGTAGGTCTTGATTGCCTTCAATATGCCAACGGTGCCTTCGATAGCTGGGTTCAGGAGGTCCTTCACTGGGTCTGTGAATGTGTCAGGGAATGGGGAGGCTGTGTGTATCACGTAGTCAAATGGAGGAGCTGCCTGCACGGCCTGATGCACTTTATTGTTAGGATCTCATCCACAAAGTGCCTTCTCATCACCTACCACATCGAAAGCTCCCTTTGCAGCGATATCTTTGACCACAACATAAGAAAGCTTAGTGGTGCTGCGATGAGACGAAAGCATCTTTTCACCCTTCCCAGACGATCGTACAGTGGTGGTAACAAAGTACCTATACGGCTATTAGCCGTCTTTCAGTACTTGTATTCACCCAGGTCAAACGTACCCGCGTTCTAATAGAGTATTCAAGATGTGCGATGCTACGAAGCCACTGCCACCTGGTAAGAGTCAGCATACCGTGTAGGCTAGCTCCAAGTACACGCCATGTCCTACCGGTGAGAAGAACACGCGCCATGCTTAGATTTCGTATCTGAAGGGAGCAAGTTTTGCCTGGTGTGTGGATGATTGATGCTGGCATTTTCTAGTAACGCTCAACTAATTTGGATATTGGATACGAAGGTATAGACCTTCGGCTAGGAGCGCTGGTGGGAGCGCCGCGTTCGGCAAAAAGCGACACTAGAGCGGGGTCTATAAATTGTGCCTAAGTCACCCAGAAAGCCAACGCGTGTTGGAGTGGGACGTTATGGTAGTTGTTCGCTGGGGAATATTTCTACGGGCATGATGGCCCAGTCAGCCCCCCATTGTAGGAAATCCATGTCGTCGCCGAGCACATGGTCGAGAAAAAATGAGTCTCCCTCAAAGCCAAAATCTTCTAAACCAGGGCCAGTCATCGTTGCGGGGCGGTCCGAAAATAACAGAGCGTTGATTTCCTCCGCTATCGTGGGGTCGTAGATAGACGCGGGGGCACCTGAAAAGGCCAAGGAGACTTTCTGAACGAGCGGATTGAGTTTATTCACACACTCTGTGGCTTCATTCCATCGCTCGCCAATGGCACCTAACAACTGCAGGCATTGAGGAATATGGGTCTGCACCATATTCCGGGCATCGGAAATAAGGTGAGGATAATCCCGAGCGCACCACGATGCGTCCAAAGCTATAATCGCTGTCTCGAACAAGATATGAACGCCATGCCAGGGGTAAAATAGTCTTCGACGACTCTCTTGCCCAACGTAGTCGTCAATGAGTTTCTAACATCAGGTTAGCGGCATTTAGAAGTGATCTGTGTGTAAGCCTTACTCGCGATGATCGTAAAACAATATCCCAATCCTGTGGGGACTTGGTACGTAGACGCGGTGTGGGTCGATATATCCTAGCGATTAGGTGATGTAATTGAACATGTTTGAACTCCAGCATGTTGTACGGAGTATACGATTGGGCCTCTGCGTACCAGGCTTCTAACCGCCCACTGATGTCGTTAAGCCACTCCTCTACCGAAGCAAAGCCGAAGATAAGGAGTTCCTCCTCCAGATACAATACCCGGTGCACCTCGGTTTCCAGCATGCGATACCGATATATATGATTGGCAGATGATTTCTTTTTGAGATCGTCCGCCGTAAAGAGTGGGTTGCTTATTTCCGGTGCAGGATCATCTAGCTGTAGATGTGAGCGCTACCCGCATCGGGCGTACGGTGACTGATACCTTGATAGTGATTGCCTCCTCTGGGAATGACAGAGGAAGCCTGAGATTGGTACACAATGACCTTTCCATTCCGTATGTGACCCAAAATAATCCTGTCCGTAGTGTTTTCTGTTCTGCGTCAAGCGCCTCTGAGCATTCTCTGTACAACCCAAGGCTCAGTACAATGCGAACAGCATTGGAAATGCATGTCCAGTTATCGACCAGTTCCGGACACATGTGCGCAAAGTGGGCGAGCAACAGAGAGATTTGCAGCTCCATCATCTCGTTGTAGCCTTCTAGAAGCTGCAGGTGTTTTAAGGCGGACTTGTAGAAGGAATCGCATGCCTCCCTGGCCTGCGTCTCGGCTTTCCATGTCAAGGTGCTGGCCGAGATAGCTAATACGATAAATAATACAAAAAACTCAAAATGACCCGCACCTGCTGATTCCGGAAGACTGGTGGCCATAGAGGTGTCATAATCGCTTAGAGATTCTCTTTGAAACTGTTCTAGCGTCTGCTCCAACATATCTGCGGAAATGATTGGGTACTGAGGTAGATGAGTGTCCGTGTAATTGCGTACCATCCGCTCCAGTGCGGAGTGCGGCACACTACCAAGGTTAATCAAGCTGGCTTTACCCGCGGTTCTGTGTCGACCCCGAGATTCCTCGTGGAAGGAAGTTTCGCCAGACTGAGTATTTGTCATACTTGTTGCTCGTGGACTTGGGGAGATTGCCAGTGGTGGGCATGATGGGCGTAAGAATAAGGCTGACGAGAGCTTCGACGGCAGATATGACCGTCTCTCAGGAGTCCCAAATGCAATGTTCGCCTGCGCAATGGTGCGTGCCGTCGAGTAAGGCAGATTCTGGGGAGCCGATTGGAAGGCAAGCAATTGCGCCTCTAGTTGAGCTACGCGAGCCTCGAGAGATTTGACCAGACTTCTTGGGACTGCTTGCTTGGTCGATGGATCGTAACCTAGACACGGTTTGTTTGCTAAGGCGCAGGACGTGCATTGTGGAAACTTAAAGTCACACTATTTGTATAAGTAGGTGCTCCGCTCAGCGACGGGTGGGCAGGTAGGTAGTTACCTTGGTCTTCCGCTGCCGACAGCGAGTGCAGACTTTAGTGGAGCGGCGCTGTGATCTATGCATATCGCCGTCTGAGGAGCAACCAGACGATCGATCAGACTCAAGAGAGGGTAGTGTAGGTAGTTACGGCAGAGAGATGGGGAGAAAGATGGGGAGCAGCCGCGGAGAACGAGGCCAGTCACGTGCTGGCTGCCTTCTCCACAGATCCAGCCTGTTTCGTTTCTTGCTTTCACTCTCTACTCTACTAATCATGCTTCAAACATGCACTCGCTGTCGCACTCGACGCATCAAGGTATTGACCTGCTCAGAACCTTTTCCCCTACATTACTAACGCCCTGTAGTGCGACTCTCGCCTCCCGGCTTGTGCCAACTGTGCGAGGAATGACTTGGAGTGCACCTTTCATGACACGGCCTTGCAAGAAGACATTCCTAGAAGTTACATCGAGTCGCTAAATAAACGTATCGACCATTTGACATCTCAACTAGCGCTACATAGAACGGATATACCCTCATTGTAACTAATAAGCATGATCTTCCTATTGTTTCTGCAGACTGACCTATTTGTTTGTAGTGAGACCCAACATGCTGAGAGGCTACCCCGTCAATCTTTGCATATCCTGGCCCCTGCGAAGCCTGGATCCGAACTGCACCTGGACCTCTCAGTGCTCTCATGCATAGCTCGTGTTGTTTTTGAGGCCCTTCCGGTTCCACAAACAATTCCGCAGTCCGGAAAAGAGTTATTAGAGGATGAGGATCTCCCAAGGCCAAACATTCCTCCCCCAAACAGATCGCAGCTGGTTCCAAGTATAATGAGATTCCTTCTCCGTCGTTATGGGCGCTGTATTAAGCCACGTTACGATATTCAGGTGCCCGACCTCATCGACACCGATGGTGGAAGCTTTGCAAGATTATCCGAGCCACACAAGTTCAAGGTTCTGATGGCCTGTGCAATCGCCGCTGCTCGCGAGGCCTATAAATATCCTGATTGGCGTCCATTTGCCGAGATTTGTCGTGACTGGGCCAATGAGCTGCTTACACCCATTCTCTGTGCCGGAGATACGGACACCCTGGTGGCCATCACCCTCCTCCTCGTCTATGAACTGGCGGATCCCAGAAGAGGAATCGTTTGGGAGCTGCTAGATCTCGCTGCACGAACATGCCTGCAGCTTGGGTGGCATCAGACCAGTCATGGCTCCAGCTCTAAAAAAACAGTTGAACACAACGTCGATACTATGAGCCACACGAGCCTCTATAGTCAGGGGGAAATTAACTTGATGTTGGTCTTGAGAGATATTGCGAGGTAAGATGTAGCGACCTTGTCATAATGTTCCATGCTCACGGCAGCAGCTCTCTACAGACAGTTTTCAATCGACCAAACATGCTCAGACACCTCAATCTACCACACAGGGCACCACAAGAACGTCTGATAGAGCTGCACATACGGACCTCGGACCTAATATACGGAGCGGGTCGCCTATGTGAAATAAAGGCCTGCCCCTGTGTGGGAGAAGCGTCCATATTGATGGGCCTTCTCGAAAGTGTTGACCGTTCCCATCTAGTAGTCAAAGAGACATGGCTCTTATACCTACCACTTTGTCTCAAGCATAGGCAGTGTGTACACTGTTTCCAGGAGCCTGGTGAGCCCACTGCGAGAGGGATGACATGGCTCCGGAGGAACTTGATGAAGTCAGCCTCTGAGCTGATTGCTGAAGTACACCGAGATGCCACTTTGACAGAAGGGTTTACTCCTCCTATCATAGCGAGCGCCCGGTCGCTCATCGCTGGGCTTGCCATTACAACAGGAATTTTCAAAGAATGGATTGTCCTTGGTCCACACGTTCGCGATATCATTCTCTGTACGGAAATATTGACTATGTTCGCACCCCATTGGTGCGGCGGCCAAGGCTATCTCAGAGTTTGGAGAACATTACTGGACCATATCCAATTTGGTTCGCTCCAGCTGAGGTGATCACCCTTCAGGCACCTCCCTCACAATGAATCAATATCACCATATTATCAGATTAATATAGTGCGCACAGGAGGCGACAGACTAGGTTTTCCGAAAGATACCTCAGCCTGCAAGGCCTTAAGGTCCATAATTATTGTACTGAGTGTTTCCATCCTCTCGATACCGCGTGCGCCTGGTGGTGTTGAACGACAAATGGAGACAGGGGTTCCTTCCTCATCCGAGAGCCACGCTCTGATTATTTCCACACTGCCCTCTTTATCCTTGCTCAACACCTTGATTCGCTCAAGGCGGGTGAACGAGTTTATTGAAGGATGGTCGCGGATCTCACTAGGAACTTCTGGTGACCAAAGATGGTTGGTGTGGAATGTTGTCTGGCTCCCCGGCTCCGGGAAGATAGGTGCTAGTCCCCGTGGCGTACATTCAATCGTTGCGATCTTTCCACTCTTATCGCCGATCATTAGGTTCACACAAGATGCTAGACCCTTCGTCTCCAATATCGCCAATGCCTCGTCGAACGAACCGCACTCCAAAACCCTGCGCATAGCGAGGTGCACTGGTAGTTGAACCTTCGAGACCGTGCCACAGCGGATGGCATTCATGCAAATGCCGACTCCGGCCTCATTGAAGCCAAATTTTGCGACAATTCCGGCCTCCCCCATCATACGGATCCGTGGCTTGCCATTCTTTGATATGTCGAAAAACGCTGTGGACGTGCCGGCCTCGCCCACCCAGTCCCAATTTTGAGCCAAGAACACCGACTTCTCAGATGCGTTGGGGCTATTATTGGTTGTGATGATCGATGTGCAACCGTCAGAGTAGTTCGTCAATGATATTTCGCTCCGCAGGTTGAGAGCAAGGATATCTAGAAAGTCGACTCCCGCGCCAGCAGCAATCCCTTTCATCTCCTCGACGAGGTCAGGCTCATTTTGCTCAAGAGCTGGAAGATATGTCGCTGCTCGAGTCTTTGACTCGTTCCAATCTGCTCCGGCTGTTTCAAGGAAGAGCTTTTCGTAGTTCTTCATGCATTGTTTGATCCGCTGTGAAATTTGAAGGCCATGAGCAAGGCCGATCTCCCATGGTGCTCCGCTAGCAACGACCTCAGGCACACCGTTCCACCACGTAACCCTTGCGAGTCTTTGTCTGAGGACATTACGAATGTTCGACAATCAAGAGTTAAAAAAGAAAGGGGGAAAAAAGGAAAAAAAAGGAAAATAACGTTTTACACTGGCTTTGGCGGAGAGGTAAGATCATATTTATGATACACTTGAAGCCCCATCAGCCGCAGGCCATTGGTGCAAAGGACGGATATTGGCGAGCGTTGGTTCCCTTCTTTACGGAGAAACCCGGTACACTACTAGGACAATAGGGAAGATATGAGACACTACCTTACGGGACTCTACGAGTCTGAGTTTGATGTGACGCCTTTGAGAATGAGGAGCCGCCCCCCCTCGTTGCGGATGACCTTGCCGTCCATGAAAGCACCCGCTTTACTGATTAGCCACAGTGCACACCCAACCATATCCTCCTCATTCCCTGGCCTCTTCGCTGGGGTCTCATCGGCTAGCCGAAGATTAGACTTGCCATCATCTGGCGTCATACCTGAAGGTACGATGCCTGGGGACATGGCATTAACGCGGACTACATGGGGGGTCAGTCAGGCGTCTCGTCCGACATTGATGGCAAACCTACTATAGAATCCCTCAAACTCAGCAGCCATGATCCTCACCAAGTGATCTACCGCCGCCTTAGACGTCTGATATGTCGGCACAAATTGGTGATTGTGAACGCTTGCTGGGCTGCTAAACAACACCACGCAGCCTCTGCCCTCTCCCTGCGCGGCTGCTTTGCCTAGGAGTGAGATCAAGCCCGCAGTCAGAAAATAAGGTGCAAGGACATTGACACGAAATGTCTGTTCCCATTCACGATATGGCGCAGATTTCGTGGCTGTTTCGAGCTGGCTTAAGCTCTCACCAGCTTGATAGGTTATTTTGTTCATATAGCGAACTCCTGCGCAATGAAATAACGCATCGAGCGATTCGCATGACGCCTTGATCTTCTCAACCACACTGTTGACTCCATCTTCTGTTGATAAATCTCCGTGTACTCTACAGTACTGTCAGCTCACACAGCAACGAATGCTTTTCGGTAATCGTACGCCACAAACTTAGTAGCAACACCATGGGGCTGTGAGCTGGAGATCCTCTCTAATTCAGCTTTCGCCTCCGCCAACGCCCTCTCACTGATATCTATCAAGATTGCGTGTGCCCCATTTACCGCACAACCCTTGGCTAACATCCGGCCAATGCCAGACGCTGAACGCATTAGCCATTTGAGCGCTACACACAAAATCGTTGATTCATACCTGCTCCAGTAATTGCGACCCATCGACCTGCGACGTCGAAGAGGTTCTTGATTTGCAGATTACTTTCCATATCGTCGATGCACGGCGATGACAACAAAATCAACTTCCGGGTTTACTGTGCTCTTTGCCTTTTTCTTTCCTTGAATTCGTCGACAATACCATAGCGTATTCGGCTGTGGATCGTCTTGGAGTCGCGTCGCGGCTGCCCGACACATTGGTCTCCAACAGCGCACTCCACCGATGGAGCCCCTGCCCGGCTTTCTGCACAGGTTCATCCAATTCGATACAGTCGGTCCGATAAGATCAGTTAGCCGCATAGCAGACAGAACTAATCACGTCCCCAAGAGCGGGCTCAATCATCTTGCAATTAGTATCTCGCCTTGACCTGTGCGCCGCAGCCCTATGAGCAACTCATTTCATGATGGATGTTTTAGCTTGCTTATTTCTTGCCACTGCAGCGACCATCGCATTCTCACTTGTATACCTTTACTTATTTTATATTGACTTTGCGAAGATACAAGGAATCCCCGAAATTCCAGGCGGCGACTTACTTGCAGGCCATCTCTATGAACTAGGTGCCGATCATGCAACAACGGCAGAAGAATGGTCGCAAAGATATGCATGGCCTGTCTTTCAGTTAAGGATGGGCCGTCGGCGAGCCGTCATCCTTAACTCGTTTGACGCGGCTCGGGAATGGATGATCAAGAACCAGTCGGCCACGATCGATCGTCCTTGGTTTTTTACTTTTCACGGAGTTGTTTCGAAAACATCCGGTAAGTAACTTCACAACTCAACTGACACAGGACTAACATAGAATCTAAGCGGCTACCATAGGTACGAGTCCGTGGGATGCGAGAACAAAAAAGCAAAGACGAGTTGTCGGTTCATTTACGACAGGGCCTTCAATCCAGAAGATGAGATCAATGCTGGACGTGGAGACATGCGACGTGATTTCGGGGCTCTACGCCGATAGCGTCAATGGAAGCGAGGAGATAGTTCCCCATATCTATCTCAAGCGCCTTGCTTTGAACATCATGATGATGTTTTGCTATGGTACACGCTTTTCTTCGGTCAGGGACCCTCTTTTGCTTCAGATTTTACAGGATGCCCAGACGATAGCTAGGTAAGCCCTGAATGACCGCACTCTCATTTGATCATAGCTAATCCGCGATACCTAAGCTTCCGCTCAACAAACTCAAATCCCCAAGACTTCATACCGCACTTGAGGTACCTTGGGAAACAACAGCGGACCGCCACAGCTCTTGATGTTCGTGCACGCCGAGATAACTGGCTTGCTACCATGTTAGAAAATGTTCGCGGTAGCTTAGGCAAAGGATGTCCGTCCGAGAAGCAATCGGTCGCGCAGATGCTAATCGAGAATAACCACGACGGATTGACGCAGCGTAAGAGACCCCTTGAGTTTCTGCTGTATATGCTAACGCTCCACAGAGGATGTGAGAACTATCCTGGGTGGTCTGATGTCAGGAGGATTCGAGACCATCTTTTCGACCGCCATTATTACTGTCGGTATGCTCTCATCGGCTGATGGCCAGGAAGTTCAGCGAAAAGCATATGACGACATTATGAGTATTTATAGCACACCAGAGGAAGCGTTCCAGCTCTGCCTCACGGAGGAGAAAAGTACCTATGTCACCGGGCTCGTCAAAGAGGCCCTTCGGTTCTATCCACCCCTCAAACTCCTGCCTGCGCGACAGGTCTATAAAGACTTTGAGTACCAGGGCGCCACAATCCCCAAAGGGCTATTAGTGTACACTAACACCCAGGCAGTCAATTTTGGTAGGCAATATAGATCATATCTCCACGGCGCCAGCTAAACTTCTCACAAATAGACCAAACCACATACGGCCCGGACGCATATCAATTCAAACCTCAGCGATGGAACGACCCTACTCTGCGCGTGCCGCCACCTTATCATTTCGCTTTTGGGGCTGGCGCAAGGCAGTGTACTGCTGTGAATCTGTCGAATAGGGTGCTTTATGCTATGTTTACCCGTCTTATCCTGTCGTTTAGGATTAAGGAGAGCAAAGAGCAACCGTGTGATACACATTACATCAATTACAAGGAGAATCCAGCGGCGTCGAATGCGATTCCAAAGGCGTTTAAGATTCGGATTGCGGCCAGAAATGAAGGCTTGTTAGGAAAGGTTATGGAGAGTGAGAAGAGTGAGCTGTAATGTGGTACATGTTGGGAGTATTATTGGATAAGGGACTATAGAGTGTGGTCTTCATTGTTATAAGGCTATCCTAATATGATTATTAATTTAGTCATACTCCTTGAATCATCCTGCGCATTTTAAAGGGGTTTATTTGTACTCAGTGTCCCACGCAAGGTGCATGGACACACACACACACACACATATATATATATATATGTATATACCGGTTAATCTCTGTACTACAGCTTCTCCAGTTACCCTTCAGGCTTTAGTCGCATAATTGTACAATCTGTTATCTAAATCCTCAGGGTCGGAGATGCGCGCTAAACGGCAACCGCGACTCGCGGACATCCGAGCTTGAAGATCACGAAGGTATACTCTGGCCAAGCTCTACCATAATTAATGGATCAGCTTGTCCCATTCATCTACCTGCATAGTTTTATATCCATGCTTCTTGAATTAAGATGACTCAGTTCACCCTCCACACGTCCACCCTCTTCGACCCCAAACTCAAGCGAGTGCGTTCCAATGTCTCTATCACAGTCGACTCCAAAACCGGACTGATAGTTCGTGTGTACAAGCGCGAAAACGGAGAAGGAGTCCCAGAGCCTCTGCCAGAGTGTGACATTGATCTTCGCGGGAAATACGTGATGCCGGGGCTGGTGGATGCTCATACACACGTCTTCCTACATTCTTACGAGTGAGTTTTTTCGGCTTGATTTCCGAGATTGTCCAACCTCTAACCCGCGTCACAGTGAGGCTGGCGCACTGGCACAGAAACGAGACGAGAGCATACCTGAGAGACTCATCCGCGGAGTTAACCACTGCCGCACAGCTCTCCTCGCTGGATACACAACGTACAGGTATAGTACCTCTGTAACGTCTACCCCACGCATCACCACAACCTAACCCTTATGAAATAGAGACCTCGGCTCCGAAGCCATGCAATCCTTCGACACGAACCTCCGCGACGCCATCGCCCGAAACCTAACCCCTGGCCCGCGCCTCTTCGTCGCAACAAAAGTCCTCGCCAGCACCGGCTCCTTCGAAGCCCGCACCGAGAATACTGCCAACGGCCACTGTCTCCCCTCCAGTGCGGACGCTGTTGATGGAGTCGAACAATGTCGGTCTGCCGTCCGCCGCCGCATCGCAGCCGGCGCAGACATCATCAAGTTCTTTGCTGACTACCGCCGGAGAATCATGCGGTGTCCGCCTGCCCAGCAGCATCCTTATATTCCCAGTGTGTTACATCCGCCAAAAGATCCGAACCCGGATTACATGGTCTTTGCGCAGGAGGAGATGGATGTTATTGTTGCAGAGGCGCGAATGGCGGGGGCGCCGGTAGCGGCGCATGCTTGTACGTTGCAGGGCGCAGAGGCAGCAATCAGGGCGGGGGTGGATACGCTTGAGCATGTTTACTTTGCCACGGATGAGATGTTGGAGAGTATGGTGAGGAAGGGGGTTATTCTTGTTCCGACGCTTGCTATTGCGGAGAGACTCCATGCGGGGCGCTTTCCGCAGATCATGGCGCAGGTGAGACGGGCTCATGAACTTGGTGTGCGCATTGCTTGTGGTGGTGATACGGGGACGTTTCCCCATGGGGAAAATGTGAGAGAGTTGGAGCTGATGGTTGAGGCTGGGATTCCGGTGTCTGATGTGCTGGAGTCGTGCACCGTGGGCGGGTGGGAGGCGTGCGGCGGAGACCGCTGCGGACGAAGATTCGGGTGGTTTGAAGAGGGCACACAAGCAGACTTCATTGCTTTAAATGGAGATCCAGAGAGGGATATTGCAGCCCTTCGGTCCGTGAATTTTGTCATGAAGGATGCGGTTGTCTGGAAGGTAAATTCGCAGGCAAGGGGGATGCATTAGACTGATATACATAGGAACAATGATTACTATAATTCAAGCTACTTAATAGCTGTATATGATGTCTTGGTATTCGAGTGAGCAGCCAGCATGATTGTATAGATGGCAGCACGCAACTAGGGCTTCTATGCTTCTGCCTTGAAGCCTCAGGCCGTGGACTGAAAGCGTGGGGCACGGAAAGAATTCCGAGATGAAGTCACTATTTCTAATACGCTGTCGCGTCGCACGATTACAAATGCCTTTCTTATCTCCTCAATTGCTCCTGAGTACATAAACCAACAAAGCCATCATTCCATCCCCTCCCTCTCCTCGCGCTGTGCCTCGAATGCATCTCCGATCTCTCCCCCGAATACCTGCAACAACCCCACTCCGAGCCCACCACCCCGCCATCGCCCTCTCGCGCCTTTCCTCCATCCAAGCCCACCTCCCTCGAAACCAACCACCACAACACCCTTCCACCCCTCTCACCACACAACGCAAATACACAACCATGCCTCCAATCCCAACCATGAAAGCAATCGTCGCCTCCGAAACGGGCTCCCCCTCCGTCCTCACCGTAACCCCACATCACCCCACCCCGCAACCCGCCGCAAACCAGCTCCTCGTCAAAAACCACATCATCGGAATAAACTACATCGACATCTACTTCCGCACAGGCCTATACCCATCACCCAAGCCGGAGATCCTCGGCCGCGAAGCCGTCGGCACGGTCGTCTCGCTCGGCCCGGGTGAAAACAAATACAACTTCAAGGTTGGGGATCGCGTCGCGTGGTTGTCTACTGGGGCGTATGCGGAGTATACGGCTGTTCCGGCGGAGAAGGCGGTTGTTGTTCCGGAGGGGATTAGCGATGAGGTTGTTATGGGGTCGTTGTTGAGTGGGTTGACGGTTCTTACTTTGGTCAAGGAGGCGTATCCCGTGGAGAAGGGGGAGTGGGTGTTGCTGCATGCTGCGGCTGGTGGGGCTGGGTACTTGATGACACAGGTGTTGAAGAGCCTTGGGGCGAAGGTGATTGGCACTGCGGGTGGGAAGGAGAAGGTTGAGTTGGTGAAGAGTTTGGGTGCGGACTATGTGATTGATTATCGGAGTGAGGAGGGGAAGGATTGGGTGGGTAGGGTTAAGGAGATTACCGGGGGGAAGGGTGTTGATGTGGTTTATGATTCTGTGGGGAAGGATACGTGGGAGGGGAGCCTGGAGGCTGTGAAGAGGAAGGGAATGGTGGTTTGGTTTGGGAATGCGAGTGGGCCGGTGCCGCCGTTGCCGCTGCCGTGAGTATTAGCCCGGTGTTCTTTGAATCTGCTGTGCTGACTGGAAGTAGGAAATTGAGTCCAAAGTGCTTGAAGGTTGCGCGGCCGACGCTGTTCAGCTATATCGAGACGAGGGAGGAATTCGAGTACTACATCAATGAGTTGTTTGAGCTGCTCAAGAGTGGTGATTTGAAGGTTAAGATTCACAAGGTCTATCCGCTAGATCAGGTCGCCCAAGCACATACCGACCTCGAAGGGCGAAAGACAACCGGGAAGCTGCTATTGAAGGCATAAGATGCAGTAGCAGGAATGTATGTCATGAATGCAACGGCAAGCAACCTTGGGCGCAATGTATCTCCAATGCAAAGGAAATAGTCTCAGCTTAGATGAACGAGGCTATATCCCCACCATCCCCACCATCGCCGCTCTTCTCCTCGTCATCATTGTCTTCATCATCTTTCTCCCCTAGAGCCCTCGGCTTTTTCCACCCAATCATAAGCTCGTTCGCAAGCGGAGTGTAAAGAGAGCTGTACACCTTGTTCGTATCCTCAAAGTAATGGAATCCGCAGCTCAATTCCCAGATCGGAGTAATAATCTTCATCCCGGTGTAGCACAGCTGCAACAGGCACTCTTCCAGGAAGAACATAAGCTTTCTGCTTCGGAAACCGCGCTTGGTCCACTCCTGCCGTTCTGTCGGAGAGAGGTCATACTCCGGCTCACCCGGGTCAATGTAGGTCGTTCCGTAAAGGATCCCGACAGGATTGAGATCCGGAGCTTGAGATTCGTAAATCTGGCGCTGGCTATCGTCAAGGAATTGAACTGCTGTTACTTCGAATCCGTGAATATCTTCCAGCTTCTGTACTGCTGGGACCTCATTTTTGATAGCTGTTAGGTAAGAAACGACAAGCTCCGTGGTTCCCGCAGCAGCAAGGCCAAACTTGACGACCTTCTGCGCAACGTCCTTTGTCATCTGCACGGTTTCGACCTTCGAGTTGTTCCACTGGTTGTTCTCGACGTACATGTCGTGCTGGAATCCGCCAAAAAGAGTAGAGCAGGCTGTGTTGAAGTCACCGGGGCCTGAAACCATGAGCTGCTGGTTTTTCCAGAGCTCCGGGCCAACCTTATCACAGGACTTTCGGGCTTCGTCGATGTTCTCTTTGTACTCGGGGCAGACGTCGTGATAGAGTATGTAGGAGAGGAAGCTGCGGATTGTAACGGTTGCAAGCCTGATCATACTTTCGTTGTATGGGCAGTAATAGAAGGGGAATCGAGAGGTTCTGGTGTTGTCAGTTGGTCTTGTGTTTGTGCCCGCGTGTAACCGCAGGATAGAGGGCGAACTTACAAGAATCCCTTGGCGACAGCGTCAAAGTCAATTGTGAGGTGAGCGAACTCTTGATCGATGTTAGTTCTGCCTCGAGCTTGCATGATCTCATCACTGTCCATCTCCTTCAAGTCACGGTTGTCTGTGCCGGCAAACATCTTTGGGCCAACGTTGATCCCACCGTACATGAGGTATCCGTTGAAGATCTCCAGTTGGTCAGTCTCTATGCGGCGGGCTTTCTGAAAACGGAGTAATGCGTCTTCCATGCGGCTGCGCGATATTAGCGGGTGTGTTCTTGAGGAATGGTATGTCTTACTGGATAATCGGTCGAGAGCTGGCGAAATGTTAGTGTAGTCTGTAACAGTATAGCCTAGAAGGACTACGTACGCATGGTAGATACTCTTCTCGAGCTCGTACTCTTCAACGGTGATGGGGGCGTCGACGTAGTACTCTTCAAATCCGGATGGTTTGTTCTGCCTGGTAAGATGGGAGTCGGTATCGGTTTTGAGGGCACCTACCCGTCCTTTCTTGCTTTTCGGTCGCCTATTCTTCTTCTTCTTTTTCTTGCCTGAAGCTTCAAGGAGAGAGGCTGCGCCTACAGCATCCTGCTCTTCTGGTGCCTCAGCTGACTTCTCGACGTCGGGCTGGTTGCAGTCTCTGCTCATGGTGTTGTAGGTGGACTGTATTGCTGGGAGTGAGCGGGTTTGATTGATGTTTTGTCGGCGCAAAATGAATGGAAGCTAAGAACGCAAGAGAGGTGTGAGTAATAAGGAACGGTTGAGGAGGTGGGATTAGAAGGTGAAGTGAGAGAGAGGTGAAGAAGCGAGTAGGGATGCGAGGCAGGCAAACACAACTCATGGATGCACTTCACTTGCAAACGAATCATCGTTAACGGGTCTTTGAGGATTGGCAAGTAACTAGTATCTCCAAGTAGCATGCTTTCGAGTTTCTTTGGACATTAGATTAGGGCGACGTTTATTTTGCGTTCTACTCCTGCTATTGTTCGCAGCTCGGATGAGGTGGATGTACTTGAGGTTCTGGCGCAGGAGACGGCGTCCTAGCATGGCGCCTTCGGAATCAGCTTCCATATCTCTCAGATGTAGGTGAACGCGGTCCAAAGGTACACTGCGATATCTACAGCATCGGACCCAGCAGCAAAAGCATGATTCCAAGTCGGCGGACTACATCAGCAATCAGAGGCCTGAGAGCGAGCTGAAGAGGCCAAAAGTCCAGAAATTGATTGAGAAAGCGACCAGCTGTAGGGCTGACAAGCAAGCCATTATTGACCAATGAAATGATGGAGTTAATCTAAATCAAACAAACTCTACTCGGACGTTGATCCATCAACAACATTGGGGCGCTGCTCCAGCTGTCCTCGGAGCTTCCTCCACTTTCTTAACCTCCTCCATTTCTCACCCTTTCTTTGATACGAACCATCTTTTGCTATTTTCCTCTGAGGTGCTCTTGTATTTTTGTTTTCTTTCATTGATTGCGCTGCTGTGTTGCTGTACTACATTCTCCGTTTGGTGGTTACCTAGACTTGGTTTGATTGCGCAACCGGCCTACATTTTCAAACCCACCAACAGCCGGCCTACAGAAGAACAATCACAAGATGGCAGATAGCTTAAAGAAGCAGAAGCTCAACAATGACAGCTTCGTCGCCTTCGACCATGCCGCCGCCGGACAGTAAGTGCCCGCTGGATTCTCCCCCCTGCGACTCAGCCCTGTGAAACCGATCGATCGTATCCATCCCCTGGACCGCTCGATCACCGGATCGACTGTTCCTGTCGGCTTACATATTTGTTGTCATCTGTTGCTTTCCCCGGATTATTCTTTTTCTTTTCTCAAGCAAGGTGTAAGGCTGACCATGCTTTCTTTTTCCTCGCAGCGATGGCGTCCGCCAGACTCCGTCCGGCACCTTCATCGCGAAGCCGTGCACCGCCCAGGAAATCGCCTTTTACGAATCCGCCGCCGTTCACCCCGCTTTTCGCGACTTCATGCCCATTTACATCGGAACATTGACCTCCGCCGACCAGCAACAGCCCTCTATCTCGCTCGCTGCTACAGCTGCCGCCCAGCAGGGTTCCATTGTACTCCCCGGCGTCGAGATTCCGTCCGCCCCAGGAACTCCAGCCGCTGCCCCGCCGACCGTGCCGCCCGCGCCAAGTACGCTCGATCCCTCGCGAGAAGTCGCCTGGACACCGTCTGGTGGAAAGAAACTGGATACAGGGTTATCGATTGTGTTGGAAAATGTTGCATCGGGGTTCAAGCGACCGAATGTCTTGGACGTCAAGCTCGGCGCACGGCTTTGGGCTGACGATGCCATCCCCGCAAAGCGCGAAAAACTCGACGTCGTGTCTCAGGAGACAACAAGTGGCTCGCTTGGTTTTCGGATAGCAGGGATGAAGGTCTGGACGGGCTCCAACGGTGACGCCGAGGAAGGAAAGAAGACCAACCCCTACACCACACGGTACGAAAAGTCGGGCGCCAAAGGCGAGGTCACCGAGCGCGATGGCTACAGACGCTATGACAAGTGGTACGGGCGTTCCTTTACCGCAGACAACGTGAAAGCTGGCCTTGAGACATATATCGCGGGCGCTAAAACCGCCAACGCGGACAACTCCAAGCTTGTTGCCAGAAGACTTGCCGAAGATCTAAAACATGTTCAAGAGGTGCTAGAAGCGGAAGAAAGCCGCATGTATTCCTCTAGCGTGCTCATCATCTACGAAGGAGACCCGGAGGCCATGAAACTTGCACTGGAAGAAGAAAAGAAGGCACACGAAGCCCCAGAGTCGGACGAGGACGACGACGAGGACGACGACCTCGGCGGCCTTGTCCTGCAAGAGGGCGGACCAATCGCGATCCCCGGTCTCACTGAGAGCGGCGCACCCGCTCAAGCCATCAACATCACCATCGACCCCTCCTCCGCCCAGGTAGGTGGCCTCGACGAGGACGAGGATGAAGACGAGGGCCCCAAAGTCCACGACCTCCGCCTCATCGACTTTGCGCACGCGAACTGGGCCCCGGGCCAAGGTCCAGACGAGAATGTCCTCATGGGCGTGCGGAATCTCGTGCGCATCTTCGAGGAGCTGGCGGCGGAGTAAAAGATACATCTAAGACCCCCACTATACTATCTATCTACTCGCATTTACCTAGCCTAGCATGATAAACACCCCATCGCGTCGCTGGCGGCTCAAGTAGTGTTTTCTGAGAAAGCATAGCGATATCAGGGAGTCATGCAGCCCATCACATTAGCCTAGTCTAGATCAATATATGTACTTGCTATCCGTATTCCACCGATTGACTTGGTACCACACCAGCACGGCCTTCTGTTGATCGGATTACGGATTTTTCAAGGCCGCTACACACGTCAATGGCTCAAACCGTCGCCATGAGAGAGAGGGTCGACCCTGTCCCTCCGTGGGATCCTTCCACTGCGGATATACATACGTATACTTATACTGATTCGAGGAACCAATACTGCATTCGCAGTCTAAGCAGGTACTTGAGTATTCTTTCTTCAGGAGTATGGAAGCTTTTATGTCTACTGCACATGGAACAGTTGGCGGGGGTATTCAATATGTGTCATTGGCTTATATCGACAGCTCTGTTTGGCTGGGAATAAATCATCAGCACTGTGGCTGGAGTCTTTATATACAGGAACTACATAAGTTGTAAATTTCATCAACCCTCTCAAACAACATCAAAGACACTCTCGGCGGTCGGAATCGGCGGCGGCGAGGGGGGCGGGGAGGACGTCGTCGTTGAAAGAGTAACTACAGCATTCTCAGTCAGTTGCATTCCCACAGAAGGCAGGCTGGTAGTTAATTACCTCGGGTTACTCTCCCAACTAGCCAACATGCCCGGTGGCAATCATATCAAACCAGGAGGGGACGTTTCTACCAACCATCTGAAACAGCGTTAGCATCGCCATCAGCAGGCAAGACGATGGAATTAAGGCTTACCCTGCGTCACCCTCCCGTAAAAAATCGGCGGCGTCGGAGGGAAGGGGGGCGTCGAGGAGGTCATTGATGAAGTCGTCGAGAGCCACACCAACAAACAAAAGCAAGATCACATCCACAAGCACATCCACCCACAAGCCCATCCACACCAAACTAAACCAAACCAGACCAGACCGAAACCAAAACCAAACATAAAAGCAAAGTTGTAGGTATGCAAGCAAGGCAATGATGCCTGCCAGAAAGCGAAAGAACGATCCGAATGATTCCAAAAGTGTCAAGTTGCGAGTGTCAAATGTTTCCAAAAAACGAATGGACGAGTTGGTGGAACAGTAAACGAGTGTCGAGAGACTGATAACGAGTGACAGCAAGTCGGGGCAATGAGCTCAAAGCAGATTGTATCCCTCCTTGCGAGCTTTGTCTCGATTGTGAAGCCAAGCTTGGAAGACCACTTTGCTAGCCCATTCAGGATGTTTCGCCTGGATCTGAGCTAGGGTATTGTAAGAACAATCGAGGCCGTGGTCGCAGGATGTCTTGGAGTGAGTACGCAACTTCACATAGGGCCGTGAACCCCAGTAAGAAGTGTACTTCTCCGTAAGGCCATGCTTGTCGGGCTTCGGTAAAGGAGTGACTGACCAACCCTGGAGTTGTCGACCCCTGGTGCCGGCCGGTTCAGGATGAACATCGACCAGCGGATCGATCCAACGAGTGACTGACTCAACAGAGTCCTCTCCAAAATGAACGTTGCGAACAGGCTTTCTTCTCAGTGCGCTTCTGGGTTGACGCGCAGGGAGAGACTGGCTCTTCTTATCGACTTGTGCGGTCGATGGCGCTTGTACTCTCTTCCTAAGACGAAGAGGGACGTGAACGTGTTTAGCCTTTTCAATCCAACGAGTGACTGGGGTGACGGTTCTCCGGCAACCGAATGAGACGTTCTTGGCTGGCTTGTAATCCAAAAGAGCGGACGGGATCACAGTGGTCTCGCCAAAACGGACGGTCTTGACCGGGTCGTTAATCCAACGAGTGACGAAGTGAACATCAACGAGCGGCGCGAAACTGACTTTCTTCACCGGTTTGTTGATCCAACGAGTGACTGAGACGACGCTGGTCTCTTCCGCGAAGCGAACAGTCTTCCCCGACTTTGCCTTGCGTCCACCTTTGGCCGGAGCCTCAGGCTTAGCTCGGACATAGCCGGTTCGTGCAGTGGGCCTCTTGGAGTCAGGGATTGTCGGCTTGGAAGTGCGAGTTGACAGACGAGATTCAGTTGGCGAAGTAGACCTTTGCGGAGCCCAAGGTCTATCTCTGGCCTGTCGAGCCGCGCGCCGTTCTTCGACAATTGAATGGCGCATAAATGAAGGACGTTGAGTTGGACTGGAAGGACGAGTTGTGAGGCGTGAGCCCTGTCGAGGCTCGGTAAACGAAGGTCGAGTTGAGCTCTGTCGAGATGCAATGGTCGAAGGTCGAGGGCCTTGTCGAGACCCAGCAAGCGAGAGTCGTGAGCCATTCCGAGGCTCAGAAAGTGAATGGACGCTGTCCCTACCCTGGCGGGTCAAGAACGGCACAAAAGAGCGGGCAGTAGGACCGGGGTTAGAAGCACGAGCAGGAACACTAGGGTTAGCAGATAAACGAGAGTGAGGTTGTGTCCTGGGCCGTGCAACGACGGAAACCGAATCCACCTGAGGTCGAACCAAACCGGAGACACGAAGTCGGGACATCGCAAATCCAGCAGAAGAAAATCGGGGAAGCAGCAGCAATATGCAGAAGCTAAGCACCAAGTGGGGAACGATCAGACGCAAAGCGTGTAAACACGAATACTAGCAATCGAAACAGCCAAGTGGTGTGGAGAGGAAAGGAAAACAGGCGAGGGTTGCGCGGAGAAGGGGATATATAAACATGGTGTTGTTGGTGACGATGTTGAGGCAGGTACGCTCTTCAACACCATCGCGCCCGGCAACAGTTGCTGCGCGTCAATAACATCAGGAATCCGTCTCGAGACTTTTGTTTTACAAGTGTACACTAAAGTACCTAGTTCTTGTGCTGGCCAAGATGAAGATGATGGCTCAACACGGCACAAGTCCCTACACTCGCCGCACTGCTGAAGAAATTGAGAGGCATACTGGCTTATTCTTTGTATAGAGCAATCCGTGGGAACGGTAGTTCATGGAAACGGTAGTCTATGGTGACTGAACCTCATCACGGAGGAAGGAGGAGGTAGGGCTAACGTCACAAGTTGCTCCCTGGCAACCCTACCTAGGCAACGAGAACAGACAGCGAGGTTTCTCGATCAGTCTGTATTCTTGTAGTGCTATCCTCTAAGCAAGAGCTCTTGTTGCTAGAACGTGGGATGGTTAGGAGGAAAGACATCACCGGCATATGCTGTCTGCAATTTGCCCGAAGTCCTCAAGTTTTTAGGGCTTATCAAAAGACAAAAAACGGCATTTTCCCTACAGATTTGATAAAGATCAATGGACCTAGAGCATGACAGCCCGTGACAGACAACATGGGATCTTCTGGGGAAGTCTACTGGGCCAGACACTTAAACCTCCATCCACAATATCTAGCACGTCGGCTGATCTACCGTGAGCTTGCACATAGCTGAGAACATTTAGGTGAGAGTAAGAAAGGTTAAGAGTTTAATCCACAATTTCCTCGAAATGCTGTTCATTCTCCGAACAGCCTTTCGCTTTATACAATCAAACCTGCCTGCAGACTATTCACTGAGGGCTTCCAAATAGGACCATGCTTACATTCTTGGAGATCATAGCCAATCAAACTTGAAATGTGCACTATGCAATACAGACCAGGAGTGAGAAACCCACCCTGATGGGTCCCCGTTGTCCCTCACCTTTGTCCGTTGAGAAATATGACTCAGGTCAATGGAGGCTGTATCATCAGGGGCATTCCATATTTCATCCGAGTCCGGCATGCAGAAATTCAATTCACCCAAGGTGAGTAGCTCATCTCGGGGGTCTCCAGCATTTCCTTTAACTGGCTCAGGACAACACATTCGACATGCCTTATAGAGAGCCAGTCCAAACCGCTTCACCTCCTCCAGGGTGACCCACATCAGAGATATTGGAGCTGCGGGACCATGCCGCTCAAGCATCTTCGGGTATGTGAATATCTCTAGTCGCCGACAGCTCTGCACAAGAGCTACTAACAGCCGGTATGGAAGAGGAGATAGTCGAAATCGCAGGCTTAAGTCAAACGAGGCATTGTCTTTAGCCTGAAAAAGCGCAAAGATGACCTGTAACAGAATGCTTTGATACGTTCCCATGGGCCATGTTATACTGGGCTCGGCAATATACCACTGGTCCTGCACAAATATCAGCATATGCACGTACAGCAGCGCCGCTGCAGTGTACGGTACCATCTGGTCGTATATCACGGAGCACAGCCTCTCGTGTAATCCGACTGCAGCCGTCTTCTGGTCCCCATCGCCCTTGATCCACAGCGCAAGCATTACCATGGACTGGACGAGTACCGTTGGCTCTGTTGAGAGGTCAAACGTACTACAGTATAGAAACGGCCACGCTGGATGAAACTCTTTGAAGTAGATATCGATGTAGCGTTGGGTATTCCTTTCGAAATAGATGGCAGCCGGAGACTTGTTTGACGCCGCCGCTTCAGTCGTATCACGTTCGACCGGCGCGTTGGTCTCGGCGGAAGAGCAAGCAATGCCTTTCCGTCGACACGCATTACAAGGAAATCCACCATCACAGCGTTCCTTCTTCTTATGGCAGGAAGCGCATGCTCTTTGCGCTCGTCTTGAAGGGTACGGATCCTCTTGCGGGTGGTAGATTCGAACATGGCGACGCAACAGATCGCTGATAATGTCAGTCTGTGTCCGAACAGCGAGTATATCAAGACAAACTTTCGAGTGACGGTACTTTCGCAGTACGGACAGGAAAGACGATCTTGCTGAGAGTGCTGCGCCATGTGCCTGTTCCGATGGCCCTTGCGCTGATATCGCGCTCCGCATCCGGGGTAGGTACACTGAAAGAGCGATTGGCTCGAATCCGCGGGTGTCTCGGTCACCATTGTTGAAGATAAAAACAGGCAATGATTTCAAGGGGATTGTAGCCTTGGACCTTGAATTTTCTGCCAGACAACAAGAGTGTTGATTGTTCATCAGGGCCAAGCCTCGGCATCCCTCCCGGGATTTCCCGCTCACCAGCCAGTTCATCCACCACTATCACCACCTCACCGTCATTACCACTAGATATCCGAATACTTCTTTTTTTCCCCAGAGATTGGATCAAGGTCTTAGAGATTGATGATGTCCCGGTCCGTTTCTATCCTCAATTTTTGCAAGCGCAGCTCAGGCATGCGAGACTGGCCGCACCAACGCTTTCGGCTAAGGGACGAGACACATTATCCATATCGTATCTCGACACTGCAGACAGCCCCTAGTTAGTGTCTGCGATTATTCGTTCTTGAAAGGACTCTAACGAAACCCGAAATCCGAGATAGCGAGGTTGACCGTTGTTGAGCTAAGCTTCTGTGAGATCGGACCGGATTACTACTTTTGATCTCTCGAGCGGGCTCGGCCTTCGAAGTTCGGAGACAATCCCTTCCTCCGACCCAGGGAGCCTCTGAACTTTGAAGTCACTCTGCTATCACTCTTCTTTTGACGGGCTCAACTCTACCCGATTGGTCTTTTAACTTCCGATGGTTTCTCTGTAGGAGAAGTTTTCCCGATACGTCGAGAACCCCCTATTAAACCCGACTGCCTGCGGCCAGGTCGGGATTCGGTAACTTTTCGATGGACCGTGTAGCCCACTATCTAACCTAGTCGTCAATTGAACCACTTAGACCGGCATACGCTGCGCGGCCATGGAACTGTGATTAGCAATCTCCTCCGTACCGTCTCGAGCGCGAACTCCAGGTATGAAAGCTCTGGCTCATCCTGCTCTTCCAGCATATACCCTGCGCCCCAGCACTAACTCTACCATGCAGTCTTATCTTCAGTACCGCCGTATTGGACAAGCTGTTCGCAGACAACTTGATGATCATCCTGAATGGGCTTCAACGGCGCAAACGCAGGGAAATTACATCACTGATGCCAGCGAAAATACCCACGAAAAGTCCTCCAAACTGCGACCATTTTTGCTTCCACCTGGGGTTCGCCAGACAGAGATTGTTGACAGCAATGGGGCACCAGCGACTGTTTTTGTTGTTGGGTGGGAGAGCAACAATGACCCGAGCAACCCGCGCAATTACAGCAAGGCGCGCCGCATAACTGCTACCTTGATAGTGTCAGCACTGAGTTTCGCTGTCGGTGCAGCTTCATCGATCGAATCAGCAGTATTGCCTCAGAACAGTGAAGCATTCGGTGTCAGTGAAGTTGTCGCTTCTTTAGCAACCGGGCTATACCTTCTGGGCTTTGCTACAGGCTCTTTGGCATCCGGTCCATTGTCGGAAATCCTTGGCCGCAATGCCGTCTACATCGGCTCCCTTACACTCTTCATGATCTTTATCATGGCGAGTGGCCTCGCGCCTAACATCGGCACACAGCTGGCTTTTCGCTTCCTCGCCGGTGTCTTTGGTTGTCCACCTCTCACCTGTGCTGGTGGCACTATCGCCGACCTCTGGAACCCGCTAGAGAAGACGCTTACATTTCCTCTTTACGCCATCACCTCCTTCGGAGGCCCAGTTTTTGGTCCCGTCATTGCCTCCTACATGGGCCAGGGCACTCTCTCCTGGCGCTGGACGAATTGGATCATGCTGATAATGTCTGGCTTAATCATGGCTATTATTCTGTTATTCCAGCCTGAGACGTACGGTCCGATCTTGCTGAAGTGGAAGGCAGCGCACTTTCGCAAAGTCACCGGCGACCGACGGTACCGGTCCGAGATGGACATGGAAAAGGTCGCCCTCTTCTCGCGCATTGCTACTGCTTGTGTGCGCCAATTCACACTCACCGTCCACGAACCCATCATTCTCTTCATCTCTCTCTACATGACAATTATCTACATTGTACTTTTCACTTTCTTCGATGGATATCCATTTATCTTCCAAGAGGTATACGAGATCAGCCAGGGTTTGACGAATATCATCTGGGTTGCAATGTACGTGGGTATCGCATTGGCCGGGTTATGGGTGCCTGTCGTCTACGTGTGGACCAAGCGAGAGTTTGCTGCCAATGCCGTATCACCATCCTCGCCCGTACAAGCAGACGACACGGCCACTTCAGACGACGACAGCACAACGAAATCCCACCCTACAAGACCCGAAAATCGACTCTGGTTCGCCATGCTCGGCGCACCATTCATTCCCATAGGACTCTTTTGGATGGGTTGGACAGACTATGTAAGATACCTGCCAAACATATCAGGGACTTTCTAACGAATTCTAGAAATCCATCTCCATCTGGTCCCCCATCATCGCCTCCGCTGTTTTCGGCTTCGGCACAATCACCGTCTTCATTTCGAGCTACATGTATGTCATCGACTCGTATGATACGTACGCCGCCTCTGCGCTCGGCTTCATGACGGTCTCAAGGTACTGCGCTGCAGGCGGGATGACGGTCGCAGGAATTCCATTTTACTCGAACATGGGCGTTCATTATACGTTGACGATTCTAGCGTGTATCAGTGTGGTTATGACGCCTCTGCCGTATGTGTTCTGGAAGTTTGGCCATGTGATTCGAGGATGGTCAAAGTTTGCTGTTGATGTTTGATTGTGCTTGATGCATAGAGAATGGGGTGGTCGAGTGGTGTTGATAGAGCTTTCAGACATAGATCCGTGAAATAGAATTGGGATAATATAGTTTTCGAGGAAATCACATGTGTTAGGCACCTTAGGTTTACATTGGTATACAATATTAAAATACAACTTATCCAGACAGGAGTGTTGAAGGTGGCAGGGAGAGACTGACCTTCTCGAAACCGCATCTATATATCTGTTCGTACCTTCGAAATACACGATCAACGAACTACTCAACCAGTCACAAGCCACGAAAGCTCACTAATCCTTGAAACTAAGCCAGCGTATATTCCCAGAAGGACTATTTATGTCCCAATTAATTTTTACCGAGAACATCCCATATCATAGGGTGTCTCCCACACCTATCCGATCTTGATGCCCCAGGCAGAAATACAACTTACATAATCACATCTCCGCAACATTTTCCCTTTACCTCCGAAAGACATCCGCAACAATCCATCAGCGCATCTCCCACCTCCGCCAAAATGCACGCCACTCGCGCCCTCTTCAAGCGCTCCGTGTGGAAGGGTCCGTAATCCCTCTCTTTCCGTACCCAAAGTAAACACCCCCCGCAGCAAAAAGCTAACCCATTCGCCGCGCACCAGGCCCGAATATC
The DNA here is from genome assembly GCF_047715665.1 of Aspergillus karnatakaensis. Taxonomy (NCBI): domain Eukaryota; kingdom Fungi; phylum Ascomycota; class Eurotiomycetes; order Eurotiales; family Aspergillaceae; genus Aspergillus; species Aspergillus karnatakaensis. Next base: position 827,207 of record NW_027395713.1, on the reverse strand, counting down.
GTTCCGTACGTACAACCATCACCAAGTCTACCACCCTCTCCCGGACCACGCACTCGCACACGCAAACTCCCACTTGCACCCCTCGAATTCTCTCACACTACACCATGCAAATTTCATTACGACCTAAACTAACAAACCCAATCGCAGCCTCCCCCTCCCTCGCCAACTCCCCCCTCTACCAGGAACACCCCCGATCCGGACACAGCGGCGCGCCGCAACGATCCTGCCGAACTTCGTCGGGCTGAAGTTCTCCGTGCACAATGGGAAGACGTACCAGGATCTGATTATCACGGAGGAGATGGTTGGGCGGAAGCTGGGGGAGTATGTTGCGTAGGTGGCTCTTTTCTTTACCTTTCTCTTTCTCTTTCTTGTTGCTGGGATGGAGATGGAGGGTACATGGGCGAGGGGTGTTATTTGACGTTGCTTCTGAGGGATGATGCTGACGGTTTGGTGGGTTGGGTGGATTATAGCACGCGGAAGAGGTTCAGCTACAAGATGTCGAAGAACAGATGATTTCGAGGATATTTGTGCTGGGTTGGGCCTGTGTGGAAATGGATGGGGTGGGTTTGGACATGTGCGATGTGTCGGTGGCTGGATGCATGGTTGGAATGTCGGGCTTGCATGGAATTATCTGTCTTTAAGCGGTGTTTGGATGTCTCTATACGAGATGTGTATATCTATTTGTTGGGATTGTATCAATATATACTCGCTTTCGTTTTCATGGCTTGAAGAGCTGTGCTTAGCCCTCCAGAGGGCTGGGTATCTTTGTTCGAATCGGGGAGTTGCGTGTGGGTGGATTGGATTAGACTGGCCTCAACCAGGTTGTCGTATGCTTCAAGATTTACTCTACTCGACATTTGCCGGTGATAGCAGTATGTATGGACATAACCTCGTGGCTTTGGGATTACCTGCTGGAATCCTTTCTATAACCACTGTTCTATCCTAAACTGCATTGAAATTGATATTGAACTGATCGAGTCGCCGCTCAATCTAGACAGCCCCAGAACGCCGTAATCTCCCTAAGCCCAACCCCATCTAAACGCCATATATCCTTTGCAAAAAACAAACCCTCAGCCCTCGACCAAGATCCAATACCCCGACTTCCCATCGCTCACAAGCGCACGAAGCACCCGACCAGCCCCAGAATAACCGCTCACTTCATCCCAAATCACCGATAAAACTCCCCCCTCTTAACACTAACCCCATACTCCGAAACCGCCATGCCCAAATCCTCCATCGTGAGCACTGTCCGCCCCTGCCCACTTCCCCCAGAACCCCCACCTCCAAACCCCGCCCTCTGAATCCCCAAGTGCGTCCCCGCCTTATTCCCACCTGCACCGCCACCAGAGCCCGCTCCCTTTGTTTCCGCCGGCGCCGCTGCACCGGGGACAAGTCCCGACGCGGCGTTTAATGACCCCATGGGGTTGGAAGCGGATGTGGAGTTCGAGGCGCGGATGCGCGCGTATTGGTATGAGTCTGCGGCGATGTCGGCGATGAATTTCTGCGTTGCGAGGGCGAGGAGGCGGGCGAGGTGTGGGGGCGTTTGGTTGGGCCCGTTGCCCGGGGGTGGGAGGCCGGCGAGGGTGAGGTAGTGAGCTGTTACAGCGTCGGGGATCTAAATTTCGGAGTTGGTTGTTAGTGTCATTGTTGGAGGTAATGAAGAGGTAAAAGGATCACGGGGCTGAGGATAGAGTGGGCGTAATCTGGTAACTGGCTGACATACAATCGGCGCATAGTCATCCATCTTCCCTAGAAACTCGCGAAGGCTTGTGTCTTTCTTTGATGACTGCGCTGCGTCGACAGACACCGCCTGCACGGGGTTTCCTATCGGTTCTCCTGCTGCTGCTCCGGCCTCCGGCCCGTTCGCGGCGTTCGGATTCGAGGCCATCGCGTCGTCGTGCTCGAGTGATGTATTTAGTGCAGCGTCGGAAGCGTCTGGTTCGGTTTTCGGAACAACGGTCGCGTCGGAAGTAGACTGCTGTGTTGATGGGGGTTGTGGTTGGGAGGAAGGTGGTTCGGACATGGTGTGTGAGTTGGCGGGATTGGCAGCAGGGGTGGTGAAGGAAGAGACGCGGTTGGTTGGCTGGTACAGTAGAACAAACTCAAACAAAGGTTGAACACAATGAGGAGTGATTAATGGAGGAGTGAATGGCGATTGTCAGAGAGCTGTAGTCACTCAAAGTGAAACGAGTATGAAGTTGAAGTGAGAGGAATTTGGCTGGAGTTGGTTTGGGGTGGTTTGGACCCACTCCATGGCCGCCATGCTCAGATATCTACCTCGTACATACTTCTGAGCCTCAACATTGGATTAATACTACTGGGTTATCATATTGTTACAATCATATTTTACACAATCCCTGTGTCCCCATGCTCTGCTAGCCACCTTGGTCACTGTCCTAAATGCAGATTCGGATCTGTGTGGTGGTGCTGCGGCTGCTGTCCGAACTGCTCGCCATGTACCTCCTTCCCTAGCGTCTGCATCAGATTCTGCTCTGCGGTTTGGTCAAAATTGGGGTCAGGTGGCATCGGAGATGCAGACATGCTCTCATGGCCATGCGGAACTTGCTGGGGGTGAGCGCCTGCTAACGCCATCATCCCCTTGATACCCTCAACGTGAGCCTTGTCTTCCTCGCCCTGCTTCTTCTGCCGTTCACGAGCCTCCCGTTTCGCAGCTTGCGCTGGGGCACGGGTCTTCAATTCTCCAGTCACGAACTTCAAGTAGTACGGCACTTCAATTCCGCTCTTCAAGAAAAATAGCTTCAGGTTTCGCGCCTTGTCCTTCAATTGGACCTGGTTGCGGTCCTTGAGTGCCTCGCTGATTGTACCACCGGGTCCGAACATAGCAAGAATCTGACTCCAGTGAGGGCCCTTCACCCTGTCCAGACCTGCCATAAGTGCGTTTTCTTCTTCTGTGGTCCACGGCCTGCGCTGACTCGGTAGACCGGACTTGCGACTGCTGGGAGAGGATTTCGCGGAAGCAGCCATGCGCGCGCGCTCGTACAGAACCTGAGTAGGCTGAGACTGAGAGTAGTGTGGGATTCCGGGCATGTATCCGTGATTCGAGGTCGAGTTGGAGCGGCCGGGAATGGGAGACGGAGAGGGATGGCTGTACTGTTGGAAGTTTGTTTGCATCGGGCTCTGCTGGAAGGTATACGTTCCGGGGGATTGTTGATAACCTGCAGGGGCCGGGCTAGAATGGTAGGGTTGCTGCGCGGGAGTATATCCTTGCAGGATCTGAATACCTTGTTGCTGGGACACTTGCTGTTGCTGTTGTTGCTGCTGCTGCTGCTGTTGCTGGGCTTGTTGCGCTTGTTGCTGTTGCTGCTGATATTGTTGTTGCTGTTGCTGCTGCTGTTGCTGCTGGGCTTGTTGTTGCTGTTGCTGTTGTTGTTGTTGCTGCTGCGTCCGCCTCAACCCGTGGCCCTGCAAAGCGATCTGCGCTGCTCTAGCTGCACGTGCGACCAGGTCACCGTGCATGTTTTTGTCGACAGGAACCTCTGGCGCTTGACTAGCGACAGGAAATTGGCTCTGAAGAGGAGCGCTAGGCGGTTCTGAGTCTCCGTTGGAGGAGGACGGCTGTCGACCTTTTGTGATTTTCTTTGACTAATTAGCATTAGCAGTTAATTGAAACTAGGCAAGAAAGGACTTACTTGTTGGTTGTTGATGGTGTCGAAGTTCTTCGTCACGTACGAGCTAAGGTCTCGGAGAAAGTCCTCCCAGTGGTACTTGTCTGGAAGCGCTTTCATGGCGTCTTCGTTGTTAATGTCGCTGAGCAGAATATCACGGCGTGAGCCAGCACGGTTCACAAAGTCAGTCTCACTAGGGGCAAGCTGACGGGTGCCAGGCCGTCTGTCAAGGAGCTGCTGCTCAAGGTTATCGGGGAAGAGCAGATACAGCAACTCAGTGCGAGTGCGTTCAGCATTGTTCATCGACGCGATGAACGCTTGTGTCTTTAGCTCAAGAAAGAGAGCGCCCTGCTGCTTCAACAACCGTCCGCCTTCTGGGACAAACACATCCAAAAAGTTGTCGTTCAGCTCTGAGAACCCGATTTCCTGTGTGCCGAAGATACTCGAAACAAAGGAGGCCAGGTTTGCTTTCCTGATAATGTCGACTTGAGAAGACTCGGTGAGTTCAAGCTCGGCCGGAGAAAGGAACGACTTTTTGGACGAGTAAACCTTCTTCGTGTGGTCAAAAAGCGAACGCATGGTGGCATACGCTTGGCCATTCTCAGAGTCCGGCTCTGACACGAAGGAAGTAATATCTTGGTAGGTTGACTTGGCCAGCAAGGAAAGTATTTGTGTGGACTGCAAGATTAGCGCGACCCTTAAGTCAAATGAGAGCGACTCACTAGGTTGTCAAGAATTGGCAGACTCTGTATCTTCAGATGTGAATTGGCCTTGATGAAGACGATGCCCTTGGGAGCACCCTGGCCAGACAAGTCCGGCAACTGCTGCGGTCCCATGACGCTTTGTTCTTCCACACGCTCTGAGTGGTTCATGATGTTTGATATCACAGTCGCAACGTCGGAGTCAATGTTAGGGTTTTGTTCCTGAGCGACTGGGCTCGCTCCGGGCTGCTCAATCGGACCATTCTTGTTCTCGACAGGCTCCACGGAATCAACAACCCCAGCCGCGAGCGCAGACGCTAGCTCTTCTTCAATCTGTGTTCCTGCCCCTGGAAGGTGCGTTTCCAAGTGCTGCTCCGGTTGCTGTTCTTGGATCTGGTGCTGTGGTTGTTCCTGAGGCTGAGGAATGCTGATCTCCTCTGAGTCGGTATCAAGGCGACGCTTCTTGGAGGCCCGAGGAGAGAGGAAACCCTCGTCGAGGGAGTGCGATAATTTGGGGAGATCTGTAGAAAAGCCAGATTAGACATCAAGAAAGAGCTAGAAGAGAACAATAGAAAGAGTTGTGTTGAGCCGCAAGCTGGTGTTACCGAGCTGATCGAGCGGTACGGAAGCGGCAAGATAGAGGCAAGGTGGCTTACCATGATGACCCTCCTCCTTGAGGACAGGCGATGCAGGAAGCTCAGAGGATGGCTTTCCATCAGCAAAGGAGGCTTCTTCCCTGATATCGGCCATGATGAAGTCCGAAACGGCGGGCATGGGCTGGGATGTTCCAAGATCAGCAATGAGGGCTTAGGGGTAGGGCGCAGTTGTAGGGCTCGATCTTGGAGTTGAAAAGAATGCAGCCAGTCACGTGCATGGAATACTAAGACAATTCAGGAATAGGTCAATTCTGAATCACGTGTATGGTTTATTTCGGTCAAGCTCACACTAACTGGTTTCTAAGCTGAATGTAGTCAAGCCTCTATCCACCTTTCTGCCATGTCCCTCGAGTCTCAACTTAAAGTGAACTGTGACTCTCAACCAGAACCTCGCTATTTGGCAACGGCAATCCCAGGTCTGGAGCTTCTCCTGCAACCTCCCGATACCATTCCACCTCGGAGACCTCCTTATACCACTGACTTAATGCCGGGAACCTCTCCATCATGTCCCTCCGAAACGCCGCCCACGCACCAAATATCAGGCTGACCACAAAAAAGTCCGCAACCGTTAAACTTTCGCCAACGAGGTACTTGCTATTTTTCAGATGACCATCCAGGTAGCTGCATCGATGCAACATCGCACGCAGCGAGTCGTCCCCATGCTGCCGCACAACCTGTCGCTGCCCAACAAGCGGGAGAAAGACGCCCCCAATAGCAGGGAAAAGGTCAGAGTTGGCAAACGACATCCATTTGAGGATCTCCAGGGTGTCGCTGTCGCAACTTCCGAGAAGTGTGGTGGGGGTTTCGCCTTGTGACGCAACTGGTGCTGGTCAGCACGTCGCTTGCTGCTGGATAAGTAAGTGGATCGGATGGGTACAGTATAGAGTTAGAGGAATACACTCTGACAGGACGTAGCCGTCGGAACCAACGAAGGTGGGCACCTGTCCGAGGGGGTTGTACTCGCAGAGCTTCGTGAACGATTCCTTGTGCCGTTTCTCCACATACACAATATCAAGGTCCAAACCGTTCAGCTTCGCGAGTGCTAAAATGGTTGTGGATCGCGGAGTCGGCTGCTAATTAGCCGGTTGGTCTATAAAGCTGTAGTTAAAACGTACCTACATTATGGGTATAGAGGGTGCCGAAAGCCATTTTCACAGCGGCCCACCTTGGATGAGCTACGAATTTGAGAGCATATGCTCTACAACGGGAAGGTTCCATACAAATTCTCTTATATCCTCAAGCGAGTCCATCTCTCGGACTCCGAGGCAAGAACAGGCCTGTCTTGCATAACAGACTGAATCACAATGTTTGCTCTGGCGTTTCCACCGCTTATAGAACTACTAGTACCTAGGTAGGGGTTGGACGCCTGGAAAGCAACATGGTATCATCATAAGCCTAGCTTATACAAATCACATATAACATAAACGAATTAAACATCCGACAAGACCTCCATTCCATATCCAGCTGAAAACACGAGCTCCCACCCTAACCAGGTATGATTTTGACCTCCAACTCACGCTGCAACCCACCCTTACAGATACTCATATATATATATACCCCCTACACAACAAGCCAATTCCCTACCACAGCACCCACCAAGGGAAACAAACTCCTCGTGAAATGCATCCACCCCCACTTAACAAGCAACACCCTCACCCCCTCAAAGTCCACCTCCCCCTCTCCCTCCGTACCCTTGACATTTCCACCCGCACCCACACCCCCACCCCCAGCAATACCGCTCTGCATCCTCTGCAATTCAAACAATCTCTCATTCGTCCCACTCATACAAACCCACGTGAACGGAACCATCGTGATAGTTACTATCCCTGCAGCCGCTGCTCTCCGCCACGGCTTTCCGGCGGAGCTCTGCGTCAACGCGATAAAGGTATACAGGAAAGTTGTTGCAACAGAGAGCGTGGGGAGGGCTAGGTGGCCGTAGTGGTATGTTCGGGCCCATTGGTTCAGCAGGAGAGATGGGTGCGTGGTTGTGTCGAGGAAGACGGGGAGGGTTATCGTGCTTAGGGTTATCATTGCTCCTGATATAGGAATAGCTTGTTAGTATCATTGGCTCTCTTGACGCATATCCACTATACTGAGAGAGGAACGGGGTAGGGGACTGAAAGGGACTGGTTAGTACCGGAAAGGAACGATCCCGAGACGATAGCCACATTTCGCAGCGTGGATAGAGGGAAAGGTGGAGAGACGGGCTGCATGTTGATGTACGAGGAGTCAGGGTGTATGTATTCAAGTCACAACTGCTGCTTAAGTCTAGAGAGAAGAAATTTAAAATTGGTCCGCCATCAAAGCCAGCTTACCTATTATACTTGATGCGTTTGTAGTGCGGCTCACATAATGTAGGTAGGGTTACACGTGCACGCCTTGAGGACTGGCAGGTAAGCTGATGCTGAGCCCGCTAACCGACAAAGCCATAATCAGGGTCAAAATCAACATTGATGCCATAATCATGGTGCCTACAAGTAAGCCGGGAGACGGGAGACCGGCGAGGGGAGCACAAAGAACAAACATATCGAATCAAGAGGTGCATTGATCATACGGTGGTCCGATCATGCGTTTCATTTCACCCACTAGAGGTCGCAGCCTCAAGCAAGCACTCTGGGTGAGTGCGACCCGACAAGCCAACTCGTATACCTACCGCTGCTATCTACCCAGTTACTGGGGAAAATCCTGCCATCCATGTGCCCGGACCCCACGGTCAATGAACTGCGAGATCCAACCAATTGTCATCCTAGAAGTCAGCCTAGTCAGCTTTACTCCGTCGATCGAATGGCCGGTACCCTTGCAACCCCGACCCGATAAAACACCGATCAGGGAGATTAGTGTGGCGTGAAGTAGGGAGTAAGGGGAATGAACCAAGAAGCACCACAGAGTGAATCATGAATTTAACGAAAGTAACATACTTGCTTCTTTTGGTATCGGCAAAGTTCTCGTGGTCCCCCACCAGGTGCTCCCGGTACCAGGGATCATCCTTGATCTTCTTATAGTCCTCGAAGCTGCGGAAGACAACCTGGCTGAAGCAGTCGTAGTCGGCTATATTGGCCATCTGCGGGTCCATGATCTGGTACATCAGTTCGCGGGTTTTGAGGGGATTGTGAATCTACAACTCCCAGTTTTCCTCTTATTAGCCAGAGGAGAAGGAGGAAACATCGCGTAAACAAAATGGTCTTACCTGAGTCCACCTCAAAATCCCATACTTGATCATCAAATCCACCGTCAACGGCGCTGAAACCTCCGTCATATGTCGCATGTATGCCTCCTCGCTCATTCCTTCCTTTCGATACCCCAGAATCGTCAGACAGAGGAGCTGATCGCCCGGCGCGGTTGGTTGCGGGGGAGGGTCAGGGAGAGACATTTTGCCTTGGTGTTTACTTGGTTCCTGCTCAGCTGAGTTCCTGACTAAGTACTGGAGGTGAAGGGGCGGTGATTCCTTTCTAGGCGCATGGCAAGCGTTGTTCCTGGGACGGACTATATATATATATGGTGGAAATAAGCCGAGCGGGAAGGTGGCCGGAGAGCGACGGGTACTTATCTTCGGAACATTTGGGTTTCAGCTGTTGCCGAACATCAGACGGCTGGAGGACTCGAAGATATAGTTATTTTTAGTCGACGAGTGTTCATCGTCGCGCTGATTGTAGTTGGCCTGATTGTTCCAAGGTTGGGAGGCTCCAGTCGCGTGCTGGTTTTGATATCTCGATTGCACGAACAGCTTCCTAGGTACAAGCCAGCAACAGATAATCCATCAGTTAGGTTAGGCAGTTTATTCATTCTGTACTCTATAACTAAATGTTAAACAAAACCAAAGCAAATACAAAGTTACATAAGCCACTCCCCAACCTTATGCTCAGATTAGTTGTAATATTCCAACAACCAGCTGCGCAGATCGCCAATCGTCGGGTACTCTAAGAACAAACTGCCCGTCACTGTTACGCCAAGTTCTTCTCGAAACTTCTCTGCAATCACCAGACTCATCAAGCTGTCAACACCAAGGTCGGAAAATGAAGCGTCGTCAGTAAGGTCGGACAGCGCCAGTCCTGCCTCCTTCGAGATTAGGACAAGCGATTTGGCAGCCACGCTATCGCTGTCTTCTGTTAAAACTGAAGCTGCGGCTGCGGCTGCCGGTGAACTGGCTGTGGCGGCAGGGACTGGAGCAGGGACCGAAGTTTCAGCCGGGGTAGCAATTGCAGCCGGAGCAGATGCCGTAGTTGCAGGGGTTGGCTGCGGGGCAGACACGTTAGTTTGAGCGACTGGCTTAGGAGCCGGCGTTGCGGAAGCAGCGGCGTGAGAGCCCGCGCCAGCTTCCTCTGGAGCTGTGAAAAATCGGTTAAGAAGAATTCGAGGGTATCGGCGGAATTGGATACCGCCGCACATCCCTATGATCACACCCTCTTGCATGATATAAACGTCTCCAAGGTAGACCGTGGGGTCCTCTTCTGTCTGAATCATCTTTACGTAGGACCGGTATTTGGCGCCCGCAATGAGAGGTTTGGCAAATCGTAATGATTGCCAACCCGGAGTGACGCAGTAATTGGCCTTGGTATCTATGGCGTCAGACACATTCATCACAAAACCAGCGAGATGCGCAACGCTGTCGATGAAATATGGCGGAATGGTCCACGTCCCGCTCTTCTCGGTGGTAAGCTTGACATCGGCAAATGCCTCCAGCTCGTGCAATACAACGGACTGCATGCCACGGTATTTCTGAGCATAGTCAACGAGGTTATTTGCGAACAGAAGGTAAGCCATGTTGTGGTTGAAACGGTTCGCTGTGCCCTCTTCTGCAAGCCGCTCGAGAGCCTCAATTCTGCCCTGAACAAGATGTGTTTGGGGCACCCAGGATTTCAGCCAGTCCGAAGAGCTGCCGTAATAGATGTAGGCACTTGCAAAAGGCTCATCGGCCGTACCGTCGTTGAGAACGTTCTGCCAGCTGAGTTGGGCGACACCTGAGTTGATATCCGTCGTCGAGATAGTGACTCGTATAAACTGGGGTTTCTTGGTATTCTTCTGCGCAACTAACCCTCTCAGAACTACTAGGTTGGCCATGTTCATGTCAGGGAACTTTCCGCCCTTGACCAGATTTTTGTACAGATATCCGCCAAGAGTGAAACCAATATCGCCGTGAATGGACTGGGCAGGTTAGTGATACATCGCAATGAAACCTAGTAAGAAGCAAACATACCGAGGTTACTACACCGCAGCCGTTCATCTGATGACCATGTGCAGCCGCCAAAAAGTCGGGCTGCATCATATCTGATTGCATCACCACCTTGCCGGTAGAGCCATTAAAGCTCTCTTCAATAATCTGCTGGACGGTGGACGTCCTAAGACTAGAAGGCACTGAAGGCGCAGTTTTCCCACTTTGCTGTGCGTTAAAAGCCTTTTCTGCGTCATAGAATGTATTGCCTTTGGTGAGCGCCCAGTCGCCGTTGTACTGGAGCCAGTGTGTTTTGTCATTCCACGCGTAGGTGGGTAGATCCACAAGCCGCAGTCCTTTCTCAAACGGGCGCTGATATTCGTTCCATTCAATCGGCACACCAGCACAGTGCAGAGCAGCAAGACTTTGAGTCAAAGTAACAAAGTTATCCTCCCCTCTCTTGAGCGAAGCTACCGCCACATTGACCGCTGGGAGTGTGGCCTTTACGAATCCCATACAGACAGGATGCGGCCCAATTTCAACCCAGGCTGTGTCTTCATCAACAGTAGAGAAGTTCTGGGCCATCTCAAGAGCGGAGAGGAAGTTAACTGTCTCTCGAGTAGCGCGACGCATGTATTTGGCGTTGATAGTTTTGTCATCGAAGATGACCTTGCCAAGCAACGGAGAGATCACAGGCATGCTTGGTGCACGAAACAGCACTCCATTTTTAGCAGTCTCCTCAAACTCATCCAGAATAGGATCTGTTTGGGATGAATGGAACGCAAACGCAACATCAAGATTGTAGCAGCGACAACCGCTTGACTGCAGAATCTCGGACGCAATCTCGATTTCTGCTTGAGTTCCACTAAGTACCGTTTCATTAGGTCCGTTGACGCAGGCAATCTCAAACGACTTGCCCTCCAGTGCCTTTTCAATATCGGCAAGAGGAGCCCGCACTGCCAGCATTCTGTGACTACCGACATGGCATTTCTCCTCCAGCAATTGTGCCCTACGGCCGACAAGGAAGAGTGCGTCGCTTGCAGAAAGCACTCCAGCCACATGGAAGGCGGCATATTCTCCAAGACTGTGCCCAACAACAGCACTTGGTTTGACCCCAAGGGAGATCCAGTATTTGGCCAGGGCCATTTCAACTGAGACAAGAGCCAATTGTGTGACAACTGGGGAATGAGCATGGTCTTTCGGGTAGCTGCCATCTAAAGCAGGGACAAATGATGGGAATCCTTGACTCTGGGCAAGAGCATCTAGATGCAAGATCTGGGATCGGAACGATGGGGAGTGGTGAAACAACTCTAAGTTCATCGATTTGTAGGAAGAGCCCTGGCCTGTAAAGGCAAAAGTGATCTGGGGTGGCCCCGTGGGGGGGATCGGTTTCTGCGAGTCGATATTCTCCAAGACGGACAGGAGCTTTTTCTTCACCTGGGCGATGTCGCTCCCAGCGACTGATGCTCGTTGATTGTGATGATAGCGTCGAGCGGTGGTAGTATACGAAATGTTAGGTAGAGAAGCTTCCGGGTTAGCCTCAAGATATGCGATGAGGCGCTCGATATTCTTCTTGAAAGACACTTTGCTCTTGGCAGACACGTTGACGACATGGGCCACTCGTGGATCAACATAGTCGGTCTCTCTGAGCGGCGGCTCCTCTAGAAGGACTGTGGTATTTCCGCCAGCCGCACTGAAGTTGTTAACCACAGCATAGCGCTTTTTCCCATTAAGACGAGGCCAAGCAACCTGATCGTAAGGAATGTGCAGATTCCTCTTATCCAGATCTTTCGGGAATAATGGATTGAGGCTGTTTTTGATACCAACATGGGGCGGAATGACATTTTTCTGGTACATTAAGAGCACCTTGAGAAGGGCTGTAACCCCTGCCACAGCCTCCCCATGTCCAACATTGGCCTTAACAGCACCAATATGCAGAGGCTGCTTGGCGCTGCGTCGCTTGGTAATCGGTGCGAATACATCAGTGATAGAGGTAATTTCGACCGAATCTCCGGCTTGTGTTCCAGTACCGTGTAATTCCACGAAGCTGACATCTAGTGGATCAACACCGGCAGCATTCATAACCTGGCGGTACAGATAGGCTTGAGCACCGGCATGGGGATGCGTGATGGAAACAGCTTCTGCTGAGTGATTGGTTGCAGCAGCATTGATAATTCCAAGAATATTGTCATTGTCAGCTTCGGCATCTTCAAGACGCTTCATGACAATTGACCCTATGCCATCCGCACGACAATACCCGTCGGCATCAATATCCCATGTCTTGCAAGCGCCTGGGGTTTTAGACAGGAAATGACCGTTACTGAGGCCGGCGAAACCGTCAGAGTTGGTAAGGACATTCATGCCACCAGCCACGACCGTATCGGTTTCCCCGTTCCAAAGAGAAGTACAAGCAGCCTATCAGCCAAGATGTTAGTTGATGCATGATACGGCAGACGTGCCACATACCTGAATTGTAGCCAAGCTAGATGAACATGCAGTGTCGCAGCTAAAACTCGGACCCGAGAATTTGAAAAAATAGTTGATGCGCCCGGGACCGAACGCGCGGCAACCGCCTGGGATATAATACGTACTGACTTCCTGCCCTGCGTTGACTTCTCGGTAATCGTCACTCGCCTGACCATAGAATGTTCCAATACGGTGGAGGTTTGTGGCCGAGGTACGATTAGCGACATATCCTGCTCGTTCCAACGCCTCATATGCGGTAACAAGGGCCAGGCGCTGCATCGGATCGGTCTGCTGGGCCTCCCGGGGCGACATATTGAAGAAAGGTGCATCGAACAAGCCAGGTTCGTCAATGAAGCAGCCATAAGGTGTACCACTCGTATTCATTCTTTTTCCTTGTGGGTCGTAGTGGGTTTCAACGTCAAATCTGTCAGCAGGAATTTTCCTGGCGACATCAAGCCCTTGCTCGAGTAACTCCCAGAACTTCTCTGTGTCGGTTGCTCCTCCGGGGAGGCGACATGCCATGCCTACAATAGCAAGCTTTGACTGCTTTGGACCTCGTGGAACTTCCCCCGCAGAGCTTTCAAGGATCCATGGAATCAGCTCTTCGGTTGAAGCTTCAAAGCCTCGAAGTTTCGATGTGAGGTTAGACCGTAGATCGTTGATTGGAGCCGAGATACGGATAACCGAAACTTCACAGTGCGTCGCTGAGATCGTGTAGGCTTGGTCAACTACGCCCTGGATGACGTTGTCCCAAACAATGGGCTGTGTAAGGAGTTCCAAAACTATCTGCTCAAACAGATCCTTTGCGGTCGAGGCTGCAAATGGTCGACCTGTTGAGGTCTGATAGATCGGTACGGTTGGCGAATATGTTGCATCAATGGCTTCAATAGAAGCTGTTGAGATAATCTCGCGCACATGGTGTTGAGAGTAGATATGTTTTGCATGGCAAAGGCCACCGTACACAGGTAGACTGACCACTTTGTGGCGGCGGAAAAACTCTGACAGTCGGAGTACGCGCTTGAGTCGTGAAGGGGGACCGCTAATCGTGGTTGAACCTTGGCCCCATGCGCTAATGAAAAGCCTGCTTGGCTCCGGTGTTTTCTAATAGCGTGGTTAGTACATAAGTTGGACTGAAAGAAGAAGCTTAAGTCACCTCTCTCGCGTGAATCTCGTCAAGCTCAGCTTGAACGTCCTCAACTGTTGCACCGGGAACAACGGATGCCCAGGTATCTGGAGTGCCTGACGTATCGCATGGTTCAAGATTCTGAGAGACTTCATCCACCAAGGTTCCGAGACGGAACGCTATACGCACCACCTCGGCACCTGTAGCTGCCAGATCTGAAGGTGAGGAGCACAGCGCTACTGCAGCAGTTGCCAAAAGCCCAATTCCCAAGCCAGTTAGATACGTGGGCACAGTTTGGACATCAAATCGGTCGGGGGCGTTCTCATAGTACCTGACCAGTCAGCAACGATTGATCATAGGCGTGTGTAGAAAGATAGGAGACACGGACCCTATAAGAGTTGCAATTTCAAGAACGCAAAGAATGACACCATCCACAGACCCTCCCAGAGGACTGTTGCGAAGTTCAGGGTAGTCGGCAAGGTTAAGGACTGTCTCAAAGGCTGGGACAAGAGCCTTTACCGCTGCCGGCAAGAGACGTACTTCATCACGGACAGCCAAGGTAGCATCGTCAAGAAACCTCGCAAGGATAGCATGTCGTCTATCTTTGCTGTGGTTATGCAAGCGGCGAAATATGCTCTGGAGGTCATCCTTTGGGAACTCATTGCTGAAATAAAGGAGCTTCATCTTTAGGTCTTCTGCTTGTGAGTCCGATTCAGGTGTGTACACGGACATTTCCGAACACAACAGCTTCTGGAAGCGAAAACGCCACCAAGGTCAGACAAACACACGTGGAAAGTAGAGGTAGTTTGCTGAAGACGACAGAGATGATAATGAGCAGGACGGGTGAGTAGATTAAAGGTCAACGGCAAGGCGACGCATGTCACACCAGGGGGCATATATTGAGACCAAGCAAGACTGGTATCGCCCTGTCAGGCGATAAGAGTCAGGTTCGGTCAATTTGGACTGAGAGGCGTTCGCCGATGACTACTCTGGACTCGTACTCGGAATCCAACAACCCCGGTCGGGGTCAAGCAGATGTGCGGCTGTGGGAGTCATCATTGGCAATCCCGATGGATGTAGTGTAATGTTCCGGAGTAGCTGGTGTTGATATCTTCCAGTATTTGCTCCATTCCACAGTCCTCTTCACTTAGCTGGCCCCGAGTGAGCTTGTTCATGTTGAACCATAATAACAAACAGGCACAATGACTTCACCACAGCAGCACAAAGGCGGATATAAGCAGATCAACAAGACACTCAACATATGCGCTTTTGAAGACTACCTTGCTGCTCAACTGAAACACCTGCCTCATTTAGAAAATGTCGAGCAGCTCAGCCCTCGAGTCATCCGTGTTTTAGGGCAGAATGCTGGCAAGGTAAGAGACCGAACAGGCCATAATAGAAGCAGCGTACCTGATTAACGAGTGTATGGTTCAGTTCACTTTGCAAGGAACCAATACGTACATAGTTGGCACAGGATCGGAGAGGCTGATTATTGATACTGCCCAGGGGATTCCAGAATGGGCAGATCTCATCGACAACACGTTGAAGGATCATGGGATAAAGCTATCGCACGTTTTTCTTTCGCACTGGCATGGGGATCACACGGGAGGTGTTCCAGACCTGCTTCGAATGTATCCCGACCTCTCTGAAGCCATATATAAGAATTCGCCTGGTAGTGACCAACAACCGATCGATGACGGCCAGGTGTTCCGCGTTGAAGGCGCCACAATTCGAGCAGTACATGGCCCAGGACACTCACACGACCACATGTGCTTCGTCCTCGAGGAAGAAAACGCGATGTTCACTGGGGACAACGTTTTAGGCCACGGTACTAGCGCTGTTGAAGAACTGGGCATTTACATGGAGACACTCCGAAAATTGAAGTCCCACAACTGCGCCATTGGCTATCCGGCTCATGGAGATGTGATTAGCAACCTCCCGGCGAAAATCACGGGGGAGCTGGCACAGAAGACAAGACGTGAGAAGCAGGTCCTCATGACGCTAGATCGATTGAACAAAGAGAGCCAGCGCAATGGGCTAGGGAAGAGGGCTAGCGCCACGGTCAAGGAACTTGTGGTGCTCGTTCACGGGAATGGGCTAGATGAGGAAGTGCGGAAGATGGCTCTCGAGCCATTTATTGACGAGGTGCTGCGAAAGCTCGCAGAAGATGGTAAGGTAGCCTTCGAGATGCGAGGGGGGCTGAAACGATGGTTTGGGGTGGGAGTGTTGTGAGGTTGATGGAGTGAGGTTGGTGAGAGTGCCAAGCCTCGCGATCTCTACCTACCTGGTACCATCATTAGCTCACCTTCACCATCGATCTCAGCATCTTTTTTCAATCATCCATCTTAGATTTGAAGCTTAGCATTGGCATACTCTTTGGGCTATTTGCTCTTTGCTGCTGCCTAGATTCCTGGATTGCAATGTTATTACAATCAAATATGACTTGCTGCATACTTACTCTCAGCCATTTGACGCGTAGTGTCTACGTATCTCTGGTGTGAGCATAGGTAAGAATCACCACGAATCTCCCTCACTCTCCTTGCAACTTGCTCTTCACAACGTCCATGCCACCTTGGCCTGTCTCAACGCGCAACAAGCACAACGACCACAATTACATCATTGAATTGTTGAATTGTTGCTACACCGACCGTCGGGCTCCGATCGCGAAGGATGAAACAACCGCTTCAGACTGACGACAAAATAGGGTCAATATTAGTACAATCACCTAAATTAGCTTGACGCTTGTTGCAGCCAAAGCGCCGATAATCGCATTAGAGCCTCAGTCTGATTTGTTCATTTTTCCGATCTGCAGTCATCTTCTTGCCTCTCTCACATTCCTCCGAGTCTTGCCTGTGAGGTCCATCAGCCCTGCGATAAAGACTTCTGGTCCCTTTCCTGGCTGAAATAACTTCATTTTACTACCAGTGTCTGTGTCGGGTACGCTCAGATAATGGGGTCTAAGCTGCCGGCCTCCCGTTGTCGACCATTACAGAAGCAGTCCCTAACCGCCGGAGAGCGAAAGTACGATCGGTCTCCGGGGACGAAGTGAGGGCCAGCTCACCTGGGTCCGGCTTGACCTCAGCCTCGCTCTGCTATACTCTTCTCCCTGACAATGCTTGGGCTCCTGCCGGATACGAGTTGGGGGGCAGCACCTGGATAATGCTCGATTTATATTCTCTCTGGGTTGGGGCGATCGGTGAATTAGGCGGACTGCGAGGCAACAGACTCCTGCCCAGCCGACAATTCCAGCGTATACGTGGCATCGGCCCACTAGTTGCATAATACGGTCGGCTCGTTTTTGATCCTGCAGATGTGGCTGATGGTAGATGGTGGCTCTGACCGAGTGGTCGTTTGGTCACTGGAAAACATGCACTTTCCTATCCGGCTGAATCAAAAGCGTTCATGAGTGTGCCTCCAGGTTGTTGTGCCCCGGCCGTAATCTCATGCTCAAGATCAGCTCAGGCCCCGGAAGCGAATGGTAGAGACCAATGATATCGACATGTAAGCTGACCCTTAGCGGCTGACATGCCCTCGATCGACGCCAATTCTTCTCAGCCCTAGCCATTCTCACAAGGGCGGAATCCTTCGTGCAGGTGTGCTTCGTCTTTTAAGCCTGGAGCCCCTCATTGCCGTACACTGTAAATCGCCGACCACTATCCCCTCATGTTCACTATGGCATCTTTAAGCGCCTCCGGAATTCCTTCCACACAAAGCCCGACTGTCAAGCTACGCGGAAGCTGCCATGCGTGCGCCTTATCCAAGCTCAAGTGTAGTCAAGACAAGCCTACTTGTGCACGGTGCACCAAAAGAGGCACGACTTGCCAGTACCTGGCTAGCAAGCGCGCGGGCCGAAAGCAAGGCAGTCGAACAGGCAGCCTGAAAAGTCCGATGAGGTCGGACTATCAGTCTATGTCTGTTGACGAAGACGATGAACACAAAGAGTTCCTTGCAGCGTCCTCGCAGCTCATGCAATACGCTCTTCAACAGGATCGCAACCTCGAGGCCTACCGAGGGCATCACCATCAACGCACACCTAGCTATCCAGAGAGTGTGCCGAGTCTCCTCTCATCGGCTGGTCCTACAACCTCTGCCACCACTCCTTTGACCTTCGGTCACCCGGACTTTGACACCTTCCTTGCTTCTCCAGTGTCGCTATCGCTCCTCGATGCGCCTGACGTTGACTACTTCTCCGGGACCGACGTCAATTTTAGAGATCTGAACAGCTTTCCCGATCCTTCCTCGTTCTTTCCGCCCGTGGACCCTATACCAGCACTCGAAGAAAACATCCTCAAGGCAGCTTTCGAACCAGCTTCCACAAACACCTTAAGTGAGTCGGCTTCCTCGCCTCCTACAACAGAAATATCTAGTATTGGCAGCATACCACAATGCTTCTGTTTCGCTCGGTCATTGTCCCTCCTCCGTGAACTGTTCCCCAACCCTTCACAGGCATGTCCCACTGCGACACCAGACGAACAAGAACACCCAACGCCACCTACAATCCAGCAAGTCATTACACAAAACGAACAAACAATAAAAGAAATCACCCAGATCCTCCAATGCTCCTGCTCGCAGGACGGCTACACCTTGACAATCCTCACCCTCACCGTGTTCAAAGTCCTCGCCTGGTACAACGCCATAGTCCAAGACTCCCCACTGCCCGAAGAAAGACACACCCAGCCCGAACAAGTCGACAAAGCACCCGCCATAATCCGAGGCTACCACCTGGAGGGTGAAGAGCAAGGCCGCATGGCCGCACAACTTGTCCTCGGCGAACTCCACCGTGTGCAACACCTCGTCAATACGCTCTTCCAGCGGCTGAAGGATCAAGGCTCGCGTGAGGAACTGCTGACCGGAACCCTCGGAACCGCAAGTAGGCATGGACATGCCGTCGCTCAGGATTCCATCTTACCCATGCAGCTGCTGGACAAGCTAGCAGGGGATCTCGGCGCAAGGCTTCGAGGGCTGTCGAGTGAGATTGTCGATCGGTTGCGCCGTGGCTGATAGCTGAAGATGTTTGCGTGTGCGGATGAGACTATGCTACATATACCCATTTTGATTGCTTCCCTTGGCGTAATACGTGTTTGTCTGGCCGGTAGTCTTGATACCAATTATATATATACGTGTTGGATAATCCAAGTGCCCTGTCGTCTCTGTCGGATCCTGGCCGTCTGAATTTAGATAGGTAGACCGGACAACGTCAAAATGGTAACTCATTGAGGGGTAATTTCAATATCGACTGCGCTGTTCTGCGAACCTCTTCACTTGGCACAGATAACTACCTAGTCTCTAGCTACGTAGTACGTAGAATCGTTTCGTCAGCGTTCCAGCCAAGCACTGCAGAGTCGAATCCTTCCGTACATACACTACTTGACTTATCGGTACTTGTAGCCTAGTCTCACGCCTTGCATCTTGCCAAGCGGACGATCACCCACCAAAGAATCCTTCACAATCTCAATCTTATCCCAATTCCGCGCGTTAGCCACGTTGAATTTAATACTCCCCTGGAGATTCGGTGCGAGGATCTCTCTTGTTTTGGCTAAATACCGCGCACTTGCTACTGTGCCTAGCAAGCTGAAAGGCTCATTCGATCTCACCTTATCTCATAAATCGCCTACTGGTGGTGGCAAATTTACAGGGAATACGATCCCGAGCAAGGGACGGGATGGGAGGTGCTCAGATTTACTCTGCGTTGATACCCAGTGGCAGAGCAGTGAGCTTGCATTACGTCAAACAACCTTGGGCAAAGACAATACGAGCACTCCTGCACTGGCCCTGGTGTAACAACAGAACCCTGAATTGTGAGCTGTGAGCCATGTGGCTAAGATAGATAAGGTTCAAGCAATACATAGTCTTCTCCAGAAGAAAGAGATTGTTTGAGAGTGTCATAGATAAGCGCATTGTTACTTGACTTTGCATTACCTCCGCTCACCCAGCCACAAAGGTCTTACCTGCCCTCTGTTTGACTTACATTACACCTCAACCTAAATCTAAGACATCTGCACTGTCAGACGGCATCGGGGCTCAAAATGTCCGTTTGACGCTGCTTTCAGGCATCTGCAAGCACGTTTCCTGTTGCCTTACGCAAATCTTCCGAAGCGTTTAGCGTAGATTATATCAATGTCTTAGTGCGCAGCCGAGATCAAGGCCGAGGCGGGGTTTGGCCCAGGATTGATGGGAATTTACCAAGGAACGGTGACATAAGAGCGACAGTAACGGTGTGATTCTCGAGCCAGGCTTTTGAGGGCGAAGATGAGGCTTATGCCTAGACGTAGTACGGCACGGAGACAGAGGTGGTGCAAATTTCCGAACACGAAATGCTCGATGCGGCGGGCATAAGATCTTGCGCTTGGGATTGGGGGGGTTCAACATCGGAGGTTTGCATAGGCGAGTGGGAAGAATCGATGTTTAGTGTCTAAGTGGACATCAGCTTCAGCTTTCTTTGCCGACCTCAGTAGGTCACCAAACGGAAAGGTGGAGTCTGACAGTGGATCTCCTTATAAATTGTGTTTTGCTGTGGTTGTCCAGAGTATGGTGGGAGCCTACCTGCATCCATCCTTCCACATCGACCCAGGATTAGTTGGCTTTGCCCTAATGATCAGGAAGTTGTATCTTGTGCAGAACTATCTCCCCCGTTACCTATACGATGAATTTTGTCGCTGGCCGAGCACTCGGCGTCACACGCTGTCCACTGCGACACCATCGCCGTATACTTCTTGAGCATCTGCCCTTTCTTCCGATACTCGGGACCTGATCATTATTATCCCGTACGATCTTGAGCATCTGTACTCAGCGGGCAGCAAGCACACTGTATGTATATTTGATCAGCACAATGTCTACAGTAACCCGGCTTTCTCTAATCGATTCTCACCTTAACCCACACGAAACCCTGAGCAAAAACACAATGGCACCTCACATCCCATATCGTCTTGACGGAAAAGTTGCACTTGTCACGGGCTCCGGTCGCGGTATTGGATCCGCGATGGCCGTTGAGCTCGGCAGGTGTGGTGCAAAGGTAGTCGTTAATTATGCAAATTCGCGTGAATCCGCCGAGAATCTCGTTGAGGAAATCAGAGCGCTCGGAACAGAGGCTATCGCGTTGCAGGCTAATATGAGAAATGTTCCCGAGATCACAAAGCTGATGGATGACACCATTGCTCATTTCGGTGGTTTGGATATTGTCTGCAGCAATGCGGGCGTTGTCAGTTTCCAGCATTTAGGCGACGTGACGGAGGTAAGTCTCACATAGCATAATCTTCTTTAATCCCTGAGATGGTGCTAACCTGGGACTACGCTTGTAGGAGGAGTTTGACCGAGTCTTTTCCTTGAACACTCGGGGCCAATTCTTCGTAGCCCGCGAAGCCTACCGCCATCTCAATCCCGGCGGGCGCATTATCCTCATGTCCTCTAATACTGCAAAGGATTTCAGCGTTCCGCGACATGCTGTATACTCTGGCTCCAAGGGCGCTATTGACTCTTTTGTCCGTGTCATAGCGAAAGACTGCGGTGAAAAGAAGATCACGGTCAATGCGATAGCGCCAGGGGGTACTATTTCGGACATGTTTCGCGACGTGGCACAACATTATATTCCGAACGGGGATAAGTACTCGGATGAGGAGCTCAAGGACATGGCGGCCCATGCGTCGCCTTTGATAAGGAACGGGTATCCAGTTGATATGGCAAGGGTGGTGTGCTTCTTAGCGAGTGATGAGGGAGAGTGGGTGAACGGAAAGACTATTACTATTGATGGAGGTGCTGCATAGCTTGGCTAGTTCTTTTCGAAGATTCATAGTTTCCATGACCTAGAAGAATGGACTGCCTGTTAGTGTGAGTTGGATGCTGTAGATGTAAAATCATGGATGACTGCTAACCTATCGTCGGGCACCGACCAACGGTAACCTCGGGACCTCCGGAACTACTTGTATGGTCTGCGATGAGAAACCCGAGCACGGCCATTGTCTGCCCTGGACTGTGTCGTGGTGGATATTCTGTGGTGTACCATGTTACACGGGTCAACCCAGTGACCGCGTCTCGTAAGGAGCAATCAATTCGGATTTCGACCAATACTCGTCAGCATTGGTTCCAGAATTGTGGTAGTTTCCTTAAGACAAGCATCACTGTTTGCGAAGGTTCCAATGATCCACAAACCTATGGTAGCTGGTAGAAAGACAGAAGGACAGAAGGACAGAAGCCTCTTGGAGTTGTGCACTTTGCTTTCACATGGTCAGCCACCACATGAGATCATATGCCTTCTGACCGCTGCATTGCGTACTTTGACGTGGGCGATCTCAATTATAGACTCTAGGAAGGCCCCTAAGATATAGTCTCCTTGATATCGGCAAAACATCATCGGACGCGCGTACATAAGAGCGTGCTACGGTTAAGTCCACGTAATTCGGTGTCAGAGAGCATACTCCTTTGGGATCCTGGCAACACAGCAGTCAATATCGGAGGCCGTCACAGAATGACTGAGACGAAGATAGTGTCCCCTAGCAACTCAGGAGGCAAAACAAAGGCGCAGTTTCTGCAACGAGATGTAGTGAAGGGCTGATCAGGAAGGGTCGGGCATTGATGGTTTGTCAACAAGGGGTTGAGTTGATGAGATGCATTGAAGTGGCCCGAGGCCGGTTTGAGGGTCCGGATAGCGTCACGGTTGCCGAAACAGGAACTTCGGACGGCCATGGAAGTGGAAGCGCTAGGCTTACATCATTGCTGTCAGATCTCAAGCAGAAATCCCAGAAATATCGTTGACCCCTCAACCTACCGGCCAATGAGACAAGTCGCTTCTTCTGACATGCAAGTCTGACGAGCGAAGCTTATGTGCATCGGAAGTTCGCTCATTCTTCGATCGGCAGTCGGAATCAAAGACTGCCGAGAAAGATTCTAAATCGGGCTCTTCAGACCTGTCGCTCGACCAGGGTGCATGCGATGCGATGCGTACCTACGTGTAGAAACCCCCAGTACTAGGTTGGGCACACTACTCAAGGATCTCCCGAACAACCTGTATCGTTTGATGCAGAATAGGCAAAATAATTCATCCTAAAGTGTTGTCAGCAGAGTGTTCATATATCGGCTTGATTCAGTTCAGTTGATAACCTGATCCGCCATGTCTGCTCTATGCGATCTCGAGACTTACGCCAGCGATCTCTCTGCTGCAGTCAAGACTATTGTCGCGCAATGTCCGACTCTTTCCACCACTTCCTCCACCACTGCCCCCCAACCAAGTCTTCTTTCAGATGGTTCAAGCGAAGCAAATCGAGCAAGACAAGCCATATTATCGACGATATCCAGCCTGCAAGCTCTACTTTCCACCCCGTCCGACTTTCTTCACCACCTTGCCGTCCAAAACCAGCTGCTCGCCAGCCTACAATGGCTGGGTGAGTTTCAGGTCCTCGCATGTATCCCCCTCACCGGAAGTGTTCCCATCAAGGATGTGGCCGACCTAGCTGGGGTGCCTGAGAGCCATCTTTCCCGAGTTATTCGAATGACAGCCACCGCTGGCTTCCTACATGAGCCGCAACCCGGTCACGTCGCACATAATGCTCTCTCTGGCCCCTTCGTGACCAAGCCCTCGTACCTTGATGCTGCAATGTTCCTCGCTGGCACTGCTGCGCCAGCTGCCCTTCAGATGCCCGCCGCGACACAGCGCTTTGGTCAGTCGTTGCGGGCAAACGAGACAGCATTCAACATCGCCTTCAATAACTTAGCTACCTTTGCGAGCACTGCTGAGCAGCGTCCCAGACTACAACGCCAATGGCCTGCCTACCTTCGGTATGGGACTAAGGACGTCGATGATCGAGTGACCGAACTTCTATCCAGACTAGACCAGTTCCGTAGAGGGAGTACATCCGTTGTCGAGGCATGCTCTCCGTCACCCCAGAGTAGAGGAATGAAACTAACAAATGCACTCTTAGGTCGGCGCCCGTACTACCGATCGTGCAAAGACACTTACTGCCCTCTACCCATCACTCCACATAATTGTGCAACTCGCGCCCCCAAACACAAGCCTGAATGGCTGGTCATCGCCCATCCGCCCCCCAACACCTTGCCATAAGCACGACGACCTACGCCAGCTCACATCTCTCACAAGTGCCGCCAGCAACAATAACACCTCTTCAAGTCCCAACATAACCATTCAACAACGAACCCCAGCAACACCGCAGCCGATATCTGACGCCTCCGTGTATATCCTTCACCTCCCCTCGCCTTCCCCGACAACCCCCTTCGGCTCCCTCGCCGCACGCACAATCGCCGAGCTCCGTGCTCATCTCGACGTCCTTCGCTCGAACCCTTCAACGACACTAATACTGACACCGCGACTCCTCCCGGAACCTGGATCAGTAAACCCGGATGTGGAAGCGACAGCGCGATTAAGGGACTTGGCACTCCTACAGCTTGCGAATGAGCGGGAGATCGAGCTAACGGAGCTTCTAAGTATAGTCAATAGCGTTAGTGATACGATGGGCCGGTTCGTGGTTGTGAACAAGGTAAGATCGAGGGAAAGTGTGGTTGTTTTGTTGGAGGTAAAATATCAGGCCTATAATCGGTGATTTGAGTGTTGTGCTCCAGATGATGAGAATTAAATATAGAGGTCCAATTCTCACTACATACGCTTCCAGTTCGTGATCAAGGGCAGAAAGACTCTCTTGTCTTGAGACCATACCTAGTCTAGGCAGAGTAAAAGCGACTGCCTTGATGAAAGCATTGTCATCACCGGTCCCGTCTAATGAACCAGGTTAACCTCTGGGCTAATTTTGGTTTCGCAACATTGCCTGAGTGGTAAATCACTTATCAACACTCCTTTAGAGCTATTGAAGAGAGATGTTTAGGCTTGAGCTTTAAACTATATTTTACTCACACTTCCCTTGCTGAACAATGATCTAGAGAAACGATCATACATTAGATACTGTCTCATATTAGCAAAATAGGATTTATTATTATTAGCAAGAGTGTTCTCATAGAGACTGGCAACCTAGAAATTTTTCTTCACAATCATCAACCATTCTCTGTGCGCCATTGCTAGAAAGAATAACCTTCCCGCAACCAAGAACAGTCTGATTCATGCAATCAATAAGTCTCATATATGTGAAGAAAACCTTCAGTGTGTGATCATTACAATATAGCATTGCCCGAGCCTTCCGTGTCCTCACTCTTAGTAAGGTCTCTACCAACTTAATAACCCCGTGCCCATGAAAATGGCTCAATAACTAAATCCTTCAGAGGCTCACACCCAGATATCTCCTCACAGAAAGTAGCTCCCAGTCTCTCTAATGTTGTGCATCTTTCCTTCATTGTCAAGGTATTTCTAACCATCGCCATCCCCTCAGGGAACCGCCCCATGTCCTTATTCACCCCAAGAACCCACACACCACCAGCGTTCTTCCCTTCAGGATACGCTACCTCGCGAACGATCGAGAAAACAGCCTCAAACTCGTCGAGTTGATGGCATTGCCCTGCGACAGACAAATCACTCCCGTCCACTGCAGGATCATACCACGAACCACCGAATATACGCAACTTGTGGCAAAAAGCGTCTTCGTCCTTTTGAACTGGCGCTCGCTCTGTGGACTCGAATCTGTTTATACCTAAGTACTCGAGCTCTAGGGGGCCGAGCTCGGCCATCCAAATTCCTCCAGAGGATGGGTAGCATGCGGCGTGCCCTGTTAGGATGTCGTATCGTGCTGTAGGAAGGGGACACGGGTGCTTTGATACTGCACTATCGTGGTCGAGAACATTAAGGAGATGATTTGAATCGCCCGAGATAAGATGTTGCGATCCAGTATTGGAGTGGAAGGATTTGTATCCGAAGATGAAGAGGGAAACGGTTGATACAAGCACAAGAACAATGGTCTTGGGGCTGTGCCAAGCATCTCTGGTGCGTTGCTGGTTGTGACTTGAGATCGGTGTTTTACCCATGGTCATGGAGGTTGCCATGTCAGAACTTCCAAGGCTTTGGAACAAGATAAGGTAGCAAGTGAGATTGACAGGCGGGGTATGGAGGCGCTGCGCCCAGATGTGTTAGGGATTATTTGATCCATGTCTCGGCCCCGGCAGATGCGGGATTGCTCCTACCTTATAGTACTGCGCGCCTAACAGCCACGTTGGCTAGGTTGGTCTCAGGCCACCTATTGCTGCGCCCGTCTACAAAGCCTATCGCTGATTCCTGCTTCCTGCTAGACGGCCACGGTACTAGACTAGTAAGAGCTAGAGCAAGCCTGTTTAGCCTCCAAGACCCTGTTCCAGCACAGCCCCGGATGGTGTAGTATCCCGTCATGAAGGGAATCATCAGCCGTTCTTGGTGTCTCGTTTGTGACTTCTGGCGTGGCTCTTGCAAGGCAATATGACGCTGATCGATCAAAATACCTGGAGGCCTGAGTCGTTCAATATGGGCTATAGATAGAAAGAGAGGCGTGGGATCATGGAAAGGGGGGCGCCTGAGTCGCCTCTATAGGTATATATACAAGTCCTCCAGCTACAGCGAGAATACTGCAGCATCAACAGCAGCAAGAACAACGGTCAATTCAAAATGATCGGCACACCTTTTCTCTCCTCTTTACTTCTTCTCCTTTCCCTGTCCGCCCGCGCTGCTCCCGTCGAAAGCACAATCTCAGCTCGACAAGACGGAGATGTCGAAGCCCAATGGGCGTGGCTACACTTCGAAGGCTGTTCAGCTAAACAGAGAGAGGCTATCAAAAAGGCCCACGAAAATGCCGTTGACATGGCCGAGCACGTCAGTAATATTGACTTTGGCAACGACCCAGGGGCCATGGACTACTTTGGCCCGAGTGCCTTGAACAAAGATTGGCAGGGAAACATTCAGTCGGTATATAACAACATTGCAACCTTCAGGCAAAGCTACTTCTGGCCTGGGTTCAAGATGAATGCGCGGTGTGGCAGTAAAAACGACGAGAAGTACCAGAATAAGTGCAGTTCGGGGGGCGTTGTTGCATACCAATGGAACACGGAAAAGGGCGACGATGGGAAGATTCGAAACAAGGGTGACGCAGTCTCCAACATGCATTTCTGCGAGAAGTTCTTCCATTACGACACACTGGAAAAGGCCATCAAAGATAACAAGGACGTGGATGATTTCAAGTGGAGATATGATATTTCCAAGTACAAGAATCAGGGTATGCCTACAATGACCCCCCTCTCCTCTTTCTTCAGTGCTCTCACGGACTTTGGTACTGAACTGCTCTCCATAGCATATGTCATGCTACATGAAATGATGCACGCAACTGTCATGACTTACGAGGAAAATGCGAACCGCCGAATCGTAGACATGGCCATGCACATGTACGAGTATGTGAGAAAGCCGGATAGCCGCGATTATAAGAGGAAACTTGTCTTGAGGGATGTCTATGGACCTGAGAATTGCAAGATTCTTGCACGGACATCACGAGACAGCATCACCAAGGAGGGGATCACATTGAACGGTTTGTCTCTCATTGATTGTGGATTGTGAGATATAATGCTAATATAGCAATTAAGCGGACACATACGCTCAATACGCCCTTTCTAAATGGGTTCAGTCGAAGCTCGATAACCAATACCCCTGGCTTCCATTGGCAGACAGACAAGCGGAGGATTGGTTTAGTAGAGGAGGGGCCATGTTTGTCATTTCCGAGAATGGCACATTTAGCGTCAACACTGCTTCTCTTTCCAACGATACCCTGACCACGGCAGACACTGATAACAACGACGACGCATTCACCTTGCACGACGTCGACGACGGCGAGGTTATTACACTCGATTTGACCGACGGGCTAGCGGCCACTGAGTACACCGACGATTACAACGCCGGTCTCTTTCAATGGAGCACCTACGTAAGAACACCTGAGCCAGAGTGTGCTAAGACAGGGCAAGACGCTCCAAGTGACCGAGCATCCTTCACCGTGGACGAGGCTGAGGAACAGATCAAAGCCTTCTGCAAAGCGGAAGGGAATTATGGCACGGTTCTAACAACTTTTATCAACCAAGGCACTGGGGCGACGCGCGACGGGGCTCCCAAAGTTCTGGGATTAGATTGGGGCGTCCCTGTTGGCGACCGCGTGCTGTGGCTTGGAGCGTATTATGGTGGTGGCTCATGGAACGGAAACAGGACTTGGCCACAGGGAGGTCCAGGGCTTAGGGATACTGATCTCTGTCTTGATCGTTTCCGGACAATCCTCCATGGAGTGAGACCTTCTACTTTCACCCCCATTGTCCCAAAGCAAATCCCACTAACATTTCCACAGTGCGATACTGATACAAGAGTTAACAAATATGGAGGATCACTCACGGAATGGGGCCTGGTACGTTCTTCTACCAAAGTCAAGCTCAAGCCTCCAAGGGCTTTTAGCATTAACATCAAATAGGTCTACCAGATTCTCGGCGTTGGCAGCGTTGACGACGCAAAGCCCCTCGGAACGGTCCCCGTAGGAGAGAACGGCGGCATTGAGTGCAAGGACACAACCGATAAGATGTATGATGACCTGGGCAAGGCCACTTGCACCTGCTGGTACCGGGATCTCCCCGATCAACAGTCAATCTTTGGCACGCCGAAGGAGGGCACATGTGCGGATGTTGACTATCGCCCCGCATGGACGTATTTTGAGGATCCGGATTACCGGCCTATTGAGGAAGAAGGGGTGAAAGGGGCTGTAGTCTTCTGATGAAAGATTTCATTGAAGACATCACTTAGAGATTGCCAGGCAGCGGCAGGGAGTGGGTTTCGATTAGAACATCTTCTAAGTGAAGAGGGAGGATAGTTGGGGCATGAGGCCTTTTATCTGTTCTTAGATGATAGACTACAATGATTGCCAAGAACAATTCTGTTAAGATGTTGCAGCAAAACGTATAACTACTTTTATCCATCCTGTAACCATGGGCCCTAAGGTCGTGCTCGAGAATCGCGGGTGCGGAATGTAACCTCTAGCCGTCTACACGTCATGAAACTTATACCTATTTTGTTCAACATCGAATCAAATGCCTAGAACTGATGTGCTTTTAACAAGCCTTACCTCCAAGCTTTTTAGTTCCATAAACTCCGTTAGGGCTAAGTAAGAGCGGAATAGACATCCACTAGCCGGAAAAGCCGTGCAGTATGGCGGCAGCGTTGCAACCCACAAATGATGTCGTCACGTTGGGCAGCCTTCATATTCTTAAAGTCCCTAAGTTCCCCATATGGTTACTCGTAAGCCCCAGCAGATGTTACCAGTATGTTGAGCTCCATCATCCTCCTTGTCCTCGGTTTGGGCAGCTTTCCGGCTACGGCACAGGATCAGACTGCCCAGATCTGGGCAGTTTTTGCATACACGGTCCGTGGAGAGAGAGACGTAACCAGCCGCCCAGGTGGATTGACACCGCATGGAGCAAACCAACTACACGATGCCGGCTCTGCATTTCGTGATCGATATGTTTCCCTCAATGCCGGTCTTGACGGTTCGAGTACGAGAATCGAGAACATTTCTCCTTACCTTATTGATAGCGAGGACGTCGGAGTTGCATCCACGCCTGAGATCGCTGTTCTTGCATCCGCACAGGCCTTTATGCAGGGTCTCTATCCCCCGCTTGATGAGTCCTTTAACTCCACGTTCTTCAGTAATGATGCGGAAGAGGCCGATGGGTCAGTAACATCTGGTCCGCTAGGAGGATACCAGTATCCGTCTATCGTCACTCATGGCGTGGAGGATCCTCAATCAATCACTATAGCCGGACAGGCGCTCTGTCCTGCGCATACTTTGGCAAACATCAGGTACCTAAGCAGCAAGGAGTTCTGGCAAACTTACCAGGATTCATCTGTGTTCTACAATCATCTCCACGCCCAGGCTCTGTCAGGAGAATACGGCACTTCGGACGCCAACTATGCAAATGCAACCTCCATCTCCGAGTTCTTGGAATATCAAGCTGTGCATAACGTATCCTTATTGCACAGTTTAAGCCAAGAGGACCTGAAACGTGCCCGGTGGTACGCAGGTAACTACGTCTTTGCGACAAACGGGAACACGACAGGCTATGGCGGTTCTGATGACAGTATCCGAAACATTGCAGGACAGGGTATAGCATCTAGCGTCTTGAGTGCGTTTGAGACAAGTGTTCAACAACGGGGAATTGAGGGCAAGATGACCCTCAAATTTGGCGGCTATGAGACAGCAGTCTCCATTTTCTCGCTCTTAGGTCTAGCGAGCCCTCAGCACTCCAGGTTTACCTCTCTGCCAAACATGGGGGCTTCGATTGTCTTGGAACTGTTCAGCATTGGAAGCGAGAGCTACCCCACGTACCCCGACCCGTCGCAGCTTTATGTACAATTCCTCCTCCGCAACGGCACGGGCGCCAAGTTCGTCCCATATCCCCTCTTCGGATACAGCCCCAGCAAGATTGCGATTCCATTCAACGAATTCCAAGCGGAAATGCAGAAGCTGTCGCTGGGAACGACTGCGGACTGGTGTCGACGTTGCAACTCCTCTGCCGTGTTTTGTTCCGGTGTTGCGAAGACAGCTGGAAATAGAGCCGATAGGGTCCACGAAGACCATGGCAGAATGAGCAGTGCTGTTGCCGGAGTTATTGGCGCGACCGTCACTATTGCGGTAATTGCACTGCTTGCGCTTGCGTTTCTAGCTTACAACCGGTATGTGAAAAGTCAGCGAAAACCTAGCTTGGGGGGGTTCAAAGGGAACAGCAAGATGGCCAGCGACTCGGACATCACCTTCAAAAAGCCGCAGTGGGAAGGAAGTGAAGTCAAGCCCCCTGCAGCCTCCGCCAGAGGCTATAAGAGGCATGGCAGTTGGGAGATGACGGACAATGCAAGCCCGCCTCGTCTCGCAGAACGGAGGATGGAGTCATCTTTCGCAGAGGAAATTGAAGACGAGTGGCAATTGACTAGCAATCTTCAGCCAACAAAAGTACACGAGCATGTTTGAAGCTACAGAGAAAGTAGGTAAATGATTAGTGCTGCCAATGGAGTTTGAATTCGACCGTATTTCTACTTGGGGGGATGTGTTGTGGTCCGGGTGTGCTCTTTCCCTGTCAACAAAAGTAACATTGCTTTCCCTTCCACCTCACCTTACTTCAATCCCATCCCAAACA
This sequence comes from Aspergillus karnatakaensis, assembly GCF_047715665.1. Lineage (NCBI taxonomy): Eukaryota > Fungi > Ascomycota > Eurotiomycetes > Eurotiales > Aspergillaceae > Aspergillus > Aspergillus karnatakaensis. Next base: position 796,422 of record NW_027395713.1, on the reverse strand, counting down.
ATTCCTCCTCATCTCCTCCTTTTCCTTCTCTCTCCCCTTCATCGACCTCTCGTCCTCTTCCTCCTTTGTGTCTCTCCAATCCAACAATTGCTGTTTTCACGCTTCATTCTCGTTCATTCTTTCCACCAAAATCCAAAAACAACGCCCGCCTGGTATACATTCATTCATCCAAGAAGTCATGACCAAATACGACATCCAGACACTCCTGGCAGCAAAGCCAAATGCTCATATTGACTTGGGGAGATTCAGCGATCAGGCGTTCACGAGTGAGTACTATGTTAACCCCTCGGTAACCAGTCATATCCTAACAGACAGCCGTTAGATAACCTGGTTCGCTCAAACGTCCTGTCTGAACAATCTGTCAATCGTCCGAGAAATGTCTCCGGCCACTCACGACGCCAGGTCATGGCACCTCTGGCCTTGAGCACCCAAAATACGCCCCATCAGCCGGAACACCCAGTGCTACAGCCCAGCTCTCAGTTCGACGATGCGTTCGTGCGATTCGTGGAGCAGCATACCTCCCCAAAACCACAACGTGTTACTGCTGGAGGCCGTATTGTACCCATGAATCCCTGGGATTCGCCTCCCAAATGGAGTTTGCCATTAGGCTCAAAGGCTGCAAGTGCCGCTACTAGCGATGTGTCGAAGATGGCTGGCTCCGCGGCGAAGAGCGAAATGAAGCCCAAGTCGGAGAATCGGCCAAGACAAACCGCGAACAACGGGGAGGGCAAGACTTCAAAAACTGCGCCTTTGCCCGCAGGTAAGTTCTTTTTCACCACATCCTTGACTTCCGGCCCTGATTATAGGTATTATTGGGTAGACGCGGCCAACGCTCCATGCTTTCAGCCTCTTGGTACCGCGAGTCCGTTTGTATATCCCAACGTTCCTTTGGCCCCCAGTCAAATTCCAGGAGCTGGATTGACTACATTCCCAGGCCTTGGAATAAGCGGAGATGGCTTCTTAAACGCCTTCACACAGCCTCAGACCCCATCGCATATGATAGGTACGCAAGCCGCCCCGGTTACATTTCCTTTCCAGCCTCAGCCAGTCTCCACCGCGGCATCAAGCTTTCCAGGTTGGAGCGGATTGAATACAGTAACTCCCGATACATTCGGACCTTACCAAGCAGGTTACGCACCGAGCCCTTCTGGAGCCAGCCCACAGTGGCCGCAGTTCCCACAAGTACCTCCAATGCCACAGGCGCCTCAAATGCCCCAGGTACCTCAGCTACCACAGTTACCCCAGCTACCTCAACTTCCTCAAGTCCCGCAGCTCTCTCAACTGCCTCAGGCTTCTCCTGCAGTAAACAGCCAGACAGCTGCTTCAAACCATCAGATAACCCCTCCTTACCTTCAGGAGGCGATTTATCAGAAGTCGCTAGAGGATGCCACCAAGCAATATGAGGCACTTTCGGCTCAACTATCCCAAATCGATAGGTTTACAGCAATGCATGCTTGGGTCATCGATCCTGAAACGAAGAAACTTCTAGTCGAGCAACGGAAGAGCTTGGTGCGGGAGCTCGATACGGTGCGACTCTACAAGGAACACTTGCAGGTACTTTTCGGAAAAATCCAGATGAGCAGCATTCTAGCTCCTCTTCCAAAAGCGATGCCAGTTCCTGTCACGCCTCCCCGAAATGAGGCATGGGACACACCCACCAAGTCAAAGTCGAGGTCATTGTCGCCAACTGTCCGCAATCTCTACCGTACTATCGAAGAGACTGATGAGCGCGGCGAGCCCATTGATGGATTGCTTCGTGCACTATCTGGAGCATCTAAAGGGCTAGCGAAAAGGTTGTGTGAAGAGCGTAAGAAGTCGCTTGGTGTTTCCATTAGGGAACCCCCAAGGGAAGTACCGATCACGTTCGTCAAGAACAGGGAGGAGTCCTTGCATGAGGCACCAGTGAAAGTCGAATATGCCCAGCCCGTGCAGGTGTCAAGAAGGCTTTGGCAGTCAGATCCTCATCCACACTCCCCGCTACTTTCCCAGTGCTTCAACAGGGATTGGAGTCCAATTCTGCACAAGTCGGCCGCTCCCGCTATTTCTCAAAATGTCACTGCACACGCTTTTCTTCCCTCCTTTGATAGTGCGGGACGGACAGCCGACGGGTTTGAGCTGGTCTGAGGGGAGAACTCCATGTGGCGAAGTCGGAGAGTAAGGGGTAAACTTACTCCGAGTCAACAGTGTTATTCTTCTCTGTGGGATTGGGAGTTAGAGGAGGCTGTCTGGCTTGGCGCTAGGAGTCGAATTACTACTATTAGGATGGAAGATGGATATCTGGCCTCGTGTATGATTATTGTATCATTAGCATTGATTTGGTACTTAAACGCATAATCGAATTCTCTCATTGAAGGTGTTGCTGTTGTTGACTCGCAAACATTAATAATGTGGCCATTCCTGACTCAGCCCCGTAGAAGAATCTCCCAGGTTCACACCCTCCTCCACCTCCACCCGGACCTCCTCCTCCAACGCTCGCAATAATCAACCATTCAATCCGCCGTCAATGGATTGACCATCTCTCGGCTTTATCGCTTCATCTCTCCTCCGCTCTTTTCGCCATCCCTCCGTCTCTCTTTCCTGGCTTTGCTTATCACTTCATCATCTGCCGGTCCTATTCCACCGCTCCCCTTCTCTATGCGTCTCCAACATTCCTAGCTCCACGCCGCCTGTTCTGTCTCCCCCCGCGCTCCCTCACCCGTTACTGGGGTTCTTTTCTCGACCAATTTGTCGCCGAAATAATTCCTCCGTCCTTTCACTCCACCTTGGAACCTTCACGCAACACCATCCGTACGTCTTCTGCTAGGAGTTGGTTATTCACTCTAGTGGGATGACGCAGCTTTTCGCCTCCAACCCGCCTGCCGGGGCCAACGAGAAACGTGGAAATCTCCCCGGTCTATCCATGCCCACCAAAAAACATTCCAGCGATTCGAGCCACTTCCCAACCAAGATTAAGAACTTCTTCCGCATCAACAGCTCAAGTAGCACATCCTCCCACCAATCCGGTCATCACGGCAACGGCTCCGATCGGGAAAACAATTCGTCCACACCCGTCAAACATGAACTCAAATCCACATTCAGACAGTCTAGATTTCTCCCCATAATTGGTCGAAACCGCTCGGCGACTGTCGCCAGTGAAGGAAACCCGCTGGATGATGCAGTCTCGCCTACTGCGACGGCCAATCCGTACTTTGTCCATCAGGGGCAACCGGCCCTGCAGCACCGCAACGACGGTTCGGTCCCATCGTCGCCTCCAGATACTCCAGAGCTACAAGTTGATGGTGTTACGGCTGCGGAACAGGCCACGACGGCCAATAAAGAGGAACTTGCTCGGAAACTACGTCGTGTAGCTTCCGCGCCCAATGCCCAAGGGCTGTTCAACGCTAGCGGCGCCGATGGTCGTCCCCAGACTGCAGAACTCGGGAAAGAGCCCTTGGTGCAATCTGGGGCTTCCGGTTCCGAGGTTGGCCTAGTGGAGGTCAGCGCAAACGTTGATAAAGACGGAAATCTCACTGTCCCGCAGCCCGGTTCAGACAAGCTACCTACCCTCACACAGATACGCACCTCTAGTGGAGGTTTCAGACGAACATACAGCTCCAATTCAATCAAGGTGCGCAACGTTGAGGTCGGGCCGGCTAGCTTTGATAAGATCAAGCTTATCGGTAAGGGCGATGTGGGCAAAGTCTATCTCGTTAGGGAGAAAAAGTCCAGTCGTTTATATGCCATGAAGGGTGAGTTACGTTCCTACCCGTTATACAAAGTTATACTAATCGAGTAATAGTTTTGAGTAAGAAGGAGATGATTAAACGGAACAAGATCAAACGAGCACTAGCAGAGCAAGAAATCCTTGCCACCAGTAACCATCCGTTCATTGTTACTCTCTATCACTCTTTCCAGTCTGAGGACTATCTTTACTTGTGCATGGAGTATTGTAGTGGCGGGGAGTTCTTCCGAGGTCTGTTTTCTCGATTATAGCAAGGTTGAGGCCTGCTTACTGATGATTTACTGCTGGCAGCTTTGCAAACGCGCCCAGGAAAGTGCATCTCAGAAGATGCTGCTCGGTTCTATGCGGCCGAGGTCACCGCTGCTCTCGAGTACCTGCATCTCATGGGGTTCATCTACCGTGATCTAAAACCAGAAAGTGGGTATATCAAAATACTTATTAGGGCACAGCTAATCAAACATTGTCCAGACATTCTTCTCCATCAATCTGGGCACATAATGCTGTCGGACTTCGATCTTTCTAAGCAATCGGGATCAGGTGGCGCGCCTACTATGATTCCAGCGCGGAGCGGCAATTCAAACACATCTTTCCCTACCATCGACACGAAGTCATGCATTGCTGATTTCAGAACCAACTCCTTCGTTGGTACCGAAGAGTATATTGCTCCTGAAGTCATTAAAGGCTGCGGGCATACTAGCGCTGTGGACTGGTGGACTCTGGGCATTCTCATCTACGAGATGCTGTACGGGACTACACCCTTTAAGGGTAAAAACCGCAATGCGACTTTTGGGAATATTCTCCGTGACGAGGTGCCCTTCCCTGAACAGGGAGGTGCACAGCAAATCTCCAAGTACGTTGCACCTACGTTTATCACTAGGACACGAAGCTAACATGAAACAGTATGTGCAAGTCACTGATCCGCAAGCTGCTGATCAAGGACGAGACAAAACGTCTCGGTGCTAGAGCTGGCGCGTCCGACGTCAAGACCCATCCATTCTTTCGGCAAACACAGTGGGCCCTTATCCGTCATATGAAGCCACCCATGATTCCTCATCAGAGCCGTGGAAATGAAACGGTCAACTTCCGCAACGTCAAAGAGAGTGCGAGTGTTGATATTGGGGAAAAGAACCCATCAAAGATGAAGGGTGTCCCACTAAATTCTGGACTGGCCACTCCCACTGGCGAAATCGCGGATCCCTTTGAAGAGTTCAACAGCGTCACTCTTCACCACGACGGCGATTTCTAGACACCTCAATACCGAACCTGCCGTCTTTTACACGATAGATGAAACTGCCCGCGCGCGTTCTGTACTCCTATCCCTTCACGATCATGATGCATGAAAACAATGTGTATTCGAGAACCATTTTCGGCCGCTTTATTCGGAGTTTGGGGCGTTTAGATCTTCATTTTGTTCTTCCATCGTCTTGCTGAACATTATTATGGGCGAGGGCCATTGTTTTTTTGTTTCTCCTGCATGAGTTATAAATCCGGTCTCTTTTGCTGTACTGGATGTTATGGTATTATTAGCCGTCCTTCTACCACACTCATTTCTGTCTTACTTCCAGTTGCGCTGGTCTGACTCTCCTTGCTGCAAATTTGGCGTTGGCGATATCCATTTTATAATTGATTTGACACACATTGCTCCCACACTACAGCGTCTGCGTATACGATGTATTGCTTGTTTCTATCTTTACACCTTGATCATCTGTTTTTTGCTATCACTACTACTTGATTGGATGCGATCATTGGTCTCGGTTATAACTGTTTTTCTCTGCACTCTCCATCTACGATTATATTCACCTAGCCGCGAAAACTGATCGTCATATCCTCAGTAATCTTGGTTCATTGAACGAGATAAGGATTCACCGTTACTATAAGCTGTATGAATTTCTGTCAGTCACAGCCAGTCTAATAACTCAGCTGGTCAAAGTCAGCCGTCTCTACAACTCTTTTATCATCTATTTGCATAGAAAGGAAACTTCCCTCACTTTTTGGGCCCGGCCGCTTTCGCTATATCCTTGCAGCTCCAACTCACAATGATCTCCAACAATTGCCCCTGCCAACCAACTATAACCAAAGTACCGCGACCTCTCCTCCCTTCCAACTTTGCCCTACCACCATCTGTTCATCACTGATGGAATGCTTTTGGACTCTTTCAAATGATTATTGTTCGGTCTAACAATGCCACTTAAAAGTCAATGCCGTCCTCTAGCATGCTAAGTGGCTTCCATTGGTTTAGTGGCGTCTTGTAATGTAGGTAGTTTTAGGGCGGCATACACGATACTTATAAGGTGCAAACCCATTCAGTATAGGTATAGATACGATCTGATTTCTACGGGTTTCAATTAACATATGAAGTGTACCATCTCCCAGTAAGACCTACAAGCCTGGATCTTAAAATTCGTCATATCTACTGTATATATATATACAGTTCCTTCCGGAAAAACGAAACACTCACAATTAATAACAACCCAAGGGCTCCTCAGCACATGTATTCGATCAACATCTCCTTAATCAATATATAACGCTGACACAAAGCTGAATCAATAGATGAGATCATAGATATCAGACGTTGGCTCACACGGCAGTTCGTCAACAGACGCGCCTTATCCCCGCCCAACCAGATTAAATCCGCTCCGCCCCCCGCAACATCAACAAAACCACCACCACGACCACCACTAACTCTCACCCTCCCCAATCGCAACTCAAAGCCAACCAACACCAAATCTCTCTCTATAATGGCCGACTCAAGCCCGACCCCCTCCCGAAGCACAACACCCCCGACAAACCCACCCGCATCGGCCTCCGAAAACCCTCTCCTCCGCCCCTCCCACCCGCTCGTCACCGACCTCGAACAAGAAGTCCTAGAAGAGTATACTCGGCTTTTAGGCAATGTCAATAAGGTAATATATTCCTACCCTCACCCAATTCCCCGCTTCCTTAACTCTCTTCCAACCCCGTTCGGCCCGATTAGAGACTAGCTTCTAACAAAATCTGGCGCGCAGCTCTCTACGAAACTCTCCTCCCTCGCCGACTCCCCCAGCACGATAACCCTTGACGGACTCCGCCAATTGGAACGAAAGACAGCGACTGTCTGTACGTTGCTCAAGGCAAGTGTTTACAGCATTGTGTTGCAACAGCAGATTTTCAACGAGGGAGAGGAGCAGCAGCAGCAGGATGCTGGGATGGGGATTGGAGGGGAGGAAGGAGGGTATACGGGGGATGTGGGGGATGTGAGCTATCAGGAGCAGGGGTATTGAGTGTTTTTATTGAGTTCGAGAGTTCGGGTTCGTGTTTGGTTGATTGACTGGGCTTCTGGCGTTGGGGTTAATATTTTGGGTTGGAAAAACATGGATGGCGGGATATACCCTTGTTTTATTTTCTGGCGGAGAAAGATAGAAAGGAGACTAGCCTGCTACATTGAGGTACATTCGAGGTCTTGTATTTGGTGATGATTGAAATTGATAAAAGTACATGGTCGATATCAGATGCTGAAGAGACAAAAAAAAAGTATTATATACATCGTCAGAACAAAACCAGAAATGCTAAAGTAAAGCTTGGCTGGTAACCGGACAATGTGCCATAATCGTACAGTCTATGATTCCGCCATGGCCTTCCCCGAGTAGTAAACCTTGCGCACATCCACGAGCTTCTTCCCCCGAGCACGAGCGACATCTTCAGGGTTGCGCTGGCTCATAAGGGCCTTATATGCGGCCTTCACTGTGTTCATGTGGTTCCGAGACCGGTCGACGCGGGCCGCGATATCGGTAATACCGGCTGCGCGGCACATTTCGTAAATGAGGCTTTGGCAGCGGAGACCGAAACCTGGGGTTTTATTAGTTCTGGGTGTGGTTTAAAGATGGAGTCAGGTGAGTTTGGGGAGTATGCTTACCAGGAGGACGGCTCATCAGTTTCAACTCCACTGCGCCGGACTTTCCTGTTACGTCGCCGAAAATTGTACGATTTTCGTACCGTGGGACTGGTTGCATGTTTCGAATGGCACGGTACAGCGCCTGAGTTTGTGCATCCTGCTGCTCTTCGGATTTACCTTCGCCGATACCGAGCAGACCATTGCCGTTACCAGCAACCGCCAGGACATATTGACTCTGAATTTTACCTAGACGGGTCTGGTTGACGACGCGGTGGCTGACGAGGACTCGAGACTTTAAGCGTTGAATCTCCTTGGCGTCGTACTTGGTCATCTTCATCAGTGTGATCAGGGCATCGGTTGGCTCCTCGTCTTTCCGGTCAACTCGTTGCTCGTGGCCTTCAAGTGGAAGTGTTGCGGGATCAACGTTGTTTTCTTCGTCAATTCGCTTCCCAGGGTTGAACAAGTCCGGCAGGAGCACGCTATGCGGGTTCAACTCGTTCTCCTCCTTCCCCGTTGTCATGCGGAGCGTTGCCAATCGCTTCATAAAGTCAACGTTTGTAGCACCCTCCGGCATTTCCTCCATAATCTGGCCAAGGTCCTTGACAAAGTCGTCCTGAGTTTTCAGCTTCGCGTTATAGTCGGTGTTGGTCTGAGGAGCGCGGACGGGCTTGTCAACACCCGGCTCGATTGTCGAGAAATCATCGAGGTATTCGAGTCTCATAAGGTCTGTGCGGACACGAAACTGCTCAGCAAGATCTTTCGGGTCGATGGCCGCCTCGCCGGCTTCAATTGCGGCCATTTGTTCGGGCGTGTATTGCTCCCTTAGCCGGGCCTTTTCCTCCTCTGTGTACGGCTTGAAGCTTTCCGGCTTCATTTCCTTTTGGAGCTGTGGCAAGGATTGTCTATCATCGGAAGGCTTTGGGTCCTTGTTGGCGAACTGCGCAGCTGATAGCTGGAATTGCCGGCGAGGCACGCGAGTACCCATGGTCGCGGCGCGTGAAAAGCTGCAGAACAGGCATCTTGCCGGCCGGGCGAAGCTCATAGTGGCGGGGAAAAACTTTCTCGCCCTCCTGAGGCCGTGGAAAGCAATGGGTGGTGTAAAGAGCGTGGACGGCAAAGACGGGGATGATTGGAGAAAGCCGGAGGACAACTTTTGAGGTCCCGGCAGAACAAGAGAAATTCTCAGCGGATGCCCTCCGACCAATCAACGTCACCGTTTTCCTGCTTGGTTCTGAATTTCCCCCATCGCGACTCTCGTCTTCTTTTTTTTTCTTCAGCTCTTTTCGCTTCATCACAATATTCACACATGTCCCGTTTCCTGCGGTTGCCCGTTTCTCGACCGATACTTTACTCTCCACATCGAGGACCTGCATCTCAGGTACTCTCAACCTCGAACTCGATCACTCTGCAGCAGCGCAATGCGCATTATTCACCTTTAAATCCGACACAGAATAGAAACTCCTACAAAGGCCCCCATTGGCATAGCACAGACAGATCCGACAAAGGAAGACCAAAGTGGTTCGACGAAATGCCGCAGCCAACCGGCGACAAGACGTTCAGGAGGAACAGGCCCGCCGATGGCCCTCGAAATAGAAACCCGCACAATGGCCCTAAGCGACAGAAGAAGGCCAAGTTAGAGAAGAAGGACAAGGACTTTGATGAAGTGTTGCAGACTGATATTGAAAAACTCCTGAAAAAGAACATGCCGGACGCTGAAAGCCCAGTCGATGCCTCGCCGCTACCTACCCTCCCTGAGCCCTTCACGGAGATTGAAGTGACCGTCGCGGAGATATCTTCAACAGGAGATGGATTAGCGCTTTCGGAGAATGGGGATCACGTCTACATCGTCCCGTTCACTGTTCCCGGGGACAAGGCGCTTGTGAAGGTTGTGCGACATGTGCGAGCATTGAACCACAGTGTGACGGACTTTATAAAAGTGATTGAGCCTGGCCCACAGCGACGAGATGAATTGATAGGTTGCAAATACTTTGGAACATGCTCCGGATGCCAGCTGCAGATGCTTACATATGAGGATCAACTGGCGCATAAGAAGCGCATCGTGGAGAAGGCGTACGCTAATTTCTCCGGCCTCATTCCTGAACTTATACCCGCCATTGGCGATACCTTCCCCTCTCCTCTGCAGTACGGTTATAGGACCAAACTCACACCACACTTTGGTATGCCTAAACGCAAGGAAGGACCTGATGGACCAGTGACGGAGGTACCACCTATTGGTTTCACCTTCAAGAACCAACGACGAGACATTGACATCGAAGACTGCCCGCTAGGAACAGACATCATCAGACAAGGTATCAAGAGTGAGAGAAAGAAGGCGGCAGACAACATCCACAAGTACAAGAAGGGCGCAACCATACTCCTCCGCGAATCCACTGCGCGCATCCCCAAAGACCCCTCAACACAAACAGACCCCGACTCGACCCCGAAGACCCCAATTACCTACGAGAACAAAAACACCCCTGATCAAGAATCCGGCGACCTGATCAGTCTCGACCGCCCTAACTACATCGAAGAAAAGCGCTGCGTGACGGACCAAAACGCAACATCTGTCGAGTACATCGACGACTATATCTTCACCAACAAAGCCGGCGCATTCTTTCAAAACAACAACTCCATCCTCTCCGGCTTCACAGAGTACATTCGTCAACAAGCCCTCGCCCCCTCCTCCACCGATGTCTCCCCTTCACCAATCAAGTACCTCCTAGACGCCTACTCCGGCTCCGGCCTCTTCACAATAACCCTCTCCCCGCTCTTCAAATCCAGTCTCGGCGTCGACGTCGCCGGCGACTCAATCACCTCCGCGCGTGAAAATGCTCGTGCAAACTCCCTCCCTAACACCGGGTTCGCGGCTGCAGACGCCGCAACCCTCTTTAAGGACGTGCCGTATCCTGCAGATCAGACGCTGTTGGTTATTGACCCGCCAAGGAAGGGATGCAGCGAGGATTTCCTGCGCCAGCTGCTGGCTTATGGACCTAAGAGGGTGGTGTATGTCAGTTGTAATGTGCATACGCAGGCGAGGGATGTGGCGGTCATGGTGCAGGGTGATGAGAGATTAGGAGTTAGATATGACATTGAAAGTATCCGCGGGTTTGATTTCTTCCCGCAGACGGGACATGTGGAGGGCGTGGCTGTATTGAATAAGGTTGCGATTGAGAAGAAGGCTTGAGCTCAAACACTGTATATAGCCAGGTGTTCGGGTATAAGGGTCTTAATTGATGGCATATATACTCGAAAGAGAATTTATTTTTTGCAGGAATACTATAGACAAGATAATACGCACGGAACAATTCTAGGTACTGCCTGGGCCACCGAGGAGGGCGAATCGCCGGACAATGCTGGGGCCGATCTCGTCGTATTCGGCCTTTGTGTGGCAGTAGCTGCGGAACTCAGGAGTCTGGCCCAGCAGACTACCTCCAAACCAAGGCCCATGCCTCTGTCGCTTATGCGTGACGACCGCCACGTCTAGACCACCACTGCGTGCTCCTCCGCTACGGGCCTCGGAGGCACGAATACGAGCATCAACCAGGTGTCGGATATCACGTTGCAAGCGTCGGCCAAAGTCCTTGTAAAGAGTAGAACCTCCTGACAGCACAATGTTCTTGTAGAGACCTCTTCGGACGTCAATAGGAGAAGACTGGATGACACCGTCCACAACATTGGGAAGCGGGGTCAGGAAGTCGGAGGAGTAGATTTCGGGGTTGAAGAAGATTTCAGGGGCAAGGAAACGCTCATAACCGACGTCGATGCTCACACTACGACCATTGGGTGAGGTCACGGTGTGCTTCAGGAATCGATCGGGCTCCTTATCGTAGCGGGCAAACTCCTTGACGATATCGGGGGAGACGTAACAGTAGTCCTCCTTCACCCGCTCTGCGGTCTTTAAGCTGCTATCCGGCTCACCTCGGTCTCGAAGCAAGCTTTGTACGAAATAGGTGATGTCTCGACCGGCAATAGGGATGCTCTTGATTGAAGATCCAATGACGTAGCCTTCTGCGACGGGGATAACGTGGGTGACACCGTCACCTGAATCAATGACTGTTCCGGTGAGAGACCTATCGGTGACTTTGGAAGAAGTCCAAGATGCAGCCAGTGCAAGCACGGCTTGAACAGCAATGTATAGACCGGCACAGTTAAAGGACTCGAACATGATCTCGGCGGTGTTTTCGCGGTTTTCCGGGGGGTTGAGTGGCTATCCGCGAGGGAAATGTCAGTACAATGGAGATTATGCTGCGTATTACCGGCAGAGCCATGTCAGAAGCTCGACTTACGGGTTCAGTGAGCAAGAAATAGTGATCCTCCGGCTCGACACGCAGGTACTTGAAGATTGAGTTTGACCAGAACCGCTCCATATGGTCCCAATTCTCAATCTGACCATGTCGGATGGGGTAGTTAATGCCGTAACCGGGACCGCTTGCGGCTGAAAGAGCTTCATCACCGATAAAGAAGTCTAGGTCCTCGGTGCCACGCTTCGCGGACAAATGCCCACCTCCACCTCCACCCGAGGATAAAAAAGACGGTTTGTTCGCAACAGCGGGTCGCGCAGAGCCTCCGGCGCTTCCAGCACCTGCCTTCGTAGCGATTGCGGTTGGGAACACGAACGAGGGCGAGTCATTACCGGCGAAACCTGGAGTTGTCAGCTTGTCCGGTCACAGTGCGGGGATCTGTAATGTTGGGGTGTGGTAGCTGGATGGATATACCTAATTTTGAGTAACCGGTTCCGCTGAAAAGTAGAATTTTGGCGTCAGCTGCAGCTCATGGTACCATTGAGGTTATAGTAATCGGAGATCGAATAACATACTTGTCCATGACAACGGCCGGGGTTTGGGAGGCCATGGCGGATGAGCTCGGGCGCACACACGCTCCCCCTGTTCAGCAATTCGCAGATAATATAATCGCTCAAGGAGGCCTGGATGAGAGGGCAGGCCTAGGATTACAAGACGTCAAAGAGAATAAGGACTGATAAAGACGGGGTCAAGGAGCGAGGAGGGGGGCTCAGCCTGGAGGTATGGAGGCGGGTGGGCAGGCAGGCAGATTAGCGCATCGCAGGGTAGGGCGGTGGGTGGTCGGAGAGATACGTAATACCGTCTGTTACAGCCTGCCACGTGATGCCAAAGTACGCCAAGCCACAGCATCTGAGTGTGGCTGGAGCGCCCGGGCCGTCGCACAGTCACTCCATTATTGGGCAGTAGACTATACAAACAAACACTTGTATCTAGATCTCTATGTTGCTGCAGCGGGCTCCTGCAGCCCCTTAGACTAGATACATGCGCATAATTCTCTTGCAGTTGACCAGCCCTTTGACGACTGCAGATGCGGAGACCTTCAGCCTCAGGATGAGATTAGTAGCGGCATTTGGTCCATAAAGGCAGCTACCATCGCGGCTTTAGCACCTGCAGAGGAAGGCACCTGCACTCATTAGTTGATGTCAGTCGCCTGTTGTACCCTTCTTCTCCCTGATGCTTCCTAATATCTTCCCCAACGCTCATATCCATATCCTTCTCCAAGCCTGGTTTATTCTTAATTGTGCCCTAAGAGCTACACCATCCCCTGATCCGGTCAGACCAGGTTGAAGAATCAGGCTCTGAATATTTATACACTCCTTCTTCCGCCCTTTGTCCTGAGTTTCTCACCTGACAGGATTGCTTCTGGAGGTTTGTTGTGCCGAGCAACCACCTAGGAACTATACGCATAAAATCACTGGCACCCAACTCGATTAGTCGTCTCTTGTGAAATGCCTCAGTAGCAGGCCAGAGGCAACACCAACCTCCGCCATTCGCTTTCACCCTCTGACCTCCCTGCTCTTTTCCCTTCCCTCATCATCCAAGCATCAGAAACCTCAAGTGACCATGAATCGCGCAAAGAAAGGAAAGCATGTCTCCGCCATCTTCGTCCATGCTGGCGCAGGCTTCCATCGCCGTGATTTCGAGAGACCTCACCTCAAAGTTTGCGAAAAGTGAGTCCTTAATCTCATTCAATCGTCTCCAGGACCACACTTGGAAAGCTGTTGCTGATCTTGAGCAGTGCGGCGAAAATGGCAATGAGTGTGCTTCGCAACGGAGGCTCAGCAGTTGATGCTGTTGAGATTGCCATCATGTACCTGGAGGATGCTGAAATCACAAATGCTGGCTATGGTAGTAACACGACTATCGAGGGTACAGTTGAATGCGACGCCACTGTCGTCGACCACCTTGGGCGGAGTGGAGCTGTAGGCGCCGTGGCGCGTGAGTCTATCTATGTCGTCTTGTTTCGTGTCTTGATCTCTTCAGAGCTAATATTTTCACCAGAGGTAAAGAACCCCATCTCAGTGGCGCGTACCATCCTCGATGCGTCCAAAGAACCCTTAACCTTGCACCGAGTGCCTCCGAACTTCCTTGTCGGTCCAGGCGCCACAGATTATGCATATGAACAAGGCCTTGTGGTACTTCCCCATGATGGACTGGTGTCCAGTCCGGCAAGACAAAGGTGGTTGCAATGGCAGAGGGAGCTCAAAGAAGCGGATATCCGACAACGGCGCAGCTCACAGGGCTCGAACGAGATTGATAGCACCTACTATCGTCGCCCAGTCAAGAGCTATCTCCAAGTCCCGGCGAGTCCTTCTAGCTCACAGCCAGCATCCAGCCCCCCTGCCAGCTCCTCCCAAGCGGATATGAGCAACGCAGATAGTGCGCATGCTCCACCGCCGATTGTGGACGCACAAGCTATACCTCCTCATAACTCAACATCCAAGAGTAACGATCTTTCTAGTGATAAACCCATGATGAGGCCTCCAAACCTCTTCAGCAACCCCATCTTCCAGCCTAATCCCTTGAGGGCGGGTATCCAGCCGGGTGTTCTCATGGATATTGACTCGTCCTCCCTTCTGTCCCATGGCCGCGATGGATCCTCATCAGACCTATTCGGCTGCACGGAGGATCGCGTGAGTGACACCGTGGGTGCTATAGCAATAGATGGCTATGGACATATTGCAGCAGCCTCTTCATCTGGCGGTATTGGGATGAAGCATAAGGGTAGGATTGGTCCTGCAGCCCTAAACGGAATAGGCACCAGCGTCATACCCGTCGATCCCGGCGATCCTGAAAAGACGTGCGTTGCGAGTGTCACTTCCGGTACTGGTGAACATATCGCTACCACTTTGGCAGCTAGCACATGTGCTTCGCGCGTCTATTACTCTCACCGGAAACGTGCTGACGGTAACTTCGAAGAGGTGACCGAAGATGAAGCCATGGCAGCAATGATAGCGACTGACTTTATGGGTAATTCATCTGCTCACTCAAAACTTCGTACGAGAGCATGCTGACAAACATGCATTAGGACATCCTGGCGTGAAAGCGAGTCACTGTGATGGCTCTGTCGGGATCATGACCGTCAAGAAGACCGTCGATGGAATCTACCTATATTTTGCGCACAACACTGATTCCTTCGTGAGCTCAATACATCTTGCTTAAAATAACAAACACAGTGCTGACCCGGTGTCGTAGGTCTTAGCCAATATGAGCAGCGAAGACAAGAAACCCTCCTCCGTCATGTCTCGCAGCAACGGACACGGAAGCATTGCGCAAGGTGGCAAAGCCTTCCGAACCAAGTGGCACACCTCCTAATATGAGTTTTGCACCTATTTTCGCGCGTAGACATGATCCCGCTTTGATCTGAAATGATTATCGCAACCAGACCGTGCTTGCGGATACACATCTTTTTCAGCTGCTGCTTCCACCTCATGCATCCCCAAGGCGTTATACGAATCACCTGTGTAATATTGGGTTGCTGATGCTGTACCATATTTTCTTGCTTTGGGCCCCTTGAATAGCTTTCATCAAGACATGCCGCTTCGAGTTTGATTGTGTGCCGTAAGTTGAATTCATAATTTGTTCACATTTACATGCGTAGCTTGATCTCATTTGACGTATATATTTGTACGTTAAATCTATAATTCCATGTTCTCATTGTAGATTCGTTCCCCTCCACGCCAGATGACAAATATGCGTATTCAGTTAGCCCCTATCAGCTCTGAGTAAGGTGTCAAGACCAACTAGTCTAGCATACTGTATATCGTAGTATTTTCCAAGCTGTTCACTTCGTCGTTCAGTAGGGGGTCATGTGTAGGGCTATAGTTAGCCAGTGATGAGTCGTAGGCCAGGTTGCAAACAGCTCAAGACAAAATAACTTGTATTGAGTGAGCTCTTAGCCAAGTGTGACAGCGGCTCGAATGCGTAGAGGCCTACCACATCATCTGCTCTACAGAGGGGTGAGAATATCCAAACTGATACCGCAGCGTGGAAAGAAAGAAAACAATCAAAGCCCCGGCGTCGGCGTCGGCGTCGGCGTCCCAGAGACTCCGTTCGCACGCACCTTCTTCTTTTTCTTCTTCCTAGCCACAACAGCTGGTTTTACGCCGTAGTCACCCGTGGCCAAGTGCGTGCCGCAGGTCAGGCAGTCGCCGTTCTCAGGTGGTTCGCAAAATATACTTAGGCAGATCGAGCACACGAAGCCGATGTCTACCACACGACGGTGACAGAAGCATGCGGCGCGGAAGTCCACGTCCACGCGGGTTGGGAGGACAAGGTGTTTCCGGGAGCGCTGGTCCGGGAGGAAGGCCATCATTAGGTATTGGAGCAGGCCGCGGGGTTCGGAGAGGGACATGTAGATGCCTTTTGTTGCGTCGGAGGCTTGTTGAAGGAAGACGGCGTCGCCGCTGAGTTTGCAGACGTCGATGGGGATGTGCAGGCGTTGACACGCGAATATGCCGTTCATTATAGGAATGTATTGGTGTGCGGAGCCGGTGGCGCTGCTAACGGAGATTATGAGGATGCGGGATTGCAGACCCTCAGCTGTGCCGTCGTTTGTGGCGGTTGTAGTTGTTGAGCGCCGCGCGAGCATGCCTGTTGTGCTTGTGTCTGGGTCGCCGGAGCGGGTGAGGGAAGATGTGTCGCCGCCGCCGTGGGTTTCAGCCCAGGCGATTGTACGCCGGTTGATGTGGCTAAGGGCCAGTGTCAGAGCGCCGGCCATCATTGTTGAGGTGTTGCTTTCGATGTCGCCGCGGCTGGTCGAGTCCATGAGGTGCTTGAGGTTGGATGTGACTTGCTCCTCGACGACGCGGAAAGGACGGTATTTGTTCACTTGTCTACTACTGTTGCTATTGCTGTTCCCGTCGGCTGTCATGGTAACATCACCGTCTGAGTCTGTTGGCGCGGACGATGAGGATGATGGGTAGAGCCAAGCTGCCTTGTGACTGTGTGACGCGACGACAGCGACCTCGTTCGCGTAGTTACACGCAAGATGGGCATTGAGGAAGACGAGGATATTGGCAAGGGCGGTTGACAGCGGGAGCTGATTCTTCCCGTCTTTCTCAAGGAGCGCCCAGGCGTGGGGGTTCGTGTCGAGAATGACTGCTAGTAGGGACGGTGCGGGATCTAGAATGCCATTCTTCATCAGCGGTTTGCTTCCACAGCTCGAAGCCAAATTTGAGGCCATGCCTTACCATGCGCACTCGTCTCGTAATGCTCAGTCGCATCTACGGCGTTCATTTTGGCGAGTCGACGACTTGACGAAGTGAAAAGGGAGCTGGATGAGACAGCACAAGGTTGGCCGCAGCGGATATTAGCTCTTCAGTTGGAAGAGACGAGCATCATGAACGAAGCTCGGAATCTCCCTCAGTCAGGTAGATTCGTAGACTGCGTTCTAGATGTTCCTCAGTGGAGCTAAACAGATAGTTCTCGCAGAGAAGTATATTCAGCTCCAAGAGTACGATGCTGCGAGCTTGGAAGAGTTATTGCGGAGCTATCCATGCGAGAGTCGGAGCTTCCGCCAAAAACCTCAAAAATAGACTGGACAACACGTGATCATTGCATGCTACCATACAAGACTCAAAGGTCTACATATTCATGTCCACGAGGTGTATGCGGCTCAAATAAGCTGCATTGACATCTACAGCTAAGCTTCGTAGTATTCACTTCTCTAAAAATAATATGTTTCTATGTCTGGCCACCATAACGCGAAGATGAGGTAACTAATAAGCGTTGGTCATGGCTGATGCGGCCGTCTAGACGTTAAGGTGGTCATCTTTCTGCTCCGCCTGGTTCAGCACTGGAATCTTGTATGCTTCCTTCAAAGCTGCGAGAGTAGGCTGGCTGAGTGGGCTGGCATGCGGAGTGAGTCCGGGCGTAGAGCCGCCCTTGCCTTTGTGCTCGGTGAGACCCTTTCGAATCGCGAGGACGGAGTCGGCAATGACCGCATCAATTCCTTCGGCAGCTTGGAGCTAAACAGCATTGTTAGACAAATTCAGAGCGATACGGATAATTGAGAGATTACCTTGACCTGGTGAGGATCGTTGTTTAAGGTACCATATGAAACACAGACCAGACCAGATTCTTTGACCACGCGAATGAGGCGAGGGCAAAGGCACAAACATTCTGCTTGCGTCACGACTCCGAGCAGGTTCCAGCGGGAAGCAAAGCGAATGGCCTCTTGCAAACTGCTTGCTCGGATGTCACCGACAGGGCTGGACCCCGAGTCGGTCAGGAACAGGACGGGGATGGAGGGCTGCTTGAAGGATAGAAGCAAGCAAATATCAGGGTTGAAGCTAGAGAAAATCATGTTGCGACCCTGACCCAATTCGTAAACCTTGTTGAGGACTGTGTCCACGAAAGAGTTCAACTCCACCGCGTAAGTATCCATCTCCTCCTCTTCACTCTCGTAAAGCATTGGGTATTCTGTAGCGTCGTCAAAAAAAGATTCGGCATGCTTGATGAACGATAAACTTACTCAACTCCA
The DNA here is from genome assembly GCF_047715665.1 of Aspergillus karnatakaensis. NCBI lineage: Eukaryota > Fungi > Ascomycota > Eurotiomycetes > Eurotiales > Aspergillaceae > Aspergillus > Aspergillus karnatakaensis. The sequence goes on along the minus strand of NW_027395713.1, from coordinate 778,045 downwards.
TATTGAACCCAACCGACTGAGGCAATCTCTTGAACAACTCTTCGAGGGTAGCAAAAGGAGCCTGGATGTGATTTCCCCTAGTGTTGCCCTTGAAACCTTTAATCTTGAAATCCCGAGTATGCTTGATCCGCTCATTCAATTCATAAGGGTCATTCTCTGAACCACCAACAGACATAGACCGTTGACGGGGAGAAATACTAATCTGTTCCCCTGAGCTAGCGACCAACTTTGGAGAAGCGGGTGTTCGACTTGAACCGCGGTCTCCGATTTGAAGGAATTGCTCCAGCGTGAGGGTATGAACAGGGGCATCGATTCCTGTCTCACTGACCAGGAAATCATGGTAAATGACAGGAACATGATCCTTTGTAAGCTGAATGTCAAATTCGACATAAGAGGCGCCTAGATTTGCCGCTGCAATAAAAGACTGAACAGTATTCTCGCCCAGCTGCAACGAGTTCCGGCTCGCAAAATTCTTACCCAAGCCTCGGTGTCCAATAACCATGGTTGAGGCCATACTCCTCCAGTAAGTCTGCTCTCTGTTGATAGACATGTTCGGATGCTTGAAAGGGGTGATAACAAGGAAATTGAAGGTAATGGATCCGATCACTTCCAGGGTATTAGCTGCGACAATAGGAACAGTAGAATCGCCTTGGAGGTTAATGCGGTGAGAGCCCACGGTTGGCTTCACACTGGAAAGCAAGGCAACACCTCGGCCAACTATCTGATCTTTCGAGCCCGCATAGGTAGGAACAAGGTCAAAGAGTAGTCTAACCTTGCTAGGATCCGCTGTATGGAACACGATCGGTTCCGTGGAAATGTTGTCTTGCACAGGAAGGTCAATAATCTCAGGCTCGCCATGTCCACCACTAGCAGAGACCACGATGGATAGAGCGGTATCAAGCTGAGTGGCATGCGCATTTTCCATGGGGATGCGGTCGAGATTTACAGCATTCACATGCTTTCTGTTATCCATGGTGCCCAAGCTGACCAGAATCATGGATTCGTCGGTAAGATACCGATGTCCGAATGACTTTACAGGCTCAGGGTTTCTCGTGGGAGAACTCCCCGAGGAGCTCGCTCCATTTGACTTTTTACCTTGGAGAGACGACTGGGACTGGGAATGTGTCAAGGGACCAGACGTGGTGGCGCCAGAAGTCGTAGGGACCGTTATGGAGGGTTCCACTTCGGGGAGTTCAGGTTCAGGAGTCACTTTGGCGAGGCATCTGGCCACTTCAAGATGTCCACGCAATGCAGCATGTTCTTTCGCTGTCCAGCCAGAGGAATCCAATCTCTCAAGATCGGCTCCCGCTTCAACTAGAGCTTCCACAACACTCAACGAGCCATCGACACTAGCAACAAAAAGCGGAGTCCACGAATAGGTCTGCTCAGCGAGCTCAGTGTCGGCCTTCTGGCCACCGTTTCCTTTCAATAGAATTAGTGCGCATTTGTCATGACCAAAGCGAGCTGCGACGTGCAATGCAGTCTCACCCTGGTTATCTTGGTAATTGATGTCGACCCCAGCATCAACCAACAGTTGAACAATGTCGATGAAATTAGCTTTTACAGCTAGGGCAAGGACTGCGCTCGACCTATGCACTTGCTTCCGAATTCTAGCCTTGTCTTCGCTCTGGCCCTTCCAATTTTCGGCCTTGAGCAAAGCCTGAGTAGTCAAAGGATGGCCACCGACAACACTAAGATGAAGCGGGGCCCAGCCATCGTTGTCCTGCCAGCGCGGAGCATCGATTCCCTCAGTTACATCGAATAGATCCCAAGCCTGGAGATGGTCAATGATCACTTCACACACAACCCTAAACCCATACTGCGCGGCGTAGTGCAAGGGCGTGCGGCCAGACAGGTCTTTGGAAAGCAGGGATTCCTGCTGTTCAGGACGAAGATGATCCAGCAGATAATCAAGGACAGACACCGCAGGATCAGATCTGTCCAAATGCTGCGGATGACTCGATTCCTTTGCAACTGGGCGAGGAGGCTGCAAAGTAGGAAGTGCAGCAGGTGTAATGTAGTTTGAAGTATCCAAAGGGAAGTCCAGGACCATTGACGCCGACTGCTCTGAGTCAGTAGTAGCCTGAGCCCTTCCGATGGCTATCACCAAACGATGAATGCAATTGCGCTTGTTGATATCGTCCTCTTCCTCGAGCGAGTCGAGACGGCCAAGTACGGCGGATATACACGCCTTGGAGCGATAGTAGATAGACCGCTGAAGAAGACTCCGAAGAACTTTGGGAAATACGTCCTCACCCGCTTCGTCTGCGGCCGATTTCAGGTCCTCTAGCAGTTCAAGCAGTACATGAGTATCGTCCTTCCGCAACGCTTCATCAATGGTTGCGAGTGTATTTGGCGGAAGTTTCAAGTTGGGGCGAGACGGGCCGCCTCTCTTCAATGAAAGGGTGGAATGCGTCGAGCTCGCATCGTCAAAGGTCTTATGATCGCCCAAAGCGGAGAGCCAATCATTGATTTTCTTCAGAGCTTCTGCAACTTTGGCATTGTCTGCGAAAGGCAGTGGCTCAACCTTAAGCGCAAGATATTTCTGCTGCGTCTGTGACCCGACCCGCTTGTCGAGCTTTTTGGTGATTTTGTTGAATCCGCGACGATTGACTTCGCCATACCATTGTAGCTTTCGGAATTGTCCACGCAACTCGAGTAACGCGGTCAGAAGGTCCTCCACATCTTCCGAGTCTAGATGACTTCCATCTAAAGGCTGTGCATAGCGGTCTTCAAGCAGTTTCAAGCGGCGGGAGAAGTCGGCATACTTCTTGTTGTAAAAGTGATCAACGTCCTCGACATTCCGGTCGAGGGAGTAGAAGAAGCCTAGAAGCGTTAGGAGGGCCGCTGGGCGGTCCAAAGTACGCAATGATCTGATGTCTCACCCGCGAGATCTGCCTCTTGACCTGCCTTCACACGCTCAGCTAGCGATTTAATGAGCTTCTTCAGATCCTTGTACCGGACGTAGGAAGAGCTCCATTCTGGCACCACATTTCTGGGCAGATTGTGTCCAAACTTCATGGTTGCAGGTGTATCTCCAGCCCGTTATGTACAATTCCAGACAATCAACACAAAAATACCTGCGACGTATTTCCACTGAGGATGTAATATGGGGAATATATCGTTCGATGCTGTTCTTTCAATGGCCGACCTTATTGCGGCGCAACCAGGGAATAGATCGATAAAGAAAAGGACGACGAAAGTTTAGATGAACGAGGAGCGACGGAGAGAGGAGGAGGAGGAGTGGGAAATGTTTGTGGTAAAGAGCGCCATGAGTATGTCTAAGCGAAGACCAGGGTGAATAAGATTGTATGCTGAGAGGTAGAAAAGGAAGCTGAAGCCTTCTCCGCTACTTTTTGTAGGGGCGGCGGGAAACCTCGGACAAGGAGGAGGGGTCACAGGAGGGATTAAGGAATGATGAGCAGCACGTGGAACCTTAGCCACTGGCGCAAGTATAGAGCAGGGGAGGGTCAAAAGCCCAAAGATTGACAAAGAATGAGGTGAGAGGAAAAAGATTGCGGTCAGGGCGCGCGTAAGGATTGAGAAATGGCAAGATGGATGGGGAAAGTGGACTGCGGAGCGGAGACTGGCCCAGAACCACGGAGTTGGCGCTGACAAGTAATCGCCCGCCCTACGAGCACTGGGGCCATTGGGGCCATCGAGTGGCAAAGAACCCGGACTCTTACTTTGCACGGTCATTTCAATCATTCAGTACATCGAGGCTGTTTATGGGCTACGAAAAACTGTTGATCTCGAATGAAATTTAGTATTCCGCCCATAAAGGCAAGCAATGAATGCGATGGTTCACCAAAATATATTCTCAGTTAGGGTTTCTTTGGCACGGCGCAAAGATTGGTTTTTCCACCCATGCTCTCAAAGGTTCTGCTCAAATACCCCGCAAAGTATGTATGGTCCATGTGCCATATGACCGTTACTGCACTTCACCGAAGACCTAAAAATAATGTAAGGTACAAGGTACTAGTAGTAGTCTAGTACAGACGAGACTTCGAGGGGAGGTAGCTATCGGAGGAGGAGCTTGGGGCGGAGGTCTTGTCACAGCTCTCAACACAGCACGGTACCTATCACCGAGGTCAGAAAAGGCAAAGGAAAGCAACCCACAACTGTGAGTTTCAGAAATCGGGGATTTTAGTGCTCACAGAGCGGCGATCTGAAGCTGAAGCCGATAGTCTCCATCTCCCTTCTCCGCAGACCGCTACACGTACTTTCGTCAAACATCCCACCTCCCAACAAATGACCAGGTTAATCAATCTCTCATGCGGTGTAACCTTTTTGGAGACTTGACTCTCAAAAGCATATGTGAACACCGGAGTCAAGTAATCCGAAGAAGCTCAAGGCAACTGCGCTACGGTCACCGCGTGGCCCGTCCGAGGCGTCTGACGTCGACCTCCTCCTGCAGCTTAGATCCTTATCCCAACAGCTAAGGCTAAGTGACTTTGCTTTTGCGGTTATCATTCAAGTCCCATTCCGTTTGTAATTTCATCCCGTGATGATGAGCATTTGAATGAGATGATTGATAAACATTCTTTGACCCATTGAGGGAATTGTGGGAGCTTAGGTAGTCACATGGCTTATAGTTATGATAAAAATGCATGCGTGATCAGGGTATGGGACGGGGACCGACCTCGGGAGGAGACATTGGGCTTCAACGATGTATGCCTGCGACGGTGAATAAATATAAATGTTCTATGCAATTTGACCATCTAGGTTATAGTAGCGGCAATATTAATCAAATCGAATCGACTCTCACAAGTATCACCAACAAAAAAATGAAACACAATGGTGAGAACGCCAATCCCACGCAAACCTCCTACCGAACACTCCGTCATGAGAAAAGAATCATTAACCAGCGCTATTACCCCAGGTAACAGGTGGACAAAAAAAAACGTGGAGAAAGGAAGAAATACCGAAGGTAAAGGCGTCTATGGAAAATAAAAAGTAGTGTCGTTCATCAAATCATCAAGGCAGATAGGCCCCTGTCTATTGGCGTCTGCCCCGCCTTTTATCCCACCAAAGGCTTCAGCGCTTCCACACCGAGTTGAAGGACCAGCTGGTTGCATGTCTTTTTGAGCATATTTGTAAGAACTTCAACCCCACCGCTGTGTTTAACGATTTCAATCGATCGCCGTCCGATATCGCCGGATGCAGCGCAAGTCAGGTTGCGAACACAGGTGACTCCGCGGTGGACCAGACCGTCCTCTTCTTCCTGACATAGGTTAAGCAGGAGCTGAACCCCGCGCGGTCGATCCAGTACTCCTGCGATGACAGGGTCGAATTCCGTCAACATCGCCAAAGCACCCCCGGCAGCTAGTCGGGTGGTAAGATCCTCTGCGTCAGTAAGGGCGAGCAAGATATGTAGACGCTGCGCCGCTCGCTTCGTGCCATCGGCCATCTTGATAATTCCAGACTCGCATGTCATCAAGTTACAGACCAGTTCACATGCCGCCCTTTGAATGAGCGGGTTCTTGGACAGTAGCAAATCTTCCACTTGCGCCCAGCCCTGACGGACAATGGCCTCTGCTGCAGCTGCATCCGGATGGGAAGCTAGATTTGTGAGTGCAAGGAGGCTCTCGAACACTGGTAGCATATCCAAGGTCTGTTCGGAGGTCACGCTCGTAGTCTCAGGAGATGTGATAAGACCAATTAGAGGTCGAACTGCCGAACTAACATGGGGGTAACCTGACAAGGGGAAGACGTGCGATGGGTTAACTGATATCAGAATGCGTGCAAGCGCGTGCGAAATGTTCCGGACATTTATATCGCTGAAGCTTGCACCGTTCTGATTTGCGAGGCCAAGTAGAAGTTTAGCAGCACCCTGCTGTGCTAATGTTCCCCGCAACTTGGGGTTTCGGGATAGCGAGAGCAAAATTCGACCAATAAGCTCATTAATGGAAGGTGTGGCATTCTTGCCCGATGCCACCAGGAGCGGCACAAGTCCTGCGTCCACGACAGCGGTGCAGCGAGCGATAACATGCTTGTCATCCTCGAGCACATTCGGGCCGTTCTTGACGGCTTTCGGGTTCGCCTCGGCATAAGACTTGAGCTGAGATATCTTCTTTTGCTCCTCGGATAGAGTGGGGAGGAATTGCGTGAGGTTCAATATAACCATCAGACCACCGTAGAGAATTGATGTGTCGCCCATTCTTTCCTGCAAGACCTTGATCAAGCCTTTTAAAAAACTCGAATCCCGAGCGAGCTGTTCCTTCACCTCCGGCTTGATGGAAGAGTACGCCAAGCCCTCGATCGCGTTTGAGATGTGTTCAGCCTCAGGTCTTGATATCAGGTCCTTGAATCTGTCAACGAGCTCAGAAACATGGCTGTCATCGCCCTGAGCCTTACCATTGGAAGTTGAAGAAGTTTCCTTGGCGGACGCCCGGAGCTTTGCCAGAACAACCGCTGCGAGATCCGAGCTCTGGTCACTCCCATTGGTGAGGATATGGGAGAGCCAGTCGGAAAAATCCTTGAAAATGGCCTCTCTACTCGTGCTACTGATGCAAGCAGCATTAAGTAGCTCCAAAAGTGCAGTTTCCGTCCTGCGGCTCTTCGCATCCCTTGCAGTCAAGGGCTTCAGAGCGGCAATAAATGCATCGGAAAGGAAGAGATTGGCGGCAACTTCTGGCGCAACAGGGAAAACAGCAGCTGTCGCTGAAAAGGCGACAATGAGATCATCAACACGGTTTTTTATCAATTTGGCAGAGACGATGCTGAGGAATTGCTTCTGTCCAGCATCCTTGGAAGCCTCCAAATATTTGACAATAGCCAGGGTAGCTTGACTTCGCCATTCAGCAGGCAGCCGGTAATCCAAGGACGTGACAACCACATCAAGACTCTCGTCATCCATCAGGTCCCGTAGCTGATCCGCTTCAACAGCGAGCAGGCGCGCGATACCCTTGAGTGACCGTCCATCCATGTCATGTCCAGACTCCATAAGCTTGGCGATGAAAAGCTGGAATAGTTCCCGCTCACAGTGGAGGCGAGCGTCCTCTGAAGGCCAAACAGAGTGATCTAGAACAACAGTATCAAGACACACCGCGGCGCCATCGCCTCTGTCGTAGAGATCGTCAAAGAAAGTGGTCACAGAAACTTGAAGCTGGCTCGAAAAGTACTGGCGCACGCTGGAGTTCTGACGAACCAAGCCAGAAATAATCTCATCCTGCAGCGAAGACAACGATTGAGCCGGATATGAAAGCAGTAGCTTCGCACAATCGAGAGCTACACTCTCCGGTGGTACAAGACCGTCGGTTCGGAAATAGCGGGCGGCATCTTTCCCAGCCTTTTCGTCTTTCTGAGTGGCGAAGCGGCGGCAAAGATCGCTCAAGTGGTGTCCATTTCCATCATCTTGTTGAATCTTCACCAAGGCGTCTTTGACCGCAGCATTTTCGGGGGCTAGCGTGAGAGCCTCTCGGAGATTTCGTACAGCAGCCTGTATTACATCACGAAGCATGTCAGCCACCGCGCACGGGCAACATCAAGGGCAAGCAGCAAACAGCCACGTCTAGCGACTTCCGACAGGGGTAGGAAAATTGGGCTTGTCCCATACCTCATGATGCCCAGCATCTCTCAACTCAACAGCCTCTCGCGAAAGGTGTACAGCGCGTTCCTCGCCGGTGGCGTGGACCATTTCAACTTTGACTCAGGTACGTGTTTTGAGAGGAGCGAAGGGGAGCAATGATATTGGCGGGTAGCGAAGAGATATTTACCGTCTGATGAAGGTAAAGCTCTGTTGTAGGAGAATCAGTTGTTCGAAAGGCGAGCCTTTGCTTGTAGAGGGGTACGTAGGGGGGTGGTCGCGGCGGAGAAGGATGAAAGAAGTTCAACCGACACACTCGGAGACAGTTGATAGATAAAGGAAGACAGCAGTCATGGAGAGGAAAAAAAGAGGTCTTGCGGGCCAAAGCTGCAAGTAAGCTGACTTGGGAGGGAGAAGGAGGAGAGATAAATTATGTTGAAGAGGGAGGAGGAGACTCAGAGATGCGCAGAAGCTGCCCGTCCGTTGGAACCACACCCTTCCTTTTTTTTTCTGGGTACAGCACCCACCAAAGTATGGATCTCAAACTGCCCGTGTTACAGCTCAGATCTCATCTTGCACTTACACTACGTCTAACTTTTTCTCTTTGAGTATACCGTACTTTGTGTGTATCCTTTGTTGACCGAGTGGCAAACACGGCTAGCATTCGACCTTCGTCAAGATCTATGATGATCAAATCACTGGGCTTGATGGTGAAGCGCACGGGGCCTGCCGATACCAGTAGTGGACAGCCCCTCCAATTCCGTTTACCGGCACTTCCAAGTTCCAACACACCCCGTCCGAGATCCCTCTCAGCATTCTTCGGCCCTTAACTCCGGGGCATTCATCAGATAACAAGGCCGTCCACGCCTGCAAACAATCCTGATTGATTGGTTTTATTTTCTTAATCCTTCCTCTTGATATTCAATCATTCATAAACTCCCCCCCAATCGGCCCATCCTGCCTCATTTCTCATTTCCAAGCAGAGTCGCACTGCAATAGCCCGAATACGATAACAGGTCAAGCCCTTTATGCTATCTCATTATGTTCTCTCAATCCGACAAGCCACCGATAACGACCCTTACACCAACCACAGGAGACCCCATCAACACGTTGCTATTCCTGACGCTGTCCTGTTGAGGTCACTTTTCCAAGAAGAAACCAAGACTTCTCAGTCGCACTATTGCGTCCAATTCTTACAGCTTCCCGGCTTTGGTGATCTGCAAGTGTGCAGCTCTGCAAGGTCTGTCCTCTTGCAAGTGCCAAGTGCACCACCGACCCCTTCTCCGAGCGATCCTTACTCTGGATTAGGACCGAGCAGATACTCCATTTAGCGGTTCACAGAGGCTCAGCAGCGCGCGGAATGTAAGTCAAAAGTCCTCCTTGCCAGATTACACACGGGACGGCTTCCGACTGGAAGCTACCTAGTCGTCACCTGATAGATATGTTGCACAATGTCGAGATCACGGAGTGCCATCTCGCGTATACTTGGTGGACTCAACTCGACTGAATACGACAGCTCGTTCTTTATCTTCCCCACACTCTGGCAGGGAACGTGGGCAAATGCCCGCATCTTGCAGGGGCGAAGTCAAAGTCGGGTCTCTTGATGATCGATCTTTTTCTCGCTCATCGGACCCTGCGCAAAGTAGTTAAAACAGCGGGCTCTTCTTTCCTAGGACTATTGAAGAATCCACCGTCGCCAAGACCGCGTTATCGGTTTGATACCACCGAGTCACCGACCTCCCTCCCCCCTTCCTTGGCCTTGATGCTTCGCCAAGATCCTGCCCAGGAATTTGTTGTCAACTCGAGCTGGGCCCCGCGATACGAATCCTTGCAGCCTCACCCACTAACAGCCACTTAGCTACCACTCCGGACTCCGGAACGAGTTAAAGCACACCCTCGCTACATAAGACATCCATCCTTAATGCTTGAGTGTAGATCACTCATCCCCACCCTCACTCGCCTTGGACCGCCTGTCTTCCTCTGCGGTGAGGCGCTGTAACTATCCGTGCTATCACGGACCTTACTCTTGGCGTTATCCGCGCCTGGCGACATAGCTCTCGCCCCGCTCATCACAGGGGCAATGCGTCCTGTTTCTGAGGAAGCTCGCGGACCACCCTCAAGAGCGAAGACTTCCACCATCCACTCGTACCAGACTTTACGATCGTCGGTCTGTCTGTACATTGTTACGACGATCTCGCCGTTGTCTGGCACATTCAGAGGGGTCTACGTAATTATTAGCATCTTCAAAATTTAGAACCGGAAATGACGGGCGCAGGTGACGTACCTTGAGCGGAAAATAGATCGGGAACCAACTAATCATATTCGCGCTCTTGCTGTCCATAGTGACAGGGTTCGTAGAGAGTTCCACGTCCCGGTAAAGGACTGTCTCGAAATAACCCGCTAGCCCATGGCACACCCCACGGTTCGGGATTGGGAACGCCAGCCGTGTGCGCCGCACATTGTGTGCGTTAGGGATCATCGACGTAGAGGGCAACTGGGGTGGGATATTTCGGTTAGGGTGGGAAAATGACCACGCCGTTTGAACGAATGGCGTCGATGTTTCGGACAGGGGCGTCGCTACAGACGATCTGACATTGTTCGTATTGCCGGCATTAGCTTCTTGATCCGTGGAGAGGTAATCGATGGCGTGCAGCATGACCACATATGGGGTTTCAGGAGCTGCAGGGTTCGAAACGGTCTGATTTGTCACGTCCGCGTGCAGCTTCGGTGCTGAGATGGGGGTCAGATGGGCAGTGTATGATGCCGGAATGGAAATCCCGTGTACTGGGTTCAGCAGGTAATTGACACCGTCGAGACATTCAGGTGAAAGTTCATTGTCGCCGAAAGAGCCGAGCAGCTCTGACACAACGATGTCGATCTTGCTGTAGAAGGTTTCGGTACGGGGGGCGGGTGCATTGCTCTGATCAGCTCCCGTGCCGTGCAGGAGTTGATTTTCAATGCCGAGGGACTCGCCGACAGGGCCTGTCGAGGGCGCTCCTTTCTGCACTCGGGGCCCCTTCCAGGCACGCATATCAGAGTGGACAAGAGTTACCTTCCCACCCCAGAGATTTTGGTTGTGGCGCTGGAGCAGCACAAACGCATTGGGGTTCTTTTCCACGACCCAAAGATCGATCTCGACGCCGGACTGAGCACTTGCTTTGAGTGCTCGAGTCACCAGTGGTCCTCTTCCAGCTCCGACTACTGCAACGACCACTCGTCCATCAGGGTTTGAGGTGGGCTTCTTTTGCTGCACCCAGTCGCTCAGTGCCTTTGCAATTGCGCGCTCATACCACTCGTACTTAATAGGATCCTTCTCGAACACCTCATAGGTGATGCTTTCTAGGTTTACGGTCAACGGCTGCAAAGGCGCCTGCAGGTAGTCCTGATACCCTGTGCCAAATCTCTCTATGGCACTGCGGGGAGGCTGCCGTTGCTGGAGATTCCTCATGTATGACAGATGTGGCGTAGGGTCGATGTGCTTCTTATTCGAGGTTGCGGCCTGCGCAAGGCTCGGATATTCAGAACCAGGGAGAGTTGATGCTGCGGAGGTGTCTGCCTCTACGCCCGGGATAGGGCCGACGTCACAGAGTAAGATCCACGGCGCGGTACGAAGACGCATAAAACGTGAGATCAGAGCTTGATGTCCTTTGGAGAGCACTGGGTAGCCCTTTTGGTTCTTTATGAATGTACTGGGGTCGATGGCAAACAAATGCACTGGCTCCGAATGCCATCTGGATTGAACAGACATCGGGGGAAGGTGCTTTGACAGTGAAAGTGCTAGAGAAAACTCAGTCGCTACTCACCACAGCTTGATCAGAAACAGTTTCAACAAATTTGTCTTACCTACGAAAAGCCTTGCATGGTATTTACAGGTTCTGCGAATGGCATCCCACGCATCCCAAGTGCCAAACAGGTCCACCTCAAGTGACAGTGCTCCGTGACGGTCGAGGAACTCTTCCCGAGCAAGCGGTGCAAGGTCACCCATTTCGTCTGAATCGAGGTCGTGGTTGTCTACCATGTTCAACCATATGTGATATTGGATATAAGGTCCTAGACTAATGGCGTCTTGAATGGCCCGAGCATAGTAGATGACCCCATCCGAGTGCATTCCGCCATGGTGCAGTTTCGGCCCTGGGATCAGGAGGTAGCCGATGCCACAGAAGGCGGCGTAGGCAACTTCGAGCATAAAGACCTGGCGAGAAATGTCCGCGATTAATGGGTCTGGAGAACACAGATCGATCCAAGAACTGGTCACTCCAACCAATTGCGACATGGCCTCATTGGGGGTCAGATGCGTATCAGACGGTCCTAGCTGCGGCACTACAAGCGGTCGTACATTCTCCGTTGTATTGAGCGTCCCAGGGTCGCTGTGCGATACCGCCTGTATCTTTGACAAGTGAGAGGAGAGAAGGCTGAGCACACGCGACTGGAAGTGAGAAGTCGTGATCGGAGTGGTGAGCATATCATACTGCAAATCAAAGTCAGCATTTTTAGAGGTCCTGAGTAAGGAGGGTGCTCATACATTACTTTCATGTGCTAGCTGGACCACCTCGGAGGTGATGGGGCCCGCGCGTTTGCTCTCATGTTGTCCGATGCAGAAGCTCGGGGCTATGCTGTCGGGCGATTCCATGACGATATAATTTCTAAAGGTGTAGTAGAGGTACCGAACAATAAGCAGGTCGGAATGGCTTGATATAAGCCTATATCACTCTTCTGGAAGATATAGGTATAGGCTGGGGAAAATGGTGAAACTATTCCAAGTACTAGTCTGACATGGTTGTACTCGATTGGGCACTATAAACTGGTCAATATCCGGGACATACCAAGTCACCGTACTCAAAGTAGCATTCAGAAAGCCCCCAACGATCGAAGAACAGAAAAACACAAGTCTATTGTCGATAGCTGCAAAACTTCATGTCCCTTGTTTTGTTCTCAGCGGGGTCAACCATTGATCAAAGGCGGTGAAGCACTGGAAGGGCAGCTGTGGCGATCGCCGGAAGACTTGCCTATCTTGGCTCTGGACTGCGGCAAAACGTCCAGTGAATTTTTTGGCGGCCGCAGTCTGCTGGAGTTCCCCAGTACTCAACACCCATCTACAAGCCTTCTCTCAACGCCGTCATGGTCGATCGCCGCTCAGATTCAGAAGACAGTTCCCGCGCCAAACGTCAAAAGATGGATAAGTCTGGGACTGACCCTCGAGAGAATCCCTATCTGGCTCATATGTACGCAGATACGTCCTCTAACGGCAACTCAAGCTCACAGGCTGATAACAAGAACTCAGCCTTTGGCAAGCTGCAGCGACACAAAACTACCGCTGCGCTGGCGCAAAAAGTTGAGGACAACGACATTAACCCTTTCACCGAGCGCCCATTTTCGAGCAAATACTTTTCAATCTTGAAAACCCGTCGTGACCTCCCGGTTCACGCTCAACGGTACGTTGTCCCTTTATGACTTTTGTCGCATATTGCTCATAGTCGTCGCCCCCTAGTGATGAATTCCTCCAGCTGTACCAGCAGTCCCAGATCCTGGTCTTCGTCGGTGAGACGGGTTCCGGTAAAACGACCCAGATCCCGCAGTTCGTTTTGTTCGATGATCTCCCTCAGACCCAACGTAAGATGGTCGCCTGTACACAACCGCGCCGTGTTGCTGCAATGTCCGTCGCCCAACGTGTAGCTGCCGAGTTGGATGTCACTCTTGGAGAGGAAGTCGGTTACAGCATTCGTTTCGAAGACATGACCAGCCAAAAGACAGTGCTCAAGTACATGACGGATGGTATGCTTCTGCGAGAGGCTATGAATGACCACGACCTGAACCGCTACAGCACTATTATTCTTGATGAAGCTCACGAAAGAACCATGTCCACGGATGTTTTGATGGGTCTCCTCAAGGAAGTTGTGCAGCGCAGACCGGATCTGAAGATAATTATCATGTCCGCCACACTTGATGCCCAAAAGTTCCAGCGCTACTTCAACGACGCCCCCCTACTTGCCGTTCCCGGTCGTACTCACCCAGTCGAGATCTTCTATACCCCCGAGCCAGAGCAAGACTACGTCGAAGCCGCCATCCGAACAGTCTTACAGATCCATGCCACAGAGGATGAAGGTGATATTCTCCTGTTCTTGACCGGAGAGGAAGAGATCGAAGATGCGGCGCGCAAAATCTCTCTTGAAGGCGATGAGATGGTTAGAGAGGCCGATGCGGGGCCTATCAAGGTCTACACTCTCTATGGCAGTCTTCCGCCGCATATGCAACAGCGAATCTTCGAGCCGGCTCCACCTGCGCGCCGTCCTGGTGGCCGACCTGGAAGGAAGGTCATTGTGTCCACCAACATTGCAGAAACGTCCCTTACCATTGACGGAATCGTTTACGTGGTTGACCCAGGATTCTCCAAGCAAAAGATCTACAATCCTCGCATTCGTGTTGAGTCTCTCCTAGTTTCGCCCATCTCCAAGGCCTCCGCACAACAGAGAGCTGGTCGTGCCGGTCGTACACGTCCCGGAAAATGCTTCCGTCTCTACACGGAAGGCGCTTTCAAGAAGGAGTTGATTGATCAGACTTACCCTGAGATTCTGCGTTCAAATCTTTCGTCAACGGTGCTCGAATTGAAGAAGCTGGGTATTGATGACTTGGTGCACTTTGATTTGATGGATCCCCCCGCTCCTGAGACTCTGATGAGAGCTCTTGAGGAACTTAACTATCTCGCCTGTCTCGATGACGACGGCAATCTTACTCCGCTGGGTCGCCTTGCTTCAGAGTTCCCGCTCGACCCAGCCCTTGCGGTCATGCTCATTAGTTCGCCCGAGTTCTACTGCTCGAACGAGATCCTATCAATCACCGCGCTACTGTCCGTCCCTCAGATTTTCGTCCGACCCGCCTCGCAACGCAAGCGCGCAGATGAGATGAAGAACCTGTTTGCTCATCCTGACGGCGACCAGCTCACTCTCCTCAACGCCTATCATGCCTTCAAGAGCCCCGAGGCGCAAGAGAACGTCAAGCAATGGTGCCACGACCACTTCCTCTCCCTCCGGTCTCTCCAGTCCGCCGACAACGTCCGGATGCAACTTCTCCGAATTATGGAGCGCGAGGAACTTGAAATGATTTCCACCCCCTTCGATGACAAGAAGTACTACGAGAATATCCGTCGCGCTCTGTGCGCTGGTTTTTTCATGCAGGTCGCGAAGAAGGATACACAGGGCAAGAACCAGTACACGACCATCAAGGACCACCAGAACGTGCTTCTACACCCTTCTACTGTTCTCGCTCACGAAGCAGAATGGGTCTTGTACAACGAGTTCGTCCTTACCACGAAGAACTATATCCGCACAGTGACGGCTGTCAAACCAGAATGGCTTATCGTACGTTATTTCCCGTTACATCATCTATTATTTCTGAGACATGTCAAGCTAACCGTTTCCAAGGATATCGCCCCTACCTATTACGATATCGCATCTTTCCCGAAGGGTGATGTACGCTCATCCCTACTACGTGCGGCGGAACGGCTGTCGCGCAAGGAGAAAATGCGAGCTGGTTCCTCGAAGAGGCATTGATTCACCTAGATATAGCTTAAGTTTCTTGCTATTTACGATTCGAATATAGATTATGCTTCTTGCTCTCACACTTACTCTCAACTTGTTATTAGCAGCGTATATTTCCAATATGCATGGATATCGACTCGAGTGGGTAATAAGGAAATTACGTTCATTTTACAACGTGTCTGCATGTCTATTGCCGCCATGGTATACTAATATACAAGTCCTTTCTATACATCATTCCAAAAGAAAACTATAGGTTACGCCACCACCCCGGTCCGTGACGACGATCGATGCCAGGTACTGAATGGTATAACTCCATAAAGTCAACCTCACATGAACTTGCCAGAATACACTCCCACTTTGGTCGGCACAGAAGCTTCATCGTTCTCTGCCTCGGGCACAGCATCCGCGGCCTCTGTCCGAGAATCATCCTCCTCCGACCAGTTATCCCAGGAGTCCAGAAAGCTCTTTTTCTCTGCCTTGGGCACATCATTCGCGGCCTCTGGGTGGAGTTTGTCGTCATCCCGCCCAGTCTGTCGAAAGCGAGGGAAATTCTTGTGGCGTCCTGGAAGCGGGGAGCGCCTGGGAACATGACCGCGGCTCACGGGGAACTGTTTGCCGGGCTGCCCACCAATCTGCTTTTCTCGATAGAGTTCGTTGACCATTTTTTTCAAAGTGTAGACCTCGTACCTAAGGGCCCCGATCAGATTATCTTGTTTTCGGGAGGTAACTGGGGATGTTGCCGATGCTTCTGTGGTTGGTTCGTTGGAAAGCGCTTCAGAGTGGTTGGTGATAGAGGGGTTGGTAGTAGATTGGGAATAGCCAGCCGATGCGGGTAGAAATGGAGATGGCCCTTCAAATGTGGCTTGTAGACGGTCAGTGGAATTCGTGTCTACCAGTTCTTCTACTCGCTCCCGGTCGGGCCAGACTTTTGAGGGGACGGGGTCAAGTAAAAGTGCTTTGGCTCTTTGGCAAAATTCGTAATACTTGGTCCAAGCAACGTCTGGTGTTTCGAGGTTTTTCGAGTCGGCTTGCCTAGGTTGTGCTGCCGCGGCTGCTTTCCAGCGTTTGAATTCTGGGTCTATATCAAATGTGATGTCTTTTTGGCGATGAGGCGCCTCCCAGCTGAAGCCATTAGCAACCGCAGCATCGATGAGGCCATCTGAAATCTCAAATTGTTGACATGCATCGCATAGCCTCACCATCAGCACGACGAGTCTCTCCAGTCTCGCAAGTGAATGCTCGGTTGTTGAGCCGATGTAAGTCAAGGTTTGTTTCAGTACTGTCTGTCCTCTTTGCCAATCCTGTCTGGCAATATTAAATTTCAGGTATGCCATGAGTACAGAGTAGTCTTCTGCCACCCCTAGTGATTTCGCATACAGAAGGTAAGCCATTGCTCGGTCAGGTTGATCAAATCGTAGACATGCCATGATAAGTGAAGCATAAAGAACTTGGTTTGTGCTCTCCACGGGTGGCACTGAGATTTTGATCCCATTGACCACCTTGCTCACATATAAGCCAAGTTTACCCATGTCTACCGGATAGCCGACCCCTTGCAACATCTGTAAGAAAAGATCGAACGCTTTCAGATCCTTGCTCTTGCGAAAGAAATGGATGATGACGACAATCAAGCTAGGGGTCAACTTGAATTGGTAAGGAAGTAGCGTCTTGAGAACCAAATGGGCGATGTCGTTCTGTCGGGCTTTTGTAAACGTCTTGATCATAACCATGAAGGCATAACTTCGATCAACATTCTGCGAGTTGATAAGATTGTTCGACAGCCTGAAGAGAAGCTCTTCTAGGCTCATCTGACCGCTGAGATAGAGGCTTGTAATTTCGCGGACCTCGATGTCTTCACCAGACTTTCCAGCAACAAGGGCACGTTGAGACAGCGCAGTGTTGATCTCTTTTGTCAAATCACCAATATTGGCAGTTGGGTTAGCCTTGACTTGTGCTAAACGTCGCCGAATGGCATTTAGTTTAAAGAGAAGAGCAGGTAGGTTGAGGTTTGCGTGAGAAGCATCAGCACCGTAGTTCTTAAGAACGCCGTAATAACTATGTGAAATTGCTGGACGCACTACCAGTCTGATAGCAAGCTGGTTTAGAGCTAACTTCCTGATGGCGTCTGCACGAACAATATCGGTCACAAGCCATTCAGGCGCCTGCTCCCCATCGAGAGCCATATCGAAGTGCTCGTCAATATCGTCGTCAACATCCTCATGCTGGAATACATGCTCCTTTGGCTTCGGCTCGAATTCCGATAATGATCCCGTAGCGGCTGAGCCGTCCGGTCCTGTGTTCTTACCCGTGGCCCAATCGAGAAAATGTGATGATCTGCTCGGCGGTTCTGTCCTCGTTAATCGGCGCTGTCGGTGCGTCGGTCGGCGTAGTGTGTGTAGCTGTCTTGTCTGAGACGCTCTCCGCACATGTTGCATTGTTCGCTGCGGAGTAATGGTCTCGGTATATTCGGGGCCTTTTCTCTCCGCATCCTTGAGGGTTCCTGCGCCGGGAAGCTCGTTCGGAGTAGCGTTAGCTGGCTGATCGGTAGAGATACTTCTAGTTCCCCGCGCTAACGGTGTTTGCAGGGCGACAGTTTCTGCGACGGTTATGAGGCACGAAATGGAGTGCGAGGCTGGCGCCGCGGGAGCGCCGCGGGCCCATATACGCTGCATAGTCAGGATGTTTCGGCCCCGGCGAGCAGGACTTCAATTGCATCGAAAAGCGAAATCAATCCATTGTTTCGAGCAATTGAGCCTGGGCTTCGAAAAAAGGTCGAGGTAGGTTCACCGGTGTAGGGTGGGTGGTATGATGGAAAAGGTTGCGCTTGGCTGCTTGGAGAATCACCGCGGAGGCAAACACTGCAAACATAGCTAGCCCCCGTGCTAACAGCTGGTCCCCTCCAGAGCTCCCCGTGTCACTTATACCCCGGAGCTTTTATTCTACCTTATCTTTCTGTTTCCATTGCTTTTTCTCTCACTGACCGTCTGACTTGTCGACCAAGCTGAGACGGTATCAAGCGCCATGTTGATCACACTTTCCATGGCTCTCCTGGCCCTGAGTAGTAGCTTCGCGAATGCCCACGGGTCGCATTCCAGCCCTCAGAATCCATCTGCAGATTGGGCGACTCGGCACATGCAAGGTGGGACCCCTGGGGACCCTGCAGGATATACAAACTGACTCATGCGTTTCTACTGGCTTGCAGAGGAGCATCACATCGACTCTTTTGATCCTGCGTCTTTCTTCACACTACACGACTACGATGCGTCCGGCTCCTGGACGCCCGAGGAGGTGAGGAAAACATATGGCATGGATCACGAAACCAATGCGGCTTTGACCGACGAGCGAAAACAAGAAGCCCTGCGAGAGGTCTTTACTCTTTTCGACCCGGCGAACACGGGCTACATTAGCCGTGACAACTGGATGCGCCTGATATCTGATGGTGTGAAGCTACCGGATTTTGGCTTTGGGCCTGGCCATCACGGCGACATTGAGTATGAGTACGAAATTCATCACTTCGAGCAGTTCCACGGCGAAGATGCGACGGAGGAGGAGCTTACGCACCCCGAGGATATTGAGCATTTCAGGAGACATGATGAGGAAGACGAGGCGCAGGAACGCCTTGAGCAGCTGGAACGGATGTCGATCGTTGCGGCGAATATCCCAGCCAAGTTCCGCAAGCAAATACAGTCATGATGCTGTGTACTTCTACCTGTATCCATATTGCAAGCCATCATTTGCGCTCCAGATATACAATGATAGATACGTTTCCTACGCCAGAACACAATAGGCTTGCCAATGTTATGATGTGATATTGCTGCTGGCCACTTGATGTGGTGATAGTTTGAGGTCAAAAACACAGTGCATCACAGCCGGGGCATAGGTCTTGACCTGTTCGACGTGGTGACAGTCGGCAGACTCACCCCAGAACCTCTCCATATCGGCAGTGATCTTTCCCTTCATCTCCTCGATCTCACGGATATCAACGTTTTCATGCACATGGACCCAACCACCCCTAGCCCTGTCAACAATCCTGCAAGCATTATCCCACGAGGCACCTGAAGAGGGCAAAAGCCCTAGATTAACATGCCTAATCGGCGTCCAAGCCCGCCGTCCCTCCATCTCAGCCCTAACCTCCTCCATGACCCGCGCCGCAAACCCATTATCCCCCTGAAATATAACTACCCGGTCCGTATTTCGCAGTGTCTCAACTAACTCAGCAACAGATACACTCAACAACCCCTCTCCATCAACTTTCACAACCCTACACCCCCACCCATTCTCCACACATCCCCTCCTCAGCCCCTCCACAGACCAACCATTGATTTCCCAACCCCAAACCCTCTTCACCCCGCGCCTCAAATACGAAAACACAAAGTACCCAATCCCCGCATACATATCCACCACTGCAACATCATCCACACTCCCACCAGCGAGTGACCGCTCATCAAGACCCTCAAATGTACCATCGGCACCTAAAATCCGCGCCTTCTCCGTGATATTCCCGCGCGAGAACATCGTATACAGCGGCGCCCAGATCTGCTCGATCCCCTGGTTTTGCACTGTGCGGACCCAGAAGGCCCCCTCGTAGTCGGATTGAGACGGTTCAGAGGCCCCGCTATCACCCGATGCGGCGGTTGTAGGGCCGAAGTCTCCATGTAGCGGAACTAACCCTGTCGGACTTCTCATGCGATTCTCCTGCCCCGTAGAATCGGTGAGGACAATTGGGGCATTCATAGCGACGTGCGTAACGCCGAAACGACTGAAGGAGGTTGCAATTGAGGCGTATAAGGTCTTTCTTTGCTCATATTCTAGACTCTCGTAGAGTGATGCCCAGGGTGCTGGATGTGAGAAGACGTTCAGGGGGAGTAGGAGCATGGGCTCATAGATTGTGTAGCGTTTAGGGAGTGAGGACGAGAGGTCTTCTATTGAGGGGGCGTGTTGGTGGAGATGGAAAGGTGGGATGTTTGTTCTTATGAACTCGGATATGCCTCTTTGGAGGGGGTTGGTGGGTTGTTTTTGCGCGCGTTTGGGAGTTTCTCTGGATGATTGTTGGTAGAATAGTTTTTGGTGCAGCTGTAGAACAGCTTGTTCTTGCAGTGCTGATGTTGCATTGTCTGCCATTGGGGAGTTGTGTGTTTGTTGATTAGTGACAGGTGGGGGTAGATTGATATCGGTCATATATATGTCAGGGGATTGGTAGGCTGTCTGAGATAAGGAAGGAATAGAGCCCAATAGCGAGACCAGATCTCTCTACAAGAGACAGGACAGCAAAGGCAAAATGAAACAACCCAGATTCTAAACTTTTGCCGCAAGACGTGCTAAAGGTTCGATGCTCATAAATGTGTCATGTGATCGTATATCAAAGTCTAATTGCTGCCTCAGGCTTGCAGCCCCCTAATCGTACATAGTTACCGGAATGCCCACCCAAACTTTAAAAGAACGACAACCCTTCGAAAGTCCCCTCTCTGTACGAAACTCTATAAAATCCCATAGCAGAAAGGTTGACAGACACCAAATCTGACATTGAATCAAGAGATCGGCTTCAGCTGCTTCCTTACGCGCCGCCGACGTTTCGTGAGGAAGTACCAGAATCCCAGCGTCAAGCAAGTCAGTGGAACCGCAGCCGCGAAGAAGATCCAGAATCTTCTCGAGAACATGAATTCTTTCTCTTCTGAACTATCAAAGTCGAAAAGATTCATTCCAAGGAAGGTCTAAAGCTGCGATTAAATTCTTGCACTCTTATCTGCATTAAGGAGGTCTCAAACTTACAGCAACGAAGCTTGAAGGCAAATAAACCATGGTGACCATCGTCACCACGAAAACGTTGGTGTTATCCTCAACGGATGCGTCGGTCAGCTGAAGCATGCGAGCCTGGTTGTTGAGCGTCAACGCGTTTGTGAGCTAGGTGAAAGATGTTCTGTTAGTATCTGCATTCATCTACCACAGCGACCTCGACGTACACAATTGGCATGATCGTGCACCCTCTGTCTGATAGCCTCAAGGCTCCTAAGGTACCCTTCTAGGCTTAAGGCGTAGTATTCTGCTTCGTCGGCGAGCTTTCGGTGCTGCGCTTTGGTCGACAATCCCTTTGAGAGGAACAGTTCATTGATTTCTGCAAGCTTGCGAACCGTGGCCAACGTGACTTCCAACTGTGGGAAAAGCGGATTGAGGGTACTGCCAAGATACTGGGGATGTAATAGTCGGATCAGGTTTTCGTCGTTGCTTACGAGTTCGACACTGGAGATATCCATTCCAAGGGCGATATCGGCCTGAACTTATGTCAACAAGGTATTAAGTCTCGAATCGGAGCAGATATGTTCTTACAGCTTTGTCGACCTTCTCGCCGACTTCCCGCAAGTACCATCTCCAATTCCCAATGTAAGTGGCAAAGACGAGCAGATGAAGGGAAAACCAATGCGGTGTCGCATTTGTAGGGCTGTTTGAAAGCGCAGCTGCAAGCTTTGATTGGAGGTCTGAATCCAGACGAGCGTGGAGGAAGATCCAAAGATTCCCTGTACCCGATGGACTGTGTCGGTGGAAAACAGCAACTTGTCGACTCGTGAAACTGGCTGGCGCTCGAACTCCATAAGGTTCGGGGTATGTGAAACGGTACTGAACGTCTACCCAACATTAGCCGAGAGAATGACCCGTTGCCCGGGAGAGGCACCGAATGATCCGTCATCTCGTTCCCTCACTCTCATTCCACCATGACCAGCATCTGCAGTGCGTGGCTTGCGTCCGAAAGAAGCAACGAGATCAGTAAAAGTATCGTCGACATCATACTTGTCCAGTAGCATCTGCATCGCCGTTTCCGAGATTCGGAGTGGACTAATCGAGTTCTTGCAGCATATCGAACTTGAGGTGTGTCAATAAACGGGGCCTAGAATGGTAGGGGGTGCAGAACCTACACTATACGTGTATGTGGCTTGGGTGTCGATGAAAGGTGATTCTCGAATTGAGTGCTATCATGAAAGACGATAGGGAACGATTGTGAGATTGCATCGTATAACTGGATGTCGGACTCTTTGGGGTTGGAGACAAAGACTGCAGAACACAGAAGGGGGCGGATTGCTGCAAGGAGGGTGGAAGGAGGAGGAGGAGCGGAGGTTGAACTCAAGTCGTCCCGCTCACTCCTAAATGTAATCCTTTTCATCAGCTCCACGGGAGACGTCATTACTGCTGCTTCTAAGACTGCATTCGAAGAGCTCAACTTTCTCGACATGTGGACTGGAATCCTTTTATTTCGGCAATGTGCCTGCCATTCTGCCTTAACGTTTCAGGCAGATTCGCGCCCGAACTGAAGGTCTAGGTTACATGTTCGCCATTAAGCAAGCTTCGCCACCATCAAGTCACCATCAAATAGACCAAACGCTTCGCTACAATTCTGTGAAAGCTGACTTGCAAGTCAGGACAAGGAGCCAATGAGCTGAAGAATCGTCAGTCGTCGACTCGATCATCCTCCAGGAGATCACTACGAGCAGGCTGAGTTAACCGCTGTGCAAGCCATCAAAAGCAACATGAACCATAATTGGAGCCAAATCTTACGCGATCTCACTCTGCAACCATTTCACAATTAGCAAGTCTAAGCCCCACCCACCAAGATACTGAAGACCTACAAATTCAACTTTCTTCGGAGCATCGAAGGTATATCTATCATTCTGCTTCTTCAACAGCGACATACAAATTAGCAAGTGGTGACCAAAGCTGGAACAAAAAGGGCCCTCTCTGATGTACGGGATATTTACACTGACTTGGATAGCAATTCCGAAAAGCCACAGGAGCCGTTCTTCCAATGCTTGTATCCGGATATACCCGGCAAGTTCTTCGCTAATAATGTTTCGAACAGTACAACTCATGGTGGCTTTGACTATTCGTTGAGTGCTACGGGGCACAGGGCAAGATGAAGAAGCTGGGCTGGGCAGGGGGCTGGGATTTATTGAGATTTCAAGAAGACACAGTCGGGCTGGTTGATTCCGAGATGGGCTCTGCTCACTGCTGGCGACCCCAATGCAGAGCCTCATCCAGTTGCTATGTGGTCGAGAAAAGTGTAAGTAGCACTTTTGGCTATGTATCAGAGGAACGAAGCAGGTGGATCAGACCGAGGAACCCTGGCTATCCCAGGATCCATGCACATCCTCGACGCGGAGAGATTACTCGTATTGGTAGTTGGACCTACACCCTTGTCAAGACGGCGAATCGCTTGGGAGAAGTCGGAGCCGAACACTGCCGTGGACTGAGAATTAGGTCTTCTGACCTACACATTTTGATTCGTGAAAGACAAGGGTAACTGGGGTTTGTGCGCATAAAATCTCTGCGTATTAACAATACGAGGTGAGTCGGTTGCCTCCACGGTCCACCATTCAAGCGGCAAGCGGGGTTTTAGTGCCTACCAGGCTCAGCTGGCCTGGCAGTCTGCTACCTGGCACCTGCTGCTCAAGCCCCAGTGTCTCAGCCCTCCACTAGCTACCGGCGCTAGCGCATTGCTTTTGCCCCTTCGCGGTACGAGGCAGACAGGTCCTTCATATGACAACTTGTGCTTCAAAGCCAGAGGGCTTCACGATCTGACTTTGGAGAACAATCTTGTCGTCCGACGAAGTTGGATGCAGCGGATAACTAGCAAAACGTCGTGATTCTTTGTCCTAAAATGAGACTCAACTTCGATATCCTCCCATCACCATTTGATTAAAAAAAAAAGAAAAAGCAAGTTGAACCCCCTTCTAGTCTGTGAAGCAAGATGTCTCTCTCTGATAGAGGTCTACGTCAGACCACGCAGTCTTCTGCTGTTCAACCAGTTCGAATGCAGATCATAAGAGAAATGACACCCCCACTGGGGACATACTTTCTTTTCTTCTCCACTGACAAACACGAGGGCAAGAAACATTCACGCAAAAACGATTGGTCCAAGGCAATGGGAGGGAGGCAGCTTAGTGAGAACCATCCATAGCCTTGTCCCAGCCGTGTGCATTGTCTTTCTCTCATACTTTGCCTGTCACGCAAGGTGCCCCAATGACCTTGGCATTGGTAATCTCCTCAGTTAGTTAACCGCGTACCTTTGCGGGTTGTATGAGGCTGACCAGCAGGGAGTCATTATAAGCAAGGCTTGACAATTCTCCCAAAGCAATGCACGCCTCCCCCCCTATTTTATCAAATACCCGGTATCTCTTACATGCAACAGCTCTTGATTTGTCTGCTTGACAAGTAAACTTCGAGTGCAATGGCGAGAAATGAACGGCATGTGTGGAGACCGTAAGTCAACACCCCAGCACTATTGTATGGTTTAGCTGGCAACCCAACACCAAGTCAACGAATCTGTCCCTGACATGTGGCTCCTTCTCAAACAGGCATTTCAAACCCCTAATGCGCCGTCACCCAAACGTGATTCTTCACCATGCCACTGACTTTCACGAGCGACACCTGAATAAGGTGGTTGGTTGCGACATATTTCTTAGAGGGGTACGTCTCGCAATAGGCCTTGTTGACTATGAAGACGACGATGAGGCCGAGGAGAACAGTACATTTAGGCTCCCTGAGACCGAGGAAGTCGATACATCCTCTGACCTACTACAACAAACTAAAGGCCTGAAGGTCACAATCTTGGTCACCGCATGCGCAGCAATCACACAGTCAGTAACTAGACGATGTTCTTATATATATATGCATTTTACTGACTAATCTATCAAAGGGGCTGGCAGCAATCGACAATAAATGTAAGCTCGCGTAGATGGCAGGCAGATCTCCAGCATGACGGCTCCTGGGAAGACCACCAATTGCTGGCTGGACTTATTGACGCCGCACCTTGGCTGTCTGGAAGCCTCATGTGAGTCTGGAGGTGCAATGACTGGAAGCATGTTAATATTTCGCCAGTGGCACTTGGTTAAGCGATCCCTTACAGGAGGCGGTCTTTGGAAGGCGAGCTGCGCTATTCGCCTCCTCTGTTTTCTGTACAGCATTTGCGATAGGTGGGCGTGCCATGGCGAGTTAATGGTGCCTCGGCTAAATTGTTCAATAGCAACTGCCCACAGTCGAACCTGGAAAGAGCTCCTGGTTTTCCGTGTACTGCTCGGTATAGGGGTGAGACAAAACCATACGACATCCCGAACAATAGCTCACTAGTCAAACCTTTGTCAGATAGGCGCAAAGGCATCAGTAGCCCCAGTGTTCGCCGCCGAATCAGCAGTTGACCATTCAAGAGGACGACTCCTGATGATGTGGCAGCTTTTTGATGCATTGTAAGTTTTCGGCCTCAACACTTCTAACTATGCCTTGTCCGCTATACTCGCAACTACTAATAAGCCGCTCAGTGGAATCTTCGTCGGGTTCGTTTGCGACTGGGTTGTCGACATGAACTGGAGGGTTCATTTAGGCACCGCGGCCGTTCCCACACTGATACTACTGTTTTTGGTATTCCTCAGTCCGGAATCTCCTCGGTTCTACATCCGCAAGGGTCAGTACCAAAAGGCATTTCAGAGCCTTCGTCATCTACGTGGAAGCGAGATTCAGGCGTGCAGGGATCTGTACTACATACACAGCCAATTGCAGTTTGAGTCTCAGAAAAGGCTAGGCTTGGGGGAAGATAGAAATGACTGGTTGGAAAAGGAGATCTACCAGGCCGAAGAAATTGAGGGAACAACATTCGCCAAGCGAGTCTGGGCTCTCTGGTCTAACAAGCGCAACCGAAGAGCATGTCTCGCCGCTTTCATCGTGATGGCAGCCCAGCAGCTTTGCGGTGTAAGTACTTGATGACGGTATCTGCGGTTCCGTTATAATACTCACTCCTGGTGACAGGTCAATGTTCTCGCGTTCTATTCTTCAGCTCTTTTTGCAAAGGTAGGAGAAATTCAGCAGGACGTCTCAGAGGGTCGACAAGGAGAAAGCGGAAACACGGACCCTAATACAGTAGCATGGCTCAATTTTGGTAAGGCGCCGTGCTTCACGGCTCACTCCCATGTATTAATTTAAGCTAGGATTCGGACTGGCGAACTTCCTATTCACCATTCCAGCGTATAGATACATCGACGGGTCACATCGTAAAGGTCGGCGACTACTACTCTTGGTGTCTCTTGCAGGGATGTTTGTGACCCTTGTCGCCATCAGCTCATTCTACCTCATCCCGAGCCGTAACGCTCGCCTAGGACTTATCTCCGTTTCCACAATCGTCTTTTTTCTATTGTTCTACGGTATTGGGGCTGGGCCTGTCCCGTTTACCTTCAGCGCCGAGGTGTTTCCGTTAGCGTTTCGCGGTAAGAAGAGTCAGCAAGCTTTCAGAGCTATCTGCTAACGCTTTCTTTCTAGAGGTAGGGATGAGCTTTAGTGTGATGATAAATTTCCTAGGCCTTGGGCTACTTGTCCTATTTGTACCAGAGATAACCCGGGCCTTTGGTGACAATGGGAACTCGTACCTCCTGTACTTATTTAGGTAAAACATGTGACCCCCTTGAAGCCGCTCTGCTAATAAGCGTATGATCTAGTGGCCTCGATGCTTTGGCATTTGTGCTAGTGTTTTTGTTTGTGAGTTGAAACACATTACATTCTACACCAAAAGAATCCAACTAACGCGATTCCACAAAGGTTCCAAGCACCGGATGGATTCCACTGGAAGATATGGATTATATCTGTATGAATACCTGCTCTGTTTTAGTTAGATATTATACTCACGATTATCCAGTTGAGAGATCGACGTTTGCCCTGGTCAAGGAACACTTTGCAGCGATAGGGAATCTTAGGCGAACAGGAGCCGGCCAGCAAGAAGATCTGTCAATGGGTGACTGTGGATAACCACTGCATCAAACTGCTTATACCCGCTGGGATCTGCGAAGGACAAAGGGGTATTGAAGTGTTTGCATTGTGAATAAAGTAAAATAGCAAGGAGGAGTTGATAGAGGTTACAATAGCAGAAGTTTAGCTCGTCCAGCTCGTCAGCAGCCAATGGAAACTGGCAGAGATTTCTTTTTCCTGGCTTCCAGGCAGTCTTCTTCCCTTGAACAGCCGAGCCACTAGTCACTGCAATTCAGCCTCCTCGTCACGAGGAAGGGTCCTACATGCCCAAGTGAGCTTTTCCCGCATCCTCCAGCCCTCCTCCTCTCCGATTCCCTACTCACTACTCTGGTCTTCCACTGCACCCGCTCCAGACAACAATGACCATGATTCCATCTCCTCCAGAGATCATCAGAAAGTTATCTATTTCTTTCTAACACTTGAGATTCGGGGTTCTTCATTGCTAATACTTGCCTCTCGCATTGCGGAACAGGCTTTACCCACGCGCGCTTATACCGTCAATCTTCGCGTACATCGATCTAGCTCAAATCAAGGGAAATGCCAACCAGTGAGCGACGAGACAGTGGTTTTAGCCAACAGGATACCGGCGATATGCTCTCAAGAATTCGAGACAAACTCCAGAGAGCCATGCAGAGACAAGATAAACCATTAGAAAAGTTCGTGCCGCGTGACAGTCTCATCGCTATCTGGACTGAGGAGTGCCTTCAGACATTTGTGCAGCAGTATAGCCCGTTCTATGAGTCTGACATTCCGAATGTGAGAGAGAACTTCATACAGACTCTCTCTATACTGGTGGAGATGAACTGGGATCGGGATCAGTGGCAGAATTTCAGGACGATCTTCCTCCAACACGAGGGCCGTACCGACAAGAATGTTCCTGATTATGAACTGCCCATGTTGGTTCATGAGTCCTTTCTGGGGCCCTCCTGGGGCGGGACGTTCCTACACACTCGAGACATATTCTGCCCGGTTGACATAGAGGAAGGTAGGGATATGAGATTTGATAAAGGGGGAAGGCTGCCATTTCTCGATATCAATCCTATAACGCCCGAGAGCTCAACCGAGGAGAATGGCCATCTTATACAAGGGAAGCCGCTCACAACTGTTACCAAAGAAGTTGTCGCCAGCGGGCATTTGCGATTGCGTGGGGGTACAACCGCTAGTGTAAGAAACATACCCCCGTGACCTCTGTGGCACATGGCATATGTAAGCTTTCGACTAACCAGACCAGGGAGTGAGATATTTTGCCTGCAAGCGCTTTCGCAGCAGAGGCAGCTTCGAGAGAGAAAAGCGCAACCTTATGCAACTGAAAGAGAGGCTCGAGCAACATCCCGGAATTATGCCCTTTTTTGCAACCATCACCATCAATTATGATTTCCATTTACTGTTTGACTGGGCGGATACAGATCTAGAGAAGCTTCTGCGAGGTCATTTCGGAGCTATACGTCTTTGCGACCTAATCGCAGAGGCCCGCAATCTAGCCGGCGCTTTGGCTTATCTACACAGGGACTCAGAGCCCCAGCCGCTATTTTGCCATATGGATCTGAAGCCTGCGAATATACTGGTATTCAAACACCCAGGAAAGCCTGCAGGAGAGTGGAGAATCTCAGACTTTGGCATTTCGATCGTTGCGATGCCTGGAACAAACTCATCTGACAGCGTCACAAATCCCGCTCTAAAACCAGTCGTGATAGAAGGAAAATTTCAATCTCCCGAGGTCTTTCACGGCAAGGGATTCGGGCGTAAAAGTGATGTTTGGTCACTGGGTTGCATTATAATTCAAATAATCGCTTTTGGACTTGGTGGTGGAGAACTCGAAAACATAAACGCCATGCTTGGTCGGAGAATGGAAGGTCCCACATTGGACCATAGAGTCGATTGCTTTCATCGCCAGTACGACCCAGTTATTTTGAACCCTTACATCGAAGACTGGGTGAAGCGACTACCTGAGAAAGCCAATGACAATCTGCCTCAAGAAGCCTGCCAACGCTTCCGAAGTTTGATCCTCAGGGCACTTCAAGTTGACAGGAATGATCGGTTGTCTGCATTAGAGGTGGAGAGCAGGCTCAATGAAATTTGCGACATACTATCCCCGCCTCAACTTCCTCCACCGCCGCCGGGTTTTGGGAAGGCCGCCTCGTTTTCACACACCTTGATTTACGATAATGACGTCTCAGAGCTCAGGTCACTGCTGGCTTACAATGTCAATGTCGACGTTATTGTCAAGGGAGAAAAACCATTGATCCATGCAATCCGGAATCAGTCCTACAAGGCGGTAGATAGCCTACTGCATGTTCGGCCCAGATTGGACAAGGAAAGTCCTAGCTCAGATGGACATACACCATTGTCTTGCGCTATCTCTACAGGCGACAAAGACATAGTCGAGCGATTGATAGAGGCCGGGGCTAACATTGATGCCCCATCGAAGGGAATGAGCCCCCTTATGATCGCAACTGAAGCTGGCAAGGTCGACATCGTACACTCCTTGCTATACAATGGTGCTAACTATCAGGCCTACGACAACAGAGGATTCACCTGTCTCCATTATGTTGCATGGGCTCGTAATGGAGCCGACCTGGTCAGGGAATTTGCGCGTAGTAAAGTACCGCTTGATATCGGCATGCGCAAAAACAACGGAGGCGAAAGACCTTTGAGCACTCTGATCAGAGTCCATCTCCTCCCAGACTGTGAGCCAGCTCTTTCTGCCTTTATTGAGGCCGGCGTGGACCTCAGCTCCGAGGACAGGGGAGGAAAGACTGCACTATATCACGCCGTTGAAAACCACCTTCTAGAAGTGACGGTCAAGCTTCTTGAAAATGGGGCAAAATATGGGACGGCGGTACTCCCAATGCCGTCATGGGTCAAGGACCCAGCGATGAAGAAGAGACTCGAAGCCGCAGCTCCGGCATTAGAACGCCGGCGGGCGCGGCGCTTGTTGGATTTTGGGAAAAACACGTTCAAATAAAATCATTTAGTATTCGTTATTTTTGTTATTCAGGTTCCATATTGTGGCATATATATGTATATCTTCTTGCTTGACCATTTCTGTCTTCTTTCCTGTTGTCATACCCCATTTATTTATGCTTCTGACCATTTTAATCCCTAGATAGAAGCTGTCATCCGTTGATCTCTGTTATCATCCTTACCACAACCAAACTCTTCAATAATATCATGTTATACCTAGATTAGATACCCTCAACCCTTGGAAGGACTCAAAGAAGTATATTCTCGAACAGAATCAATGGAGTCACCGGACTCACGTTGCCTGCAACTCACACCCAAACAATCCCCATAAGACAGAATTCTCGTACCCGATTGTACGAAGAAGTTATAGTGCCACTAAAGATTTCACGATTGTCCAGAACTATCAAGACCCAGAGGGTTGTCAGTCACAAAGGATTCTTCAGCAGTAGCTTGCCAGCCGCGGAGTTAGGGCTAACTACCTGTTCCCGCACCGGTGCCGGGGCAACCTACGCCCCTTCCACTTTCGTATGTGGGTTGCTCCTTCCTATGTCATGAGATGTTATCAACTCCGCCCTAGGTTCGGATCAGTACGGAACTTTCGAATTTGAACCTAGAACGTAAAGTCGACCGCTTGCCAAAAAATGCGTTACGAAGATATAAGTTCATCCCGATTGAAACCCAATAGATTTTCCTTAAGCTGAAGACGTAGCGGGAAGAAGTAAAAGTGCAAGTAACGGTGATGTCCACGGGACAATAAACGCCTCAAAGACACAGAAAGAAACCAGTAAATGAGATGAGTATCCCATAGCGCGAGCAAGAGGTGCTCGGAAGAAATAGAATGAAATTGCCAGGTCCATAGCACATACATAGCTGGCGAAAAAGAAGAGAAGAAGAACAGGGCAAGCAGAGCGCAGAACTATCAAATCATAATCCGTGTAGGTCTCCATGGGTAGGTACTCAGGTGCAGGTGGCAAATCCTGTAAATCAAATCCGTCTAGCGCCCAAATTCAAAATGGAGTCAAATCAAATCTCATCGTGTCGTATCGTCTTGATCGTCCAGTTCTTCAGACAAAGCGAAGGAGGAGGGTATGTAAAAAGGTATGTCGGTAGGTGGTAGGTGTGTTTCGTCAGGTTGTTCATTTTTCCCTCGCATAGTCAAGCCAAATGCTCAAAACGAGGGGTCGCTATGTTGCTTATCTGTTTGAATATACCATGCCAGTACATCGGTGTAGTCTCGATGGTGCGACAACTTCACGTCTACCTTATCGGGAGTATGGTTTGTTCATGAGCGCGATTTCTCGGGATACGGTTGCCCATTCGAGCTCTCTCTTTATTGGCTGCTTGTTCTTTTTCTGTTGCAGTTCCTCCCACTTTAGCAACTCATAACTGTTCCAGCTATCTGTTAGAATGAGGCCTTTCCAGGGTCAACGTGTTTGCTTACACAAATCGTAAATGGGGTTGAATGATTACGTTGAGCCGTCTTGCGCGGACAAAGCAACTAGAATGTGTTAGTGTCCAAGACCGATCAGGCACAATGACTACTTACTATGCTCGCGGGAATGACAGGTCCAGAGATGCCATGACCTCGGCAATGCATATAGTCGCTGAGCGCGATACACCCACTCGACAATGAACCAATGTAGCCGCTCCATCAGTCTTCCCTTTCCCTTCATGAAATCAGCAAATGGAAATGGGCTACAGAAACAGCCAGATGACTTACGAACAAATTCCAAACACCGGTCGAACTCCTGAGTCAACGGATCAATGCCGTTATCCTGGACTTTAGTGATGTGCATCAAGTTTTCCGCGCCCATTTTAGCGATATCCGAGTCGCTCCACGAAACAGCTTCACCAATGCTGAGAACACGCCTTATTCCAAGCTCCCAGAGCATTTCTGGATTGTTGGCATGAGATAGATTTCCAAGGTACATATATGGAAGGATGCGACTTGGCAAGGAGCCGTCACAAAATTTGAACCACCGCGGATCTGATATTCGATACTTTGCCGGGTTTGCGGGACTCTCTTGAAGAATTCGCTCTTGCACATTTCTCAAAAATGCAACATCAGAGGGGTAGGCGAAGAAGTTTCGCTTCTTTTCTCGGTGGAGCCTGAGCCAAGCTTCGCTTGCAGGGATTCCTTCGGAAAACATCGTGTAGGCAATAACCAAGAGCGAGCTCTCTGTATAGCCATCTGGGCAATGCACTAGGATTTTCCGCGGAGCTTTATGCACATCATCCATGAGGGTGTCGCCTTCTGCGTCAGCCGGCACTTCCGGGTTCGCAAGGTAGTAAATCCATCGCAATGTATTGATTAAATCATCCACGTCTCTGCTTTCTCCGGTTGG
Source organism: Aspergillus karnatakaensis (assembly GCF_047715665.1). Classification (NCBI taxonomy): domain Eukaryota; kingdom Fungi; phylum Ascomycota; class Eurotiomycetes; order Eurotiales; family Aspergillaceae; genus Aspergillus; species Aspergillus karnatakaensis. The sequence continues at coordinate 745,901 of NW_027395713.1, read as the reverse complement.
TAGTAGTAGTGAGCCAGATGATGGAAACTCTAGCCGCTGTGGTTCATCCTCGAGACGCTTGGCGAGGTTTGCAAGAAAACGAGGACCAGGTATACCAGCCAGGTCATTTGTCTCAATCATCAGATCGAAGGATTCCGCCGAAGGAGCGCCAGAAACCCCAGCTTGCAGAAGATAATCCGGAGTAGGGCCTTGCCAGACGTTGTTCGAAAACTCGGATGCGCGGGACATGGTACACATTTCTAACCGCTCTAACTGGACTGATACTTTGTTAGACCGCGCAGTGTAGAAGCTGGGGAGTACCCACAAAGATCAACGACTTGGTTTGTCAAATGACCGCTCAAATTGACAGCTATTAAATCGGGGGCTCTTCGTTCAATATCGGAGAAAGGACCTAGAATTGTTCAGTTCGGATTCGCGCGCCGCCGAGACAAAATTTGACTGACAGGAGACAACAAACGTGTTATACGACGGCAGTTTCTGGTCTTGATCGTGTTTCAGCCTCCAATGATGTTGTGCAGCTGTAATCCTGCTTGCGACTTCTAGAAGCTGTTTCGCAGTGACGCCATCCTCACCATAAACGACAATGTCAGAGAGCGGCGCTAGCTTTGCGGTCTGGATCTGAAAGTTGCGCACGGAGAACCCTTCCCGGGGATCGACTGCGAGAAACTCCAGCCCCGACGGTCCAAGGATCGCGTCAGGAGTCACAGCGCCTTTTAGCCTTGATGTGGTCAGATCGCCTCCAACTTTGACGATGGTGAGCCCTCTCCAGCATCTCGGAGTACGTCGTAGGGAGCGTTTTCTGTTGGTAAAGAACCCGACTTGCAGATGGTTCTCAGGATGCAAGCCATGCAGCCAAGGAAACATCAAATTGGGATCGGGTAGTGGTTGCGACGAACAGTGCTTGACGGCAGCCACCAATATCTCAATTTCTATCGAGTATAAAGGAGGGGAATCTGATATTTTGGGGAACGCGTCGGGCGGGTGAAGAGGTGAGCTCGCTGTAAGGATGGCATCTTCTTTGGGGGCAGGTGAATTGGTTCGGGAAGGAATAGGAGAGGGCCCTGTCGGGCATACAGGTAGATGTTTGTTCGGAACGGGGGAAGAGGTTCTATTCAGGCTCAAAGCCGGAGGCACTGATCCTGGCGGAGGGGTGGTGTGGCGCAGCGGTTGCTGCTGCACCACTACCGTTGCCATGTCCGACGAAGCGCGTATGTGACGGTCGGGTTGGTATGAATGTCAACACCGGGGTGTATCGGTGATTAGCGTAAGATCCAAAGGCTCTGCGATGAAAATCACGGCCGCATAGTCTGAGGTATTGCGATAAAGTCCGGCGACTTCTAGAGAATGTCTGTGGTGAGACCTTTCCGTTAGTGGTGGGGATCGCACCATTGGGCTGAACCATCGTAAGGTCAAGCACGTGTGAAGGATGGCAGTTTTACTTACTCGAGCACCAAGAACAGACAATCTATGCCAGAGCACACAGGGTTAGCATTGCCTCGAAAGACAGAATAAGAAGCCTGAAAGAAAGTAGTTCAAGTAAAAGGATGCGAAGTGAAATAAAGGTTGGTGGTTGTTGTAGTGATGAGGAGCAGCAGGTGGTGGGCAGTGGAATCGGATGGCTGAAGGCTGTACCCACCCAGAGATAGTGGGAGACCCAAACCCCACAGCGATAAGGAAACCCAGCAAGGAGCAATGTATGGAAAGGTCCGCAATTGAGAGACTCAAAACAGTGGTGATGATACAGACAATATGTACAGATCGGAGGGATCGTCTGGCCGCAGAAACGAGGGCTGACTGGGGCGGAGGAGAGTGTGAAATAGTTAGTTAAGGAATGGGAGAGCGAGAGGGGGAGAATTAAGACAAGAGTGAGAGTACGGGGGTGGGGAGGGGTAACAAGGCTAGGCGTTAGTGGCTCTGCTAGTCTCCCGTACTATACTATAACATTGATGATTGAGCAGTACAGTATAGATCTCTCTTGCATCCGAATATAAATATAAATACCCCTAAATATCAGGATCTATGGGTATATGGAGATACCTGGTCTTCGCAGAGTTTCCCGGCTCCATCAACATCATCATGTGCTCGGCTTCCGTGCCTGTAACACTCACTGACCTCACGAAATCCGCCACTGAAGCCTGTATTCCACCCCATAGTTACAATCTACACCTAAAAGCCACCCATCCCGGCCACATATAATCCTTCTGCCAACGTCAAAGTGCCATACTAACACTTTATAGGCCCTCATCTTAACCTTATCCCTATCCTATACACCCCAGACAAAATGGCATTTTTCCCTGTTTCGCTCCACACCACCACAACGAATTTTCCCAGAGTCTTGACGCCAATCAGCCCGGTGCTGCTTTCTTTCACCCAATAGGCGCATTAGGAGAAACCTTGATTGCGTCCCCGGTCTGGTTGACAGTGGCTGGAGCTCGGGTTCTGGACCACCGAATCGTCAATTTACACAGCGACATGGGCATTTCTCGATTCGTTCGACCCCTCCCTCGTTGGATTTGCCTTACTGCAGGGCTTCTCCACAAATAAATGCTCCAAAGACTTGTGTTCAGAGCTCGATTAGTGGTTTCACGGGATTGTGGTTGGTGCATCGGCCTTTTCCATGGTTGCCCTACAGTCATGCGCCTATCCCGTCTCCTGGGTTGGCCAGTAAGTGGTTGCCATGGAAGATTTATCAATTGCTGTTGGTGAAGATTAAGAGTGTTTCTGACTCTATCCTTACAAGGCGACTTTGACGCATCATACGAAAACCGCAAGCTCTGGAGGTAGGTTTCGATACCCAAGCTGGGAAAGTGGAAATGTGGGGAGGATTTGCTGAGATCTTCCAACTCCGCATGAAATTCCTTATCGGCTTCGTTCATCATTGAATAATTTCTCGAGACACTGGGAGCCTGGAGGTTTGATCCAATAGTGCTAACCGCTCGGTCGCACACGATCCAATCTCACCAACCTTGAGCAATTTCGAGTTACTCGACACTTTTTCAAGGCGGATAACTTATCCAGCTGACTTTCGAACCGCCGCAATAGCTCCTCGGCTCTGGCTCCGTCTTAAAGGAATTCAATAAGTATTCAATATTGTGCATGGCTAGTGTCCACTGCCCGTTGATCGAAAGTAGTGCTGTCGCGGGGTAGCCGAACCAAACATCGGCCATCCCCGCTTGTCATTTCCTGATGACGTATCAAGCCCCTTGTTGCGTTGGCATCCGCATCCGCCCGTGAAAGGAGCTGCATAAGGAAAAACCGCTCCCCCTCTCCAGCGCATTTCTCACCACTCCGATTGGTGCTTTTCCAAACAATGTTTGCGCTGGCTTGGTTTCACGGCATGCTGCAGCTGCTTGCCTGCATACGCCAAGACGGTAGTCGCGCGGCGTTGGACAAAGCCGACCACGCTGGCACTGCTTGTTCTGTTGCCATTTAGGTACGTGGCCCGGTCTGGTGCCGGGCTTTATAAACGCCAGCAAGGCGGCCATGCAAAGGAACAGATCATGAGTCGGAGGCTGGGACGCATCACCAACCGAAAGCTGACAAATGGAGCCGTTACACTTCAGCCATCTCCTGCAGTTCGCCTGCAAGCCTCAGGAGGTAAAACCGTCCCATGTCAGGCGGCAAATCAGCAAAAGACTTGACCATCTTCTCGAGGTCCTTCCTTCCCTTCTCATAGGCCTGTACATCGCGGTTCCCGTAGACGTCTCGACCTGCCGCATATCCCTGCGATAAATTGCGAAAGAATACATTCACTGCCACGCTTACTTCTCCCAGGGGGGCGGCTGTGTGTAACCACAATGGCGGGAGAAATAGGATGTCGCCTCGCTTGAGGAGTGCCTCGTGAGGTGATGTTCCGGGTATTGAAGCTATAGACTGGTCTGCACGGTTTTGGAATATGTTTATATTGGAACTTGATGCACCGGCCGGGACATCCAGGTACTGCACATCGCTTGGTGGGAAAAGAATCAGTCGCTTTTCACCTCGTATTTGGCATAGCACATTGGCCATTACCTATAGTTATTAGGATTCATTTTAGTGTGTTCTCTATATTCAACCCCCATAACATAGCAACATAGCACTTTGCAAACTTACATCGTAATGCAGCCATAGAGTGACTGGGCCAGATATTCTCAGTGGCGAACTGTGGGCATTTTCAATGACAGTCGAAAGCGCTTCCGGCAAACGAAAGTCATCTTTTAGGCCAGGAAAATCTAAATCCAGAGTAGCGGGTTGCTTTGTGGGTTGATCGACGGAGATACTTCGAAGGTATTGCCTCCCTCCAGCATATACTTCGTCCATGAATGCCCCAAAAGGCTTGCTAGTGTAGTCAAAGTTCTTTGTCTGGAAACTCATGTTTTCCGTTTCAGCTTTGTGCACAACCACCTGAAATGTCTTGAGTTATATGTCACATCGAATAAGATCTCCACAGACATGGGAGTTATGACATACCTTGCGGTCATTTCCCACCTTGTCAACCAGATACTCCTTTGTCCACAGCTCAGTGCACGGCCCGATATCTGAGCCCTCGATAATTACCGGCCGGCTACCAGCCAGTATCTTTTGGAATTGGACCGAATCCTCGACCTTAACTCTGGGTATTGTAGACATCTGCGTAGTGGATGCGTGGCTTTTTGGCTTGTCCTTTGCAGATTGTATGAGCTCTGCTTTTGCGGACTGGATGCCTTCACGAATTATCGTCCAGTTATTCTCGAGGGGTGAGTCCGCCCTACTCAGGGTCCAAGATCCTTCTGTCCAAGCTGTCCCATGAGGAAAACATACAGCGCCACCACCAACCAGGAGAACCTGGTCAGAGTTCACAGCACAAGAGGCATGCCCCACAAGCAAAGGACGTGGCCCAGCATAACCAGGATCTAGCCCTATAGTGAAGAAAGCAGGCGAGTCCACCAAAGAGCCGCTCTCAATACACTTGAGTAGCGCTGCTGAGTCGAGGAGCAAAATTTCCGCATCGGATGGCAAGATGCGGCGAGGTATGATACCACCGGCAACCACCAGGCCCCATGGTGTGGGTGTTACTGTCGCCCCAAATCGCGAGAGGAGTTCAACTTCCGGTGTCACATTTCGGAGACTCTCGCTCTGGTCCGTTAACTCCACGTAGACAGACCCATCCGGTCGTCGGTTTAGTTTCCATGTCCAAAAGTCTTTCAGAATAGTGCTATGTGCTCCAATACCTCCAAAAAGGACACCCGAAGCATTGCCTAGGTTGCTGAAACTGGCCCCAAACCGTGGTTCGGGTGTAGTACCGTGTTCCTGAGTTTCGACTGTCTTCCACCCTTCAGCGTCATCACTCCAGAGCAGCCAGGTATCCAGGATCGTGCCATCGCTGGCTTTCCCTCCGTAGATGAGCACACTATCCGAGCCGAGTGTAACCTTTGTCGCACCGTGCCGAAACCGAGCGACTGGGAGGCTGGAACTCGCATGCCACGCGTTGTCCTTACGTACCCAACAGTCGTGGAGAGCTGCAGCGGGGGAAGTCCGGCCGCCAACAAGCAGGCAGTCACCTGCCTGGTTGAAACTAGTTATAGTATGACATAGGCGTGCTGTTATATCACGAGGAGGACACGAGAGCAAGGACGCGCTGCTGCCCTTCGAAGTACTGTATATGTCGGTGTCTGCTAGTCGCCCCTGCCGCCCCAGCCCAGCATGGAAGCCAACAGTTCCATTAATTCCAGGGATCAGAGAACCAAATCTCCGCTGTCCGGTTGGCGTTGTGCAGTTTGAAATGAGCTTATATTCGCCCGATTTGCTGTTTGCTTGATGGCTGGGCCCTGCGCTAGCCACAGCATACTTCGACGGACCCGGTCTCGTGGAAGCATGTAGGATGAAATAATGTGACGCAAAAAGTGCGAGCTCTTCCCACTCATCGAACAACTCGACCGCATCCAATGAAGTCCTGAGGGCACAGTCCACATATTCGTCATCTGACCATAGATCCCAGAGGCTGCGTGCATGAGCATGCGCCCAGCCGGCCTTTGTGAAGCGAAGTTCCTGGTCAGCTAAGGTAGGGTACTCGTAAATGGAGTACAGGGGTGCTCCCAATTTTTTGTAATGTTTTAGCATGGTTGATGCGAACGGGTGATCGGGGCCGTCGGGAGAGCACTGCTCCAGCATGCAGAACCGGGCATCTGTGAAACATGATAGTCAGTTTACTGATCGAACGGAAACCATGTTGCTTTTCGAACCTTTGCTGAGGTTTGAGGCCCATTTCACGACGGCATTGGCAGACCCGACATCCATGTAGGCGATGGAAACTTCCGCAAGGAAGAGGACCGTGCAGTCGGCAGGGAGGACCTCAGTCTTGAGCACATGATCAAGTTTATCCAGATTCTTCAGGTCACATCCAATAGCTATGTATTGGTCGCTGCGTATCTGCACCGCACTTTCATCCGTCTTGAAATCTACATTGTGCAGGAGCTGCGTGACAACTTTGGATTTTTGGACCGCCGCCTTCTTATTGACCATGAGTTTCTCATAATCAACGTCCACAAAGACTGTTCCACTACACAGGGATCGATCCGTACTGAGGAGGATAAAGGGAAGGGCATCACTACGAGTCGGTCTTAGTACGGTCCGTGCTAATGCTGCTCCTAGGCGGGTGTGTCCCGACTACGACTCACAATCCACATCCTAAGTTAAGAACAAACTTAGGCTTGTCCGAAGGTTCTCTCATGAAACGTCGTACAGTCTCCTCCATCGCACGCATTCGCAGCCAGTATACACGATTTATCAGAGGGGCTCGTCTTTGCGGTTTCTTAACAAAGTGTCGGAAGATATGCGGTTCGGGGTAATAGAGCATTTCGACACTCCGTTTGCATACTATACTGCTACTATTGGTCTATGATCACGGTCAGTTCATCTGCAGTTAAGAATAAATCTCGGCTTGTTGAGGGGCGCAGCTCACCTCCATGACGGAATTCGCCGACTTCTCCTCCTTTGATTCAGGCTTCGCCTGATTCGACTTCTCCATGACGGAACAAATCTGCCCGTTGTTGCTGTTGAGATTACGCCTGTGCAAGTCCTGGAGGTCAAGAATAGTTGGTGGGGAGAATGATGTAGCCATCTCATATGGTCCGTGCGCTTAACAGGTGTTGCCGCGTTTGGCGCCAAGCCGCGGTAAAAAAAGAGCTGGCGTCGGGCGATCCCCAGATCTCAGCAGCCGCCAGCCTGCTCTAACCTGTCCTTCTTCATACACGTCGTTTCGATAGCGAATCTGCATAACATACAGGACCGGACCACGCGGCGCGATAATACAGCGAGCCAAGGCTAACAGCCGATGCGTGGAGACAACAACTGACTGACTGTTCCTGGAAAACGGAGCCTGTGATGGGCAGCCGGACCCCTCCACTCTAAGCCTCTGGAACCAAAGTCGGCCGCTTTGGGGCTCTCTTGCGATCCTGCTGGACCTTGACTCTGTTTACTTTTTTTTCTTTTCCTTTTCTTCTCTCTTTGTTGGTGCCTTCAGTCCTTTCCGTCAGGCAACCTTCTGTAGACGCTGTTAGAGAAAAGAGGTGGCTTGTCCCCGATCACCGCCACGATGACGATGAACTTTGTGACGTTCAACCAGGACTACAGCTACCTGGCTGTAGGTAAGACGTCCTCGATAGAGCCTTTTTTCGTATTCCTGGGACGTTTTTGACACCCGCTAGCAACCTCCAAGGGCTTCCGTATATTCACAACAGATCCATTCGCCAAAAGTTATGAGACAAAAGATGGCAATATCGCCATCATTGAGATGCTTTTCTCAACCTCTCTCGTTGCGCTTATTCTCTCGCCCCGCCGCCTCCAGATCACAAACACTAAGGTGCGTAGTTTCTGCTTTACAGAACGGTTGTAGCTTTTCGAGAAACTCGATCACATCCATGCGTTTGGTTTAGCCGGCCATTGGTTAACTGTCGAACTATAGCGACAATCTACGATATGCGAGCTCACCTTTCCAACCACTGTTCTTTCTGTGAAACTGAATCGGAAACGACTCGTCATCGTTCTAGAGGATCAAATATACCTTTACGACATTCAAACCATGAAGCTGTTGTATACGATCGAGACATCCCCGAACCCGAACGGTAAGCGTGCCATAATTGTGGAAATACATCACTGTCTGACTGGAACAGCAATTTGCGCATTGTCACCGTCGTCCGACAACTGCTACCTCGCATATCCTCTGCCCCAGAAAGCAGCACCCTCTTCTTTCAATCCTCCCGCTCATGCTCCGCCGGGAAATACCCATGTCACCCCAACTAGCGGCGAGGTCCTTATCTTCGATACCCTGAAATTAGAAGCAATCAACGTGATTGAAGCGCATCGATCACCGCTAGCATGTATCACACTGAATGGCGATGGCACTTTAATCGCCACCGCCTCGGACAAGGGAACTATAATTCGAGTCTTCTCTGTTCCGGACGGGCACAAGTTATACCAATTCCGACGAGGCTCGATACCTTCACGAATCTTTAGCATGTCCTTCAACACAACATCAACCCTCCTTTGCGTCTCGTCATCCACTGAGACTATCCATCTGTTTAAACTATCACAACCAGCGCAGGTTCAAGAAGGCCTACCGGCATCCTCTTCTCCACCCGGACGCCGACGAAGCTTCAGTTCCCTAAGCCAGTCACCAGAAGGTGACGCAGACGAGGAGTCTGGCTCTACCGATCTATCAGGGAGAAAGCATAATGGTACGTTGATGGGTATGCTTCGCCGCACGTCGCAGAATGTGGGCGGCGCATTTGCAGCCAAAGTGGGGGGATACCTACCAAAAGGTGTAAGCGAGATGTGGGAGCCAGCACGCGACTTTGCCTGGATCAAGATACCTAAACCGAGCCAAGGCGCAGGCCCGAACGCGAATGCAGGCCCCTTAAGGAGCGTCGTCGCAATGAGCAGCAACACGCCACAGGTGATGGTAGTCACTAGTGACGGCAATTTTTATGTTTTCAGTATCGACCTCTCCAAAGGAGGTGAGGGGACATTGACGAAACAATATTCGTGAGTAGACCCTATGACTTGATACTGGCCCATTTGTGCTAAGAAAGCTGTTCTAGGGTCCTCGAATCGAATGACAGACTAGGATACTCGGCAACAGACTTCTAGCTCGCCCGCCAACTACTAATGCTCTCATACCCTGGCTCTCTTTTACACCCTTGACTAGGACTTGCGCTTTTCCGCTCCTGAAGCCTCACGGCTGCATGTAATTTCACTGTTACGATTACTCCACTGTTCATTTATATACTCTGGTACATCTCTTTGGCGTTAGTTGTGCGCAGGACTCTTATTATTTAAATTTCCGGCCTAATATAGTTACCTGGCGCTACTCAAGCTGAAGTCCAGCATACGTCTCACATACATCGATATGTCGTAAATGGAATTCTGGCAGATTAAATCGAACACGAACATCAGCACCTTTCAAAGACCCGGTACAGGCCCTTCAAATCAGCAACCTCCACCACACCTCTTAGAAGCCTCGTCGTAGCCACGAGCCTCGCCCTTAACGCGGGAAAAACCACATGCTCCAACATTCGCGCCATTTGACTCCGTCGGTTCCGAATGAGCTCTTCCTCGTCCTCCTCTTCAACGCTTCCATGGCCCTCGCTCACTTCCTGTCCTTGCGCCTTCGTACCTGGTGGTCTAGGCAGTTGCTCAGGCGTATAGAACGCCGCCAACTCTCGCAAAAACGTTCTGAAGCATTCATCTTCACTCGTCCAGTCTACATATGGACCGAGACGCAGAAGGAAGCGTGGGAGTTTCCCCAGACAAGGCAGATACCCCTTTAGCAAGAGGGGGAGAGTAAGTAAGTGCCCTGAGTCCGAGATCTCGATGGAGAAGTACTCGCTGAGCATTTCCTTGTTAGAAACGAGTGTTCTGGCCACAATATCAGGGGCGTCTGTGAAGATAGCGCGGGTTTCGCTAGTGGCGGTCTCGTTGCCTTGGTTAGCACCTTCAGCTTCGGCCTCGGCCTCCGCTGCTATACGGAGGATATCGATAAGTTTAGGGGCTGGATCGAGCTTTATTGTACCGAAGTTACCGAAGTCTGTGAGGCCGATCTGGTAGAAGAACTCGGAGCAGAACATGCCGTAATCAATCAGGTAGAGTTTTACCCCGGATTGGATTGCTGCGATCCGACGATTCTCGTCGACGAGGCCGACGTAGCTATGTCCGGCGATGGTTTCAGTGAGTAAGTTGTGCATTGAGTTACGCACAGCGGCACGGAGGTTTTTCACGGACGTGAGGGCTATTTTGAGTGGTTCGCGGTCTCTTGTTGTGTAGTTGAAGCCTGCATCTAGGGGTTGTTGGGTGGTTGTGGTATTGGGGTCTGCTTCGGGATCTGTAGTGTTGATTGTGGGTTGGTTTGTTGCGGGGGAGAGCATGGAGGTAATTTTGCGGACGCGAGAGTCTGTGCGGACGAGGTTGTGCTCATATGGCTTCTTTGTGGCTGCTGGCGTTTTGGGGGCCGATGGTCCGGCTTCTGGATCTTGGGATGGGGGACCTAGGGTTTGAACGGATGGGAGTAGTGTTTGCGTTAGGAATGTCCGGCTCGAGTCCACTTCGGCGAGATTGGAGCGGATTTCAGTACATATGCTGTCGATGATTTCGTCCTCGTTAAGGAAATTGACTTCTCGCTTTGTAGGATGAACGTTGACATCCAGCCGGTGTGGTTCGATCTCAAGGTCAATGTAGACGAATGGATGGCCACCTTTTGGCAAAAAGCTAGAATAGGTCTGCTCTACCGCTCGTTTAATGGGTGTAGATTCCACTGAGCGGTGGTTGATGAATAGCAGAATCGTGGTTCGTTTAACGTGATAATTTGCATTTGTGACAAGGCCTGAAGCAGAAAAGCCGAGCTTCTCATCCTTGATGCTGATCTCAACCAGCTCGTTGGCCACTGCGCTACCATGAATCTGTCGAATCCTATCAACGGTTTTTAGAGCAACTGCCGTAGATATGCTGACGCCTGCATCACCATGTTTACGGCACGAGAAAGCGACACTAGAACAGTGAACTGCATAACGGCCAACCACGTCAAGGATCTTGGCGTATTCTTCACTTGCGGATCGAAACGCTCTGCGCCTAGTGGGCACATTGTAGAATAAATCCTCAACCTGCTCGATTCAGCATTCTGGGTCATAAAGGGAATAGCGTTAGCTTACGGTTATCTGTGTTCCACCGCGCCCTGCTGTAGCTTTGGGGGCGGCATTCTGACCAGGCTTAGGAGGGACCAGCTTCCCGTCACTATAATGAGCTCTCCAAGCACAGCTTGAATCTGCCGTCTTTGTTGTCACGGTCAGATGGGCTATATGGCTCATACTTGCTAAAGCCTCTCCACGAAACCCGTACGTAGCTATTGAGTTGAGATCCTCGAACTCTTTCAACTTTGATGTCGTAAATCTTTCGCAGAGAATAGGGAGATCGTCGCGCTGTGAGGCCATGTTAACGGTGGTAACGAGCATTCAGCACTAGTCATACATCGATTCCATGGCCATTATCGGTGATTTGGAGCAGCTTTAGGCCTCCATCCTTCACCAGAATCTCAATAGCGGTAGATCCTGCATCCACGGCGTTCTCAATTAGCTCCTTAAGCGCATGCATCGGAGCTACAATAATCTCTCCAGCTGCAATTTTATTCACAACATCCGGGTCCAGAGCCTATCCAGAAATCAGTTGTGCATTCCTAGAAGGTGAATAATTGTAGCTTACTCTTATCTTCCTAGGCTTTGATGGGCCTTCCGTCTCGTCGATAGGACGTTTTGTGCCCCGACGCTCGGGGCTATCCACATCCATATCGGGCTCCATGGCGACAAGGCAGGATTTGATCAATCCAGGATCAACTGGGCAAAAAGCACTTATCGTAATTAGTAAAGCATGGCCTACAGAGCCGAGTCCCAGTTCTTAGATATGGAGGATGAAAAAAAAAATTAGAGATGACAATGCTCCTGGTGTCTGATAATTGTTGATGCAGAAGTACAGCAATCAAGCTTCGGAGATAAAGCTCGGACGGAACGTTCGGAAAAAGTATGTACCGACAAGGGGACTATGAAAGCGTAGGGGCACAATATACCTAGTAGGTAGGCGTCCGGATACCGTTGAAGACATAGTTCCTTATAACTATTGAAAATACCTAAGTAGACTAGATCGTACTTGCGAAATATTGATCGCTGGGTGATGTTGGTGTGCACACTGCACGGAGTAGATACTTAGTGCCTCAGGCGCTACATAGTGGGACTTACCTAACTAGGTGCCTGGTGGAGCCGGGATCGTTCCCCAGCCTCGCCTCTCAGAAGAGCCTCGAGCCTCGAGTGCACTTCAACGTTCCATTGCTTGTCTCTGCTTTGCTGCCCTTCAGTACGCGCCATACGCAACCCTTCTTCACGGTCAATGTGATTCTGCTCTTGCGAGCTCCTTCGGGGCTGTATTCTCTTATGTATGAGCCATGTTACCCACCAAACGGCCCTTCCTAGCCGACGAAGAGCTCGGGAAGAAAGATGACGACCACCGGCGGCCGCTGAAGCAACCAGACCAACAATGGCAGCCAAAAGCATGGAAACTGCCTCGACGGCGGCGGATTCTCATCGTGGCCATCATATTATATCTTCTATATATCTTCTTCAAGAATATGCCTACAGACATCCCTCCTGCTAGAGATCGGTGGAAATCAAAAATACCACCATCCCAACATGTTATGCCAGATGCGCCCCTACCCCCGGCGATTACTCAGCCCGACCCTCCACCGCGAGAAGAACCGAGGGTTGAGGGTAATGACGATCTATATTACAACGGGGAATTGAAATTTTATAATCTAGGGAGGACCTTGAAGCTATTTGAAGTACCGGCCGGACGACGTGTAAAGACTCCTTCGAAGGCGACGGTCTTTGCAGCTGCGAGCCTCAAAAGTGTGTCAGACTTATTGCCCCTTGCTTGTCGCATGGCCAGTCAGAAGATAAATGAAGTACATTTTGTCCTGATGGGACGGGACGATGCATCTCCTGAGGGCATTCAGAGAGTCAATGGCCTGGACAAGGGGACCTGCCCTATTTATTGGCATGGTGAGGTTCCTAGGGCCAGAAGTCTTCACTTCGTAAGCCCGCTGACTTATTTGCTCTTCCACAGATGCTCGTGTCGATTATGCTAGATGGTCCACTGATGCTCGCATGCAGCAAGCTGTAGGCGCCGTGCTTCCGTACATCCATAAGTATGTCCGACCGCAGATCCTGATAACACACGGTGAAGGCTTCGAGGAGGAATTTTTCATGAAAGGTCTGCGAAACGTTGCTGGTCTTGGTATACCACATATTAGTCTTCCTCGTCCGTCAAGGGAACTACTCTGGATGGCTACCATAGACAGCAAAGCTCTGCGAAGTCAGTATTGCCCTTCCGCACGTTGTCCATCACTTGGTTTTCTCTTTTCTAACCATCATCAACCCTAGTTTGGAATGATATCCACCTTGAGATCCTCATCCAAGCGCCCCCTGACTCTGCTGGATCGGTCATAAACATCATTAAATCTCTTGAGCATGCTGATTTCTTAGGGTTGAACCCCAGTCTGACCATAGAGCTTCCTTCACGTGTAGACCCTGTGCTCCTACGGTTTCTGAAAGAGATGCAGTGGCCGCCTAAAACCTCCGGCAAAATCACGATTCGCCGGCGAATCTCCTCTCGTCCGACGAGTCCTAAAGAATCCTCTTTACATGCGGTTGAAGCTTTCTATCCTAAGGACCCGGATCTTTCACATGTCCTTCTGCTCTCGCCATATACTGAAGTGGCACCATCATTCTATCACTATCTTATGTATATCCTCTTGAAATACAGGTACTCGGAACGATCGACTGTGCTACCATCAAAGCTTATGGGAATATCGCTTGAACTTCCCTCGCTCCGACTCACCAGCACAGGTACTTTCAAGTTTCCTGACGTCGAGTATTCCCAGTTTTCCAACCGCAACAATCCGGACTCGTTGCCCATGTTTTTATGGCAGACACCCAATAGCAATGCCGCATTATACTTCGGCGATAAATGGATTGAACTACATTCCTTCCTCGGTCGACGGTTTACATCCAAAGAGTCCGAGTCTAGGGCTTCAGATGACGAGAAGGTCGTCTCGAAGAGGCATCCCGCTTTCATGGAATATCTCCTCGAGCTACTTCGTGCGAAGGGATACTACATACTCTATCCAGCATTTGCTGATAAAGAGGGGTTCTCTCTTACCACTTTTCATAATGAACTGTTCCAGATGCCGGAAGAATTCACTGAGCACAGCTCAGAGGCCCTTAAGGAGCCCACGTCACCTGAGAGACAATTGAGCGAAGCTTCGAATCTGATGCCTCTTCTTGATACCTTCGCGATGGAACCGCCTGCTCTTAGTCTTCTACCTATAGTATCTTACCGTGGCGAAGAGACGTCAGCCCTCCTTTTTGACCAAGCGACGGAGGAATACCGAAGAGAGTTCAAATCACGATACGGAGGTTGCCCTGAAGGCTCGGTTGACGACGATATCGACTCGGAGGAACTGTTCTGTGCGGTTTGAATTGTTATTGTACACCTATCTATATGCTGTAGATACCTTGAACCACGATCTAAGAGAACTATATCCACAAGATTCGAAGTCATTCTACCACTCAAGACCTAGGTATTAGCTGTCACGTGATAATAATTTCACGTGACGTCAACCTTGAGATCGGCTCTTGGCGAATAGACTTACATAAGCCGACGGAGCTCTGGCGCAACGACCGAGCGGCGGCGAGGCAGAGCTCTCTGTTTCCATCAACAAGCTTATGAATCATTTCCAACCCCATCACTAAGTTTGCAGAGACGGACTCCCTCTTATATCTCTGTGACTGTTAACTTTCTTCGTCATTCTCCGCAATCCACACTCTCCGCTGCCTACCACACGTCTACCCTGCCAACGAGCCATCGAATATGGTCAAGGAAGACGAGCGATCAGCTCCCGCTGACAAGGGCAAGGGCAAGGTCGATGATATTAAAGATCTTGCTGGCGACAAGAAGGACAAGCCCGAGGAGAAAACACAAGTGAACGGGAAAGACAAGGACGATGGCCCGGAAGAGGGTACGTCCACTGCAATGTTGTCATTGGCAACATTCGGAAACCTCTTATGACCACGTCCATCGGCGCTTTGCTAACACACTTATTCTGCAGAGGAACTCAGTGAAGAGGACCAACAGCTGAAGAGCGAACTTGAGATGCTTGTGGAACGGTTAAAGGTGTGATGCCACGAGGTCACCTCAACTTCCGCTGCTCCCTGCTGACGACACGCGATTTGGCACACTCTAGGAACCCGATACCTCGCTTTACGTCCCTGCCCTCGATGCTATCAAGAACTTTATTAAAACCTCCACCTCTTCTATGACCGCCGTCCCTAAGCCACTCAAGTTTCTCCGACCACATTATGATGACTTGGCCGCTCTTTACGACAAGTGGTCTGGTTCGGTGAAGGTGGGTTCATGTGATCGGGAGCTCAAGCGCAGGAACTGATTATTGGACTTTAGGACTCCCTGGCAGACATGCTATCTGTTCTCGGTATGACGTATGGAGACGAAGAGAAATTCGAAACGCTCAAGTACCGCCTTCTCACTAAGTCGGAGGACCTCGGCTCCTGGGGCCACGAATATGTCAGGCATTTGGCGCTGGAAATTGGTCAAGAGTATCAGAATAGATTGAACGCCGATAAGGATGTGCAAGACCTGATCGATTTAGCACTGTCCCTTGTTCCATACTTTCTAAGCCATAATGCCGAAGCTGACGCCGTGGACCTTCTGAGCGAACTCGAATTCATCGAAGAAATCTCCCGATTCGTGGATGAAAACACATACTCAAGAGTATGTTTGTATATGGTCAGCATGGTCAACCTCCTCACGTACCCCGAGGATCAGCAATTTCTGCGGACCGCCCACGAGATCTACGTGCGTTATAAGGAGCTTACAAAAGCTGTCGTGCTTGCTATTCGCCTGAACGATGCCGAGCTCATCAAAAGCGATTTGAACGCAACATCAGACCGGTCCGTCAAGAAGCAAATGGCTTTCCTTGTTTCGAGGCAGCAGATATGGCTCGACCAGCTGGGCGATGACGAGGAGGACCAGACTTTCATGGAATGCTTGAACAACACATCAATTCCGAAGCATTTCAAGTCTCTCGGAAAAGAGCTCAACATTCTCGACCCAATTATGCCGGAGGACATCTATAAGACACATCTAGAGAGCAGCCGCGGGGCCGGTCTCACAAATGTTGACTCTGCCAGGCACAATCTCGCTAGCGCTTTTGTAAATGGTTTTGCGAACGCTGGATTTGGTAACGATAAGATGATGATTGTTGAAGGTGATAAGGGTCCGTGGGTCTGGAAGACAAAGGATGACGGCATGCTGTCAACGACCGCTTCTATGGGCATGCTCCTACACCGCGATGTCGAAATTGGTCTGGACAAGATTGACAAGTACACATACGCCTCCGAAGACCAGATCAAGGCCGGCGCATTACTATCTATCGGTATTCTCAACTCGGGTGTGCGGATCGATTCAGACCCTGCACTGGCTCTTCTGAGTGACTCAGACAATCTAGAGGCAAAGAATGTCCCGATGAGGGTCGCTGCAATCATGGGTCTTGGTCTCGCTTACGCAGGCTCTAATAAAGAGGAACTTCTCGATGTCCTACTCCCAATCGTGGAGGATGTTTCTCTCGAAATGCAACTCTCCGCAATGGCAGCCGTTTCTCTCGGTCTCATCTTTGTTGGTTCTTCAAATCACCAAGTTAGTGAGGCCATCGCTACGACACTTATGGATGAGGAACGGCAGAAGCACCTCAAGGACAAGTGGACCCGCTTCATGGCTCTTGGTCTCGCACTCCTATACTTCGGTCGCCAGGAAGAAGTCGATGTGATCCTTGACATTTTGAAGGCTGTTGATCATCCAATGGCCAAGCCCACATCCGTCCTTGCCTCCGTTTGTGCTTGGGCCGGTACGGGCACTGTCCTGAAGCTGCAGGAGCTTCTTCACATCTGTAACGACGTCATTGAAGAGAGCGATGAGAAGAAGGGCGATGAGCTTGTCCAGTCTTATGCCGTTTTGGGTCTTTCATTGATCGCCATGGGAGAAGATGTTGGGCAAGACATGATCTTGAGGCAATTTGGCCATCTTATGCACTACGGTGCTAGCAACATTCGAAAGGCTGTTCCTCTTGCTATGGGTCTGATCAGCCCTAGTAACCCTCAGATGAAGGTGTATGATACTTTATCCAGATACAGTCACGACAACGACAACGATGTTGCCATCAACGCCATTTTCGCCATGGGTCTCTGCGGTGCCGGCACAAAGAACTCCCGTCTGGCACAGCTGTTGAGGCAACTGGCAAGCTATTACCATCGCGACCAGAACTCCCTGTTCATGGTACGCATCGCTCAGGGTCTCTTGCACATGGGTAAGGGTACAATGACGCTGAACCCCTTCCACACCGACCGCCAGGTGCTAAGTCGGGTATCGGCTGCCGGTTTGCTCACTGTACTTGTTTCCATGATTGATGCCAAGCAATTCATCCTCGCCGAACACCACTACCTCCTCTACTTCCTTATCACCGCCATGTACCCCCGCTTCCTCATCACTCTTGACGAGGATCTTCAACCCCTTCCTGTCAATGTTCGGGTTGGACAGGCTGTCGATGTTGTTGGCCAGGCTGGACGCCCTAAGACCATCACTGGCTGGCAAACGCAGAGCACACCAGTGCTGCTTTCTCACGGCGAGCGGGCGGAACTGGAGGATGAGCAGTACATCCCTCTTAGCAGCACATTGGAGGGCTTGGTCATCTTGCGCAAGGTACGTTATGACACTCCTCTATTCCTACATTTCACTACTAACAACTTTTAGAACCCTAACTGGGAGGGAAACGCTAGCTAAGCAGTAGATATCTTTAAGGAAGGGGAGTAGTAAAATAGATCGAGCGCTATGTCAGCGCTCTTTACAGTCAAGGTCAATGTATTCAGAAAAAATCTGAAAGTATAATACGAAGATCTCGCATGAATCAAGCTTACCGATCTATACCTAAAACCATCAGCTTCGTAGTCATTCTAACTAACTAGTTGTCAAGGCCCGAGATAAGAGGGATTTCGACCCAAATCGGCATTAGGGTATAGGGCACGTGCGATAAGAAATCTTAAATTATTGCCGCATGATAACCATGCCGTTGCGCAGAAGAGCTTGGACACCAGAAGGTAGCGATTCGTTCTTCAATTAATCTGCTATCTAGAAGAAGTTATCGCAAATATGAAGCTCGACCCAAAGGCGATCCGCTACCTGACCTCCGAGGACTTCCGTGTGCTCTCCGCCGTATGTCTACCACGCTGCCCCCCGCATTAGCGGAATATATTTTCTTGAAGCACCTCAACTAACCGAAGCGCTTGCCAGGTTGAACAAGGAAGTAGGAACCATGAAGTCGTACCGACGCCTTTGATCGCCCAGATATCCGGCCTTCGAGGTGGTAGTGGAGTGACGCGGGCGATCTCAAACTTGGCCAAGACGAATCTGATCGCGAAGGTCAAGAATGCGAAGTGTATGCCTGTTGCAGTACACTGTCTTCAATTTGCCTAGCTAATGCGAGTTCTTCATTAGACGACGGATACCGGCTCACTTACGGCGGCCTCGATTATCTAGCGCTCAACGCCCATCAGAAACAAAAATGCATCTACTCCGTTGGCAACCAAATCGGCGTCGGAAAAGAGTCTGATATCGTCGTCGTCGCGAACCACGACGGCACGCAACGGATTCTGAAAATTCACCGCCTCGGCCGTATCTCGTTCCGAACCGTCAAGACCAACCGCGACTACTTGCGGAACCGAAGCACAGGGTCATGGATGTACATGTCGCGGTTAGCCGCGATGAAGGAATTCGCCTTCATGAAGGCACTACGAGAGAACGGCTTCTCGGTACCCGAGCCCATTGCGCAGAACAGACATACAATCGTCATGAGTTTGATCGATGCATTCCCGCTCCGACAAATTTCCAAGGTCCCCGATCCAGCGTCGCTTTACTCTGAGTTGATGGATATTATTCTGCAATTGGCTCGGTATGGATTGATTCACGGCGACTTCAACGAGTTCAATATTCTTATTAAGGAGGAAGAGGATACGGAAGCGAAGGGCAAGGGAAGGGAGGGAGACGAGGAGAGCGAGAATCTCAAGTTGACGCCGGTCTTGATCGATTTTCCCCAGATGGTTTCGATTGACCATGCTAATGCGGAGATGTACTTCGACCGTGACGTGAACTGTATCAAGCGTTACTTCCAGCGGAAGTTCCACTTCGTGAGCGATGTGCCGGGACCATTCTTCGCCGATGCCAAGAAGCAATTGTCGAAGAATGCTGGGAAGCGACTTGATGTTGAAGTGGAGGCTTCTGGGTTCTCAAGGAAGATGGCACGCGAGCTTGAGAAGTATATGAAGGAAGTTGGCGTTGATGGAGACAATGGGGCTGCCAATGGGGATGATGAGGATGACGATGAGAACTCACAAGGGTCTGCTTCGGAAGAAGAGGAAGACCACCAGAGCGACGCAGAAGAAGCAGAGGGTGTAACAGGGTCCAAAGAGTCAAATCGTGATGAAATTGACGAAAGCTCTCAGAAATTCAAGGACTTGCAAGTTTCGTGAGCTTCCAGGCGGGCGATTTGATGGACAACATAACGTGATTTAGTATTAATGACCTTCATGAGCGACTAAAATAGACTTCCATTTTCCGACTTTACACTCGTAGATCAATGAACTGTAAATTTCATGCCAATAAACTGAAAGCTGGAACTCGAACAATCAGACGATCTATAAAAATCTCCTCCGGCACGCGAAGCGGCCAACCACGCAATTCCGATCTGCAAAAGTTCCGCAATCTCAAAAGACCGACGACCTTTCTCCCAACTCAAGAAACCATCCTTACTCTCCAATTCACCGTCTCTTTCAATATTTCCCTCTATCTTGGACGTAACCCGCCAAAATGGTTCGGAAATTCTCCAAGTTCCTCCCCAAGCCCGCCGACTGGGTCAGCCCAAGCGCTCCTCTCACACAACGCAAGCAGGTATACCTGTATGTCTTTTACACCAATCCCCTCTACACATACATTTGAGAGCAATAAACTGACCACGGTCCCTGAATAACAGGCCCAACTTCACAATTTCCCTCATCCGAACCCCCTTCCTTCCCCCCCGCTATGCCTCCTTCTACGTCCCCTTGAACACCAACAAGCTCGATCTGCGCGACTACCTGCGCCGCCTTTACGGCGTCGGCGTCCTCAGTATCCGTAGTTACGTTGAACAACAGAAGGTTACACGCGAGCGGACGAATGGGCGATACGGATACGGGAAGCTCCGACGACCGAGGAGCAAGAAGAGGATGACGGTTGAGTTGAAAGAGCCGTTTGTCTGGCCAGATGCGCCGAAAGATATGTCGCCGTATGTATCTCTACTGTTTCTCTTTTTCTATGAGGTGATTTTAGCTGACATATGGGGTTAGATGGGAGAGGGACCAATACTTCAAGGCGGAGCAGTATCAGACGAAGTTGCAGGATGCGCAAAAACCGGATGCTGGGATGCAGGCTAACAAGGATGAGCGCGAGTCATTAGAGGAGGAGGCGAAGAAGTTGCTCTCGGGGGAGAAAGAGTGGAGGCCGACGTGGCAGGCGCTGGGGCTGAGTTATGAGCGGGGGTTGACCGGGAAGGGGAAGGGGAAGGGGCTTTTCTAAGGGTTTGTTATTGAGGATGAGTGAGGAGGTGATAGAGTCTGCATATTGGGAAAGGAAGAATGCATGGGCTTGCGGCCTCTAGAAGACGCCGGGCACGATATTTTTTCTGGTGCTGTATTAACTGCCTATAGTTGCTATGTTTGTATTATATTGTTTCATATATGCAATTAGGAATCATTTCATACCACGCCTCGAACTGCTGGCGAGATGTTTTTATCGCCGTGGTCTTGTAGACGGTTTATTCAGTGCTTTAAGCACAGGGTTAACGTGCTGTACCGCAGCATCTCACCTCTTACAAGATCAATCTCTCCCCTCCTCAGCCGGTCTAACCTCTCCAGTCTTAAGGTCATAAACAAACCCCCTCGTCCGCTCCGCAAGCTCCTTCCTCACGAGCGGCGATCGCTTCACAAGCTGTACATCCTCAAGAACACTCCGCTCAAGACTGCCAATTCATTAGTCGCTGTACTCCATGGAACACGTGAAATAAACTCACTCCTCGAATCCGGGAAACGTCAAACCCCCCACCTTCCCACTAGCCTCTGGCGCCCGTTGAATCAAAGACTCGCACACGTCGGAATTGGATAGGAGTTCTGCGGAGCAGTCTATGTACAGTAAACATACATGTTAGTTCTGCTGTTCAGGCCGGGATACGCAGAGGTACTGTAATGGTTGCCTCACCTGTATGATGTATGATCATTATATCGGTAAATTGCAGAATGTGATCGAGGAAGAGCATGTTGTTTAGCTGAGGGGCCATGCGACCTGCGGCGCCGCGGGTGACGACTGCGTCTGGTGTAGAAGTTAGCATCCATATGGGTAGCATCTTACTGCCAGGTCAAGTGGAGAAGGGAAGGAGAGGGAACGAAGGAACGAAGAGTCATACCCCATTTTTCAAGACCAAGGATATCCCACGGATCGACGCGCGGGTCACAGCAAGAGACTGTAGGAATAATATCGATCAGGATTCTGTTCTATGGCCCTAGACAGATTATGCAAGTTGAGTCTGCTTACCGATGAAGATCTTTGGCATCGGTAGGCTCTTTTCTGGAGGGAGGTTGTTGATTTCGGCAAGGGTCAGAATTGGCTCAAATGTTTCTTGTCGCCTTCTGCGGGTTGTTAGTTGGGGCTTGGGGATAGACTACCTAAGGGGTAGGCTTACGCATTGCGTTGGAGGAGGTCTTCGATACTTGGGGATGGTGAGGACATTGTTGAGATCTATGGAGATGGCCGACTGGTAAGGATAGATAGGAATGGGATGTTGAAGCTGGGAGAGAGGTCTGTTTCGCTCAGTGGCAGTATGCTGATTTATGGCCAGAGAGTATACTTATAGGTATGGCTCCGAACATAGTCAACCTTGAATGAAGGTGAATCCCCATGCTTGGTAATAGTTAAATGGCCCGGTCTGTCTAATGGCAGTTTCCGTTGGAGTTAGGGCTCTTTGCAGTGGTGACAATTGAACGATGAGTAGCCTTGATGATAGGTACTCCGTAGCTCCAGGATCGGTCTATACAGAGTTCATTCAGTTTGATGGGCTAAGACTGGGATGGAAAGGTTTCCGGTCTCCATGCAGTTAGTGCTTACAGGAGTCTTAGTTTTACTCTGGCTCGATGTACTAACCACATGGAGACCCGGAGATTTATCCATCTATCGATAGCTAGTTTAACGCATTCGGTAACTCTGAGTATACCCTGGGTTGATCTCGCCATACACTGAAGCAGTGATGTTGCTTGGCGACGGATCTCTAGGTAGGCGTCAGCAGGTCCGGAAACGGATGTATGTATGCAATTGGGAAACGCCAGATGTGGGGTCGTGGACCATCTGCCCAGGTGAGCCGTCATAGGAGGCCTAACAGACTTCTTGATGAGATAGAACAGATGGACAGATTTTGGGGTTTCATTCGTCCGTGGCCTACTACCTTGAGCGCAGTTACGATCAAGACGACCAGTCTCAGCCCTACGTCCGCCCAAATTCAACAGCACAAGCATAAACCCACACGGTCTTGAGATTTCGGTTGAAGCCACAGTATCTCGACGAGTTTGAGTTAATCAAGAAAAAAGGTATGTGCATAGGATAGGCTAGCAGTTGCGCTGAGAATAATGCTATATGCCAGTCACTATATATAGAGTGGTGAGTAAATGATCAAAGGCATCAGGATATAAATCGGCTAGGTAACAAGGAGTAAGTGAGCAAACATCTAGAAAGGAGAGAAAATTATTTAAAGACGGCTCTCAACAAAGTTCATGTGATGCTGGCCGGGCCAGTGGGCATCAGGCCAGACGTGTCGGATTGCTTCCCATATGTGCCTAAACATGGTTAGTAGGTGATCAAGCACAATACTAGGGTTGTACATACTTAACGTAGATGATTTCAAGACCAGTCTTGACTTCTTCTGGGACATCCTTGACATCCTTCCGGTTCTGGTGAGGCAGAAGTACGGTGGTGACACCAGCCCGCAAGGCACCAATAAGCTTCTCCTTGATACCACCAACGGGCATCACGCGCCCGCGGAGGGAAACTTCACCAGTCATTGCGAGCTTCGGGGGCACTTCTTTGCCTGAAAACAAGGAGATCAAGCCTATAGTGTGTGCGAGACCAGCCGAGGGGCCGTCCTTCGGAATAGCTCCTGACGGGCAATGCACATGCAGGCTTCGGTTCTTCATGATATCCTCATCCGGTCCAGAGGTTAGACCAAGCTCGAAAGAGTGAGCTTTAACCCATGTAAGGGCAACTTCTACACTCTCTTTGAGCACGTCTCCAAGCTTTCCGGTTAGTTGGACGCGACCGTTTCCAGGCATGTCTGCGACTTCTATGAAAAGAATACTCCCTTGGCCACCAGTAGAGTAAGCGACAAGTCCGGTTACAACACCAGGGCGGCCGTGCTTCTCGGCAATCTCTTCGTCGAAGCGCTCGATCCCAAGGATCTCTTCCAGGTCGTCAAGCGTTACCACAGGGTTGTACGATTCAAGCTTGGCGGAGTCAGCAGCATCCGCATACTGGACGGCTTTGTAGCGGCAGATTGAACCAAGCTCCCGTTCGAGATTGCGAACGCCAGATTCTCGAGTGTAGGAAGTGGTAGTCTTATCGATAACATCATCCGACAGGACGATTTGGTCCTCCGCGAGTCCGTTTGCCCTGACCTGCTTGGGGATCAAATGTCTTTTCGCAATGTGGCGTTTCTCAACAGTCGTGTAACCGGAGAGCTGGATCGTTTCCATTCGGTCGAGCAGTGGGGCAGGGATTGTGTCAAGAGAGTTGGCTGTCGCCAAGAAGAGGACCTTGCTTAGATCAATTGGGATATTGATATAATGGTCAACGAACGTATGGTTTTGTTCAGGGTCCAAGACTTCAAGCATCGCTGCTGATGGGTCCCCTTGGAAGTTTGCCCCACCAATCTTGTCGATTTCATCAAGCAGGAACACAGGGTTTGCAACGCCGACCTTCTTGAGTCCATTAACAATCAAACCAGGCATGGCGGCAACATAGGTCCTTCGGTGCCCTCTGATCTCTGCCTCATCCCTGACACCACCAAGCGAGATGCGGTGGAATTTGCGGCCCAGAGCGGTAGCAATAGATCTTGCTAGACTCGTCTTTCCGGTACCAGGAGGGCCAACGAGAAGGAGAATTGGGGATTTATCAGCCATACGCCTCGATGTTAGTAGGTGTAGCTTTGACTCCAGGGCAGCACGATCTGGCTCCGGCAGAGAGGGAATGTCCTTTTCAATGTCCCCACCGGAGTTGTCCAGCTCTTTAGTCAGAGAGGCGATCTGCCGTTCAATGTCTTGGTTGGTTGTCTGCTTTAGCCTTAGAACAGCAAGATATTCGAGCAATCGCTTCTTGATTCTTTCCAAGCCGTAGTGGTCGTCGTCCAACTGCTTTCGAGCCAATTTCAAAGTCTCTGTGCCGAGCCTATCTTCAGTGACCTTGGTCCAAGGTATGTCTGCAAGATTCTCGAGATAAGTCCTGACTACTCCGTACTCTTGATTGACTGGCATCATCTTCCGTAGCCGCCGTAGCTCTTTGTCGGCAATCTTCTGCGCCTCCGGGCTAAGCTGTGCTTCTTTTAGTCGCTGCTGTAGCTCATCCAGCTCATTGGATTCCTTCTCGTCAGCTTCATTGTTTCTTCCGCCCATACCCGGCGGCGCGACCCCTGAATTTCCAGAAAGACCACGTCTTCCCAGCAGTTCTCGGAGGCGGGGATCAAGCTGACCAATGTCAAACAGAGTCTGGGGAGGAACGTTATCGGTTGAAATAGTAGTGAACTTGACACTGCCACGGATACTTTGGTTTTGCTTGCTCAAAATATCAATCACTCGGGCCAGCCTAGTTTTGACGTCCAATGCTGCTAGTACACGGAGCTTTTCCTCGAGGGTCGACTCGGCAATATCAGCCATGACATCCGCGAGTCTTCCCGCCTGGGCCAAATCAGACTTTTGGATAATCAATTCGAATTTGCGGGCAATCAGGGGCGACAAGCGCGGGCCTCCTGTGTTGGGTATTAAAGAGGTGTATCGTAGCAGAGTGAGAAGTTCTCGGGAGAGTTGTCTCAATTGTCCGAATAGTTCCTCGGTTTCTGAGTCGATCGGAGCCGGCTCTATACATCGCGATTAGTGGTTAGTCACAGACACGCCCAACCTGTGAAAGTATGGCAGACTGACCCTTTTCATCATGAAGAATACATTCTGCTTCGAAGAATGGGCGTTCCCTGATGACACGTCTGACCGTGAGGCGCTGAACACCCTGAACTAATAAATGTGGTTCTGAATAGGCACGGCGCTGCACACCGATAACTTTGCCAAGTGTTCCGTAGCGGTAGAGGTCTTCCTTCCTCGCTTGACCCGCATCTATGGAATCGAATTCCTCCTTTGCATCATCGTCTACAAGACCGTTATCGATAACATGCTGACCGTCCTTGCTCAGATAAGGCGAGCAAAGAGGTACACAGCCGAATGTTATAGCATTTGCATCTCGCTTGTTCGCGTGCGTTCGGTCGAGCAACGAAGAAAGTAGGTTGGCAAGGTCAGGGCGATTCGATACCGGAATGCGTAGAGTTGCGCCGGGAAGTAAAACGGTGCCCTTCGGAAGTGGGACCAAGGATAGCTTCGTTGGTCTTCCCCCGTTGGAGCCCATGTTGCGGTGAACGATAGGCGACGTTTAATTGGGAGTGGATAGTCGATGATGAAGGTGATGGGTGAAATGCTATGGGATTGGGAATCAGGGGTTCGGGGGCAGAGGATGGGATGTTTATAAGGACGATGTCGCGAGGTTCCAGAACTCGATGGATACGTCTGTCGGGGATTCTGGGGGAAGCGTGATCATCGAGATAAGCCACTCTTTCCGAAGCCGAGGTTCGCTGTTACGTCAACTTCTCCGCAGAACACCCCTCACTGGAATTCGATCAAAACTTTAGAACCATCTCAATAGAGATAGATTCGGGGATGTATCAGCTACGTCCAAATTCTATACCTATACTCTTAATGTTGGAATGTAAGATCGGAGACGGCCCGTTGATATCTCGGCCTTTCCGCGGCGTAAGACTCTTGTCACGTGGTACATACCTAGAGTGTGGACGGGTGTGCTGATCATCCAATGGAGCCGTCCATACATTCTGTATTCGGTTGACACTTTCGGCTTCTCTTCTTCAGCCACCCTGCTTTTTTTTCCCTTTAGATTATATCTTGTTCTAAAGTGTAATAAGAGAACGAACACATTGACGTAACCCGACCAATTTATTACCCGTCAACAATTCTCGACATGGCTACCCAGGCCCCGCCTCCCTCCGCAGACCCCGCGTCTCAAAAGATCTTCACCATCGGCACGCGCAAGTCCAAGCTCGCTCTTCTTCAAACAGACCTTGTCCAGGCAGCCCTGAAAGAGAAGTTTCCCGATTATACATTCAAGATCCATTCGCGCGAAACCGCCGGCGACCAGAACACAACCATCGCGCTTCGGGAATTCACGACCAAGAATTTATGGACACAAGAACTTGAGGAGTTGCTAGAAGCTGGTCATGTCGACCTCATTGTCCATTCTCTGAAGGGTGAGTATTTTTTCTTGTTGAATTCCGCCTCAAATTTGTGCTAATTCCTGCTCCCAATGTCTATAGATGTTCCCACTCTTCTACCTTCCTCTTGCACACTCGGCCCTATGATGCCCCGTGAAGATTCAAGAGATGTACTAGTCATTAAGAAGGGTCTACCGAATATGAGCCTCGCCGAGATGCCCGCAGGTTCAGTCGTTGGAACATCCTCCATCCGCCGCACCGCTCAGCTCGCTCGCAAATACCCACACTTGAAGGTCATGGATGTGCGTGGCAATATCGGTACCCGGTTATCAAAGCTAGACGCAGAGGATAGCCCATACACTTGCCTGATTCTGGCTGCCGCTGGATTACTACGTCTAGATCTCGAGGATCGCATATATCAGTACTTGGATTCAACGAACGCCGGAATGCTGTACGCTGTTGGACAGGGCGCATTAGGTATTGAGATCCGCAAGGGTGATAAAGTTCTGGAAGACATGCTGAGCAGCATTGGACATAATGACACGACGTTCGCCTGCCTGGCGGAACGGAGTCTCTTGCGCACGCTTGAGGGTGGTTGCAGCGCGCCATTGGGCGTTGAAACTGAGTGGGTTCGAGGCACCGATGGGTCATCGAAGCTCAGGATGCGGTCCGTTGTCGTGAGCGTGGACGGTAGTGAGAGCTCCGAGGTCGAAGTGGACGGAGCGGTCGACTCAGCTCAGTCGGCTGAAGAGTTTGGCGTCACGGTGGCCCGAGCATTGGTGGCTAAGGGAGCAGGAAAAATCCTTGAGGAAATACAGCAGAACAAGCAGAACCAACTGAAGGTTCCGGTTTCTGAGACAACTACGGCCTGATTGACAAAGAGAAGCTGGTCTCTCCTTGATATGGTTTGGTTCTGGTTCTGGGCGTTGGATATGTATTCTGTCACGTTCGCCCAGCCCTCGTCGCTGTATGTATGAAATGTTTGGATAGATAGATCAACGGTACATAGGCACATTTTTGTGAAATTTTGCACAAAAGCTAGCTTACTAGCCTCTATTAAGTGTATTTCCTGACCCCTTTGGGTTTGCTTCTTTATATTCGTCCCAAGCTCTCGCTTTCATTGTTTCTTCGTCGGCCTTGTTCAAGTCATCTTCGTCGATTTCCACAGGATCCGGCTCCCCTCCCTTGAGTACGTTACCCCTCCTGTGTTCCTCCTCCAGGTACTCGTCAATGGTCATCGTTGGCAGATTATGCCCTGATCGGAAAACTCCATCGCGCAGCTGCGTACGGCGGTCAAGGAGCGTGAACGGTTGCATAGGTTTTCCTTCCTTGCTTAATAACGGTCCAAACCTCCCACCTTGGAGAAGCTGTGAAATTGGCGGGTCCAGGCGATCTGAATAATTCTCGTTATTGCTTTTGTTTCGTCCCCGTGAGTCGAGTTGGGAGTCTTCGGGCTTGGGGGGCATCTTGCGGATCATCGAGAGCATGGAGAGTTCTTGGGATAGAAGGTCAAGGGTTTGGAAGGTCTGGTGGGTGTAAAGGTTTATTTCGGCAAGGTAGAGGTTTCGGATGTCATCTTCGTCGCTTTGGAGGCTTTGTCGGTTCTCGGAAAGGTACTTCAGAACATGTAAGTAGAGTTCGATTTGTTCAACCGGCAGGAAATTCCAACCTTGAGCCTTTGTTTCAGCTCCTTTTCCTCCCTGAACCTTGTAACCTTCACGTCTCGCCGAGTCGCGGCATCGTTGGTTTGCGTCAGCGAGAACGAGGTGGGATTCGCCACGTATCGTTCGTAGAGCTTCTTATCCTTGCCACTGAGTAAGAAGTAGTCGTCTAGTCGGGCTAGGTATTTCTCATATTGTTGCAGCGCTCGTTGTAAGGTTGCTTCGCGGTCCGAGCTATATGATCTCTGGAGCAGCTCCGCGATGTGATATTCAACTGTCAGGTAACTATCGATAGAAAAATCACGGTTAGAACTGGGGTTCCAGGAATTAAGGGCTCCCATACGGTAAATCGCCCGTAGATATATCTTCTAGCAGCTCGTTCGAGCTGAACATGGAGAGGGCGCCGACCAGTCGCTGGCATTCCTCGAACTTTGCTATCGTCGCATGGACATCGCTGCGGTAGGTGTCGGAGTTGGAATCGGAGCGGGATTCGAGGGCTGTTTTTGCTCGCTTTGCATCGTCGAACACGGACCGGAGGCTTTGTGGCTGCTCCATTGACTTTATCAAAACAGGTATGAAAAGCTGGTGGTGGGGTGCTTGGAGGAACAAGAACAAGAAAAAGCTCCGCGGCCAGGAACGTCGATCTTATCGGGGCCAGCCACCTAATTTCTAAGGCTGCGCGCAACCCCACTATCCCTCAGTATAAGACTATAAGTTTCAACACACTAGACTCTTGACTATACGGATACTGGATACTCATGAGAGTATGCAGATATTTATCTGAGGAACCTAGTCAGCTTTCAATCTCATAGCAATTCTTCGAAGGTCTTTCGTCGGTTCTAAATTGCCTGGGCGCGAAGCTCTGTCCTAGATTATATATCTGAGTAAACGGAGACTAGTATGCTTCCATGAATCAGTAATTTGACAAACACTCATAACTAATTGTTTGTTACAGCGTTTGCAATTTATGTGCCATCCAAGTAACTAGCCACTGGGAATCATGTTCTCAAAAATTGCTCTTTGGGTCAGCCATCCAGATTCACACATCATCTTCTCTTCCCCTTTACCGCTTCATTACCAACAACAACTGCCTTCTCATCCTTGCTTCTGGATCCCAAATTTATCTTTGCTGCAACTTTGGACTTCTTAGACCCTTTTCCTACTTAGAGTTTCTTCTAGTATGTAATTTGGTTCCGTTGCCCACTGTGTTTACGGGATGGGGGACGCTTCCACAATCGTCTCTGCGTCGGTGGTAAGTCCTTCACTAGATTTTTATTTCTCTTGAGTGTCTATACTTCAGCAACACCTGGTTCTCTCGCTGACTATGCGTCAAGGTGAGCTCGGCTCCAGATAGAGACCACTCTTCGTCCGACGAGTCGGAAATCGAAGTCATCAGTCCCGCCCAGAACACCACGCAACGTCGAAAGCTCCAGAAGGAGAATTTTGAAGCCTTGTGAGTGTGACAAGCTAAGATCGTCATGTCTTATATGTTGATATGTGACTAGACTTGCTGAGCGGGCTGTTACTTGTGATGCAAAAGCCGAGCCTGTCGAAGATGTACCGATATCTACGGCTCGGTTGTTCACATCCAAAAACCTAGAGCAAGGAACACTTGACCCTCGAGAATATCAGATTGAGCTATTTGAGAGAGCGAAGGTTGAGAACACGATCGCGGTGCTAGCTACAGGAGCTGGAAAGACACTAATTGCGGTACTTTTACTCAAGTATACCATTGAGAAAGAGCTGAACAGCCGCGCTGATGGAGAGCCTCATCGTATCTCTTTCTTCCTGGTCAGTTACACTGACTCTTCCCTTGATGAACAAAACTGATGGTACAAAAGGTAGATAGTGTGGCACTTTCTTACCAACAGGCTGGATTCTTGCAAAATAACCTCGACACAAGCGTTGGACACATTTTCGGTGCCCTTGGTACTGACTTTTGGAGTCGAGCTACATGGCAGGACTCTTTCAAGAAGTATATGGTCATTGTTTGCACAGCGGAGATTCTACATCTTTGTTTACTTCATGCCCATATCGGAATAAAACAAATCAACCTGCTCATCTTCGATGAGGCCCACCATACGAAGAAAGATCATGTTTATGCAAGGTTTGTATCACACAACCGCAGATCGAATCGCATTCTGATCAATCCATAGGATTATTAGGGACTCATATCTTCGAATACAGCCTTCAAAGCGGCCAAGGATCTTGGGAATGACCGCGTCACCTGTAGACACCAAAGATGATCCCGTGGAGGGTGCCATGTATGGTTCTAAGCCGCCATTACTTCACTCTGCGGTAGCTGACGAATCCTAGGAAACTCGAGGCCCTTCTCGATAGCAAAATTGCCACAGCATCCGAGCTATCTCAAATCAATCGCTTCGTTCAACGTCCCACCGAGGAGGCATGGACGTATGACAAACTCGAGGCTCCTTTCCAAACCGAGCTTCACCGTTTGCTCGATAGCCGATTTGGAGACATTGAAGATCTGAAGTCGGCCTTTCGGTTTTCAAGGCTTGCAAGTTCCGATCTCGGAAGATGGTGCTCAGATGGGGTATGGAAGCATGTCTTCTCCGATAGAGTTCTTCCGAAACTGGAGGGCAAATCAAGGCAAGAATTCTCTCGATTGCAAGAAGCTAGTGAAATTGCCAGATCTCTTGCCTTGGCTAGTCCTGGTGATCCAGGTCAGATTAGCCAGAAGGCCGAAGTCCTGCGAAAGAAGCTCTCTTATCACTATCAGATGAACCCAGACACGAAGTGCATTGTATTCACCGAAATGCGCCTCACTGCTCTAATGTTGATGGAGCTTTTTAATGCTCTGGAGATCTCTAATCTACGACCAGGCATGCTGATTGGCGCACGATCTGACGACCTGACGGCGGCAAACATATCATTTCGTCAACAGTTCCTCGCCCTAGTCAATTTTAGGAGTGGGAAGATCAACTGTCTGGTAAGGAACCGCTCAACCTGGGACCGAAGCTGGCATTCTGACCCTAGCAAGTTCGCTACTACCGTAGCTGAGGAAGGACTCGATATTGCAGACTGTAATCTGGTTGTCCGGTACATTTTCGCGCCCCCCCGTTTCTTCCATGCTAATTTCCTAGGTTCGACTTGTTCAAGACGATGATTCAATATGTACAGAGCCGTGGCCGTGCCCGGCAGGCTTATTCTACGGTATGTTATCGAGCTTCCAGCTTACGTGCGTATCTCACAAGGTGTATATAGTATGCAAGTATCATTCAGAAAGACAACATTGAGCACCAAGATCGACTTCTTTCGGTGCAAAATTCCGAGGTAAATAAATCTGCGATATCAGGCTCAAATTCTGCTGCTAACTTTATAGAGAATCATGCAAATGTTCTGTGAATCTCTCCCAGAGGATCGCATCTTGAAGGGCAACGACTGGGGATTGGATTCGTATCCGGAAGAAGCAGAGAGAGCTTACACCATCAAAAGCTCAGGAGCAAGACTAACATACCACTCTGCTCTGTCTGTTCTCGCGCGGTACTCGAGTTCACTTGTGAGTCTTCACACCTAGAGTGAGCCATTGATATGTCTAACAACAGAATTTGCATAGCAATATGAGGGAGACGCCACGGGGCAAGTCACTTACGTTGTGCTGCCCGTTAGCGGTGCATTTGTCTGCGAAGTAATACTGCCAGAAAGATCTCCTATTCGAGGTCTTACTGGTGCTCCGGCAATGAACAAGTCAACTGCCAAACGCTCTGCGGCTTTTGATACCTGTGTCATGCTCAGGAAGAATAAGCTGCTTGATGATCACTTCAATTCTGTATATCACAGGCGGTTGCCGGCTATGAGGAACGCTAAGCTAGCCATTACCTGCAAGAAAACCAATCAGTATGATATGCTGGTGAAGCCCTCGTTGTGGGGCAAAGGCCGTGGTACGCTGCCGGATACACTATATGCGACATTCATATCATTCAAGCCCACTAGGCCACTTTCCCGGCGACTGACTAGTATAATCCTGTTGACTCGGGAGAGACTTCCGGCGCTTCCAGAATTTCCCATATTCCTCGAAGATAATGATGTGGAAACTGTTGTTCATACTGAATCTGTGGGCAAGGCCTGCACATTTTCACCTGAACAAATCAGTGCTATCACTGTGTTTACCCTCAGAATATTCGAGGATGTTTTCCAGAAGGTCTACAGCCCTCAGCCTGAGAACATGCCATACTGGCTTGTACCAGCTATAGCACCAGAAGTTTCGGGAGTTGACATCGATCTAAAAGCTTATGTTGATTGGGACACTATCAATCTGGACAGTGACAGTGGCGAGTCACTTCTTACAGAGGGAACAAGTCCTGAAACACTTTGTGACCGGTTCATATTTGATCCTTGGGACGGACGTTGTCGATTCTTCACCCTGTCGGTTGATGAAAGCCTCAGGCCTTCGGATCCTCCACCTGCTGATGTGCCACACCGTCCGCACATGGACAGTATTATGAACTATTGCATCAGCCTATCCAAGAACTCGAGGGCTAGGTTCTTATCTAGGTGCAACTGGGACCAACCCGTTTTTAGAGCGGAATTGGTCCGTCTGCGAAGAAATTTACTGGATAAAATGTCTGATAAAGAGAGGGAGACAAAAACCAGGTGCTTCGTCTGTCTAGAGCCCTTAAGAATATCGGCTGTTAGTTACTCTCAACATCTATTCTACCTAGTTGCTGACCACTTAAAAGCTTCCTGCATCTGTTGCAGCTTCGTGCCTTACTTTTCCGGCTGTGAGCACAAGACTCGATGCCTATCTTGTGACGCTTGAAGCTTGCGATTACCTCGACCTCGTTATAAGACCGGAGCTTGCACTCGAGGCTTTTACTAAAGATTCTGATAGTACCGAAGAACATCGTATTCAGCAGATCCACCTCCAGAGGGGTATGGGAAAGAACTATGAGCGGCTCGAATTCTTGGGAGATTGCTTCCTCAAAATGGCAACCTCCATTTCGCTTTTTGCGCAAAATCCCAACGATGACGAGTTCGACTATCACGTCAGGCGGATGTGTCTAATCTGCAATAAGAACTTGTACAACACGGCTATCAAGAAGGAGATTTACCGCTTCATTCGCAGCCAAGGATTTTCTCGGTATGCTCCCACCCTGGGGTTGAATTCGTTTCCAATTGCTTATCTCAATTCTGCTCAGACGCACTTGGTACCCTGAGGGGCTTTCCTTGTTGAAAGGTAAAGACCATAGCAAAAAGCTGCTTTCCTCCCCAAAACATGCCCTCGCAGAGAAGACAATTGCGGATGTATGCGAAGCACTCATCGGAGCTTCTTTACTTTCCGGGGGCACCAATAATCGATTCGACACAGCGGTCAAGGCTGTGACTTTACTCGTGGACCACAATGACCACAAAGCTGCTTCCTGGAAGGACTACATAGCCGTTTATTCGCTTCCTGGATACCAGACTGAAAGCGCAACTGGGTTTGAGAGAGAGCTCGTGCGGATAGTCGAAGAGAAGGTCGGGTATCATTTCCAGTACCCAAAGCTTCTTCACTCGGCCATCACTCATCCTTCTTATCCGTCAGCTTGGGCTACCGTACCCTGCTATCAGAGACTGGAATTTCTTGGAGACTCCTTGCTCGACATGGCTTGCGTGGAGGACTTATTTGCCCGCTACCCTGACCGGGATCCCCAATGGCTTACGGAGCACAAGGTAGGTTTTCTTACGAGGGGCAACCATCAGGTAGTACTAACTTCGAAGCAGATGGCAATGGTCTCCAACAAGTTTCTTGGTGCTCTGGCGGTCAAACTTGGATTACACAGTCATATCAAGTTGTTCAGCGCTCCGTTGATCTCCCGGATTTCGAGATACGCAGACGAGATCAAGGCCACAGAACTAGAAAATGATGCCGCGGTCGACTTTTGGACAGGGACTACAGATCCGCCCAAGGTAGAGTCTCTAGTACTTACTGTGTGACAACCTAGCTAACTCAGAGTTAGTGCCTGCCAGATATGGTAGAAGCTTACATTGGAGCTATATTCATTGATGCAAACTTCGACTTCCACGTGGTTGAAGAATTCTACCAGCGTCATATAAAGCCATTCTTCTATGATATGGCCATATATGACACTTTCGCTAACAAACACCCCACGGTAAGCTTGTCTTCATGTGTGAAGCTGTATTGTAGACGAATCTGACAAATAGTAGACATTTTTGCATAACCGTCTCACAAACGAATACGGCTGTACGGACTACTGCGTGAAGTCAGGTGAGATACCTGCTGTCGATGGAGAGCCCCCGCGCGTTCTGGCTGCCGTAATGATTCATGACACTGTGATCGCCGAGGGATTTGCATCATCTGGTCGTTATGCAAAGGTCAAGGCAAGTGAGAAGGCATTGGAAGCGCTGGAGAAGATTGGAAAGGTGGAATTCTGCGAGAGATTCAAGTGTAATTGCAGCGATGAGGAGAATCCTCCAGAGGCGGACCTTGGGACGGCGATATAGTCTTCTGAGTTTCCCTAGAAGGCAAAGTAATTTGTAGGTAGCTTAAGGCTTAGTCTGAGACTCAAATATTAGGATTTAGGGTACCGAGCAAAGCGTTAGGATTGCAAGGATCCATCTGAGAGCCGAAATAACGGCCCGATCACGTGAAAGCAGGAACCAGCGAAACGTGGCAGGCGGCTAAACCCAGACAGGACTAGTGTGATTTACCCCCTGAAAGCAACCAGAAAACAGAGCAACACGTCTGGAGGTCCGCCGCGTCGCTCATATCGCTGATTATTAGGTCCAACTCAACATTCAACCTCTGGCCAGGTTGGAGTTAATAGACGGTCCGACAACTTACTAGACGGATTTTAATCACTTAATATTCCCTTCTTTACTTTGACTGTTTCGTCCTCAGCGTATTCCTGGTCTCCGTTCCCTCTCCGATCTCGTCTCCGCCGCCGCTCCGCCGCCGCTACCATTATTGTTGCCGAAGACCCAAGCCAACGTCGCAACCCATAAGCAGCTCTCGATCTACGATCGCTTCGACTAGAGCGAGATCTACGGCTCATACTCAACTATCTATGATACAGTCGGGTTACTTTTCATAGATAACCGTTATGGAGGTCGCCTCTTCCGGGACACCTGATGGTGTTCCCACCGCTGTATCCTCTAACCCGCCTTCGGTAGACGCCGAAACTGTGGTGGAATACTTGGTCGATGTGCTGCGGGTAACTTTGGGAGCGCTGAAAAGTGATCTTGAAGAAACCGGCAGCCTTCTGTCAGCAGCCAGGTATAAGGAGACGGTAAATCGATGCACACGGTTTGTTGGGGAGTCCCAGGTCGCTCTGTATGTGCAGAAAGACCTTGTTGCTGCTGAGACTGCGAACGGAACTGCGGACGCCGAGGGTATGTAGTAGCCTTTTGCTGCAGTGTCTGGAGGCTCGTGACTGACTTATCGACGTAGCTGCAGACTCCGCCGCACACTATGTTTATAGCCTCTCTGCCGAGATATCGTCCTCGTCTACGACGGTCGCGTCGGTGGCTTTCATCAAACGGCCACATCCCATCGAGCCCTCGCTCCCAATAGCTTCACAGGTTCAGGTTATGAACCTTCCCGGTCCGGCGACCCTCAACAACGCCCAGGCGCAACAAGGAACTTCGCTGTCCCCGTACGAGATTCTACATCTGTTGGTTCATCACGGTCTCAGCCCTTACTTCGAAGCATACAGTCGGAATCAAGATGGTGGAGCAAAGACAAAGACGGATACTGAGGCCAAAACCGGGGTTCCTGGTACCAAGAAGAAATTCGCGGAACTTGAACTCGGACTTCTGCATCTCCAGCAGAATGTCGAGATCCCGGTCTTGAATTTGCCCCTTCACGAAGTGGTTCAGGCTGCTCTCCTCGAGGCTGAAAAGCGAGGAGTGAAACCCTCTGTGGATCTCATTGATCCTTCGCTACTCGAGAGCAGTGCGTTCGTCAATAGCCTGCAGAATACGGCTAACGGGTGGATCAAATCTATCCAGACTATTGCGAAGATGTCCCGCGATCCGGAAAGTGGCTCGGCAGCACAGGAAATCAACTTTTGGTTGTCCATGGAAACTGCTCTCCATAACATCGATAATCAACTGAAGACTGACGGCGTGGTCTTGACCATGGATATCTTGAAGAACGCCAAGCGGTACCAGGCCACCGTCAGTTTCACATCCGATACTGGACTAGCTGAAGCGGGCGATATTGTTCTGAAGTATAACCAATTGATGCGCGATTTCCCACTCGATGAACTGCTTTCTGCAACATCGTTGCAAAAAGTTAGAGAATCCCTTACGCTCATTTTTAACCATCTCAACAAGAAGTTGAAGATTAGTCCCTACCCAATAAAGCGTGCACTTGCACTCGTGGAGGCTATTTCAGGCGATCTGGATGCGCAGATACACTCTCTTCTTAATGGGCGGACTATTCTGCACTTAGACTACCGCGAATTTCGCATCCTGATGAAAACTGCTGGTGCCATATGGCGAGCTTGGGATGATCACCTTAAAGATTTCACTAACGTCGCGCGTGAGTCCACCAGACGTCGAAACGAAAAGTTCATTCCGATCAAGATCCGCGCACGCCACGAGAAGCTTCAGGAACGACTGAAATATATCAATACCTTCCGGGTCAACCACGAGCAACTTCAACGGACTATTGCCAATGTTCTCCGCCCGAGGAACTCTTCATTTGGGGATGCAGGAACAGGAGCGGACGGCACGGTCATTGTTGAGGAAATTGGAGATATCGATGCTGTCGAGGAAGTCGCTCAAGCCTACGCCGCGCTCAAGAATGTCGACGTGCTTGATGTCTCTGCAGAAGGAACCCAGAGCTGGATTCAGGAGGAGATCGCATACAACGAACGCACTTCCCGCGTCGAAAACTCAATTATTGCTCGTTTGCGTGACCGTCTTGCTACGGCGAAGAACGCAAATGAGATGTTTCGCGTGTTTTCCAAGTTCAACGCCTTGCTCGTCCGTCCCAAGATCAGGGGAGCTATAGGCGAATACCAGACTCAGCTGATTGAAAATGTTAAGCAGGACATATCTGCGCTACATGAGCGGTTTAAACAGCAATACGGTCACTCCGAAGCACATGCTATGGCGCAACTTCGAGATCTTCCCCCTGTTTCTGGTGCTATCATCTGGGCGCGTCAAATTGATCGTCAGTATGAAGAATACATGCGCAAAGTCAAGGATGTTCTAGGTGAAGACTGGCACCTACATACCGAAGGCCAAAAACTTTCGGCAGAAGGTCAACTGTTTAAGAAGAAGCTGGAGGCGAAGCCAATCTATGAATCCTGGACACAAGACGTTATGAGGCGGCGCATCGCTATTTCTGGACGTCTGTTCAACATTATCCGTAACAGAGCTGCGGGTAACACACTGGAACTTACTGTAAACTTCGATGCTCAGGTTATTGCTCTTTTCAAGGAAGTGCGAAACCTCACCTGGCTCGGCTACAATGTCCCTCACGCCATTAGCAACGTTTCCAAGGAGGCCAAGCGAGTGTACCCATACGCCATCAGTTTGATGGAAAGTGTTCGCACGCTGCTCCAGACGAATCGTGCTATTCTATCGATGACTGATGTTG
Source organism: Aspergillus karnatakaensis (assembly GCF_047715665.1). Lineage (NCBI taxonomy): Eukaryota > Fungi > Ascomycota > Eurotiomycetes > Eurotiales > Aspergillaceae > Aspergillus > Aspergillus karnatakaensis. The sequence continues at coordinate 707,941 of NW_027395713.1, read as the reverse complement.
CGATCCTGCTCAATGGATATGTCAACGATGCCCAGGGCAAAATTTTGAAAGGAATTCCCCTCCGCTGGGAATCCTTCGTGCACTCCTACGAATTACATGTGAAACAGGCCGCTTTGGCAAATGGTGCCCTTGACTCAGTCCTTCCTGCTCGGGGCGAAAGCAAGCACGTCCAATTTGTACGAGAGTTCGCTGGCTCAGCCTCCGTCCTCCAAAGCAAGACGGCTACCCTGACTTCCATCAATGACAGCATTCAAAAAGCGGTCCACGAGCTTAAAACTTGTCCATACGAGTTCACTGCCTTTAAACAGTGCTTGGACGCCATCCAAACAGCTGTTGATAAGCTGAACCTGGAAAACTACGTCAACCTTGGCTACTGGGTGCACAATCTGAACCAGAAGATTGAGGCGATCCTACAAGAACGTCTGCACAAGGCAATCCGCGAATGGATCAACTCATTCCAAGAACTAAAGAGTGGCGAGCGTACTTTGCAAAGGGTCAATGAAGCTGATGACTTGGAAGCCCCGGCATATCGCATTGAATTCCCTGGACTTACTCATGAAATCTCTATGCGTAACCAGGTGCTTCACCTCGACCCACCTCTTCAGTATGCGCGTGCAACCTGGTTTTCACACTTCGATGAATGGCTCGGTGTTATCTGTAATCTGGAGAAGATCAAGGCTTCTCGCTACCAAATCTCCATTGAAGTACAGAAGGTTCAGTTATCAGAGCTGTGTTTTGCTGATCTACCTCAGCATTGCATTGAGGAGCTAAAACTCGTCTATAGCGCTGTCGAGAATCGGCTCAAGGAAGTTTCCGAGTACGTTGATAAATGGCTTCAGTTCCAGTCCTTGTGGGATCTGCAGTCCGAGCAAGTTTATGACATCCTAGGCGATGACCTATCTCAGTGGCTTCAACTTCTCCAAGAAATCCGCAAGAGCCGCGCCACTTTCGATACATCGGAGGTCAGTAGGTCCTTCGGCAACGTCAAGGTTGACTATGAGCAAGTTCAAACCAAAGTCAATGCCAAATACGACCAGTGGCAGCATGAGATCTTACTCAAATTCGGCGCTAAGGTCGGAAATCGCATGCGCGAAGTGCACTCTGAGATCGCTACAGCTCGACAGAATTTAGAAGGACAGACCTTGGAGGCTGCTTCAACGGCTCATGCTGTCTCATTTATCACCAGTGTGCAGCAGTGCAAGCGCAAGACGAAGGTGTGGGAGCCTGAGATGGATCTTTTCCGGCAAGGTCAGGCTACCCTCGTCCGACAGCGCTACCAGTTTCCTAGTGACTGGCTTCACTTGGAGAACGTAGAAGGTGAATGGACTGCTCTTAACGAGCTCCTCAGCCGCAAGAGCGAGATTGTGCAACAACAGACCGACGGGTTGCGAGCCAAGATCGTGGCCGAGGACAGGGTTATCAACGACAAAATTGTTGAAGTCATTGCGCAATGGAACGAAGAGAAGCCTGTGTCTGGTTCTATTCCGCCGGAAGAGGCATCCCGCACCCTTAGCTCGTTCCAGTCCCGCCTAGACGCTCTCCAGGCCGAGTTCGAGATGGTTTCGAAAGCGAAAGAAGCACTTGACCTTCCCGCCAGTGCAGAGTCCGCACTACCCGCCATTCTGGAAGAGGTGCAGGACTTCATGTCTGTTTGGGCCGCTCTGTCGACTATTTGGAAGAGTCTTAATGATCTTAGAGACGGACTCTGGACAAGTGTTCAACCTAGGAAGCTTCGCCAGTCTATTGATGGTCTCATCAAGATGACCAAGGAAATGCCTAGTCGTATGAGGCAGTATGCTGCTTTCGAGCATATTCAGGATGTTCTTCGGCAGCTTTTGAAGGTCAACCCTCTGCTTTCCGACATGAAATCAGAAGCCGTGCGCGATAGGCACTGGGTGAAGATCTACAAGGCGCTTAAACCAGGAAAGAGGTTCTCTCTCGTTACTCTTACTCTCGGTGATGTGTGGGATCTCCAGCTTGCCACTAGCGAAACCGTAATCCGCAACATCATTGCTCAAGCCCAAGGTGAAATGGCTCTGGAAGAGTTCTTGAAGTCTGTTCGCGAGACTTGGCAAAATTATTCGCTTGACCTTGTGAACTATCAGAATAAGTGCCGTCTCATCCGTGGTTTCGATGACCTCTTCGCCAAGTGCAGCGAGAACCTGAACTCCCTGCAGGCTATGAGGCATTCTCCTTACTACAAGGAATTCGAAGAAGATGCTTCCTCCTGGGAAGACAAGCTGAACCGTGTTCATGTCCTGTTTGACGTTTGGATTGACGTGCAACGACAATGGGTCTATCTTGAAGGTGTCTTTACTGGCAATGCCGATATCAAACATCTCCTTCCTTTGGAGTCGAGCCGGTTCCAGAATATCAACTCCGAATTCTTTGCTGTGATGAAGAAGGTCTATAAATCGCCATTTGTTCTTGACGTTCTTGCCATCAACGGAGTGCAAAAGTCCTTGGAGCGACTGGCTGAGTTGCTCAACAAAATCCAGAAGGCTCTCGGTGAATACTTGGAGCGGGAAAGAGTCTCGTTCCCTCGTTTCTACTTTGTTGGTGACGAGGATCTTCTGGAAATTATTGGTAATAGCAACGACGTCTTCCGCGTCGCTAAGCACTTCAAGAAGATGTTCGCAGGTCTCTCTGGTGTTTTGATGGACGACAACAGCAACATCGTCGGCTTCACTTCCAAGGAGGGTGAAGAAGTTAGGCTGAAGAAGGAGGTCAATCTTCTCAAGATTACTCGAATCAACGATTGGCTTACTGCGCTTGAGAGCAACATGAAGACCACACTTGCCGAGCTTTTGGCCGAGGCAGTTGAACAGTTCGAGCCTCTTTACAGCTCTGCTGAAGTCGATCGCACCGCATTCGATGACTTTATTGCCAACTACCCTGCTCAAATTGTTGTTCTTGCCAGTCAGGTGGTGTGGACTCAAGAGGTACAGAAGTCCTTGGAGAACGGTGGAACCAACCTTCAAACTCTCTTCGAGGCCCAAGTCAGAGTGCTCGAGCTTTTGGCTGTTACTGTCCTGGGAGACTTGGATGCAATTAGCAGGAAGAAGTGTGAGCATCTCATTACGGAGTTCGTTCATCAACGTGATGTTATCTCCAAGCTTATTGCTTCCAATGCTACAAGCCCAGCGCACTATCTCTGGCTTCTCCAGATGCGGTATGTCTACCAGGCGGATGGTGACTTCCTGCAACGATTGTACGTCCACATGGCCAATGCCAAACTCAGCTATGGTTTCGAGTACCTTGGTGTTCCTGAACGCCTTGTTCGTACTCCTCTTACGGATCGCTGTTTCCTTACCCTTACTCAGGCCCTGTGCCAACGTCTTGGTGGGTCTCCGTACGGTCCTGCAGGTACCGGAAAGACCGAGTCCGTCAAAGCTCTGGGTCTCCAACTTGGTCGTTTCACTCTTGTGTTCTGTTGTGACGATACCTTTGATTTCCAGGCCATGGGCCGTATTTTCCTCGGTATCTGTCAAGTTGGTGCCTGGGGTTGTTTCGACGAGTTTAACCGTCTCGAAGAACGAATTCTTTCCGCTGTGTCCCAGCAGATCCAAAACATTCAAATTGGTCTCAAGACCGGGGAGACTGATGACAAGTCTCAGATTGAGTTGGTTGGCAGGCGCCTGAGTGTCAACCCTAACACTGGTATCTTCATTACCATGAACCCTGGCTATGCTGGACGTTCCAATCTCCCAGACAACTTGAAGAAGCTCTTCCGAAGTGTCGCCATGTCAAAACCCGACAAGGAGCTTATTGCCGAAGTCATGCTATTCTCTCAAGGTTTCAAGCAGGCGAAGCGTCTCTCCCAGCAAACTGTTCCCTTCTTCGACCATTGCGCGTCTCAACTATCTAAACAAGCTCACTACGATTTTGGTCTCCGTGCCTTAAAGAGTGTCTTGGTCAGCTCTGGTGGTCTCAAGCGTGCGCGTATAGCAAATACTGAAGGAGAGCTTGGTCCAGATGAGATTGTTGAACCTCAGATCATCGTCCAGAGTCTTCGTGAAACCATCGCTCCCAAATTGGTTCGCGAAGATGTCACCACTATGCTACAAATTCAGGAACAGGATTTCGCTGGCGTTGAGTATGTCCCGGCCAACTATGAGAAGCTTACTACTGCAATCCAAGAGATTGCGCGGGAGCAGCATTTCGTGGACAGTGAAATGTGGATTACAAAAGCTCTTCAACTGTACCAGATTCAGAGCATTCATCACGGTGTAATGATGGTTGGAAAATCGGGATCCGGTAAATCGTCAGCCTGGAAAATTCTGCTTCAGGCTCTTCAACGCGTTGAAGGCGTGGAGGGCGTTTCACACATCATTGACTCCAAGGTTATGTCGAAGGAGGCTCTGTACGGTAGCCTGGACAGCACCACGAGAGAGTGGACAGACGGTCTGTTTACTGGTATCCTGAGAAAGATTGTGGACAATCTTCGTGGTGAAGATTCGAAACGGCATTGGATTGTTTTCGATGGTGATGTTGATCCAGAATGGGTTGAGAATTTGAACAGTGTTCTCGATGACAACAAGCTGCTGACACTGCCGAACGGAGAACGTCTGAACTTGCCTCCCAATGTTCGCATCATGTTCGAAGTTGAGAGTCTGAAATATGCCACCCTTGCTACTGTCAGTCGTTGCGGTATGGTGTGGTTCAATGAGGATACTGTAACACCCGCGATGATTATTTCAAACTATGTCGAATCGCTCAAGACCAGAACTTTTGAGGACTTGGATGATGATAGTGCCCCTGCTGGGCAAAGTGTCCTCAAGACCCAGGATTGCCAGAAATCGCTGTCTGCCATCCTTTCTCAGCTCCTGCAAACTGATGAGCTCGTCCTCAATTCGCTTGAGGAAGCCAAGAAGTACAACCATATTATGGAGTTTACCGAGATTCGCGCCCTTAATACGATGTTCAGTCTCTTGAACAAGGCTTGCCGGAACGTTCTGGAGTACAATATCCAACATGTCGACTTCCCCCTGGACTACGAGCAGATTGAGGCGTACATCTCCAAGAAGCTTCTTCTAGCCCTTGTCTGGTCATTCACTGGAGATTGTCCTCTGGGAGACCGAAAGGCCTTTGGAGGATATGTTTCTGGTCTTACTACCATTGATCTGCCTATCGAGACGAACTCTTCTATCATTGACTTCGATGTCACTTTACCTAAGGGAGGGTGGTTGAACTGGCAATCCCAGGTCCCGTCTATCGCGATCGATACCAAGAACATTACGCAGACAGATGTTGTTATTCCCACGGTTGATACAGTCCGCCATGAAGATGTACTTTATTCATGGCTCGCAGAGCATAAACCACTGCTTTTGTGTGGTCCTCCTGGTTCTGGTAAAACGATGACTCTGTTCGCTGCGCTCCGCAAACTGCCCAACATGGAGGTCGTTGGTCTCAACTTCTCTAGCGCCACAACCCCTGATCTCCTCATCAAAACCTTCGAACAGTATTGCGAGTACAAAAAGACATTGAACGGCGTCATTATGTCTCCCAGTCAAATCGGTCGTTGGTTGGTGATCTTTTGCGATGAGATCAACCTGCCCGCACCTGATAAATACGGGACCCAAAGAGCAATCACCTTCCTGCGCCAGCTGGTCGAGCAGAATGGCTTCTGGAGGACTTCAGACAAGACCTGGGTTACTCTGGACCGCATTCAGTTTGTGGGTGCTTGTAACCCTCCTACCGATGCAGGTCGTACACCTCTAGCCGAACGATTCCTCCGCCACTCTCCTCTGATCATGGTGGATTACCCTGGTGAAATATCGCTTAACCAAATCTACGGAACCTTCAACACTGCAGTTCTCAAGCCTATCCAGTTGCTGCATGGATACTCTGAAGCTCTTACCAAAGCTATGGTACAGTTCTATTTGGAGTCCCAGGCACGATTCACACCCAAAATACAGCCTCACTACGTTTATTCACCTCGTGAACTTACCCGATGGGTTCGCGGTGTATATGAAGCTATCAGGCCTCTCGAGAGCCTTTCTGTCGAAGGCTTGGTTCGTATATGGGCCCACGAAGCTCTTCGTCTTTTCCAAGATCGCTTAGTTGGGGAAGACGAGAGAGCCTGGACTGCGGATGCCGTGCGACGCATTGCGCTTGAAAACTTCCCTACGATCGATGAGGAACAGGCTCTGAAGGGCCCTATACTATTCTCCAACTGGCTGTCCAAGGATTACATGCCCGTTGAGCAAGAGCGTCTTCGTGACTTTGTCAAGGCGCGTCTCAAGACATTTTGTGAGGAAGAAGTTGATGTTCCTCTGGTCCTGTTCAATGATGTCCTAGAACATGCTCTACGCATTGATCGTGTCTTCCGTCAGCCCCAGGGGCATTTGATCCTCATTGGTGTCAGTGGAAGTGGTAAGACGACATTGTCCCGCTTTGTTGCCTGGATGAATGGCTTGAAGGTCTTCCAGATCAAGGTTCACGGCAAGTACTCGTCTGAAGACTTCGATGATGATTTGAGAAGCGTGCTCCGACGTGCGGGTTGCAAGGGAGAAAAGATTTGTTTCATCATGGACGAGTCAAACGTTCTGGACTCCGGTTTCTTGGAGCGGATGAATACTCTCCTGGCCAACGCTGAGGTTCCTGGTCTGTTCGAGGGAGATGAATTCGCCGCTCTAATGACTGCCTGTAAGGAGGGTGCTCAACGTCAAGGTCTCCTCCTCGACAGTCAAGAAGAGCTGTACAAATGGTTCACGCAACAGATCGTCAAAAACTTGCACGTTGTTTTTACCATGAACCCGCCTGAAGAGGGTCTCTCTTCCAAGGCTGCAACCAGTCCTGCCTTGTTCAACCGTTGCGTTCTGAACTGGATGGGAGACTGGTCCGATCAAGCTCTTTTCCAGGTCGGCTCTGAACTCACTCGGTCTGTCGACCTTGATAAGCCCAACTTTGTTGCCCCTGACAGCATTCCTGTGGCGTACCGCGAGCTCAGCCTTCCTGCGTCGCATCGTGACACCGTTATCAACTCCATGGTGTACATTCATCATTCGCTACAAAGGTTCAACTGGCGTCTGCAGAAGCAACAAGGGAAGACGACATACCTAACCCCCCGCCACTACCTCGATTTCGTCGCTCAGTACGTGAAGCTTTTTAACGAAAAACGTGATGACCTAGAGGAGCAACAGAGGCACTTGAATGTTGGTCTCGAGAAACTGAGAGACACTGTCGAGAAAGTCAGCGACCTGCGTGCTAGCCTCGCCCAGAAACAGGCGCAACTAGAGCAGAAAGATGCGGAAGCCAATGAGAAGCTGCAGCGCATGGTTGCTGATCAGCGAGAGGCTGAACAACGTAAAGCGGTCTCGCTTGAGGTTTCGATGGCCCTACGCAAACAAGAGCACGAAGTTGAAGCTCGACAGAAAGTCGTGAGTGAGGATCTCGATAGAGCCGAGCCCGCTGTTGAGGAAGCCAAAAGGAGTGTCCGGAACATCAAACGTCAACAACTGACTGAAGTTCGTTCTATGGCCAATCCTCCAGCTAGTGTTCGACTTACATTGGAGGCCGTCTGCATTATGCTCGGACACAGGGTTGACAGCTGGAAGTCGATCCAGACTGTTGCGCGAAAGGACGATTTCATTGGCAGTATTACCGATTACAAGAATGAGCAGACCCTGACCAGGGCCATCAGGCTGAAGGTACAGAGTGAGTACCTGACCAAAGAGGATTTCACTGTTGAGAGAGTCAGCCGTGCCAGTAAGGCATGCGGTCCTCTAGTTCAGTGGGTTGAAGCTCAGATCACTTACGCCGATATCTTGGATCGAGTTGGACCACTGCGTGAGGAAGTCCTAGCGCTCGCGCAACAAATGGAACAGACCAAGGCAGAAGCCGAAGCAATCAAAAATACTATCGAAAACCTCGAGAGCAGTATCGCCACCTACAAGGCCGAATATGCTACATTGATTAGTGAAACGCAAGCGATCAAGACGGAGATGGCCAGAGTGCAGTTCAAGGTCGATCGAAGCGTGCGCCTGCTTGACAGTCTTTCATCAGAACGCACTCGATGGGAGGAAGGAAGCAAATCTTTCGAAACCCAAATCAGCACCCTTGTTGGTGACGTCCTCATTGCTGCAGCGTTCCTCGCCTACGCTGGTTTCTACGACCAGCAATTCCGTAAGGTGATGACAGACGACTGGGTTCAGCAATTGGTTCAATCTGGCATCACTCTAAAACCTCACAACCCTATCACTGAGTACCTATCCAATGCTGATGAACGTCTCGCTTGGCAAGAGCACTCCCTGCCATCCGATGACCTTTGCACCGAAAACGCCATCATCTTGAAGCGCTACAACAGATACCCCCTCATCATTGATCCCTCCAACCGTGCCCACGAGTTCCTGCAAAAAGAGAGCTCAGACAGAAAGCTCACGGTAACCAGTTTCCTGGACGATTCGTTCGTTAAGCAGCTTGAAAGTGCTCTCCGTTTCGGAAACCCAATCCTTATTCAGGATGCGGAACACTTGGATCCTATCCTCAACCACGTTCTCAACAAGGAGTACCAGAAGACCGGAGGCCGTGTTCTTATCCAGCTCGGCAAGCAGGAGATCGACTTCTCGCCTTCGTTCAAGCTGTTCCTTTCTACAAGAGATCCCTCTGCGGCTTTCCCACCGGATATCTGCAGTAGAACCACATTTGTTAACTTTACCATCACGCAGAGTAGTTTGCAGATCCAATCGCTGAACAAGGTTCTCAAGTCTGAGCGAGAGGATGTCGACCGTGCGAGGTCTAACCTTGTCAAGTCGCAAGGAGAATTTACCGTTCATCTGCGCCAGCTTGAGAAGCGCTTGCTGCAAGCGTTGAACGAGTCTCGTGGCAATATTCTGGACGATGACAATGTTATTGAAACATTAGAGACTCTCAAGAAAGAAGCTGCGGAGATTTCAACGAAGATGGCCGAGACGGAAGGCGTCATGTCGGAAGTGGAAGAGGTCACTCAACGCTACAGCATCGTTGCCCGCGCGTGCAGTGCTGTCTTTGCAGTGTTGGAGCAGCTTCACCATATCAACCACTTCTATCAGTTTTCGCTCAAGTACTTCGAGGATATCTTCCACTCGGTACTCAAGGAGCACAACACACACCTCGCCAGTGTTCAGGACCATGCCGAACGCATTCAGATCATCATCCGTGACTTGTTCATTGCCACCTATCAACGCACGTCTCTCGGTCTTATACAAAAGGACCGTATCACGTTGGCCATGCTTCTGGCCCAGGCGGCTCCTTATTCCATGGACAAGGGACTTATTGACGCCATTCTCGATGAGTCCACTGAGGGCACTGATCTGTCAGCCAACCCTGATGCCAAGGTTGAAGTGATGAGCAAGATGGCAAACATGTCCCTTGTCAAGTCATATCTCCCTGCCGTGACTGCCGAACTGTGGGACAAGTTCTTGACCGAGGAATTTGCAGAGGATTTCGTGCCTACTGTCTGGGATGAGAATACCTCAGAGTTCGATCAACTGCTACGGTCACTACTGCTTGTCAAACTCTGCCGCATGGATCGATTTGTTCCTGCCGCCGAGCGATTTATTGTTGCTGTGTTCGGCCGCGAGCTGTACGAGGGAAGCACAGACTTGCAAGACATTGTCCGTCAAGTCACAGCTACCGCGCCAATTGCCCTCAGCTCAAGCCCTGGTTTCGACGCAAGCTACAAAGTTGACGCCCTGGTCGAGCGCATGCACGCAACCTGCGCAAATATTGCCATGGGTTCCAACGAAGGTTTGGAAAGTGCCGATAAAGCTATCAGCCACGCCGCTTCCCATGGTTCTTGGGTATTGGTTAAGAACGTCCATCTCGCGCCTTCGTGGCTGCAGAGTCTTGAGAAGCGCCTCGAGTCGCTCAAGCCTAACAAGGAATTTAGGCTCTTCCTTTCGATGGAGTCTAACCCTAAGATCCCGGTCAACCTTATTCGTGCTTCGCGCGTTCTCATGTACGAACAGCCCGCCGGTGTCCGTGCCAACATGAAGGATTGCTTGTCCTCGCTGTCGAACCGCGCCATCAAGGCCCCTGTTGAGAAGGCTCGTGTCTACCTCCTACTGTGCTTCCTGCACGCCGTCCTTCAAGAACGACTCCGCTACGCGCCTAACCTCGGCTGGAAGGGCTTCTGGGAGTTCAACGATAGTGACGTAAGTATCCTCGACTCCCTTACTCTGTAAGGACAATAACTAATTCAGAACAGTACGAATGCTCCGCCTACATAATCGACCACTGGGTCGACACAGTCGCCCAAGGCCGCTCCAATGTCGCGCCCCAGAAACTCCCCTGGGAAATGATCCGCACCCTCGTCACGGAAATGTACGGCGGCAAGGTCGACGACGGCGAAGACTTCGCCCAGCTCACCAGCCTCGTGCACTCCTTCCTCACACCTGCAGCGTTCGAAGATGAATACAAACTTGTCTCCGGTGTTGAGAACGATGAGTGCCTCACCCTGCCGGGAGAGACAAAACTCACGGCGTTCGTGGAATGGGTCAATCGTCTTCCTGAACGTGAGCCGCCGACTTATCTGGGTCTACCGGCAAATGCGGAGAAACTTTTGCTTGTTGCGCATGGAAGAAAGATGATAGGGGATTTGAAGAGGGTTAGTGAGTTGTTAGATGAGGGCGAGCAGCTTTTGATTGAAGGGTGATCCTATCAGGCGGCTTTCTTTTGTGATTGTTGGTGTATTTGGTCTTGAGATTTGACCGTCCTGGACATAGATACTTTTATTCTCTTGTATATGGTTGTTTCTGTATCTTCTTATTTCGACCTAGGTTGTCTTACATATGTTACTTTACCTTTCTTTCATGTTTAGACCGCTTGATCTGGCTTTTTTTTTCTGAACTGTACAATTCATTTAGCGAGCATAGGATCTGATATCGAGGCTCATCAATTCGGCTCAACGTAAAGACCATTAGATGCAAAAGCCTTTCAGATTGTATCCTAGGATTTGGGGATAACCTCTCCGCCCAGTGCTCTTCAGTCCGGTTCGTAGACGAAAAAGAAAAGGAGAAGATCCACGAGGTCCATCCACTGACAGAAAAACTGAAACTCTCCAAGCTTAAAAACAAAAGGAAAGAACCCAAAGTCCATCACACCCGTTCATCGCCCACACCAGCCTATCCACAACACCGAGCAACAGCACCACACCCTAATCAGCAGGTAGCCACCACTTCATCCCAGTTCCTTCCCGATTCAGATCAAAGTCCAGGTATATGAGCCGAACAACCAAGTTCCCGCGCGGTGGATAAGAGCTTCGAAAATAGTTATTGGGTCTGTTCTTCGAAGCCGTATAGTGTAGTTCCCATCTATGAAGAGTGAGGCGTTAGCCAGAAATGAAGGCGAGGAGACAGGGGTAAAGGATCGAAAGTAGGGGACGAACCCGTTTCAGAGCGTAGACGACCTGGTTTGTGGACGTGCGGGTTAGTTACTGGTAATAGACTCGGCAAGATGTGGGATATAGAAATCCGGCACCGACTCGCCACAGGCAGGAAGCTTGCGGGAGGGGACTTACATCGCGCGATGTAACGAGCTGGATGTGTAGGTCTCTGTATTAGCCTCATATTCATCCAATCAATGTACTATGGAAGCAATAGCCACGCAGCCGAGCACAAGTGAACTATGAGGAGGGTGAGGCTAGAATACTGCTACATACCTTTCTCTCTCTTGGAAGACTCTCCAGAAGCCAGACTATCCGTTGAATGGTCTGTAGTGATTTGGCAGATAGTCAGCGTTTGTTGGAGTATGTTCTTGTACGCAATGGCGATCGAAGGGCAGAGACAGGATAGAGTGGGAAATGAAAAGTGAGGTGGAAGAGAGGGAGTGGGAAGAAGGGACGTACCTCAGTTAATCGGATCTTGAGGACGTGGCGGATGTCGTCGTATATTTCTTTCTTGATGCGGTAAACACCGCCGCGGCGAGCAAGACGACTAGGAGATGTTAGTGTCGAGTGCCGCGTCTGCTTTCAAAGTGTAAATTGGACGATGTGTGTATGTATTCGGTGTGTTGTGGTGCGTTTGTCAAGCCATCAGGATGACACTGTCAGGGTAGAGTACGTAGTAAGATGGATCTCGTTGGACATACCGGATGTCAGGACGAGCTGAGAACATGGCGGAAGCTTAGATTAGCAGACCATCATGCATCGGCATTAGGATAGGTTGATCAGACATACTGATGCCATAAATATTGTTGCGCGCCAGCTTCCTAAAAAAGAAGAGTGTTAGCATGTATAGGTTAGACAGGGAAATACACAGGTGGTTTAAAGAAGCAGTGTGTTCGAACGGTAAACTAAACATACCTATGGTGCCGCTTGTAGCGGGCTAGACTTATTATTTGAGCCATTGGGAGAGTAGAGGGATATTGTCTTTAGAGTAACGAGATAGAGAGATAGAACAGACGAAAAGAAAAGGCTGGAGTGAGATGGTGAGTAGGAGAGGGATCAAGGAGAAAGGGTGAAGAAGTAGGGAAGACTGAGTGTAGACATAGAGGATAGATGCCGAGAGTTGTGTTTGTCAAGCTCAGAACACATGTGTTACAGGAAGGGGACAACACAAGCCTTATATATACACTGTATAAAGAACTATCCATAGAAAGAGTGAACAAAGCCATTGAAGGATTGTGATCCAGGGTCACTGGCATTAAACTATACCAAGTGGTATTAGACACTGGTTTATAAATAATATATAACCTCGTGGCACATACAATGAGCAAGCACTCAAACACCGTCAGCGATGCAGAAAGAATGCTATATATGTAAAGGATCTAGGAAATGAAGGTGGCTTCGGAAAACATGCTTCCTTGCTCTGTGAATTCCTCATTGCCAACCTTGAGTTTCAAAGTGAGCTTTTCTTGAGAGGAGTACTGGTGTTGTTAGCTCGATGTAACTAAACCGAATGAGGTTTGGTCGAAGCCTAACTTACCTGGAAGATATACGGCCGTGTGCCTGCAACACTACCGGCAATGGTCTTGATGAAGCCTGGTACTTCGGCCATGACGTCGATGCGATCCAGCTTAGGGCCGAGCGCGCCGTCGACTTCAGCGGTGACGGGCCGCCCATCCTTCGTCTTGCCCTCCCACACCCACTTGATAGATTTTGGTTCCGGCCAGTCACACGTTTCGTCTTTACCCGTCTCCGTGTGAGTGGCGGTATTGGTCGTGCCGGCATAGATGATTTCTCCGTCCTTGAGAATTCCACCAACGTTGACCGTGGTCGAGCCGTAGGATGGTGGCGTTGTGAATTCCATCATGATGGCGGAGAATGTGGGGGTTTGAAAGTTGATGAAGTTCCATCGTGCAGCTACTCCTGTTAGCCATTGCTCATGAAATCTCACACTCAAACGTACCCGCATGATGGGGCTTCATGCCCTGAAGAGCCTGGGAGAACAAGCCCCGGCCCTTCATGTCGTACACTTTGTCCTTTGTGGTGATTGTTCCTGTGACATTACACCGCGGCCAGAAGGCATGACGCATGGACCCCCATGGATTTTCGGGGTCTGTGCCGAAGTATGTAGTACCGTCTTTGCCAATGGCGAAACCTGGGGCAGCGCGGGTGAAGGTCAAGTCCACGAGGCAGCCTTCGTTGACAGCAGACTTGAAGGTATAAGCGTCGCCCGCTTCGTTCAAAGCCAAAGAAATATCATCTCCAACAAATGAGAGCATACTCTCGTCAAACATATGATTGTAGATTGGGTCGGAGAACCAAAGGTTCGGTCCATCGCGGGCGGTGTTAAAGATCTTGCAATTGAATTGCGCGGTAGTGTGAATGCCACTGTTCGATCATGCTGTTAGATGTGATCAGGCAGAATGGCAGGCAGTGATTTAGAACTCACGCTATGTTGCTGTAGATAATCTGGACCATAACCAAGGTGCCATTGTCGGCCATGACATAATATGTTTGGGTCTCTACATTTGTGTACTGATAAGCGCGCCACCTTAGATCCTCCTTGGAGAGTTCAGAGTAAGGGGAATCTTCAGTCTGTTGCTGAGAGACAGGCTGAATAGCTTCGGGGCCATAGATCGGTTCCTGCGTGCCCGCAACGGCAGAGAGACTATATAATGAATTAATTAGCTTGGGGTTGGCCTGAAGAGCATAAGCTTGGCTTCGAGAGGCAGGGTGATTGCAAAAGGAAGAGAGTCTCTCACGTGGATTTGAGCCAGTTCATGGTGAATAGACCAGAGGGGTTGTTCAGGGAAGATGGAAAGGGTCAGGGAGAGAACTGGGGAGAGGTCAAGAGAGAAATCGATAGCGCGCGGGGCCCAAAGGGGTGTTCCAATGGACAATGAAAGTTTACAGTCGAGGTTTAGAGACGCAACATGGGATAAATGCAAACAATTGAAATGCAATTGAGTCCTGTGGACTCTGCTAATGGTACTTTTGCACAGCTACTACACCCCGAACTTAGCGCTGGACCCTGAACTAGTCTGCTAGAGTAAAATAATGGTCGTGCTCAGGTGTGCTCAGGTATGACGTTCAACATTGGCAGCGAAGACAGGTTGTGGAGCTGGACTGTGCTAGACACCCAATTAGGCAAGAAACTCCGATATCCGTTCTGCGATCCCGAAGTCAGTCTCGAAAATCTTGGCCGCAATCGCAGCAACAGCTGAAGAAGTTTGACCAATTGACCCTCGTTTCAATCCTCAATTTCTTTACACTGCTCGCCCACAATGGCCAAGAAAGCACTTGCCAAAGACCAGATCGTCAAGCTCATCGTGGGCGCCGGACAGGCCAGTCCCAGCCCTCCCGTCGGTCCAGCATTGGGTTCTAAGGGTGTGAAAAGTATGGACTTTTGCAAGGTACGGTGGTGGCCTCGGAATCTACTCAGATAAGCCGGATGAAGTTAACAACGCAAAGGAATTCAATGCTAGGACTGCCCACATCAACACCGGAGTCCCGATTCCCGCCCGCGTCACTGTGCGCCCTGACCGTTCCTTCCACTTCGACCTCCGAACTCCTACAACGACATTCCTGCTGTTACAAGCCGCCAGGGTTGAGCCTCGCAAGAGTCGAATCCGAGGTGCCATGAACCCTGGACACGAGACTATCGGCACAATCTCCCTGAAGCACGTTTACGAGATCGCGAAGATCAAGCAGAGCGAGACTCGGTTATCGGGCTTGAGCTTGCAGGGGCTCTGCAAGAGTGTTATGGCGCAGGCGAAGTCTGTTGGCATCTCGGTCGTTCCATGAGGTGTTGTATCACGATAGCTGGTTCCGGGATGTGATTTCGTACGCATTGTGCAGCAACTCTTTTGATATTATGATACCGGCGTTATGGAGATGGGTCTACACTATGTACTATAGCTTTTGCATGCGATAGAAGCGTTGAGCATTCTACAACTGATTTGCTGAATTGTTTCCAACACAAGGGCTTACATTCAAGTACCCTGATAAGCTCCGGAGTGGCCAAGGGGAAGACTGAGTTTAAGGAAAGTGCCCCGAAGCCGCCAAGAAATACTGATGATGATGGTTTGTGTCACAGTCACAGTCACTGCTATGGTGACGGTAGATCATAGCATCCTATTACTTGGCAAGGTAAACAGATAAATCAAGGAGACTCAAATATGCAATAATTGTAAGCCTGGCGGTATTCACCGGGCGCTCAGATGAGGGAGAAAGTCACACGGCTACCAGGCACGATAGTTAGTAGGAGCCTAGATTACTATATTGGCTGAGTAGTACGATACTATATTGACCCCCACAGTTTTGAAGAAGCCCTCAATCCGGAGAAACAAAAGCCGGAGCTCGATAACTTTTCCAGAAGTGGAAGAGAAAGCAGTGCCAATGACAGGAGGGGATGATGATGTACCCCGTATTCAGGGTGGTTCGGTATGCAAGGCTGCAAGGAGCGATGAATCCCGGCTGCTTCTGGAAAACCTCACCGAGCTAGAAGTATTTGAATGCAGCCAATGTAGTGCCCAGGTTTAGCCACCTGGAAATGGTTAGAATAATAGCATTATCAGGCGGGGTAGTCAAAGGGTAAACGGCATGGCTCGTCAGCTCTAAGATTATTGGCATGATGGCAGCTGATGCAACGGATAATATGAGGTAGTCATCAGTGCTCAGTGCTCTCACTCCGCGAGATTCCGAATACTCGCCTCTGCTCTGAACTTGGCTGCTTTCGAGTGCTGCTTTTCGTCATCGACAAATAATAGCTGGACAATAACAGCTTCCTTTCATCCCTGCCGGGGCTGTATCGAATATCTACATTGTCCAGACTGTACAGAGTAATGAAGCAGTAGACTCACTCTAGACCAGGCAGCCTGCAGTGGAGCTCGCCGCTATTGCCGCCGCTTGTTTCCTCCTCCAAGTCCAACCTGCCGGCGCTCCTGCTTTCTCATCTCTCTCCTCCGGTTCCCTGTTACTGCTAGTCTTCTTGCTCCTCTCTCCGTTCCATTAGCGGTTCTCTTCCCCTCCCCTCCTCTCACTCTCTTTCTCTCCTTCTCCCTCTCTCTTCCTCTCTCACGGCACAACTCTTCAATATCCCCTCTTTCTCTCTCCCAGTTGCGACACTTGTTGTTGCTTCCAGAGACGATTCGGTGGTCCGAAATCCACCCGTCCGTTCCCCGGCACTGCAGGCCGCCTGCAAAGCTTCCGGACCGTTCTGAGTAACAGCAGCAACCGGACTTGACCAGAGATTTGCCCGCGTCAACCACGCGAAACACTCCGTCCAACTACATACTGTCCTACCGAGTCTAGTCGCCATCCGTCCGAGGAAAAGCAATCTTTACATGGAAGTTTTTTTCTGCGCTTTAGACTCTCCATCTTCAGCCACGACTCGTTGAACATCCCGGTTTTGGAGGGGCATGAGTCCCGCCCGCGATACTCGACAGTATGACGTCTGAACGGACTGACTTTGCCGATGCCAGAAACACTGCGCAATTTGGTGCGCAGTCATGCTTCCCCGGACCCCAGATGCACCTTCTAACGTCCTTGCCTCCTGCAGGAAATCAACAACCTCAGAACGCAGACCCGATGTCCGCCGGACAGGATCTAGACTCAGGTAACAATGACGCTAAGTCGAAGCAACTCCGCTTCTCGTCGATAAATGAAGAGTTCGAGCCGCCCGAATCGCCAATGTCTAGCAATAATGCTCTAGCCTCCGGGCCTCCCGGTGATCAGAAACAGGAGGATGATCTCCGCTCTCTCGCAGCTTCCCTCCAGAAGTCCCAATTACAAGAGTCCCGACTATTCAATTTCTCATACGATCCGGTGTCTCTTCCATCATCAAGGGTATGATCTATTCCTCCCATCGCTGTAAATCACGCTAGATTCGACCGGGAGAATGATTAATGTACTGATCATTACCTATCTAGGTCACTTCTCGAGAATCTAGCGATCGCGGTCGGCAAGAAGCCAACAGATCTGGTGTACCCTCTACCCATACCTCACCCCCACAGTCCGCCATGCAATCTCCCCCTCTAACACCGGCCGCCACTCATTCGCGTGAGTCCAAAAACAATGAGACCAAATCAGCGCAGGCAACAGCTAAACAAGCACCCCCTATTCCTTCTCAACAACAACCTTCAGCAATCACCCCCTCGGCCTCTCCACCAACAAGCGTTCCATCTAAAGGTGCAATCGCGCAGAGCGCTCCCGGATCGCGCCCGTCATCAACGGAGCAGTTGTCAAAACAGAACGAATTGACGCAGACATCCTCACATCCTCTCCGTGGATCACATCGGGCACAATTTTTCGTCGGTCCCGATGCAGGTTCCCGCGATGAGAGTCCACCTATGACACCTAGCGTGGCTGTTGACAGCTATACTCCTCCTGGAGCCATAACGCCGATTGGTGAACCAGATGACCCGTATGCCCGCAGCAAGCGACCACCGCAGTCAAAGAATCTGGCGCAGCTTGATCAACGCTTTATATTCAACAGCCGCGAAATGAAACGAAGAGGTCTGTCCTCGTCAACACACGCTCGTCCACACACTGCACGCTCTTCCAGTGCGTCGGATCTCAAGGCAAGCGAAAAGCGTGCGGGCCTTTTTGGTGGAAAGAAGGACGCGCGCCAGTCAGAGGCGGAATCCAAACCACAAGGTCATATGGCAGAACTGAAGCGTTTCTTTAAGATGGGCCACAAGCACAAGCGCGGTGAATCACCTACATCCAAGAAGATGAGTCGCTCCTCTGGCAAATCTACGCCTCATCAATTGGCACCCGATAACGTGCCTTTCGCCGACGATCATGGCCTCACCTCTAAATATGGCAAGCTTGGAAAGGTTCTAGGGTCGGGTGCAGGGGGGTCTGTCCGGCTGCTCAAGCGAAATAGTGATGGTGTTACATTTGCTGTGAAGCAGTTTCGCGAGCGTCATTCTTGGGAAACCATGAAAGAATATTCCAAAAAGGTTACAGCTGAATTCTGCATTGGTTCCACTCTTCATCATGGAAACATCATTGAGACACTGGATATCATTCAGGAAGGAACTCACTGGTACGAGGTCATGGAATATGCGCCATTTGATCTGTTTGCCATCGTTATGACCGGCAAAATGTTGAAAGATGAAGTTGCCTGCTCTTTCAAGCAGATTCTGAGTGGCGTTGCATATCTACACGGAATGGGTCTGGCTCATCGGGATCTGAAATTGGATAACGTTGTGGTCAATGAACATGGCATCATGAAGCTCATTGACTTTGGGAGTGCTGTCGTTTTCAGGTATCCATTCGAAAACGACATTGTGCATGCGTCGGGTAAGCTCAATCTTACAATGTTTGGATTCGAATTCTAGGGCATATGCTGACTGCTCTAGGAATTGTCGGCTCGGATCCATATCTTGCACCGGAGGTCTATGACGAAAAGAAATACGACCCGCGCCCGACCGATATCTGGTCTTTGGCCATCATCTTCTGCTGCATGAGCTTACGCAGATTTCCTTGGAAACAACCGCGAGTCAGTGATAATTCGTACCGACTTTTCGTTTCCACGCCGACCCCCGGCACGCCAGTGCCGGACGCTGATCCCAGGCGGCACCGGCCTGTCAAGTCGGCACCGAATCTTACGATCGCCGCTCATGAGGATCAAGCGCCGCAATATGCGAGCAGGATCAACGAGGAGCCTTCGCAGATAATGGCAACTCCTCCCCGATCCCCTGTCAAGCCAGCAGCAGGCCACCAAGAGGAGAATCGCCCTCCGGAGACTCCGCAGGACAAGCCGCAAGAAAAACCACAGGAGAAACCGCAAGAAAATCTATTGGAAAAGCTACAGGAGAAGGCACAAGAGAAACCAGCGGCACCCACCGCCAACGGCAACAACAACAACAATTGTGATAACAAAGCCAATGGCCACAATAAACCCACGCGAACTACTAGCAAAGAAGCGCCGCCACTTCCGCCCGGAGCAGCGCAGTCGGCTTCCCAGCGTCAGGAAGTCATCAAGGGGCCCTGGAGGCTTCTCCGGCTGCTTCCTCGCGAGAGTCGCTATATCATTGGCCGCATGCTGAAAGTGAGCGTGAAAGATCGGGCGACCCTCGACGATGTGCTGACAGACGAGTGGGTCCGAAATATCAAGGCATGTCAACAGGAAGTG
Organism: Aspergillus karnatakaensis; assembly: GCF_047715665.1. NCBI lineage: Eukaryota > Fungi > Ascomycota > Eurotiomycetes > Eurotiales > Aspergillaceae > Aspergillus > Aspergillus karnatakaensis. The sequence continues at coordinate 688,433 of NW_027395713.1, read as the reverse complement.
ACTGGAGAATTGATTAAAGCTACGGGGCATACGCATGTCCTGGAGCCTCCTTCCCCGAGTGTGCCGGTTGCTAGTAAGGCCAAGTGATCTCACCAGCTGATTGTGTATAATGTCCAACCTGAAAAAGCTCTATCGTTTGTGTTGTGCGCTTCTAAATGCATGGCGTCTGTGTTCTATTATATCGCTCTTTCCTCATGATTCATTATGGCCTGCTTACTATATTAGACCAACACGTCGCTTTTTTCTTTCCCCCGGGTGGTGGCTTTTTTTATCCTTGTGCGCCGAATATGCCTATGGCCATTCTTCATACACCTCTTACCTTGATTCTCCTAATTTCAGCTTGGTGTTCGAACTTCTACTCTCGGCGTTGTGGTGGGTTTCCCGGCAACAGATCGTGCTCAGCAACCTCGGCAGTTGGCTGCCAGAATCGTTTCTTCTCTCCCTTGTTCGCGATCTTGTCCCTCACTTTTGGCTTCTGTGTGGTACCTGCGTGAGAGCACAACTTGTACATGAGTACTGCGATCCGTTTCTTGTGCTTTTGATAGTCGTTTCCTTCGGATCTACCTGTCCTTAATTCTAGCCCAGAGAGAAGCTTAGCAATAGATCTCATGAAATATTTAACATAAGACCCCTGAAGCTGTACAGTCGTCGTAAGTAGATGGCTCTAGTGCGGCATGCGATAACCGGTATCGGCGGAGGAGAGATAAGATTGCCGCCAGAATGTTGAAGTCAAGCAAGCTCAACCTCTTCAATCTCCCTGTTCAGCTTCCGGCCCCCTCAAATTTACACATTCTTTTTCTTGGTGAAAAGACGGAATGCCACATTGAAGTGGAAGATATCTGCACACCATTACAATTGCCTCGGGATCCCCCAACAGTGTAAATGCCTGAGTCACGAGACCAAGAGCCTTTGGTCTCCTCGCTCTGGACCAGGTCTCTAATTGTACGTGGGAGACTCTCATTGCCTCGCAGTCGTGATCATCAGCTAACGGGGCCTTTTCAACCAAAATTCAGGCAGGCGCAATTGCCGGTCTTACAGTAGACTGCTCCCTCTACCCCCTCGACACCATCAAAACCCGCCTGCAAAAAGCTAGACACAATGGCCCTTCAGCTCCCACACCGAGTCTCTCCCTCCGCCAGACTATCCGCGGCATCTATGCAGGTCTTCCATCTGTTCTTCTGGGCTCGGCTCCCTCGGCCGCATCCTTCTTCATCGTCTACGACGGTGTCAAGCGCTCCCTTCTCTCTTCAGCGAACCCCGAATCCCAATCGCGCAGCCATATAATCCTTACACAATCGCTTGCCTCGTCAATGGGTGAAGTCGCTGCGTGTGCGGTTAGAGTTCCTACTGAGGTTGTCAAGCAGCGGGCCCAAGCTGGTCTATTTGGCGGATCGAGTTTGTCAGCTCTTAAGGATATTTTGGCCCTGCGGCATCCGGACCCGGCCGGCGGCGCGAAGAGGGGCTATGGACAAGTTATCAGGGAACTGTACCGGGGAGCAGGTATTACGATTGCTCGAGAGATCCCCTTCACCGTGTTGCAGTTCACCATGTGGGAGGCGATGAAGGAAACATATGCCACGCGGCGATCACAGTCTTCGAAAGCCGACCTGGGTGCGGCTGTTAGCGCACAGGTACCGGCATCTACAAGCGCCCTTTTTGGGAGTATTGCGGGTGCGATTTCGGCGGGCGTGACAACGCCGCTGGATGTTATCAAGACGCGGGTTATGCTTGCGCGGCGCAGTGACGGTGCGGAAGGGAAGTCCGGGGTGAGAATCAAGGATGTGGTACAGGAGATCTCGAAGGAAGGGTATGGGGCATTCTTCAGAGGTATTCAACCCCGAGTTGCGTGGATTGGCATTGGTGGAGCAGTGTTCTTGGGCAGTTACCAGTGGGCCTGGAACACTATGGAGAGATCGAGGGAGGAGTAAGCCAGGTTGATAGGATAGGTTTGTATATATACTGTAGTCATAGACAGGAGTCACATAGAGCTAGAAATGGCGTATAGATAATGATGGATACCACTCACTTCTGAATCTGGAAATCGCTACTTAGGTATTCCTCCAACCATAGAGTATTCCAGCAAAATGGCTCCTCATGAGAGGGGATTATCTCGATGGCCTGGAGCGTGAAGTTTGTGTAGACAACCCGGGAGGGGTGCAACCGCAGGGGTAGGTATTAAGATGGGGTTGGTTCAGGGGATAAATAGCGTGTGTCTTCCAGTAGAGTGAACAAAGTAAACTCTTGTATGCTCTAAAAATCCAAATATTATTGCGCAGTCCTCAACCTTGGAATAGCATTGCATTGCAGTGCCAGGTTTATGACAATATCCACCTCGACCTATTTGATTAGCCGGATCAGGCACTGGCTGTCGGTCTTTGCTGTATAGAGCTGTTGCTGCTCGCGTGTGAGATGCTCTGGGGTATCAACTCTGAAGAACAGTCTCCCTCTGCAAATATCGTCGTGCAAAATACTCCGAAGCGAAATGAAGTCAGATTAATGGATATAGCGTACGCAATGGGCGGCTAGGTAGGTAGCGCACTGGCCAAGCAGATTAATAAATCCATCCACCCAGGCAGGCACAACCTCATCTCCTCCAAATCCCCGCTTCTCCTCAGCCTCCCTTCTCCTGGACAGTCCCTTCCCTTCCTCTTCCATGGACTAGTTTCGGTCTCTCTTCTTTCTCTCCGTGTATGTTCTGTGCTCTTTCGTTGTTGATCCCGTTGTACTTGAGTAGAGGAATGCTTGTCTCCACTGCTGCCTGTCTTATCAGCCGTTCGTGAGCGATCGCCCGTCACAACCTCCGCATCACCCGTTTCCTCCGCACTTTCGCTGCTTCACCCGCACTCCTCTCGCCGTCGCCCTCTGCTGCATGGCACGCAAATTAAGCCACCAAAGGGTCACCTATGGTAAGTACCTGCTATGACATAGTTCTTTCCTTTCGTGTACTTTACATTCTAGCCCCATGCTGTGTCACCGTTCCTCTGCTACTGCAGCCCCAATGTCTGGATTTGCAGCTGACCGGAGCATCGGTACCCCTTAGTGCTCCCTCCACCTGATGCACCCGGCGGTCATAGGCTGGGCGTCAATGGCTTAGCGATAGACTCGGAGAATTCTACTTTGTAAGTGTCCGACGCGCCTCCGACTCTTCGCATCCATGAAATGCGCCCTGCAGCGCAGCCCTCGGAGTTACTCGGATTCTAATTCTATGTCATGGGAAAAGATACTCCGCAGGTCGCGATGGTGTGATATGCTCGTGGGACCTCGATCTTCCCTCTCTGTCCTCGTCCTCTGCTTCAAAACCCGGCGCTACCAAGTTTCGCAATCAGGTCCAGGCGCACACTCATTGGATCAATGACATAGTCTTGACCAGGAATAATTCCGCTCTGGTTACTGCCTCGTCGGATACGACTGTGAGGGTATGGCGACCGCACTCTGAAACTGCGGATTCACCGGAGCCGATTGGGAAGCATACAGACTATGTTAAGGCTCTGGCGAGTCCGGGGTCGCATTCGTCGTGGGTTGCGTCAGGTGGCTTAGACCACAAAGTGAATATATGGGATCTCAATGGGAAAGGAAAGATTCTTAGCATTGATGCATCTGGCTCAGAGGACAGTGTCAAGGGCTCAGTCTATGCTTTGGGTGCTGTGTCCTCCGTCATTGCTAGTGGCGGGCCTGAGAAATTGGTGCGAGTGTGGGATCCAAAGTCTGGAAAGCTGATTACCAAGTTTGTTGGTCATACGAATAACATTCGAGACATCCTGATCAACAAGGATGGTGATACGATCATGACGGCTTCTTCCGACCAGACGGTCAAAATCTGGTCTCTGACTGCGGGTAGATGCATGCATACACTGACGATGCACAACGACAGCGTCTGGTCGCTTTACTCAAACCATCCGAATCTCTCTGTGTTCTACTCTAGTGATCGATCCGGTTTGGTTGCTAAGACCGACACGAGGAACGTTGACGATATTGAGCAAGGAATCTGCGTTGCGGCATTACAAGAGCACGAGGGTGTGGTTAAAGTCGTAGCGGCAGGTGATCACATTTGGACAGCGACACCTAAATCCAGTATCCACCGCTGGAGCGATGTCGATACAACTTCCGAGATCGATGCCCCGAAGCCGCGTGTTACTGCTTCCGAGCCTGATACAACAAAACCGGATGACAAGGCGCCAGCAAAGGAAGGGCCAATCAAGATACCTTACGAGTCACTGCTGCTTCTATCCAATACATCTACTTTACCTAGCGCACGGATACCTCAAGATGCGGCTCAACGGGCCGTCACGAATGGTCAGCCATCCTCGCCGCAGCCGGACATTGATGACGACTTGGGACTCACAATCCCTGCCTTCTCTTTGCCTGAGGAGACGGTGGAGGGTCAGCATGGCCTTATTAAGCACTTCCTTCTCAACGACCGCAAGCGCACATTGACCCAGGATTCGGCTGGCGAGGTCGTTCTGTGGGACTTGCTCAGGGTAATGTCCTTGATCTCAGTTTAACAAATGTTGCTAACAAAGTCTAGTGTGTGCCTATCAAGTCATTCGGTAAACGCCATATGGATGACGTGGCATCAGAAGTCAACACAATCGAGAGTGTTGCTCATTGGTGCACAATCGATATCCGAACTGGGAGGCTGTCTGTAATTCTCGAACCTGGCCGGTGTTTTGATGCGGAAATATACGCTGATGAGGCTGATCTGCCGGACTACTCTGATATTCGTGAAGATCAAAGGGGTATGTCATGCATCACACATCTCATCTTGCGCTAACACGACCTAGTGAACTTGGGAAAATGGGTCCTACGTTGGCTTTTTGCTCCATTAGTGGATAAACAGGTCAAACGCGACTCTGAATACCGTGTTGAGGCTAAGACAAGGGCAGAGGAGGCGGCTAAATCAAACAGCGAATCCGCTCCCATTGATATTCCGGGCAAGTTGACCGTGCCGATACCCCTAGACGCTTCTGGACGCCCGGGCCCCGAGACCTTGGGTAGCCCCACGACGCCCGGCTTTGGAATAGGGTTTGCTACAACCCCAGGCTCTTTGACGTCTTCAGTGCTCAACCCTGGGGCCAACAATCATAACTTAGGGACGTCGCCTGGCGAATCTTCCGACTATCTGATGTCACACCAGAACACGGATTTGGCCAGAAGCTCCATGTCGGACCGATCAAGCGACTACTTCTCGTCTCCCAAAGCACATGCGCCTCCAGATGCAGACAAGCCACTTCCAACACCAGGCGAGCAGACACCCACTCCCGCTGCCGCCGCAGGAGAACCCGACAAGGAGGAACGCAAGAAGGGAAGTTCACTCTTTGGAAAGAAGTTTAGAATGGACTTCCCTAAGAAGCTAGGGCGTACCTCTTCCGAAGTCAAGCCGCAGATACAGGAGGAGAAGCCAGAAGAGACCGAGCCGGCGTCGGTTAAAGAGGAGAAAGTCTTTGAAGCCAACCTTAACGGCTTGGTAGAGCGAACGCGTCACGAGTACGAAGAGACCCTGTCTGCTAATCCCAGTCAGGATCTAGTTTCTGCCTTTACGCCTAGTGATGAGAGCGAAACACCTGCTTTGGATATTCCAACCCGCACAGTGGTCTTCATTCAAGAAGAGTCGGGGGACTCAGTTGTGGCAACCGATGTCTACAGAGGCACGCTGGATAATATCAGGCAAGATATTTCAAAGCTTGAGAAGACAATGCCGCTGTGGCTTGCTGATCTACTGCTCAAGGTAAGAAGCTCAACCCCTATTTATGTCTCATTCCTAATGGAACCAGAATCAAATGCCCTTCAAAGAACCTGTCAAACTTGCCTTCACCCTGAAGCCCTATGAAGACTTGTTGCCGCCTGTCGTCAAACCTGATATGTAAGGACTTTTTTGCAGCTTTGATAACCAAGAAACTAATTTGTAATCAGCGTCAACGGCACAACGAACAACTCTCGTCTCAATGCGAACCGGATGCTCCGAGCGAAGAAGATACTAGCGTATGTATCAGAACGAATCGAGGAACCAACCAACGATCCAGTTCAAGATGCTATGAAACCGGAAGAGTATCTTGAGTTATACTGCCAACAAGCCGTAAGTTCTTTCTCTATATGAGAAGTTGAATAGCGCTAATTTGGATAAAGCTCGTCAACCCTAATATGACCCTCGCTACCATCAAAGCGCACCACTGGCGATCCGGAAACGATATGATCCTTCACTACAAATCTAACGGCAAAAAGGCGATCCGTCTTTTAGGAACGCCAAAGGACAGTGACGACAGGGAGAAATCAGGCAACGAAGCCGGTCTCGGCCAGCAATTGCAGCCTGGATCTAGCGGGCCTGGTAGCAGCGAAGGAGCCGGCGCCAGCGAAAATCCAGTCTCAGCTTCAGCCTCTGTGAACAATAGTTGAATTGGTATGGGAATCCGTAGGTAAAGCTGATTTGTATATATTTTGGAACTTTTCCTTGTTTTGCTTTCTTTGGCTCCTTCAATTGGTGCACGTTGGTGATGGCTTGGTCTATTTGCTACACTGCACTTCACATGATGGCACCGCGATACCTCTGTTTTTCATCTGCGTTTATTGTTTCTAGCGATGGGATGAGGGATAAGATAACCCCTCTGTATTACCTCTCTCTGTGTCCATATATCCACACCTGTACATATATATATGTTCGAGACAAAATATTGTCTAGACTCTGGAGAACTTCCACCAAAGTTCAAAAGTAAATTCACCACGATTATCTATATCCGGGGCAGTCACGTGCGCAGCGCTAAAACGGCAAGACGCAACATATCACCATCCTTCCTTATCGATTAAGCTCTGGAATTTAGCAACAGTAACTCAACTTTTATGGACTATATATGGCAGTGCCATGTGTTCTACGGTCAACAGGCGCAGGCGCAATCACTGTCCCGCAGTTCACAGATCTGTTGCAGCGGACATGGCTCGAGTCCCGCCGGTTCCGCCAGGGAAGAGCGACGTCCGGTTTGCCCCGTAGGTTAGGTAAGTACATCTCATCTTCAGTGGTTTCTGGGTATATCTGACTGCTATACAGGGCTTGCAATCAGCGGAGGGGCAGATTCCATGGCCCTAGCGTATCTATGCAGACAATGGGAGAAACAGACGCAAAGCCACATTCAAGGTCAAGCGCAAAGTCAAGATGAGCACGAGAAAATCTCCATCACAGCCTTTGTCGTCGACCATAAGGCTCGAAAGGAGAGTACTGATGAGGCAAACACTGTTGCTGGCTGGCTTCGCGAGATGGGTATGTTCATTTCCTTCCACCGCTCTATCCAAAGCAAGACCCCTCTTGCTTAGCAAAAAAACAGGTTTAAAAACATGCATCCTCCCCCTTGAATGGCCAGATCTCAGTATTTCTGCCTTCGAAACCCATGCCCGTCGGTTGAGGTTTCAGGCACTGGGGAAAGCCTGCCGAGATAGTCGTATTGAAGCGCTTCTTCTCGGCCACCACCAGGACGATAATGTTGAGACGACGATCTGGCGGCTTTCCTCTGGGGCTCGTGGGGCTGGACTAGCGGGAATACCTGCAGTTGCGAGAATCCCGGAATGCCATGGGCTTTTTGGGGTGTCGGAGAGTGGGGAGGGTGTCACTCTCCGGTCTGATGAGTTTCTTGATTCTAAAAACAGAAACAGAGATCAATATCGACAGCCGCAGCAGACGAGAGCCCCATTCGAAATATCAGCAGGCGGGATCCTACTCTGCAGACCACTACTCTCTTTACCTAAATCCGATCTCGTCGCGACATGCAACGAGAATAATGTTCCTTTTGTCACGGATCCTACGAACTTCGACCCAACGCTTACACCACGGAATGCGATTCGGCACCTTGCCTCTTCTGGCTCTCTACCGCGTGCGCTGCAGAACCCATCTATTCTTTCGTTGATCAAGAAGTCGCAGGATCTTATCCGGGAATCACATAGTCTCTCGGATGGTATTCTTAGCAATCAGTTCAAGTTGCTAGATCTGTCGCTTACGTCGGGGTCGGTTACCCTTCAGGTTAACGACGGTATATCCTCGTCATCATCACATAAAGTTAATAACAGTGAGGAGGAAGGGCAGAAGAAACTATCACCACAACGTCTTCTTGAACTTCAAGCTCTGTCCCTCCGCCGCATAACGGAGCTTGTTTCCCCGTTCCCAGAGAATCAGTTCGCACTCAGTAGTTATGCGAAGTTTACCGATCGAATCTTTTCGACAGCACTCTCTTCATACAAGCAATTAAATGCAAGGCTAGGCCCGTCCACTGGTCCAAAGAGGGAGGAAGCAGGTGACAGAAAACCATTCACATTAGGCGGCGTCTTATTCCAGCCTCTCCCCTACACTTCTAAGACCACCCCAAGCTCAGAAACAGAACAAGGAATAAAAGCAACAACAGGGTCAAAATGGCTCTTGACCCGGCAACCGTTCATGCGCCATCGCGAACCGATCCTCCGGTTTGATTTACCACTGAACTCAACCATGTCCGCACAGCAAACAGCAACGCCGCTCACCCCCTGGACTCTCTGGGACAATCGTTTCTGGATCCGGTTCCAGGCTCAGTTCTCAGCAGACCCGAACTCGGAGGTTCACGCACCTGATCTCGCGAGCAGTTCAGAACGCACCTTCCTCCTGCGACCATTGAAACAGTCAGACCTTACAGCCCTCCGAACCCTCCTCAAGATGAAGAACTCGCAAGGCAATTGTAAACAGCCACCACCACTACCACAAAGCAGCTTTAGCGCAGATTCATTATTTGAGAAACTTAATCTCGAAGCACCAGGTCAATCGAGGTTTACTATTCCAGTTATTGCTCTTGCGGATGAGGCTGACAGCGGGGACATACCGCTGGCACTACCTACGCTAGATCTAGCATTTCTTGGGACTAGAGCTTGGAGGATAATGTGGGAATGGAAGTACAAGATGGTGGACCTTGAGGCATTGAAATTGATGGTTTCAATGTAATGGTATTTGGTATTTAGCTTATGTGGAGTAATCTACAAGAGGAAGATAGATATGAGAGGATACACAAGGAGGGAAATTAATCAGACAGGCCTGCAGATGGGGTTTCTGCTGGTGTGAAATTCGATCATGGTACCGGTCCAACCGCGGATACAGTCCGAATCTTTGTACTTAGATACCCGATTAATCTGTGAAGATTGGAGATGCAGGCTGCTGTCTCCAGCATATCCAAATCGAGCGCCACAAGCCGCCAAATCCTGGCAAGAAAACACAATAAACGCTCATTCGCCATGCCATACCCTATGCGAAATCTTGTCGTCCAGTCGAAAAGTATAGCATAACCTAGTGATGCAAGTGGTATTTTGTTTGGTCATTCGTTGCTCGCTCTAAGCAAAGCAACCGCGGCCTGTTGAGCTCGTAATCCGCCGACTTCACGCTTGAGCCGGAAATTTTCTTTCTTCAGCCTACCAATTTCATCCATGGCCGACGACAGCTGAGTCCGTAGCGCATTCTCGCCATCTCCGGTTTGGACTTCCTTTGCAAGCTTGCTTAATTCGGAGTTGAACCGACCATAGAGAGCCTCGTTCTCAGCACTAGCCTCACGGTATAGTTCATCGAGTTTCTTGGCGCGCTTCTCGCTCACAACAAGGGAAGCCTCTAGGTCCTTCTCCATAGAAGAAGTGCGGGCGTTCAACTCTCCCGTGAGTGTCTCGAATGCTATCTCAAGGTTTTGCATCCGGGACGCCAGGGATGCCGCACTAGTGTTCGGACTGCCACCATCATGTACAGCATAGACCAAGTCTGTATCTGTTTGAAACCGCATTGGCGAAGGCCGCAATGCTCGAAGTTCCTGACCGATGAGTTCTAGCTCATCTTTTAGGCCTAATTGCGCAAGGCTTTGTGCTTTCTTTTCGCCCTGGAGACGTTCCCGGAGCTTATCCGTTAGCTACATCCATAGATTTAGAAAAGTACAGCGTACCTTTTGGGGGCTTTGCAAGCGTAGCCTCTGGGTTTTCGTCAATGAAGATGAAGACAGCGGGCGCTTTGTCTCAGAACCATTGGTCTGTGCAGAGCGTTCTTTCAGCACGGGGGTCTTGGAGGAGGGTATACTGGGTGCCCGAGATCTGCGCTTGAGCTCTAGTTTTGGAGAGACGGATTCCTCAATCTGTTTTCTCGGGGATCTGTCCGATGGTGTGAATATCGGGTCGACGTTCTCTTTTCGGCAAGGAGTTACAGGCCGAACAGGCGACCGCCGGGGCGAAGCTATTCTTGGGGGTGGACTGCCTTTCAGAGGCGATGAGCTACGTGCAGTTGAGCCGGAGCCGTGGGTCATTTGAGGCCGCACAGACTTGGATGGAGTGACAAGATCGCTCTGAAGGTTAGTGGAAGAAGATCCTGGAGTTGTTGGCCGTGGCCCTTGGCTTGGCGATATACCAGATGCGTCTGATGACGCAGTTCCTGGGCGCAAGTCGGAAAGAGAGCTTCTCCGCTTTCGACGAACTCGGACCACTCCATTCCCCGATAGGCCTTTGAGTGACGATGCGGGGTCTTCCTGTGAGCTCCCTGGTCGCCGGAGCATTTCTTGCGAGATGGAAGGGCCGGGACGATCCCGGGAGCCGGGGCGTAGAAGCGAACCAAGACTTGTATCGAGATCAATTGACTTTGAGCGCACTAGAAGCGAGCCTCTTGGTGTTGCTGGCTCAAAATCATTGGGCCCTTTGTTTTTGCTGAGAGTCCTGAGAATAGACGCAACTTTGCCCTCTCCAGAATTTTCCCGATGCAGGCCAAAGCCAAAGCGCTTTCGAAAAGATGATGCATTAGAGCCCATAGATCCAGGGGTTTGTGATGTGCTCTTCGTGAGATCACTCGTTAGAATTCCCTCCAGTGATGAGCCACTGGGGATGAACTCTTCGAAAAGGTTGTCAAAGTCGTCCACCAATCTGTCAAGTAAGGATATGTATTGCATTGGATCACCCTCGATCGTCAAAACCTCCGCAAATGCAGCTGTGAGAGCGCCTCGATCACCATCGCTTCCAGAAGCATCAAGAAGGTCGGCGAGGAGGCGGATGAGTGAGCCCAGAGCGCGGCGGTTTTGGGGGCTCAGGTCGGCGAGGAACTTCCGAAAGTATTCTTCAAATTCTCGGGGAAACATTGCATCAAACTGGCTTTGAAGTGATCGCAAGCTCAGAGGATCTATCACAGGGCCCATGTGCTCTTTCCACGCATTCTCCATGAATGTCTCAAATGCTACAAAGAGTGTATCAACGGCGACCTCTGCTGCTGCCTGGAGTTTCGCAGGATCCTCTAGCAGGACATTGTATAGCTCATTGACAGATGAGCGATCTACATTATCCCTCCCACGGAGAGTACGACCCACGATGTTCCCGCTGCGGGACTGCAGCGCAAGAACATAGGCGGCAAATGCCTGTTCCAGCACTGTGAGTGGGCTCTCCGATAATTTGGAAGACGAACTGCCGACAACGGAAATTTTCACCGGGGTCTCCTCCTTCCCGGGGAAAGAAGAGGGCAGAGTATTAGATCGTGAAACAGTGGCACGAGGAGGAGGCATCTTTGGGAATTCGCCGAGTAATGTCGCCGACCCGGGTGCTTTGGAGCTAGAGGTACTGCTCTCCCTTGAATGGCCTCCCCCTAGTAAATTCGCAATGAACTTTGACGGCGATGGAGGGCGGAAACCGCGAGGGGTCTTGAGCTGTGTCACTAAATGCCCCGTGAGGTATTTGATGATTGCAAAGTTCGAGTGGATTAGCGACTCCGTCATGTGCTTGTTGCGGACGTCATTTAAGGGTTGAAGGACGTTGATTACTATTCGAGTCAGCATCTGAAAACTTGGGAGAGGGTCATATGTTAGGTTACTCACGACGTTTCGAGAAGATTGGAACAAAGCTGTCCGCCGTCACAATGTCCGACGAGGGACTGCCGATTATCGAGTCTACGCTGACACGGTACTGGTCTTCCCCCACAATAGAGATGGATATTATCACCTCGAGATCAGAATTGCTCAAGACCTTGGTACAAAGAGACCTTGGCGTATCGAACACAATTCTAACCCTCGACGGGACAGGCCTACTCATCTCTACACCTTGCTCGTCTTCAAAAACACATGCTAGGATTCCGAGATTGCCAACGGTGCCGGTAGGACTTCGGAGAGACCATTTGCCACTTTCTCTTTCGCTCTCAGAGAACCTCCCCTCAATCTTTGCTTTGATGATCTCCTCTATAATTCGACCTGCGCGACCCCCATACATGGCCACTGGCTCTAATGCCAAGAGGTCAACGGTGGTGTTCTGCGTAGGTTTAGAAGTCACCGATGTAGGAGCAAGGAAGAGAATACGACCACACGTGGATTGTGTACAGCGCACGGTGTGAAGATCATAGACTTGTATGACCCTTATCTCAGCTGACGAAGTAAGTGGTCCAGAAACACCTTGAGCCGCCGACGATGCATTATCTAACTCGGCCATCAAGCCCCGGGCCGTCATCCGGCACTCTGGAGCTTTAGACAGGAGCACCAGGCAGTTCTTGTAAAGCAAAATTATTCCGGAGTCGGGCTCGACGTCCAGGGCGTCCAAACGGTATGGAGCAGACAGCTCGTTGAAGTCCACAGCAGTAATCAAACGGCCAGTTGGTAAAATTGTTGATGGCCACCCATCAACCAGCTCTTTCAACCGCCGGAACCCTTGATCGTGGTTCGTGGAAGATGGGTCATCAAGCGAGCAAATGTCCTTGATGATGTCCCGCGCTTTCAATAATGGCCTTACAGCAGGGTGAAGTAAAGGAAGACTGCTAGTCATCGTGTCAATCAACAGACTATATCGCGGAAGTCGCTGAACAGGTTCCATGAGTAAGGACCGCAGCCTTTGTTCTCCAGTTTCGTAGACACGCTTCGAGAAGCTAGAGTTTTTATCCCTCATGAACAGATTCAATGTCTGGGTGAAGGCCGTGTGGGCACGCATGTAATCCCCGTAAGGCTGTGAGAATTTCGGAATCCATTCCAGAAGTGCATTCGCAAATGCAACAGCACCTATTGGGTCCCCTTCTTCCTCGAGCGATTTTTGAGAGCCGGAGGATGGTAACTCGGTATCCTCAGTTATGTCGGTTATAGCATCCCTTTCCGTATCTTCCAGGACATTGCGAATTATACCTAGAAAGCCCATGTTGACATTGTAGATCTCGTTGAGACAAGGAGGGAAAAGCGTAGCCAGGTCGGATTCATTTGGGCTTGTACTTGAAGAAGCTTTTGCTTGTGCCCTCGCGCGAAACTCTTCGGCCACTTCACATACTAGAGTATACAGCTTGCTCACGTATCTTTCTTCCGTATCCACTACCTCGCACATGGTCAGGCGAAGGGCCTGCTTTTGGCTCTGAGAAAAGACCTTTGACCGACTGACATTTGTGGGTTGCGACGGAGCTCGTTTCAGCCTAGAAGTTGGCAAGAACATAGGTGCGCCCAGCGCTCGAATGAGTGGTGAATAATTCCCATATCGAACGTCGACAACTTCTTCAGTATCTGCGTTATCATCCAGGACTTGGTCTGTATCTGGCGGTTCTGGAGGCTGGATGGTTCCATTTGGAAGCACTACATCAGCATCGACCCATGAAACCCTGCGTTCCTGGAAAGCGCCACGAATATCCCGTATTATTTCCGTCGCATTATCCACCTTTAACATGCGATTCGCCAAATCGGCTGCGTGCATCTCGTCGAACATCTTGGGAATTTGTCCTCCGACCTTCCCCGCACGAGCGAGAGCTTGTAGACACTCCTTCGCGGGATCCGACACCTCAGCGAAATATTTCAACATGCTGACAGCCAGGCCACGACAGACCTCATCGCCTTGTTTATCCCGGGGTAGATGGTTAACAGCTGCATAGAGAGGCGCCGCGGGGGAAACAGTGATTCGCGGGTAGCTTTGGAAGCCAGCGGGGGTCAGTATATGCGCCTGAATGCGCGAGCTGCTCACGGTGGCATTTGCGGTAGATACGGGGCCATAAAAGACAAATATAGATGATAGAGAAGAGTCGGAGACATGGTAAAGGCTGAGTTGTTCCAACGGCAGGTCCGACGGGGCACACGAAGGGGTCGCCATGGTGAATGAGGAAGGTCGAGAGGGCGCGCGCGGGGTCGATTTGGCGTAGGGTCTGGAGGAAGGAGCGAAGGTAAAGGGGTATTAAACTAGTAGAGTAATTTTGTTGAAAGAAAAGAGTCAATAGAAGAGGTGAGCTGCTGAAAATGCCTGGGTAATACTCGGTGATAGAAGCCCGAAGGTCAGCGTGGGGAGAGAGCGACGAAGAGCCCACCCATCCAAGGTTAGAGAAAGAAATACATAGAAAAATGGATGGGGGTCATGATAGAGAAAGACAAGCGCTATTATGGCCGATCGAATCAGCGATGAGAGGCAGAATAAAGGAGTGCGTGAAAGAAGCTCATGCGATGGAAGCCGAAAGAGAGCCCCTCCATCGAGGCTGGCTGGAGACACTCGCAATGAGGAGAAATGAGGAGAAACAAAGGAGAGGGAGGGAAACAGTCGCACAAGAGGCGCTCCTCTCCAGTACAGTCCTTGGAGAGTCGAGACAGACCCTGGGGAGACCCTGAGAAGGGAAGTGGGAATGATTTATCGGACAGAGCGAGGTTGTTGTGACGGTGATTTGTTGTGGTTAAGCTGCTGCAACCGATGATTTGATGATTTGCGCCCACCCAGCATTAGCAGCAGCAGTAGCCGATGCAGTAGTCCTGCTCATCCCGGGGCCTACAGGGGAAAAAGGACTGGCCTTAAGTAAATCTGCTGATTTTTTACTACGCGGTCTGTTGAGATCTAATGTGCTTCCATCTTCGCTTGATTCCAATCCAGGCCAGAATGGCACTCCATTTACACGTGTACAGCTGCTGCTGGTGGTTACCCTAGTCAACACAGGCCTGAAGAAAAAGGAAACATCAGCAGGATTCCACAACAGAAATATCTTGTCATGTTTGACCCTTGATGAGGTCTATTTCCAATGCAAGGAGAGTCATCCCGAGACTCGAGTTGCTTATTGCGGAGAGTTGCGGTGGAGTAGAGATAGAGAGAGAGAGAGAGAGAGAGAGAGAGAGAGGAGGGAAGCCAGGCGCGATTCAAGCTTTGAAGGTCAACATCGCTGGCTACCATGGGTCTCATCATGAAGAAAGTATATCAATCCCAGGCAGTACTCCATTTATAGAACAGACTCTAAGCAAAACCATGCCACGGGAAGTCAATACTATTGATGGACATACACTGTTACTGAGGATGCTGGTTAGGCGCTAATCCGAGTTGGGGATCTAGGTACATACGACCGTGCACTAGTCCAGATCAGGCAAGCAGCCCTCTCCGCCTTTTACAGGTGAAGTGTCGAGTGTCCACTTCTACTTCGACCTGAGTATACAACAACCACCATTACTCTACAACTGGAAAGGCCATGATTTAAGCCTGTTCTTCCACCGGGCACTCCCAACATTTGCCGCTCGCTTCTGCCCGCCATGTCTTCTTCCTCCCTCCCTATAGCCATCGACCCAGTCGCTCTGGTGACAACAGAATGTATCACCGTCACCTCGGCCATGCGGAAACATGCCCGCTGGGCTCACTCTTCCGTAGCTGCCATTCTAGGAGGAGGAACTGTTTCTCGTGTCTATGACCGTGATACCTCCACCTCCTCCAGTCCCCGTAATGGGAGTACACCCACCCGGCCGCGATCAAGGCTCTCCGCAGCAGAAGACGATCATGCTCTCGCCAATCGGTGGGGTTTGAGGGGCAAGAAAGGCAAGAGTATACAGGATAACCCCCTTATCTCTGCCTTTACTCGTTTACGCAGTGATCTTAAGGATTGCAGAGACATCAAGTCTTTCGATGCCCCCGCGCTGCTACACCCGTTCCTTCAGGTCGTCCGCTCATCCTCCACCTCCGCCGCCATCACCTCGTTTTCCTTGCTTGCCTTGACCAAGTTCTTCTCCTATAAAATCATTGACCGCAATTCGCCGAGGATCTCAATGGCTATGCAACTGCTCTCCGCAGCAATAACCCACTGCCGCTTCGAGGCTAGCGATTCTTCCGCCGATGAGATTGTCCTACTGAGGATCCTAAAACTGATGGAAGGAATGTTGTCGGGTCCGGAGGGCGAGCTTCTAGGAGATGAGAGTGTCTGTGAGATGATGGAGACCGGTCTGAGCATGTGCTGCCAGGTCCGCCTTTCGGAAGTGCTTCGGAGGTCTGCCGAGATCGCTATGGTCAATATGTGTCAGGTCATATTCTCGCGCCTCACGATGTTGGATGCTTCGGCAGAACCATATGAGCTCAATTACCGTCTCCCAATTCATTCAAAGGAGGCCGAGGTAACAAACTTGAAAATGGATCCTTCTGTCGACGGAAACACGGTCGCCTCTCAGCACCCGTCTGCTATGGGCTCTGATACCGCCGTCGGGGATCGTGACCATGCTAGCTATGACAGTGCTTCTGAGCAAACGCCAAATGGCAACGCAGTTACCGCGCCCCCAGACCCCAAGGATGACTCTGGTGATGAAGTCAAACCTTATTCTTTGGCTTCGATCCGAGAATTATTCCGTGTTCTCATCGATCTTCTAGATCCGGAAAATCGGCAACATACAGACCCCATGAGAGTGATGGCATTGAGGATTATTGACGTGGCATTGGAAGTTGCAGGCCCTTCGATTGCAAGACATCCTAGCCTAGCGTCCCTGGCCCAGAACGACCTTTGTCGTCACCTGTTTCAACTCGTTAGGTCCGAGAACCTGGCAATTCTCGCTAGTTCCCTCAGAGTGACCAGCACCCTGCTTCTGACGTGCCGCCCTGTCCTCAAACTTCAGCAAGAGCTCTACCTGTCATACTTAGTTGCGTGCCTACATCCTCGGATAGATATACCTAGGGAACCGGGTATTGACCCTGCCTTATATGAAGGCGTACCTCAGGCGCCTAAGGTAGTGAAGCCGCCTCCTTCCCAAAGCAGCAGCGGTAGATCTACGCCTGTGGCGGTGAAAGATCGGCAAAAGCTAGGGCTGGAAGGTGGCTCCAGGAAGCCCGAGACCAGAGAAGCCATGGTCGAGAGCATCGGCGTGCTGGCACGCATTCCAAGCTTTATGGTTGAACTCTTCGTTAACTATGACTGCGATGCTGATCGGGCTGATCTGTGTGAGGATATGATTGGGTTATTATCTCGGAGTGCATTCCCTGATTCAGCGACATGGAGCACTACTAACGTTCCCCCGCTGTGTCTGGATGCCCTTCTGAGTTATATTCAATCTATATATGACAGACTTGATGATTCCGGTCTTACTGAAGGTTTTCCGTCAAACGAGCGGCTTCGGGAACAGCGAAAGACAAAACGTACAATTGTCCATGGCGCCCAGAAGTTCAATGAAGATCCTAAAGGCGGGATTGCGTATCTGGCGTCTCACGGTATAATTAAGAACCCTGATGATCCTGTTCAAGTTGCGCGCTTCTTGAAGGGAACTACACGACTTTCGAAGAAAGTACTGGGTGAATTCATTTCTAAACGCTCGAACGAGGCTCTCCTCGCCGCCTTCGTTGACCAACTCGACTTCTCTGGCAAGACTGTAGTGGATGCTCTTCGTGATTTACTCGGGGCGTTCCGTTTACCTGGCGAGTCTGCGCTGATCGAGCGTATCGTCACCACTTTCAGTGAACAATATATCGAAAAGGCTCAGCCATCAACGGTTGCTGACAAGGACTCTCTCTTTGTCCTGACATACGCAATTATCATGCTCAACACTACACTTTACAATCCCAACATGAAAGCTCAGAGCCGCATGTCTTGTAACGACTTTTCAAAGAATCTGCGCGGCCTAAATGCAGGCCAAGATTTTGCCCCCGAGTTTCTCGAAGAGCTCTATGATTCTATTAAACAAAATGAAATCATTCTACCTGACGAACACGATAACAAGCACGCATTCGATTATGCCTGGAAGGAGCTTCTAGTAAAGTCAACTTCTGCCGGCGAGCTAGTGGTTGGTCAAACCAATATATACGACGCCGATATGTTCGCGGCTACCTGGAAACCTGTCGTCGCGACCTTATCTTATGTCTTTATGTCTGCCTCGGATGATGCGGTCTACTCACGCGTGGTCATGGGATTTGACCAATGTGCCCAAATCGCCGCCCGGTACGGGCTGACAGAGGCGTTTGACCGGATCATATTCTCGCTGGCCTCAATCAGCACTCTTGCCACAGATAAACCCCCTAGCACCGCACTCAACACCGAAGTACAGGCTGGCCAGAAAAGTGTCATGGTTAGCGAACTAGCTGTAAAGTTCGGTCGAGACTTCAGGGCACAGCTAGCTACCGTTGTGCTCTTTCGAATTTTGACGAACAATGAGCGAGCAGCTCAGCAGAGTTGGGCCCATGTCATCCAAATCCTTCGAAACTTGTTCATTAACTCCCTCATTCCGCCCTTTGACTCTGCTCTCAACGCCGATCTCGACATACCTCCTATTCCCTTACAGACACCGTCACAAATCGTGGACCGTGACGGTCGCGCAAGTGAGACGGGGTTACTTTCTGCCTTCACATCCTACCTCTCCAGCTATGCAGCCGATGATCCGCCTGAACCATCAGATGAAGAATTAGACAACACACTTTGCACTGTAGATTGTGTAAGCGCGTGTTCTATCGACGACCTTCTCGCAAACGTGAAGTAAGTCCCCGCAATGCTACACAAACTCTAGCTTGACTCGAGACGCTAACGGACTTCAATTAGGACTTTGCCTTTAGAAGCTGTGGTTTCGCTTGTAGAATCACTCCTAGCTCAGTTACCTGAAGAGAGTGCCCCAGCAGTCATTGTTGTGAAGCCCGAACGGCCGCTTCCATCTACGAGAGCAAGTGCCAGACAAGACACCAGCAGAGGCCAATATGATCCTGGAATGATGTACCTACTGGAGCTGGCAGCCATTCTCACTCTCCGGGATAAACAAACTATTGGAAGTCTTGGAGAGGGACTATTGGCTTCTCTACAGGGTTTCATTCGAGATGCGAGGAATCTCCACTCATTGGCATTGTCACGAGTGACAACTTATTTTCTCAACTTACTCCGACTAAGCCATGTATGAGCCCTTATATCATCTGTCGGAATCAAGATACTAACATCCATACCAGGACCAGCCTTTCATGCGCGTACCCGTGATACTTCACTCAATTTCTAGCTTCGATCAAGAAACTCTTGAAAGTGTCGCCATTCCTACCATTAATGGCCTGTCACGTTGTGTCTTTGATGGTAGCTTTTTGCGGAACGAACTCACTGTTTCACCCGACTTCTGGTCCATCTTGCAACGGTTGCACCAGCACAAGGAGGCCGCGCCATTGGTGTTTGGCCTTTTGAAAACCGTGGTAGACTCGAGCCCTCCTATCATAACAGCTGACAATTACGAGTCTGCGATAAGTCTTGCAAATGATTTCATTAGTGCTGGCAGTGTGGGCTACATTGAGGAACGGCAGAGAGATCATGTTGCTCGGCGTTCCAAAGGCGTTAAGCAACCCAAACAAAGGTTCGTCGCACTTCTAGCCTTCGGCACCCGTCAGATAAAGTGCGAGCTTGTCTAATCTCATATATGCAGTGAGAATGAAATAGTTTCGCGTGGCGTGACTGCTATTGGGCTGATATACCAGCTTACTGGTCGGACACCTACTCTGATTAAGCAGTCACATCTTGAGGACGGCGAAGGTTTGTGCATAATACTTGTATATCTCCAGTGCCAGTGGCTAACATAGAGGTAAAGCTTGGTCAGCATATTGGTCACCGATATTCCACTCCTTAACTTCGCAGTGCATCAATCCATGTCGCGACATCCGCCATCACGCCGTATCCACTCTTCAAAGGTCACTGTTATCGGTTGACATTGGATCAGATAAGGAATGGGCGGCGATCTTTGACCAAGTTCTTTTCCCGTTGATACTTCGGTTGCTCAAGCCTGAAGTCTTCCATGCGGACCCACTTGGAATGGGCGAGACTCGCGTCCAAGCAGCAACCTTGGTTTGCAAGATCTTCCTACGTTATCTTGACCAGCTACCGAACGCCGAGGGCATGCTAGAGCTGTGGCTCAAGATCCTGGACATCCTGGATCGGATGATGAACAGCGGCCAAGGGGAGAGTCTCGTAAGTTTCTTTTATTTGAGATCACATTACTCCCGGATTTCTGACCCATTTACAGGAGGAAGCCATCCCCGAAAGCATCAAAAACATCATTCTCGTCATGGCAGACCTAGGGCACCTCGTCCCCCCATCTCAAGACCCTAGTAAGGACAACATCTGGTCCGAAACAAAGAAACGCCTAGATCGCTTCCTACCTGATCTCTTCAAGGAGATTTTCCCTGAAGCGCCCAAGGAAGCTCTCCCACCCACTGCGCCCGGTTCTCCTCCCGTCACTGCTCCCACTCCGACTACTTCCCTTCCAGAGAACCCACCCGACGAGAAGGATAACCAAGTCGTCTCCGAGGACCCCTCGAAAGCCGAAGAAGAGAAAGCTGCTGAACTTGTACAATCTTAATGAAGGGAGGATGTAGTGGTAATGCTAGACGAATGTTGCATTTTATTTCATTTCATCTTATGTAATTTTTGGGCATTTACAGCGTGGTAAGCCAGCCATTGTTTCTTCTTTTTCATGTTTCTTATTAGACGGTGATGTGATGTGATTGAGAAGCCGGGGGTGTGTAAATACATACATAGTCATCTTTGTGGCTATCATGTACCCTAATATCATGCAATTAGATAGAGTGCCCTTGATATATTGTTTCTCACTGCACTGTCCCAAGGGTTTAAGGTGATACTCAACAAGATCTAAGATAGCTCCAGCTTGCTGTAGCTCCCCTCTGAATTGGACTTGAGTGTCGTGCCTGGGCCCCTCAAGAAGCTCTAGGTGATTTCCCCCGCTACCTAGTTTCTATTGACCAAGGAGGAAGCTACTCCGCTTTGCGGGCGGACGGTTGTAACTTGTGCCTTCCCGGGGTATCGCTTCAAGGGTTGCACCTTCCCGTCACGTCCGTTGTGTTAGTGGGGTTCCTTCCTCTGTCCAGGTCCGAGCGCACCTTCCTTGCGTTCTCCCAACAGCAAGCCATGGAATTAATCACATTCTACCTGGGTAGGTACCATCTGGAGGCTAGAAAAGAGAAAAATTGATATGCTAGAGCAAGAGAAAACAATCCTCCTACATCAGACCTATAGGATGAGGAAAGTTGTACTTGAACGATTCGTCTATATACAGAACGCTGGTGCGTCTGGAACCCAATAGAGATAGATGGATTGATGAAGCGGAAGGTACTTGCTAGATATATATTTCATCGATCGAGGGAATGGCTTAACTTAACTTGACTTGCAAAGTAGTAAGACAGGATTGCACCAGAAAGGGACAAAGGAGATTGATGTAGGAGTACAGGAAGACGCATCATAAGCACAAGCGCAACGCGGGGCACCTATTGCCGGGCTGATAGGCACGTAGGTGGGGATACACTGATCTAATTCAAAATATGCGAGGTAGAGTAAGATAGGCAGTGGATAGATAGGTAGGTGGGTAGATAGTTCGATAGGGAGGTAGATCATCATTGTAGGTTGGCGTGCTCATGCGAGTTGGTACATGATATTGAAAGGAGATGTAGGGATTTACAAGTTGACTTTGTCTTGCAGTGTAATGAGATAAGGAGAGGAGAGAATCTAGTCGTCCATGTCCTCGTCATCAAGGTCGATGGCGTCGGGATTGACAGGGACAGCGGGTTCAGGGACTTGGCCGGCAGGAGGGGGGCGGTTGCCGCCTTCAGGTCCAGAGCTAGCTGCGACAAACCCGATGGGGGCGCGAGCTTGTCGTTCCAGGGCGGCCATGGCATCCGCAGAGGACGTATCCATCTCCCCATCCACTCCATCTGCTTGTTCTGCTTGTTCTGCTCCGCCTTCCGGTCCACGTTGTTGGCCGCGCGCGATGGCTTGAGAGGCGATGAAGTTGACGTCAGTGCTGTATCAGTTTGTTAGTCGTAATCCAGAGGTTTCCAATGTGAGTTTACGAGGGGATACATACTTGTATTGGGCTTGAACACTTCGTTTGATACGGAGCATCTCCTTGAAGGTATCTTCGTTTCCATGTTGGACTTCAAAGGCCTCCCACTTGGACCAAAATGGCGCATTGGTGCGTGGGTCGCAGAACTGGGACGCATGTCCGTAAATAGCACGGGCACGGTCGATTTCGCCCAGTCTCCTTTCCATCTCTGCAAACTTGAGGCACATTTCTTTGGCCTCCTGATCTGGCAAAGCAGCAATGGCCCGCTCGTAAATGGGTCGGGTAGAGGGTAATCCGAAGTTGGAAGCTGACTTGGTGATATAGAACTCAAACATTTCGAATCGGTCTTCGTCAGAGACTGCGCGGGTGGCACGTTCGTAGATACGCATGGCGTGTCGGGCCAAGCCTCGCTCCTCCTCTAGGTTTCCGTACATGAGATAAAGAGGTTTGGCAAACTTGGGAGGGCAGCCATCGAGAGCCTGCTCAAATAGATCACGTAGTCGTTCAATGCCGATCTTGCGGTCAACGGCCTTTGTCAGGTAAAGGTTCCAAAGTTCAAAAGCAACTGGATAGGTGAAAAGATCCAACCCTCGCTCGTATACTTTGAAAGAGTCTTCAAAGTACTTATGCTCCTCGAGTAGATTGGCGAAGTTGACTACAGTCTGAGGGGTGGCGATGCGGAGCTCAAAGATCCTGTCATAGACCTTCTTCGTCTCTTCTATTGATGAGACACTCTCTACCAGATCAACGTAGAAGCTCCATAGCTTCCAGCTCTTGTGAACACGTTGTTGGGGAGAAAGAGTTTCATCAAAGTAGTCAACAGTCGATTTCTTAGGCGCCTGTGTGGCCTTAGCCATAATCTCGACTGCCTTATCAAAGTTTTCGCCGCGCAGCTCCATTTCTGCCCACTCGCACCATGTCTCAGCGAGCTCGGCAACCGACTTGAAAGGAACCTTCACAGCCTTTTCAAAGATAACCCGTGCAGTCTCCAAGTCTCCTCCGCGCTCATAAAACTTTGCGTAGTTGACCCAGAGTTCGGAGAATTTGCCGACGGCTTTTTTGGGGTTGATAGCTGCTATGGCGGCCGTATATGTTTGGACGATTTCCACACTGTTGTCGCCCCATAGTGCAACCCTCTTCTCCCACTCAATGACATTATTTGGATTCTGCCTGAGCAGCACGTCATTGACCAGGAACGGCCGCCGATCCATGAGCTGCTCGAACCTAAGCATCCGAAGATCGAGATCGAAGTCGGCTTCCTCGTCAACTTGGCCTTTATCGGTTCGGACAGCCGCAGCTTCCATCAAGTTGCCAATAATCGACTCTTCGAACTCGACGTACGAATCAAAAATAAGGGTGAAGTCACGAACTGTCATCACCGTTGTAATACCCTCTTCAAAGACATCGCGTGCCTTCTCAAAGTTCCCTTTTGTGATCCAGTACGTTGCTAGTCCAGCCCAAAGTTTACCTCTTTGGTCGGCGAACCGATCAATGCCGCTGCGAAGAATTGCGTCGACATCAATTCCAGACTGAGGCCCTGTCTCAATCTTTTTAGCTTTCGAAACTAGCAGATCCACCATCTCAGTCCACAACTGGAAGCTGCTTTTCCCCTCTCGAGATTGAAATCTGGGATTGTCGAGGATTTCCATATATCGCTTGACAGCATCTGTGTATTGGCCCATCTCGACAAGCAAGTTGATATATTCCTCGGCATTCTCCGGGTGGATCTGCATGTAACGAGCCATGATCTTCACAGCAGTTTGGCCAGAGGCAGAGCGTGCGAAGGCCTTATAAAGCTTCCAGACTCGGTTGTGTTGAGTTACTGGCAATGCTCGCAGGGCACGATCAAATGTTCTCCTCGTCTGGGTGACAAGTGGCTGTTGCAACATGAAAGAGAGGTACATCTCCCATATCCGGGGCATCTTGTTGAGCAAGATTAAGGCACGCTCAAACAGGGCGTTGACCTTTTGAAACTCGTCCTTATATTTCGTCGCATTACGCTTCTTGAGATGCTTCGTCCGGAATTCTAAGTACTGTAGCGATCGTTAGCCAATTGTCTCGGGGAGCGCGGGGCCAGAGATTTGAGTACCATCTTCCAAAGCTTGTAAGACCTCGGGAGTTGTATGCAACCACGCTCCATAACCTATAACAACCGTTCAGCGTAAGGCGCAGACTAATGATACGACTTTACTCACGAAAGCCTGCTCATAAAGCGTCCCATTTTGCTGCTTGTACTCGATATATGCAAGCCATGGCTTGATGCTACCAGGATTTCGGAGAAGATCTTGCTCGTAAACATTATCGTTATCGGCCTAATATAGCAAGGAGATTTTAGCATTCGAGTACTCAGACCCTGATCGTTTTCCACATACAATCAGGTACAAATCTGGCCGGGAGGCCGAAGATCGATCCATCTCTGCGTGTTGCCGGTGGGATCTCGGGGGCAGAAGCGTCCCTGGCATTGCGCCACTCAAATCGAGCGGGACCGACTCACACGGTCAACACGTATTCTCTGTAAAAAATGGTGGCATGAACGGGAAAAGCTTCTCGTCGCGTCGTTAGAAAACCATGAGCGCTTCGGCGACGAAGTTGGCAGAGATTGTCACGTGATTCATGTCATACGGCGGCTAGGCCACGGGGTGGTCCAAGCTTCCGCTCGTTCTACGAGTGATGTTATCGACATGTCGCTCTCCGCTTTTGATCGCTATCGTGGCTTGTGCCTCCAGTTAACCTTCATTTCCGGATTCTATAATAATGTCCGGAGCTGTGGTAGGTTCTAAGCTTCGGCCGTCTGTTGCAAGCGATGAGATTGGTGCTGACTTATTGTATAGGGCCGTGAGGCCGTCTTCCCGACCCGTCAGTCACTCGGGTTGATGAAGAGTAAGCTAAAGGGTGCGGAAACCGGCCATAGTTTACTAAAGAGAAAAAGTGAAGCTCTAACGAAGTAAGTCTTCCATACATCGATCGGATCATTCTAGTACTAATGCTTTACTAGACGTTTCCGAGGCATGTATACTTCTCGACCAACCTCCCCACACCGACGACGCTAATGTCGAGACAGAGATCACCCGACGAATCGATGAGGCCAAACAAAAGATGGGACGGGTTATGCAGGTGGCGGCATTCTCCCTCGCGGAAGTGAGCTACGCTGTCGGTGGTGACATCGGCTATCAAGTCCAGGAGTCCGCCAAACAGGCACGATTCCGAGTGCGGGCGAAGCAGGATAACGTCTCTGGTGTCCTCTTACCTCACTTCGAGAGCTACACCGATGACTCTATCAATGACTTTGGCTTGACTGGTCTCGGGAAGGGTGGACAGCAGGTGCAACGCTCCCGAGAGACATATGCCCGCGCGGTAGAGACTCTAGTGGAGCTTGCGAGTCTACAGGTACGTAGATCATGAGCGGTATATCTGCAGTGGCCTAATGTGGTTCAGACGGCCTTTGTCATTCTGGATGAAGTTATCAAGGTCGTCAACCGAAGAGGTAAGGTTTCCATAACCATAATATCAGGATATCCGCTGACCAGCTCCCACTTAGTAAATGCAATGTGAGCGCCACATTTAATCGAGTGCCGGTTCCATTAGCAATGGGCTAATAAATTGATACAGTGAGCATGTTATTATTCCCCGAACAGAGAACACCATCAAATGTAAGTTAGTATACTCCTTGATCTCGCGATGCGCTAACATATCCAGACATCAACTCCGAACTGGATGAAGTCGACAGAGAAGAATTCTATCGACTCAAGAAGGTGTCTGGGAAGAAACAGAGGGATGTTGCTGCGGCTGACGCTGAGATGGCTGCCGCCCGCAAGAAGGAGGCTCAGGGCGATGCTGCTGAAGCCCCTGAAGCCCCCGACATCCTGGGGGAACAAGAAGACACGGATGTTATCTTTTAGCACGTTGATTCCCTTTCCTTTTATGTAGTGTATTCCCGCCCAACACATGAATGTTTTTGCTGTTCCGTATATATCTTCTTTTCATTTCCTTAGCCTCCTGAACCATCGGCCACGCATGCTAGAACTCTGCATACTCCCATGTTTGCGATTAGATAGCTCAAAACCATGAACCCCGCCCGAACGCCAGAGAAAAAAGAGTGACAATACATAGCTCATTGCCTTTGGTACGTAACCCGGATCGGCTTCCCTTCGGCCCCCATGGGCATCCCTGATGTAGCTTCTTTCGCACTGATAGCCCCGGACTCGCTCTCGTACTCGACGAACGCAATTCCCTTTCGCCCCGGTACCAATCTGACTTCGCGGAATCCCTCGAACCTCCCAAAGGCAGCCGTGAGAGTGTCCTGATCCGCTGTATCTGGCAGTTCCCGCAAGAACAGAATCTTGTTCGGGGGTAGATACTCGTCGGGGATAACGGCCGCAGCCGCACCCGTCGTAGGCTTGAGGCCAGCGCCCTTTGCCGTCTTGATAGGACGTCCAGACGCTTCCGGTGCGCCGACAGGCGGGCGCTTGAGCTTCTTCTGCGCCTCTAGGGCTTCGTGCGCTTGTTTGCGTTCTGTACCAACAGTATCAGCATACCACCCTCAGTATTGCACTCCCAGCACACGAGGAGGGGCCAAACATACCCTTCTCCGCCAGCCTCCTCCGCTTATGAGTCTCGAGCTCGTCCTCGCCTCCCTCCCTCAGCACTGTCGCATCGCTCCGCGTCTTCGCGTAGTCTACAACCATCGGTTTTTCAAACAACACGAAGCCATTGACTTCGTCGATCGCGTTGGTTGCGGAGTCTACATTGTCGAAGACAATGAATGCTTGGCCCTTGGCTTTGAGGTTGGTCTTTGCGACGATCTCGAGGATGTTGCCGTATTCAGAGAAGAGTTCGTAGAGGGCATCTTTTAGCTGATCGGGTTTTATGCTTTCTTCGAGGTTACGGACCTAGAGGATGTTAGGCGGTTTTATTGAGGAGTGAATTGGGAAGATCAGGTGTGGGAAGACATACGTAGACTCTATGAGGAGCTGTTAGCTAGACTGACTAAAAAGTACTGGTATTGCTGGGATGCTTTGGGAGGATCTGGGAGGAACTCACGTGGGGTTAGGTGGGATGTTGTTGGGCACCGGGACAGTGGCCATCTTTGCGACTGGGTAGACTGGATTGTCGCCGGCCTTTTCGGTGCTTCGAGTGGTGTTTTCTTTGTATATGTTGCTCCGGGCTGTTTCTCGCTCGGCACCATCCACCTCGAACTACTCGCCGCTTTAGAGCTTGTCTTAATGTCAGGTGACCCGGCTAGCTGGAAAGGGAAATATGGTTCTCAAGTTCCCGACCTTACTACTGGAATTCACAATTGACATCCAATCTCTATCATTGTGTAATCTATCGGGTATATCACTGGGATGCTATAACCTTTTCGAACTCTGAGAGCGCATTAATAGTGAATTCTGGCTTCAGCTTCTCGCACTCTTCTTTATTTCCCTGTCCGAAGCGGCACCAGCACACCGGGCTGCCAATATTCCGAGCAAACAGGATATCGGTGATCGTATCTCCAACCATCAGCACCTCCCCTTCTCTAGACAGAATCTCCTCGCCGTACTCTTCTTTCAGCCTTGGTAGGAGAATATCCGTATACCCCGCTGGGTCTGGTTTCCTCTTTCCCTCGAACATCGGCTCGCCGATAATCAACGAGTCAGGGACCAGGCCGTTCAGGCCTGTTTTCTCCAGCGCCGTCTTGACCGCTGCAACAGACTTGTTGCTTATAATTGCGATGGGGATATTTCGTTCATGTAAGGCGATGAGAACCTCTTTGGCGCCGGTGTAGGGTTTTGTCAATGGCTGGCCGTGAACCGCATACAGCTCGCGGTATTTGTTCACCCAGACGGTTTCATCGAAATTCTCCGTTGCTGCGCCATTTGGTTGGAGAGCCTTGAAGGTGATCTCTGGGGGGGCGCCGACGGCGATGAGACGGTAAAGTTCGTCTGCGGCGGCTGCGACATCGGGGGTGAGGGCTTCAAATGTGAGACGGACGGAGGTTGCAATTGCTTCGAAGGAGTCGAAGAGCGTCCCGTCAAAGTCGAAGATCACTAACTTGAACATCTTGTTGTTGTATGAGTGAGTGTCAACCTTCCAGATCTATTCTGATGGGAACCATTATGTGTGAGTCAAAGAACCGCTACGCATCTTTTTCTTTGTTCCCCGCGCGCCAGGCACATCTCGGACCCACTCCGATATCTATATGTCGTAGGAAGTTCGCTATATGGTTTTCTACTCTTCAGCTCTCTACATCTCAGGCTGCAGTGTTGAGCTGCTCATATCTGCTCTGGCTCGCCGATTGTCTCCGGGTAGCAATTCGGTGGGCACTCTACCATGCCTCAAAATTCCACTCGTACTCTTTCCAGAAGCACCTGGTCATCATGTATGTTCACAGTGATGCCTTTCAAGCCCCAGAAACATAGCCAGTTTCTTGGTCTTGCTGAACAATACAATACTGGATGCTTGAGTCGAGATGGATGATGCTACCTATGCCGCGAGGCTTACACTTTGGAGAGACTCGAGTCCCGGTATGGATAGATGCGACAGACCGCTTGGCCAATGACCTACACCTGCCAACGCCTTTTATAAAAGCAACCAACATCAGCAAAAGGCAGCATGGTTCCATGAGCAACTTGGCAGGGGGTTGACAGCGGTTGAATTGAACATACTTCTAGGCCTCCCGAACCCACCTCCGATTTTAGTTCGATCTTCACGCTCATGCGACCAGAAGGCCCGGTCGTGCAATTGAACTCTCGGCGTTTCATCCATTACTATGGTCAATCCATAGTCGAAGATCACATCAAATAGGATATCCTCGTCAGTCTGTATCGTTGGCTCGTACGCTCGTATCAAAGGCTCTGAACCGCGCCCGTTCGTACTAAATATCTGGAGTGGTCCAAAGCCAAGTTCAGCACAATAAGCTAACTCCCATTGTGATGTCTATTTAGCTCGCTCGCCATATACAGCATGCTTGGGCTAATGTGGGTGATTCTGAATCAGTGAAATATGATTTCGATCAGCCCTAGTGGGGTTCACATGTAGTTCCCTGCAAAAGGACGAGCCATGTACATATATATATCGACCTGCCAGGTGTAAATTTTCCAACACCTTCCTCCACAGGGTGCTCAAGATAAAACCAAAGAAGCCCTATATACTGTGTAGACTCGTACCACTCTAAAGTAGGTTGCTGATCGTTCTTGCCGCTGAGCTTACTCCGTTCGTCTTCGAGCCTCTAGGTCTAGATTGAACTGTCCTAGCGAAAATTTGAAACAAGGAATATAGAATTAAATTTGAGTACTCTCCACATCAATCAGCAGCATCATTGGTCTAGTGGTAGAATTCATCGTTGCCATCGATGAGGCCCGTGTTCGATTCACGGATGATGCACAGCAATTTCTTTTTTGCTCTTCTCTCCTCTTGCACAGTTATGATTTTTATTTTTTTCAACCTTGACTTGTTGAGGCCAAAGCCATTACAGGAGATTAAGTATTGTGTGTTTACTATGTCACTGTGTATCAAGTGTTCACCCACCCGCCAATAACCCCCTCACTTCCTCTACCTTCTCCTTCATTTCCTTCGGTGACCTCGTCCAATCTTCTAATTGGACTATATCTAGCCCGGTCTCTACGAAGAGGTATTCTGCTGTTGTGGCGCGGACCTAGGTTCTGTTAGTGTACCTAAACTTTCGGGGACTAGTGAAGAACATACCCTTGGAAAAGGATGCAGTAACAACCCCGTGAGTTTCTTCAACACATCACCCCGGACCTGCTCGAGTCTTGAAAGAGGTGCATATGCCCGAATTGCGGTTTCCAGTCTGACTATATTAGTGGACTTCAGGTGGGCCTTTTGGACGAGAACGAAGAGTTTTCGTAGACTACGTGGTGATGTTAGTATAGTACCCTACGAAAAGTGTTGATATTGATGGCGAGACGAACCTTGGATCTCGGAGCCCAGGAGCGGAGGTTATATAACCGTCTAGTATGAGAGCTGATATCTCCAAGATCGGGATGGCGTAGCGATCATCCGGAAGCTTGTTGCCTAGGACAACTGCTAAGTCCTGGATCATAGCAGTGGCTATCTCCGGGCGACGCTCAGGAGGGTGTCGGTTGATGCTCTGGATCAGAGCTGAGCGCGCGCAGCGGATCAATCCTTCAGATCCCGCAACAGCGGATGTTGCAAGGCCTTGGAAAAGTGGAAGTCGTAGCCACTCGATTGCTTGGAGTTCTAGGAGTTGAGTAAAGTACTCGATTGAAGAGACTTCACTGAAGTGCTCATAGCGTCTGTTCCATTCAGTTAGTAAGCTTGTTCCTTGGGGAGATGGTCTCATCATGGAGTAACAGGCTTCGTACCTCTGCAATGGTGGGAAATCACTGGCACCTTCCCAGAAGAGCTGAAGGCAGAGCCAGGCTTCGAGACGGACCTTGTCCAGCTTCTCTGCTGCAAGACGACAAAGACACCCGACTATTTCCTGGACATGCGCTTGACTTGTAACATTCTGCGTCTTCCCAAGAACAGCCTTTGCTACCTGAATTCCTTCTAGTCTCACTAAAGACCCGATGTCACCTCGTCTATCTGTCGTGTAGTCATTCAAGAATCCGATGATGCTTGTCACTATGCCATCCGTCACGTCTGCATAATGGTCAGTACCGATGTTTCACGATTCCATGGCTCGCATACCTATATGAGGTAGAACACCAGCAGTGAGACTCTTGATTGCGATGACTCTTTTCTCGATCAATTCCTCCTTCTCGGCACATCGTATGAGCTCCTCAACGATGGATTGTCGAGCACTGGTAGCCGGACTGAGTTTGTTCAAGATAGAACCTAGAACGGAGATATGACCACGGCCTGTTGGCAAATTCCAGGCCGTCCGAATATGTGCGAACCAACCCTGTATTATCTCATCTTGCTTCGAGGGTGGCAGAAGTGGCCATAGTTGAGAGATCGCCTTGGATGAGCTTTCAATAGAAACGTCATCGCCCCTGGAGAGACAGAGCATGAGCGACTTGCAAGCTTCGTCTAGCAAAGCAGAAGAAGGAGCAGGGACCTGGAATTCAATGATACGAGAAAATGACCGAGAAAGTGAGGATATCAAACAAGATGATGCTTCGGCAGTTAGTTCTGGTCGGAAGGTCTGCAGCGTCAGGTCATCTTTGGTAGGCCCAACTGGAGTGCCGAAGATGGCCCAAAATTCAGCTATTTTCCGAGCGACCTCAACTGCCCCTTTTTGATCTTTGTTTGGTTCGGTTGGTTCGAAGCCACTGAAAGCATCGATAACAGAGGCAATGGCAAGCAAGCATCCGTGCCGTGTTTCAACATCACTGCGAGGGATGCTATGAAGTTTGACGTTCGACCTCTCTAAAACGGTAAGGATGGACTTGTAACCTCCTTGTATACTCAGGATTCCGAGTGCCCTTGCCGCGTGCCTTCTAGACTCAGCGTCTGCCGAGCCTATGCCTCTCCACTGCATCAACGCCTCGATAAGCGGGCTCCAGTACTGGGAGCTCAGGGCAACTGTGGCTTTTGCAACATCAGCCATAGCTCTTGAGCGCCGGGCTACAGCATGGTAGTCCACTACCTGAACAATGGAAATTCCTTCGACAATTGTGTTGGGATGGCGACCAATAAGCTCCTGCAGTGCAGCAGAAGCACCTCGTCGGATGTTTCCAGATGGATCCACACAAGCAGCACAAACTAGTTCAATTGCAAGCATTTGCAGAACGTTTACATCTCCTTGGGAGGTTGACGAAGAGATGGCCTGGCGGTTTATCGCAAGGAGTTCTTGGGTTGTATACTTCCGCGATATCGCCCATATACCGAAGCACGCGGCATCCCGGACACCTGTCCCGACGGAGCTCCCAGTCGAAGATCTCTGTTCAAAGTCCAAACCAGATACAAGCGGCTGCAGTAAGGTCGGAAGTTGATGAGTTGGAGGAGCATGACGGAAGAGTAGGTGACCTAGTGTCAGAATCAAACCCTGCCATCTTTGAGCGTCAACGGCACTTAGGTTCCGCTTGAGCGTGTCTGCCCTAAGGTGTCTCGCCTCAGATGGAGTTATGATTCTCCCATCCCTTTTCTCATAGAGAATATTCTCTTCCAGAGAGCCAGTAACAGCTTCAATGACCTCTGACCCCATATCTGGTTCTAATTTCAAAGTCACAATACTCAATGCCTTGCTCGCAGCAAATCGCACAGGAGTATCTTTATCTGCAAGAGCTGATAGGAAATGGTCAATGGCATCTTCCAGGATAGAGGAGACCTGGTCTTCAGACACAATGCTGTTGCTTCGCTCGCTCAGTGAAAGAGCCATGACAGTTATAGATCTCAGAATCTTAATGATGGTCTTCCGAGCAAGCGCGGATGATAAGATAACCTCCGAGACTGCGGTTTCCCCATATATGAGACGCATAGTCTGCCGAAAAACCGGCACAACAAGAGGCGCAAAGTCCTCAGCTTGCCCGGAACCAGCCAATCGCGCAAGAAAAGATAGCACTCCAATATAGGCATAAATGGCAGAAGGCTCAATTCCACTGGGTGGATGAATCACACCAAAAGCCCAGTCAGTGAGGCTCGTCAAGATCCCCAAGGTCTGCATATCTCGACGTAGAGCAAGCCGTGCAAGGAGCATCGTCGCCGCTTCCCGTTCCTTTCCTGCAACACCTACATAAGTCATTGCCACTGAAAGAAGGGACTTGGCAACTGCGGGAGTCTGTGGGGGCAAGCGATCAAGTGGTCCGGCTTTTTGGTACGGAATTGGTATGTCATCAGACGACATAGAAGACAGGTCGAAAGGTGCTAACAGCAGATGGGAAAGCCATATAAGTAGTACATAGCGCTCTTCCCACACTAGCCGACGTGAAATATCCCCAGTCGGGGCTTCAAGGTCATCTGAATGGACTGCATCCCACTCAATGAAGGCTCGTAGAAACGGATCAAGGTATTTCGGTTCGTTGTTTAAGAACCTGCTGATAACTTTGACCCCTCGCACCTTGCAGAATGTGTATAGCAACCTGCAAACTGCCCGGGGTAGAGGGTAGAGCGCCTTTGTCTGGTGGCTACTAGATTTGCTAGCATATTGATCTCGATGCGTTACTAGGTATGCCAACAAAGCCTCGACAAACGGGGGCAGAAGCGATTGTAAATGCGGATCAAGCAACTGCGGCCATTCTTGGAAAGGTTCCAACTGGAAATAGATTAGTCATATATACATTAAGGCATAATAAGAGAGACTCGAACTGACAAGATTGACAAGCCTTTCAGTTTTTGAAGCTAAAGTCCATCTCCGGGGGACGGGGGCGCCTTTCTGAGTTGATTGTGGCTTCCAGAGCAATGACGGTAACTTGACTAGAAATTCTTTCACAAGGTCACCAGAAGCACGCTGGAGTTTAACATCCCGATCATCAGCTGCGTCCATGATGTGGTTTGCTCCTCACCGCAGAGAGCGAACTCGTTGACACCGCGGAGATTCGTTGAATCTCAGGTTACCATCCGCTGCACGTGACCGAGATCTATATTGTAGAGGCTGATAAACAACATGAGATGGGACTTGAAATGGACATATAGACTATGTGAAACCATGAACCAATGCAAAATCAAGATCTAAGAGTGAGTAATTATATACATGTAAACGGAGCCAACATTAAGATGCGACGCGAGATTATCGTCAGAGATCATCGCTTGCCGCAGCGCTCTCTTCAGATTTGAAATACCCACCATAGTTATCCTCCGAGAGTCGAACCATAGTGTTACGGATGTGCATAATGACAATGGCAAGAGACAGCGAGTTCCACACGTCCTGACCTCGCTCTGAGAGGTCAAACTGTGAGATGAACTTCCCATCAAGATCTGGGTCTCGGTCGAGGAGACTCACGTCAAAGGCCATTATAGCGACAACAGGGCCACAAATGATGAATCCGATCAGTAGTGGGGCCTCAGTCCTACCCTCACCATTGGATGCGGTTGATTTCAATGCCCTTTGGTGCCGGACGGCTAGTCGCTTCAAACGCTTATTGAGACGCTCCAAGGCGTTGAGGACCGACTCATGCCTTCTTTGGGCGTGTAGTACATGTACTGGGAGTGATCCAGGACCAATCTCAAGATTCACATCATACAACGCCCAGCGAATATACCTCTTGATATTCTGTTTTATCAAGCCTTCGGGCCTCTTCTCAACTAGACCGCAGTCCCTGACGCGTCCGCTGAGGGAGAAGAGACTCATTAGCGACTTGATTGCTGTAAGAAGCATCAGCGAGTTTTCGGGGCGCGGTCTGTGGGATAAACTTGTCTGAGAGCTTACCATGGAAAGTGGTGCTCCTAGATAGCTTGATGATCGGCTCTGCTTTCTTCTTTCCCTCCTCAGGAAACAAGGAGTCAGGTAAGGTAGGGAAGTCAAACTGCCAGTGCTTTGGAGCAAGCGGCTCGAAGCCGCGCATCGCAAGCTGTAAGAACAGTGATTTCTCCTGTTCGGTGTACATGTTCTTAGGGATGTTGATCATAACTGCCAGCCGCTTATCCCGCTCCCGATCGAAGTCGAAGAGAACATTTGCCCTCTCCTCTGCTGGAATGTTATACAGTTTCTCGAGTTCCTCAATCTCTCTGTCTTCTTCGTCACTGTTACTGTTGTCGAAAACATAGTTTCGGTCGTTGCGGTCGTCGATTACACTGGGAGCCCTACGCCGCGTCTTGACCGACGAAATCGAGCCTCGATGAGGAGGTGGGTTATTGACTTTGTTGGGTTGTGTTTTCATAGTCTTGGCTTCAGGTGTACTTGAGCTTGGCTTATGTTCTGCAAATAGGCCTCTCTTAGCTCATTGAAGGCATTGATATAAATCAGGGTTCTTACCAGGCCTTTGTTTTTTGAGAGGAGAATCATCAGACTTCACACTTGAAACTTCTTCGCCCAAATTCCGCTTCTGTGGGGACACCTGTCGAGAGTTCGTTTCTGATGATGAGCCCGGCTCATCCTCGCCGTCATCTCCATCATCCCCCGGGTGGTACGCTGATCCACCAAAGCTCTGACCCTTTCCTCTAACCTTAGGTACTAAGGAGCGTGGGCTAAAGTCCTCGCTCACGTAAGACGCATCATCTGAGATGGCTGTCAGAGACGACACTCTTCTTTTGTTATTGGAATTTGTCGCATTAGGACGTTGGAGCGCTTCTTCGTCCTGGCTCAGGCCGTCACTGAGACTCGAAAAGGACGCGGAAAACTTCATTTCGGTTGAGAGTTGTTGATCGAGTTTTTAAAGGGTATATGAGATTCGCGGGGAAATTTTGCTGATGTGAAGACAGTATTCTCAGGCGATAGCAAGGTTGCCTCTTCCAAAGATAGGTGGGAGCTGTTCTCGAGGACGGAGTCGGGCGAGCGATGGGTTGAAGCCGGTTAAGAAGCCGGTTGCCTCTTTGTGCCATTGAGCACAGGGAACTATTTTGGTGTACAAGTCCCCAGGATTCTGCGGTGCTTTCGCGGATCGTTCTTTGTGGCAAAAGAAGAGGGTGCTGGCTGCACACAAAGAAACTATAACAGGAAAGAGTGAGGTGGTTGGAAGTGTTCCAAGGAAGACCCGGGCCAACGGACTGCGCTGGGCAGAGCTTCCTTTGTGGGAGCCGGGCGTAATACCGAATTTGAATTGACATCCATCCTGATAGACAATACAATGGACGTTTCGCTCCATGGGAATGGCTGGGGTGTTACCGAAGTTCGAAGTTCAAGTTCTCTGAAGGTTCAAAGAAATGCCCTCAGTATGGGTACCCGGCTGGGGGGTGTAGCTGCCCAGCTCGAATCGAGTTTCCAAGAAAGGAATCTTGCCTGTCAGAAATAGACACCCCTCTTATTCAGCCCTACTGACAGCATTATTAAACATGGGTCATTATAGCGAATCACAATTACATTCCTTGAATGGCCAATTTAACAATCCATCACAAGGAGCATAGACGACATGAAAATAGGTAGCCTTCTCCACATCACACCAACCATTTTCTCACGTTGCGCCCCCCCTCCCCCCCACCTCCAAGGTTCACTCACATCAGCTTTCAAACTCTTCTGGGTATGTATGCGCAGTAACTATCATTCCAAGTGCAAAAGGCGGGAGACAATCATCAAGACCAAGAAGCTGAGATATGACATGAATTCAAACGTAAAGTCTCGCTGGCGGAGAGAGCCGGACTAAGCAAAGTCCGCAGTGTATGAGAAACCGCGGAACTCTTCCTGCATGGCTTGAGAAAGAACTTGAAAAGTGACATTAGCGTTGACATCAAAGTATAGAGAGGACGAAGCCTTACCGGATTGCACTGGAGTAAGAACAGGAGTGACGCTAGTGAATTCCTGGTCGAAGTTGCTGGTATCCGTCGCGCTGCTGATGGTAGGCATGAATGGTGGCGGAACTCTCTTGTGGTAAATGTCATCCCAGTTGATGTTGCGGAAGAAGGCGTGAGACATGACCTCCTGTGCATCCGTAGGCCCAGAGCCAAGTCTCAGTTCGGGCTCACGAGTCAGCAGCTTTTGCAGGATAGAGACGGAATCTCGGGGCATGTGGATTGGGTAGAGAGGCTCGTCTGCGAGAATTGCGTCGTAAATTTCATCCTCATCCTCACCACGGAATGGAGACTGTTGCAAAAGCATTTGGTAAATAAGAACACCAAAGGCCCACCAGTCAACCGCGCGGCCGTATTTTTTATCGAGTAGAATCTGTCGCGGGCCATATTAGTATAGAGTTGTAGAAGACAGAGAAAGGGATCATACTTCAGGTGCCATGAACTCTGGCGTACCGCAGAAGGTGCTTGTGGTAGATCCATACCACATGTTCTCCTTGCAAAGACCATAATCACCAATCTTGATATGACCATCTAGAGTTAGAAGAATGTTATCAAGCTTCAAATCACGATAAATGACACCGTTCTCGTGGAAGTATTTCAAAGCTAGCAGAACTTCGGCAGCATAGAACCTAGAAAATATATTAGTCACGGCGTTTCTTGGAATTTCAAAGGAACTGCATACTGAGCCCTCTTGAGTCCGAACTGGCCCCTTTGGATGTGCAACATGAGATC
Source organism: Aspergillus karnatakaensis (assembly GCF_047715665.1). Lineage (NCBI taxonomy): Eukaryota > Fungi > Ascomycota > Eurotiomycetes > Eurotiales > Aspergillaceae > Aspergillus > Aspergillus karnatakaensis. The sequence goes on along the minus strand of NW_027395713.1, from coordinate 651,432 downwards.
ACCACCACTGATGTATTCCATGACAAAGTATACGCGGGTCTCCGTCTGGAAACAAGCGTGAAGGTTGAGAAGGAATGGGTGGCGCTCTTTGTTAGCGACGAGGAAGACCCGCTTTTCAGACTTGGTGCTCTCGACTTCGTCATTTTCGATAATAAACTCCTTTTTCAAAACCTTGATAGCATATAATTTCTTCGTAGACTTGGTCTCTGCTAACATGACCTTTCCAAAGTTGCCTTTACCAAGAACAGCAAGGAAGTTGAAATGATCGAGGCCGATTCTGATCTTCGGCTGTTGCGGGGGACCCTCGTCTTTTGTGGCAACTTGTTGCATGGCTTGAATAGGCGCTTGCTGCTGTTGCGGCTGATGATGATGATGCTGCTGCTGCTGCTGCTGCTGCGGCGGCGGCGGGTGCATGCCGTAGGGCGCTGGCGCATTAGTCTTTTGCATTGGTGGGGCTGCTTGGTATCCCTGTTGCATGGCCCCTTGTTGTTGGTAGGATGCGTATGCGGCTGGGTCATAATGGGCATGGGCTGGAGGTTGAGGTCGGCCTGCATCTATCAAAGCCGCACATTTAGTATTTGCCTAGATTATGGTATTGAGAAAAACATGGACGCATTTGCACATACCAGGCGCCTGCTGAGGACGCAATCCTGTGGCCACAGCTGCAGCAGTAGCAGCGGGACTTGACGAAGATGTCCGTGGGGGCAATGGCTGCCGTTGAGAAGTAGGCGATTGCGGAGGCATGTAAGAGGTAGTGGCGGCACTAACGGCATCCGCAGAAGGTGGTCGTTGAGATGAGGCATACGAAGCTGGACTTTCCACAGGCTTGGGGTAGGCATGGGTTGTATCTTGAGCTGCGCCAGCAGGCCGCAGCGTCTTTCCACTCAGACCAGAGCTGACAGACGGAGATTTGTTGTGGTTTTTGTGGCGGATAAGTGTTTCTAGAATCTGGTTTGCTGCTTCCATGGACATGCCGCAGAAATCGGGCACGAGATGTGTGCAGTGGGCATGACAAGTAAGACCGCATTCTTCAGAAAGATTGTCAGTAAGGCTGCTGATTTCGCATGAGTAGGAATTTGCAATGGGCATTACCTGAACAGCGCTTTGCATTTTTTCGCCCAAAAGGCAGTAAATAACCACAGTGGCAACACCAATTAGCAGAGATGTTGGAGAAGTTCTCGAAGCGATGAGGAATGCGATGATTGATCTTTTCCTCGTCGGGGTCCGTCTCATAGTTCGCTTTGCTAATACACTTCGTGACGACCTTCGGGTAGCACTTTTTGTGGCAGGTATATTTACAGTCGGCGCATTGCATGCCAGCAGCATACTTCAAGAAATCACCGCAAAGAGCACAACGCATGATGTTGTAGAATTGTTGCGTAACGAATTTGTGACCTTGCTTTTCGTGAACTTCTTCCTTCCGCTGTCGGACAGCTCCTTGACGGTTGAGACCAATATCAAATGGACGACGATCTTTCGAATGTTTGGCTACAACGCGGTTAGCATAGAAAAGGCAGAGAAATGTAGAAAGAGAGAGTTGTTACCAAAGCTCATGGAGATGTGAATCCTTCCTACCGGTTCTAAAGCAAACCATGAATCGATCATCAACGGAGCACCGGAAGCGCCCATCTGACCCTCAGCTCCAGGATTGCCGTAGCTTGCAGAAGCTCCATATTGAGGCGATCCAGCCGGCCCAGCAGGATCCATTCGTCCTGGACCACCCCCCGGTTCCATCTTGTCCGCAGAAACCCATCCTGATGCATTGATTTCGGTTTCAATCTTTCTCCGACGCATTTCCTCCGCGATGTCGGATATCCGCAACCAAAGCATACCAATCGGCGTGGGCCTGTCACCAGCCTTGTCGTAAACAGTAAGTTCAACCTCATTCGCCTTGTCAATATCAAGGCTGAATGTTTCATCTTGCCACCTGTCGGACCTGGTCGGCTTTGTCCTAGCCTTGATAGTATCTTCAACCTTCACAATAACGAATGTCTCGGGGCCTCGGGAAAACCGCGAGCTAGTCGCATGATCAACGTCTTGCACGGCTTGAATACGCATAGTCAAAAGACCGGTCAGAGGCTTGCGCAGGTTAGGGGCGCTTAAACTTTCGTCTGCGGAGTCTGTGTTAGCCAGGCGGTTATATCACAAATAAACCGACAGTCTCGTACCATCCGCGGTATCTGCCGACTCAATGTCAACGTGCAGGTCTTCGTATCGTTTAAGAGCTTGCTTCAAAAGCTGAATCTTCTGGTTACTCTCAATGCGTCGACCTTCGGCGTCCGCGCGGCTCTTTCTATCGCCTTCGTCTTGGTACAAGCGTACCATCTTCTCGATACCCGCCTTGTATTGTTTCTCTACACTCAACTTAAATTCGAGCTGGGACAGCATGAGCTGGATCTTCGGTCCAAGGTACTGGGTATCGTATTTGATCAGATCTAGATGTAGAAGATGTGTTAGTCTAGTATATAGAGCGTGGCGGTTGCCAGCACCACGGAGTCCATTGGCACCAACTTACCAAGCTTGGTATAATTGGGTCGAGCCTTGGGTACAGGCGCAAAAGGTCGGGGGTCTTTGAAGGGAGCACCTGACGGCATGGAGCCGCTCCCAGGCTGTGGGTACTGTGCAGATTCACCGTAGCCCGAGAAGTCCTTGGGCGGAGGAGCGGGACCATCCTCAGGATTTGGTGGCAGGCGTTTATCGGTAGGCGAGCCACCGCTCTCTCGCTCCATCTGGCGCAGCTGCAGCTCCTTCATCTTCTCCTCCAGATAAGCGATGTTCTTCCGACCATCACGAATGTTCGCGTCCACTCTTTGTTGCACTAAAGGGTTGTCTGTCGACTGTCGCATATTTGACGCAGCGGCGATGAGGGCCTTCTCCCGCTCAATCTTGCGGTAGACCGAGGCGATGAGCTCGTCCCCGTCCATGGTGAATAAGGCCTAACCCAGGGGGGACGTGATCGGGGAACGGACTTGAGAATGGGGCGACAAAAGCGGTCGGTGAGAGAGGCGGGGGAGGAGAAGAGAGGTCAAGAGGAGAATGAAAGCGTGAGATGGAAAGGAGGGATCCGATGAGGTCAGTAGTAGGGTAGATAGGCAGGCCACAGATTGGGCGGAATTTGGGGAGGGGATTCGGAGTGTGGAGTTAAAAGAAAGAGAGCGAGAGAGAGCAGTTGGGTTGGTGGAAGCTGTCGCGGGGCTTTTGTTGACAGTGACAGGCCAGAGAGGGGGGGCACTGCTCGCAATAATCCTGTACCGGTAACCAACCCTCAAGAATCCTCAGCAGATCTTTTTCAATCCTAGACACTTGTGAGACATCCGCATGAGTCGATGACGAAATGCGGTCAATTTGTCGGATTCTGATTCTCGTGGCAAGATCAGTACAAAGTGACTATCCAAATCATTGCTCTGGTTTTCTTGTAAGGGGCTGTGCGAAGTAGTGGTGAGCCTTGGGTGTCCCGTTAGCAATGCCCCTGTGCCCCGAAAGATTCCAGACTTCGGCCCAAGCCTTCAACTATGTAGATAGTTATGTCAGACTTGGTTATCCCGGACTCAACTATAGGTACTCAGTCGCATGAGCAGCATATCCTGTTAATCATGTATAGGAAAGCCCCCTCGCTCAGCTCTTCAGCCAGTTGTTCATTGAACAGGGATCTCCGTTCTACTTCGCACAAAGCTCCTACATTCAGTTGAAGGAGGGTTCCCTGCCACCTGCAGACCTCGAACTTCCTGCAGGGTTCCAAGGCAAAGAACCATATATGCTCTCGCTGCAAAGGCCACAGACCGCAACCCTGACAGTTTCAGCTTACTGCCCCTTGCTGTATAGTTACCACTGATGATCTTTGAAAATGGTAAATCTACCTCAAGGTCATGCGAGCCTATGCGAGGTTCTAGAACTTCAAGTATTGATTTTTGCTTTGATTTCCACCATTAACAATCAAATAAACTATGTAGATTAAGCAACTCCAATCGCTAGCCACTTCCCAAAGTTCCCAATAGCAGGGCAGGGTTGGGTTGCGTCTCCGATAAGTCGCGAGCCTCGAGCCATACTTGGGAAATGCATTTTCGGCTTAGTACTCACGTGACAGCAAAATGTCTACAACAGTGCGGAAGGCTTCAGAACCCCCGCTGAAGCGTCACTGATTATCCTTTTGATTTCCAGTGTACAAAGTCGCAATTATATATAAAGGCCAGGAACCGGTTGCCGCTCATTTAAACCTAAGCCCCACGTCCTAATAATGCCTCCCCCGAGGCGTAAAGTTCTTGCGACAGTCGAAGAAACCTTGTTCCCGCCTGATGAGCTGTCACCAGGGCAGGAGATCGCGCGAGTAATCAAAGCCACGGGAAACAACATCTACTCCGTTGAATTCACATCGAAAGAAACGGCGTTGGTCGAGCTACCGGCCAAGTTCCGGTCCACAATCTGGATGAAGCGGGGTTCCTTTGTGGTTGTCGACACCAATGCTCTTGACACCCGGGACAATAAGCTTAAGGGTGAAATAGTCAACATTGTGCGGGATGAGAAGGCCTGGCGCAAAACCCCATATTGGTGAGTCTCCGAAATCTTTCCTTGAAAACACTTGGACCCCTCCTGATAGCTACCCAGGCCCAAGGAGTTTGTGAAACAGCCTGTCATGGTCTCCGATGATGAAGAGGAATCAAATGTTGGGAGGATGCCCTCATCCGATGAGTCAGACGCATATTAAAGCAAGAAGGACCACACCCACGCCGGACGCTATCCCGTCTGCAGGATTGCAGTTTACCGGTTGGAACACACAATAGAGATCGTGAAAATCCGGTTCACCGCACGTTGTGCTTCATATAGCTTCCAATCGAAGCATCATCGCGGAACAATCTTTGATCAAAATCAATCCATAAGGCCAAGCTAGAGCTTTTATTGGACATGTTTCTTCGATTTTGGTTGAGAAGACCTGGGAAATGCGTGGTTTCTGTTAGCAAGAACGCCAAACACCTGGGCGCAAAGCAAGAGAACAACAACAGTGGAGCTCCAATTAGTGCTAGGATAAACATTCCAGGCCCATTCCTGCAGCCCCCACAGGCCACAGACGAGGATTGGATGGTAACCTGCCCGCCAGAGCAGGAAGGGAGTTGCCCATGAGAGATAGGCGAAAAACTGGTAGTGTATTGATCTTGCACACAGCAGACCAATGGACAGAGACGTCAATAGCACAGCCATGATGAACGAAGAATGAAGCGCTACGCCGCGATGTCGTCCTCCCAAGAATTTGCCCACAAAGTTAGGCAAGCTGGTTTCGGAAGGCCTTAGAAAGCTCGTGATACCGAAAACAGCCAGTATGAGCAAATGCAAAGCAATAAGACTCCACCAGAAGCCTCTTGACAAGAAGATTTCCTCGGGGATGAATCTCCAGTTCACCGTCCACTTAAACATGAACTGCCTCCCGAACTCGAAGGCGCGCTCAAAGTACCCATTAGGATTGGTCTGCAAGAATGGTATGGCAAGCGCAAGCTAATATTTTGTGAGCCGTCCATTCGCAAGCATACCCTAATAGATGTAAAGGAAGAATGACAAACCTGAATGCCCAAAGCTAAAACAGCCAACTTGATGCAAGCCCAAATATCCGAACCCAACGCAAGTAGCACCATTACCGCTGGTGCCAAAAGAATCAAGGACATCTTGATCCCGATTCCCAATGACCAAACAACAACCGCCGGAGTCCATTTTCGCTTTATAAACAACCAGATAGAAACCCACATGGCAAGCGCTGCAACCCCATCATTGAACAGGCGCAGCATATAGACGCTATGTAAACGTTTCGACAAGACGAGCAGCGGGAATAAATATGGTGGAGCCCCAACACGCCTGTAGCAAGCCATAACAACCGTAAGCGTTATCAGGTATAAGAACGCGAATATGATCTGTCCGAAGAAAATGTCTCGTCCTTCGTCTGTTATGCGGTAGAGGAGGCTATAGCTGTAGACGTGCGCTGCTGGGTAAACGAGGGGCCCCGTGGAGCCTCCGATTCGAGTGTAGTCGCGCTCTCCAGCGAGGTAAAGCCTTATTTGCTGCATGTATGTCGTCCAATCGATCTCAGTGTCTGTTGTCGGCGGGTTTCTTAGCTGGAGTAGCTTGGTTGGGGCTACAGCAGGGCCAGCTTACAGGGGACTTTCCAGATGATGAGGGCGCATAGTAGGCCATCGCCGATGTTGAGTAGGGGCGCAATCCATTTTGTGTGCTTTGGATTCGTGCACAGGTCGCGCACGAGCTGCGTCAGTCTCATCGTTGGACGGTGGTGACTTGAGATGATACTCCGTCGCGATTGTTGGAGGGTTCCGTGTGGCCTTAATCTTTTGCGGGCGCTGGGGCCTAGGGCCCGGGGCCAATGATAGTTGTCCCTTTTCGGATTAGACGCCAGTTGACCTCAATCTTGTTAACTTGTGTATTAACTATATTCTATAACAAGGATGAATTTTTGGTGAACGATTGATTAAGTCGTGGCGTTAAATATCATTGTATTTGTTACATATTTGATCTATCTGAATTTAGTGTGCCAAAGAAACATGTCGTGGCAAGGTGGTGGTATAGTATAAGTACATGGGTAGGTCCACTGAATGGCGGATGCGATGTCCTTGGTGGGTTTCTATTGTCCATCATAGTCTGATCGCGGAGACCATCCTAGACTCGAGTCATGATATATTCTTCCAGTCATCGTTCATCTGCATTTCTTTCGCAGATCATTGTCCTTCTCGCCCTGCTGAGCCCGGCTGTCTCTGTTCTTCTTGGAAAGGCGCCTGTGCAACCGCATTGTTCGGAAAACCCAACAAGTTTCCTATGACCCCAGTTGGCTTCGGTACCGGACACTCCCTACCAGGAGTAGCAAACCGCTTCGCTTCTTCTTCCAATTGTAGAAATGTTGAGACCTCTTCATCAGCTGGCGTTGACGTTTGGGTAAGAACGGTCTCTCCTTGTGTTGTCGTTTCATCATCTTTCCGCCGGCGTCTTCGAACCCTCTGGATTTGTTGACCGTCGGCAGTCATGACCATCTCGGAATCGGCGAATGTGCGACGCGGGGCAGGGCAAGGGAATACGTGTGGGATACCGACCACCATCAGCGACGCAAGGAGGGTACCGGCGAACAAGCCGGTTGTCGACCGAGATTTCGGATGTAGATAAGGCGGCATCCTCGCAGGTTGTGATAGTAACTATCAATTCGTGTGTTCTGAAAGATCAGGTCGGCATTGAACGGGCTGGTCTGTGTGGGCTGATCGGTTAGTGACAACGTGAAGTAGAAGAAGGGATAAGGGCGCATACCTTGAAAGAGAACAAGTGAGTTAGTAGCAATTGTGTCGTACCATGCTCTATTGAGACATGGCGTGTCAATGGCAATGCGGAGGGAAGGCAGCTCTAGCGGCAGGGACCAAGGACCTGACCGGATGAAGCCTTCGGATGGGGAGGTTTCGGCTTGGTCGCGATCTGATCTAATCTTATCTATAGATTCTTCGATTGGCTCATGAGCTCTCCGCCGGGCAGAACGCGACTCAGTCTGCCGAGCACCTGAGGCGCGCAAAGCCTCATCTTCAGACCATCAGTAGCTTGCACGTCATTTTTTAAGCAGGCAACCTCTCTGTTCCTTGCCTGTCTCTCTCTGGACCTGACTTATACAGAGTCTACCTACCAGATGAGAAGAAAATGATCATCTCCATCCCACACTCGTAGTGGACCATTCTTTTCCATCCGGAGTCCAGCGACCGGCTCCCCCTCCCCGCCTGCCTCTGATCAGAGCTTAGGACCCACAGGATAACCTTCTTTCAGACCTAGCTGTCCTCATAGAACAAGTTTCTTGCTCGCGCTGGGATAATATGAGCGACCTTGATAGGTATCTCTCAACGAACATCCCGCCCAATTGATAAATTAAGCTGACGCTCACCTCTCCCTTACAGGGCGATCGCCCAACTTCGTGCATGTCGTTTGATCCCCGAGGCTCAAGTCCGGGAGCTGTGCTATAAAGCGCGAGAATTGCTGATAGAGGAAGGAAATGTGGTTTGCGTGGATGCGCCAGTCACGATATGCGGGGACATACATGGCCAGTTCCACGACCTGATGGAGCTTTTCCGCGTCGGCGGCGATGTTCCTGACACGAACTACTTATTCATGGGTGATTTTGTTGACCGCGGTTTCTACTCTCTCGAATCTTTTCTTCTTCTCCTCTGCCTTAAAGTCCGTTATCCCGATCGCATTACGCTTATTCGAGGGAATCATGAATCCCGCCAAATCACGACTGTCTACGGCTTTTACGACGAGTGCATTCGCAAATATGGAAGCGCTAATGTTTGGAGATATTGCTGCGAGGTCTTCGACTATCTAGCGCTAGGAGCTTTGGTTCTTGGAGCTAGCTCAGAGTTGGAGCCGTCAGGGCCAGTTTACAATGACACTACACAATCAACGATGGCGACGAACGGGAGTGATGATAACGAGCTTGAGACCGAGGTCCTGAACTTCAAGGGAGATGTCACCATGAGTACGTATCGACCAAGGCCAGGAGCTTCATCAGATAATGGAGCCACTTCCCCCACGAGGGGTCAAACACCCACAAGAACCGGCGCACCTGGAACAGGCGCATCCAGTAGCGGAGGAGGCAGCTACGGCAGCAGAACCGGGGCGGTGCTCTGTGTTCACGGCGGACTCTCACCACTCATCGATACGGTCGATAAGATACGACTGATTGACCGAAAGCAAGAAGTCCCACACGAAGGCGCCATGTGCGACCTCCTCTGGTCAGATCCGGACGAGATCGACGGATGGGGTCTTAGCCCCCGCGGTGCTGGCTTTTTATTCGGTGCAGACATTGTGAAACAATTCAACTATAAGAATGACCTCTCACTCATTGCTCGTGCGCATCAACTCGTCATGGAGGGCTACAAGGAGATGTTTGACGGCGGGATCGTTACCGTGTGGTCAGCCCCCAACTACTGCTACAGGTGCGGGAATGTCGCCGCTATCCTGGAACTCGGCGAGGATGCCAGGAATGGGGGCGCGGTAACGCGAAGCAACGGAGATTACAACCGGAGTAACGACATTTTGACCAGCGCCGCTGATAAGCTACCCCTACGGAGTCCAGGGAGACGATACAGAGTCTTCGAAGCCGCCGCGCAGGATACCAGGGGCATGCCTGCGAAGAAACCAGTTGCTGATTATTTCTTGGTGAGTCCGCACTCTGAGTTTGTTTATGGAGTCGACAAAGCTAATTGCGCCTTCGATAGTGATACCATATCATACCATACGATCTACTACTTCATTTTCCCATCACTTTCAGCTCACCAGAGCCCAAATCACAGATGCCATGCAATAACTATATAACCCGACCCCCTTCATCCTCATCCGCATCCTCTCCATCTACTCCTTCTCCATTATTCTCTCCCGAATTTCTTCTACCTATGCCACCGTTTATTAGGAGTTTGAAATACAGAATGACGATATTATCTAGAGGCTTTGATATTTACAACGATTACATGGCATCTATTCTATTTTTCAGTGTCTGGGTGTTTAGTTTGCGATTAGCCACATGAATCTCATGTTTCGGTCTTATCACCTCGAGCTTTCTGATTTTCGGATAATGCATAGCTGTTATGGTTGACCCTCGTAATGTGCATATATATATGTATATGAATGCAGAGCCCGCTTGACACTAATTGAACTGGCTTTGATGGCATGGCTTGAAGCCAGCCATTGCACGTGATAATTGAGAATAGGTAGGCAAAGATTTCAGAACAAAGTATAGTGGTAATTCAAGAAGGTATATATGTATGGTTTATACACCTGTCCAATGTGCGGTGTGGGAATCATGAATATATAAGACAAAAATTTCTCATTCCAAATCATGAAAGAGTCATGTCATGGTACATCGACTTCATTTGTTGGAGAGATTAGTAGTATGTATATGTTTGAGGGGGATAATGATTGGTGTCGATCATCTTATTGCATTGCAACAAGCTTTTGGTGCCAATTTACTAGGATTTGAATACAAGTTCTGAAGCCCGCTGTTTTCAAGGACAGGTAGGCCCGCTATCGCTGGAAGGTACCCGGGAAAACAATGCTGCTCTGCGTGTTGTCCTCACCAGGAGCCATGTGTGGCTGCTGAGTGGGCCCTGGCATGTTGGGGGGTACTCCATTTATGAGCCTGGTGGCTTGCGAAGACCTAAAGTTGGTTTCGGCTGCCGTTGTAGACGGGATGCTGGAGATGTTGTTTTCGTAGCGCCAATCAGGCGATGTGCCAGTCATACCATTATTCCAACCTTGTGCCCAATCTTCGGATCCAAGTTGGAGTGAGTTGACATCCCTAGACCACCAATCTTGGCTTTCCTCTACCAAACTTTCGGAGGGATCGAAGGCAGTCATGGGTGAGGAAGTAGAAGTGGTGGATACGTTGTGAGCAGAGGTGAAGGCGCGCAATTGCGCTTCATTTGGATTGTACCATTGCTCTTGTGTTGGAAGTTGTCCTGGCGGGGCGGAGCTGTAGCTAGCAGAGACAGGCCGCAGATATGTAGGCTCGGGTTGCCGAGCTTCATTCCGTGCTAGCTGGGCACCGAATGATCGTTGTGCGGAGCGCATGACGGATATGGAATGGCTGGCTGGAGGTGTAGACGCGAACTGAGAACCTAGCGGCCCTGATAGAATGGGAGGTGTAAGAATCGGAGGATTGACGGGTTGATGGCCAGCACTACGCCTTGAAGGTGGAGGCAAAATATTGGTAGCGGTGTTGGTAGGTTGTGCGCTGACGATAGGCGGTGATTCTTCGGAGGCTGAAGGAGAGGTTGCTTGGTCCCAAGAACCCCACGAGCCCCAGCGCGCATGCGTTTGTTCAAAAACAAGAACTGCTTCTCGAGGCAGTTGGACTTGCCATTTACTAGCGGATATGTCGAGGATTCGAAGCGTTCGTTGGGCACAAAGCCAAAACTCCCCCATCTCCTCAAGATGCCTGAGGCCGTGAATGACATCTCGCTGAGCGTTCCTCTCTGGTAGATTGAGAAGATGAATAGTTAAGGCCGTGTGAGCGATGTATACTGCAATGTTGCATATCTGCTTGAATCCGTATGTTCGTTTATATAGTCGAAGAAGCTTCGAGATAGAGGCAGCAGCTTGTGTGCAAAGCTTGCGAGGAGACACGTGTTGAGGAAGTGGCGATGTGGACTTGGTATATTTGAGGAAGGGGCGGTATAGATGAATAAGGAGGAGTTGGTAAAACATGCTGCGGCAAAGTCAGTATATAGTTTCCTACACCCGCATCAGGGTATTCTCGACTTACTGCATAAGTAACGCCTGAGGAAGCTGTCCCTCCCGCGGCTCAAGTTCCTTCGGTAATGCTTTCTTCCAAGCTTCTAACCGTGTGTGGACCTCGCTCAGCTTCTTCAGCTCTACTTGTTTGGAAGTCGATTCACTTTTGGGTGTAAGGTCGTAGAAAAAGACTAAAAGATCTCCGCTAATTCTGCATAGTTGGGAGATGTGGTGGGCAACTGCTCTTGTTCGCGAGGGCTGAGTATACTCGCGGCTGGGGCCCGTATCCGTGTAAGGGGACCATAGTACTGACTCTTCATTAGGTAGAATATCTACATTCGCAGCGTTGGTGTTTGCGCTTGTGAACTGAGGTTGACGTCCAAGGTAATTAGACCAGCATCTGGAATAATTAGCACTTTTTTCATGGCTCAATTATAATGGCCACTTACTTGTCGACCAGAAAGCAGCCCCAAAAAGTGATGCGACGTGCATCAATTTCTTCCTCACTGAGGTCTCGTGTCACGAGGGTCGAAGTCTCTAGGTTCAACCCTAAGTCGAGAGCCATACGGAAACTCATGCCACTGTAAACCCAGCCTTTGCCCTCACGACCGCAGCCGGCCTCCCGCACGGACATTAAGGCTAGAGCTTGCACGGTGCACAATTTCGAGTTGACTAATTCATCATTCTCGAGTATCAGCCTTTTTGCCTCCTTGAAGAAATGATCTCCAGCCGTTGCAGAATTCCCTGAGTCCTCACGAGCTCCTGGCAAAGAGCTAAAATGACACCCTAGGGCTAACATCGTGTTAACCAAAAGAGAAGAGCAGTACTGGCTCGGCGTTCCGCGGACGTAGTCACGATAAAAGAGTTCCTTCGGAAGCGTAGTGAAAAATGGATAGTGCCATGTGAAGTACATGGTCAAAAGATGGCTAATGAGCTGCTCATCATCAGTGACTGTCGTCCAACGGGCGACAGATTCCTCAATGTCTCGATCGAATTGCTGGCTTTCCTGGCGAGGTTTGAACTCGTTGAGTTCAGACCCTGGAGGCAGGAATACAAGATTCGAGGTTCCGCCGATGAATTTTCGAGATCCATCGAGTACGAGGTTGCTCATCTTTCCGGCCAACTCGGACTCGAACTGATCAGTATGCGCGAGAGTATCATATTCAGGCAAGGGCGCATCTGCAGACAAAGCCAACGGCCTCTTCTCTTGATTCAGGAGAGACTGGGCCACGTCCTCTAGGCTATCGCAAGATCGGATCTGGCGAACTAGATCGAAAGCGTCCTCCTCCTCGTAGTTCAACAGCGCCTGGATCAGAGTCAACAGTGTTGAGTTTTTTGTTCTCAGCGTATCGGTGTCCTTTTTGTAGACACCTTTTCGGCGATGATCGGAGTTTGGATCATAGACACCTGATACTGTTAGCTATCCCATCACCATAGACAACGAAGACATGATGAAATACAGGTCGTATGGTAGACGGAGGAACAGGCGGCGCAACTCGGAAGGTTGCCATCGCACTCCTAGATGTCAGCATATAAAATGACCGTACCGTGAATGCAGGCGTTACCTTTGACTTTCGCCTACGACAGGCGATACATGCTGTGCTTACACATCGTCGTTTCGACGAAGGAGCACTTTCTGTCTTTGTCCCTTGAGCTCGCGACAACTTTGTCTGTGAAGCGTCGGAAATTGTTTCCGAGTTGAGCCTTTCCCCCATGGTAATCAAACCCAGGCAGTTGTATTCGGTAGCAGCGTTGGGTCAGGAGAGCGCATGCTTATCAAGAAAGGGATTTGTGGCGTGCTGGACTGCCGAGCAGAGCGAAGGAAATTGAAGAGAAGTAGGAAGGACGGTCGCAAAATTGAGACTTGGGCGAAGGCGCACACCATCGAAATGGTTGTCGTTGAATGAGAATGCGATGATCTATAAGACGATATAGGTGGATGCGTTAGAAGGGCGCATACAAAGTAAGGTTTAACCCAAGCGCTTGGAAGCAAGGTGTGGCCTTGTACAACAGCACGCGATATAGCAGTCTTTCTGATAGAGACCATAAGGAGTTGATTTCTGAATACTCACAAAGAGTCAAAGACACAGCTCTCTTTAGCAGGATCGAATGATATCCCCACGGTTGTCATCCATGACCCGCAAGTGGAGGCGGGCAGCGTTGGAGTCTGGAGAGGGGAAGAGGTTATCGGGGTCAAGCGGGATTGGGGATCGAGAAGAGGGCCATGAGCTGCGGAGATTGGCAGGCGATAACGAGGGCTTCCAGGCGAAGAAAGATTATTGGTTAACAGCCAGGGTGCAAGATAGCAGCTCAGGTAGGCCGCTGGAGGCTGAGGAATTCATCAAGCAGCATGAAGTTCAACATTATTTCGTGCGGTGCGGTTGGCCAAGAGCCTCCGTCCGATAAGCACTGCTGACTAAGATTTACTCCGGGGGATTTACCAGATTCCTGGGATCTTAGATCTTGATCATCTATCTCAAGACTGAATCAAGCCTATGTAGAATTAATTTCTCTAGCAAACCTATCTTCTGAATGTTGTTCTTCCTTGCCCCGGGGACGATGGGATTCGCAGCGAACAACGGCGAGTTATCAGTTGCCTGAGGCATGGATGAGGGTATGCGCTCCGCAGTCGGAGGAAGGAAAGCCGACTCTTATAACGTAAAGCGAAACACAGAGCGTCTTCTCCTTTCTCTCAGGTTGCTGGTTTTGCTTCTCGGAGCAGACCCTTCCCTTGACCGCCACCCGAAGTCTGATTGCTTTTTCTCTGAGGCAGTTTGAAACATCGTGTGCCCCCTCTGTTGTGCCCCCAATATCAGCTGACGCTCAGCCAAGATCCCCTGAGGCGTGGTTCCCCCAAAGCCTCATATAGCCCCTGCATTAGTAATTGCGAACTCGTGCCTTGGGGCTGAAAGAGTAGCACAAAGGAGCGTTCCTCAGACTTCAGACCTCAGTCCCGAGTCTCAAGACCTCGGAACTCGAAAAAAACGTGTCTTGTCTTGTCCCCCCTCAACGTCGCGAGGGAAGCCGGAGGTTGGGCAGCAGGCATCAACAAGGCAGTAAATTACCCCAAAACTGTTAGGCAATTAGCCAGTGAGAACCACGAAAATAAGCGGTGGGCTAGAAAAGAAGCTGTGGGAATGGAATGTTCTTCCGTGGGGATTTTTCTTCATTGGCTCCATTTTTATTTGTTGTTTGTGTCTCCTTTTCTCCATCTTTGTGAAGAAGATCGTACTATACCGCTCTGTTACATATGCCAGACCGTATTGACCGTACTGTATTGTCACCAGCGCTGTTTGCGCCGCGGTAACAGCAACAAAAAGGGAAGCTCTTCCCTTATCGTGGTGAGATTCAGTGAGTAATGGTAACTGTAATACACAGATGTCAGCGAGTGTACCCAGATATACTGATCCACCGGTGGATGCCGTCACACCCGCTTCAATCCTTATCTGTGACTACTATCGGATTGAGATCATGATTATCCTTTCACTGCCCTCCATCCCCGTCCATCTGCCTCTCCTTTCTGCTGCTCCCTCCTTGTCTCGTATCCCCTCTTCCTCTTCCCTCCTCTCCTTTCCTCTGATCCTCAACAGCACCTCGACTGATGCCGGTGACTGTCCCTTCGGAATCTTGACCAGCCCTACAGACCCCGTCAGTCGCGTGCCTGCATCCTTCCGGGTGGTCTCCCGCATCGGGCCTCCACGCTTAACGACCTGCCTGCCAACTCACCCCCCGTCCGCGTGCGGTAGTGGACCTATTATTTATTGATCACCCGTTTACCACAAACCACGACACTGTCTCCCACACTCTCTCATTTATCCTCTCCCTTCCTAGCTAGGGCGCTTATATATCGGAAACCCTTCCGACCCTTGGCTTCCGTCCTTATCTTATCCCATCCATGTATCTCGCTCAGACCCTCGACCAGAGTGCCTCATCGGGCTTGGAACGCACCTCCGATAAACTTACAAGTCACTTGAAAGAGCAAAAATGATGGTCCCAAGGAGTTTCATGTTTAGTTCAGTACCCTCGCCAAAGCCCTTTGAGCCGAAAATGAAACAACACCGCCCGCTTCAAAAGTCCACAGTCGACGTCGTGATAGCACCAAAGAGCAACTCAGCACTTCAGCCCCCGCCCGGACCGAGTCCACAGAGCATGCACACCAATCCCGTCGTTATCCCTCCTAAACGGGGTCAGCAGATAAGGCTCACTCACGCAGAGACCGCTAGGAGAGACCCAAGAACCCCGAAACGAGGTCGGATGACCCGCCAATACTCATCAAATTCCCTTGGTGACCGGCCGCTGCCAACATCTATTGCATCTATCTTGGAAGCAACTGCGATTCCCGTACTTAGGCGGAGACGGGCGGTCCAAGTCTCTCGAAAGTTACCTCCTGGGAACCACGTCCAGGATTTTAGCAAGCTGCTCTTGAATGGCCTCGATGAGTACGGTACTGGGAACTCAACTCTGGAAATTCTGCTCAGCCCCCCGGATGAGAGCGAAAAGGCGTACATCTCGAGCGATTGTGATAGCGAGACGCTTTCGTGCTCTGCGCCTTCCATCTCAGCTGACTCTGTGCCGTCTCTGGACACCGATGTAGACAGCCCGCCTAGCCTCTCCACCTCATTCACCCCCTCTAGCCAACGAAGCCCATCCGAGAGAAACATACGGCGCCGGCGCCTTTCTAGCTGTGAGAACTGTTGCTCCAACCATCCGCTTCTCGAAACCGAATCTTCAGAGATCACGGATGAATATATAGGTGTCAACCGTCGGTCATCTTCGTTAAGCTCAACATCTAAACCTTTCATCATGTCACGATCGTTCCCGCGCTTAGGGTCGTTCAAGTCGAATCTCACAGCATCCCTGAGGGCGATCAAGTCGGCGGCGCAAAGTGTCTCAACATTTGCCTCGCCCTCCGTTCAGCCCGACGACTTCCTTACTCGTTCGTTTACGATCACGCCGAAAATGACAGATGACCGCAGGCCTCCTCCAATGCACGATACCCCCTCTCCAGCCCTGCGCCGCTATCTGAACCCGATTATGGTTTCACCTGCAGAGATGTACAGTTTTCAGGACCAACCACACGAGACGCCGGATTCGCGAAACTGTCCTATCTCTGTACAGATGCAGACCTATCATCGCTCGGGCAGCCGCGGGTCTCGGAAGGACCGCTTTCGATTTTCAAAGTCGAAGAATCGTGGGCGACAGTCCTCACCCTTCAATCCTGCAGTTCCTCCGATGTCACGCCAGCGCGAGCCTCGGGAGAACAGCGACTTCCTCCGTATGGTTGTTCTGGAAATGAACATGAGGCGCCGAGGAAAACTCCGCGATGACATTCCTACTCGAGCCCGGGTCTGGTTACCCCCTCGCAAAGGCAGTCAAACAAAGTCCGTTCCTTATGACTTCGAAGACGAGGACGAGGAAGAATCTGCGACTCCATCTCGATGGATCGGAGTCTCCATTGAATCAATTTGATTAATATCACTTTCACTTCCTTTTGTTACTACTTTTCCTTCTACACTTTCGTTCAGCACAGCGCCGGGCGTCCTTTTTCTTGTTCGGATCGGGTTGTGCGTTCATGGCGACTCCGGAGTGAACTTGCATATATTGGGTAAGACTTGCTCCATTTTTGGAAGCGTACAGTCGGGTGTTTTTTCTTCTTCTTGGGGTGCTCAATAAGATTTCATTTCGCACTTTTCAAGATGGCTATCACCTCATATAAACGGAATGCATCTGGAGTTACACTACTTTCGTTTTGTTTTCCTTTCTCTCTTTTGGTGTCGAGGAGTATGTACCATGTATGAGTATCTGCCATAGAGTCGAGTCTAACAGTGACATAAACCATTCTTACCATCATTATATCATTTCTCTGCAACCGAGGTTCACTTCAACCAATGACACCCCTGATGCTAAGGGCAGCTAATGCGCTGTGACGTTCGCCGGGCACCACGACTCCACGAGGCTAGCCTAGGTCTAGGAGGGAAGGTGGTGTTATTTACATTTTGCCCGATACGGAGTTTTTACTCACAGAGCAGCTGGAGCTGGGCATAGTTAGATAAGGATAGTTAGGGTAGGCTCAGCCGAGCTGAGTCTTTCAAGACCTCTAGGTGTTCAACTCCAACAACAATAATAACGCACCACCACCGCCAATACCAACCTACAACCTGCATTTCTGCCAATTGTGGTTTTGGACATATATTATAGCACCGTTACATACACCTGTTAGACAATCCACGACTGTCGGCCACCGCACCACTCACAGTCGAGATCTCCTACTCTAAGTTGGGGTCAGTGCGACTTTCCTGCAGTGCTTATCTCTGTCCAATCGACGCAGCGCCTGAGCCCTGTTTTGGGGGCCCGGGGCCGCTTGGGGTTGGTTTTTTGTTCGGCTGGGTCGGTAAGACTGGGAAATCAGGTGGGAGAGGAGTGAGATGGAGTGGGTGTGCACGGGGATGAGGTGTTCATCGGGGTGGGACGATATGGGGCTGGTGCTGGCGTGATGCGCTCTTTTGGGGGTTGTGCAGAAGGGAGTGTTCTGTCTGCTGGTCTACTTGCTATATAGGACGAGATACATGGTGTCTAAGCGCGAGGAGGGTGAGGTAAGGTGAAGGTTGAGCGGTTGGGTATATATTGTTGGCATCTTGGGTAACTAACCAACCCAGGTGCTAGGGTATCTAGTAAGCGTACAGTAATGTATGTATGGACATGAAGTATGGGGTGTGTATAGAAAACAGCGTGATCATGTTCGTTAAGATGAGCGGGATGGTTGGAAGCCTATAAGTCAAACAAATTAAAACGTTTCACTTCGGAAGTTTCTGTGGTGAGGGACCTTACGTTCTTCGTCTATTATCGTTTTCTCTTTCCAGCTTTCCTCAACCCATTCCACCTTGACGATATGGGGAAGCTTCTTCCTGCTCGAGAGCGTTTTGCGGATTTTTGAGACCTCGGAGGGCGCGGTATCCGGGCCAACGATAACATGCGTGATAGACGAATCCTTCAGCGAGCTTGTTACACTTGCACCCGCAAACCTGGCGATGTTTCTGGCGAGGTGGACCTCATGTGATTGAGCTGGCTGATCATTTTCTGGGAGCATATCGTCGTCTTCGCTGTCCTTGGGGAAGCATAAAGTGAGTCCCTTGAATAACCACCCAGATGGCGCGGACCAGCCGGAGCTGATTTGTTCTTGGATTCGCTCTGTAAGTTTCTCAATGGCGTCGGGGCTGCTGGTTTTATTGTCTTTGTTCTTGTTCATTTGTTCCAGAAGCTTTGAGGGGTCAGTGGTCGTGTTGGCAGTGGCTAAGGCAGTACCTACATCGCGCAGCTCTTCAACCGTGGTATTACGGGCATAGCTGTCATTGTATGAGTCGAGGTTCGATGCTATTTCCTCTTCCTTATCTTTAGTTGTGAAGAACATATGCCTGTATCAAGTCAATGATCCCATCCATCTATCATGATGTCTTTCCAGATCGTATCTATACCTAGGTTCAAGGGGAAGAAGCAGATCTGGAAGACCAGCGTCAACCTCGTTTTGCTGGATGCAGTCAAGTACCCACGACGGCCGGATAATATCGACCTCGCCGCTCTTCTGTAGAGAGGCTGCTTTCACGTTCCCTGCCATCATGTTAATGAAGGTATACGTAAGATCTCCACTGGAAGCTTACTCCTATCTGCAATGCATATGGTGTTTGGAGCAGCATTGTTTGTCTGAAAGAGTTTCCCTCCATTTGCCTTCACGAGGCTCTCTATTTCAGCCTTGGTCTTCTTCACGTGTGTAGTCGCGTCAGTTAAGACGACTGCAATCAAGTTAGCCTCGCTTCTGGGTTGATCAAAAAAACAGTTGCTTACAGAAATTTAAACCCTCAAAGATTTTCCCCGATGGACCGGCATATTTGGCTTCTTGACCGTCATCATACCCGGCTATGGCGAGCGGTTTCTTAGTCGTTCTCTTCACTTTCTTCTTGCGAAAGTTCTCAACATTGAACTCCTTGTCTCGGTGTTCCTGCTCTACATTGGACTTTAGATCCATAAACTCTTGCACAGATAAGGCACTCTTCCAGTCTTTATCCATGCGTAGTCGTTTGAACCGAGGAAATCGAAGCGTCAAGCCAATTCGGAACTGGTCACTAACTGACACAGAAGCTGCCTTGACGCAGATAACAACCGAGTTCTCAGGCTTGATCCACATATCTGGCCGCTCATACTGAGCATCACTACCTGCAAGCTCGATGTATGTCGTCGGCGGCTTCTTGGGGTTCCACTCCGTCCATTTGCCGTCGGTATGATGGCGAATATTCGCATAGTCGGCAGCAGTGAAACCTCCACCAACTTTGCAGAAAGAGTAGCACTTCGTTGGGTTTGATCCTTGCGAGGACTGGTTTTCGTCAACTCTCAAGCCACATAAGAAGCTAGAAAGGTTGCCGCCTCGATGTCCAGACCCGTAGTATCCACCAATAACAATAAGATCGAGAGACTCCCCGAACTCAGTCATATACTCAGGCTTCACCTTCATCCAGTCATCATGCCGTTCGTTTAATCGATACAGTGACCTTGGGTTTTTGAGGACCAACCCTTCAGAAGCTTCAGCAACGACGTTCCTGAGCGAGGCCTCTACTTCCTCTTTTGTCGTAGCTTCTTCAAACGCATGTATCTCAAAACGTCGGTGTACCGGCTGAATGACTTTCTGGAGGGCATTACGACGATCACGGAGTGTGTACTTTGTCAAATCTCGACCATTGAGGTAGAGGATATCGAAGACGCGTAGTAAAGGGTGGATCCCTTTCTGAAAGGGATTCCGTTGTTCGGACAGAGCAGCTGTCTTCAGTGTACCGAAGGGTTCCGGAGCGTCCTGTTCAGTATTCCAGGTAATCATCTCGCCGTCCAGTATCAGGTTATCGACGCCGTCAGCAAACGCATCCTTTAGATGACGGGTCAATGATCCAGCCTCATCGTGTGTCCCATTCCCATAGAGATACGTATAGTCTTTGGCTTTCCGTGACCAGAACCTGAACCTCTTCCCTCCTGGCGCAGACGCATCAGACACCATATGGAGCTGCATCCGCTCTCCATCCAGTTTTTCCTCGATCCAGAACACAGGATCTTCTTCTGTTGGCTTCATACGGCCGATCATACGGTCTAGTGACTGTATCTGAAACTGAGCGAGCTGCGGCTGGAAACACTGCATCAGCGAAACACCTCGATCTTCGGCGTCAAGTCGAAGGTTAGGGTCGTGAAGCTCCCAACAAACACGCCGTAGACTACTCGAGATACTGTAGAGGCTTTCTGCATCAGGGTGCCAGACATCGAAAAACGTCCGCTCCGTCGCTCCAACTTTCATCTGTCGAAGAATGATCCGGATTAACCACATGAGCTCCTCGGGGTTCATTCGCCTGTAGAATTCCGCAAGAATAGGTAGCTGCTGATCCTCCTTGGAGGCAGAGGAAAGCTGGTCAAGTTTCTCATTGACCTCATCAATCAGCATATTTCCGACCTCCGTGCGCATCGGCCGCTTCGAGATAATATCATAGCATCTCCCCGCAAAATCACCTGCCATACTTGAAGTCGTGGATTGACCGGGAAGCTTCCAATTCAACAAATTAAATCCGTCCTCAGAATTTTTGTCGATCTTCATTATCTTGACGAACATTTTCCCAATGACTTTCTCCTTCATCCCGTACATTGCCCGATCGCGGTCCTTGTCTGGAAGAATCAATCGGAACGCAGGATATATGTCATCACCGACTTCTTTCCTCCATCTTGATATAAAGCGCTCTATCACGTCGCGTCGCCTTTCTAGGGGATTGAGGTTTGCGGCTGATTGGCCGTGTGGTCCGGCCTTTCGGCGACTCGCTGGCGGTCCTGCGGGCTTCTTTTTGATTTCACTGAGCGGGCGAAAGAGGGTTTGAAAGAGGGTGTGAAAAGGCAACGATGAAGATGTATTTCGAGGACGGTTAGGATACCTACTCACACAGAGTAAAATGTTAGTTCACTTGACCGAAGAAGTAGAAGGGATGAGTTCGTTTACTTTTCATCGAGATCGGACTCTTCTTCCGCTACTGGGTGGCTAGCACTATCGCGCATCTCTTCGTCAGGATCCATTGCCGTTTGCTCGTCAATTCGAATGACTCTTCTAGAGTATAAGTGAGAGTGGTTTTCTTCAATGTTTGGACGGTTTCCAGCCGGCTGGCTTTAAATTGAGCTTCCCCATGGCTTAGGTACCTTTACTGAAGCGGAGAACAAAGCTAGGCAGCGTTCTAGGCTCCAACTGCAATCGATAAGAAAGAACATGTGACATGACATCACATGTCAGGGACCGTGGACGGGCAGCTTCGACATGGATTCTGTGAGGAAATTTGTTAATTAGGTACGGGAATCAATAGTGGTCGTACAGCTACAAAAGATGTTATATATACATGTGCGAGATGGGTGATAGACCGTCCGCTGCCGAAAGCAACAACTATACCAGCTCAACAAGCTTCATCAAAGTCATCATGAACTCTTTAGCTATACCCCAGGAATGAAGGCCTGAAAGGGTTTCACAGCCAACACGCAGAATCTGCTCAGGTCCACGGGAGGCACAGATGTCGCCTACGTTCGTCAACATTCCCTTCATCATCTGGCCTTCGCGAACAAAAGACTGAACGAGCTCATCCGAGCATGGCTGGTCAAGGTTGATCACGGACGGTTCAGTGGTCGAATCGCGTCGGGTGGTTGTGAGGTCCGGAGATGCCTGCTTATAACACAAGCCGTATGCCCAGAGAGTAAGAATCGCTAGATATGTGGCTACCGGTTCATGAAAAGCATTCGTGGAGAATTTGCGAACATGATAAAGCACTGAGCCGGCATGGATGACAGCTAGCCGGGCCTTATATTGATCATGCTTGATCCACCGCAAGACATAATGCCACTCGATCACTTGCTGGCGGTCTTCCCAATTGACTTTCTGCGTTGCCAGAAGGTTTACGAGAAGCCGGATTTCCCGGAATGGGGCAAGGAGAATTATGCGAGCTGTATGAAGATGTAATATTGTCGGATGTTCATGACCGTTCGCTTTGGCTATAGTGCCATTCGCGGTCCAATGGAGTATATCCAGGCAGTCGCATGCGCTGTTGCGCCATTTCGAGTACGACGGAATTCCAGGTAGCCAAACTGACCCCGACGGGATGGCCAATTTTCGGGACTGCTTTTTCGCCGTCGGGCTCCAGAATGAAAGCGGGCGGCGAAAGTAGTCGCCAACCTCCCACATCCGGTGATATAGTGCGTGAATAAGCAATATGTGGCTGAGCTCGCCTATGTCGGGTATAAGTCTTTTTTCAATGTACAATGTTAAGATAGCATCATAGAGTGATATTGTTTCCTGGCCTGTAGAAGGCAAATTAGTTGGGGAGACCCTGTATAAGAGGAAGAAGTTGTACCTGAAATTTCCTCGCGAAGCCCTGTCCAGATACGGAAGGAAGCTGCCTGCCAGATTTTCTCATTACAAGGAAGTGGCGCCTGCCCGTCATCGAGAGAAAAGTGTGGTTTAGTGTCAAACTGATATGCGGCTGTACAGTCAACGAGCTAACAGCGTGGTTAGTGTGCATTCGATCGTACAGGGTTAGAGATATCATACCCATATCAGGTAGCCAGTCCGTCTTCGAGTCTCTTCTTCAACCCAGAGGATCCATTGCTGCTCCGGTGACACCTCGTCGAGCGATGTCCTTGAACTATCTGTGCGGCATAGCAGCTTCTCGCGGGTCGCCAGGTGAGTGAGATCACTCAAATCGCCAAGTGCTAGGAGCTTGCTACTCTCACTGCTTCCGTGAAGTCTGCCAATGCAATTCAGCAGCATTGCCTGGATGAACCAAAGCGGAGGATGGCTGGGCTGATTCTTCTCTTTCTGTAATGATAATTAGGATGCGCAAGGGTATGTACAGGTAGTTCGGCTGTCTCTCACCTCAACACAGAGAGCCCGGCGCAGAAACTCGTGAAAGCCCATGGCCGTTCCGTTTTGTTCACAGAAACTGGCAGAATGGCTGCCAATTGCAGCCAAAGACAATGTAACTATCCAGTGGCACCTATTCGGATTGAAGGTGGGCGCGTGGAATATCGGATATAGAGGATGGCTAAAGTGAAAATAGTGGTTCAGAAAGTTGGATAGCCCACGTGCGTCTGGAAAATTATCGGTTTCGAATTTGGGGTAGAGAAAGTTATCCGTACAGCATAGCTGTGTGAAAGCATCGTGTATTTGGTCGTAAATTATAGGTTCAAGGGCGCAGTCCACGAGGGTATCTGGGACGGGGTCTATCTGCGCTTCATGCGATGGCGGAAATCCAAAACGAGGCCTCGAATTGCTATTCTGGAATTTCAGAAAAATATCGAGCGACTCTACGTTTTGCGTGGCCCACAGCGACTGCTTTCGCCTGTGTTTGGCGACCCTTTCGCAAGGTTCATCGCCGTTATAGTCAGTGGGACGTTTAGAGGGCCCTGATTGCGATGGTTGACGCAACGCTCGAGAAAAGTGTCCTGGGCTTTCAACATCGCCTATCAGCGAGGTAGTGCCGGATGGGGTCTGTGAAAAGCTACCGGATATAGAAGACCCGTGTGGCTCCGTATTGATTACTGGAGGAAGCCACGTCGTCTGATTCAAAGTAGCATCAAATACACCGGCTTGGAAGGGGTGCTGGGACGGCCCAGATGTCAGACCTTGCCCAGCAGCCGATTCGAGGAACAAGTCACTAGATAGCCAGTTGATGGTAGGGGCTGTAGGTTGGCCCAAAAGAGACGGAGAAAAATCAAGTTGCAGGTGTTGACCTTCCGAGTCCTGCATTCCAGGAACCAAGCTGGAAGGTCCAGTGACTTCGGGTCGTCGCCTATCAACTGGATAGCTAAGCTGTCTCTGATCGACTGCTACAGTAGTCTGAGTCTGGGGCTGAGTTGCTTGGGAGTAAAGTTGATGATTCATTCCATTGAATGAGGGAATTGGGCGAGGAATTGCCTCTGGCGCACCGAAGGCATCTGAGCGACCTAATGATGGGCTCGTGAGGTGTAATTCACCTCCGCTTTCCAAGGGGTTTTGTGTAAGAACATGGCTTCCGGCGCCAGTCATATCGTCAGGGGAGGTTGTAGATGGGTTATGTGATCCCGCCAATTGTAGCTGAAACTGACCCATCTGATACCCTGGCCGAAGGACGTGGTTTCCACTGTCTTCGGTCTGAGATGCATCCATGTCCTGCCCCGAGAATGAATGGGTGACTTGTCTGGGCATCGGGGCTTCTTGATCAAGTGATAAAGTTTCGGTTGCTCCTTTTTGGATCTTGGCCTTGGACCGTCGCTCGGTTGGATACTGGCACTGAAGAGACCTATTCTCGCAGCGAGTACACGGTATACCACCACTGCAGCGTACCCTTGCAGTCGCGCATTTGAAGCAGGCTCGAAACGTCTTGACGGTGATACGATGAGTGCGATCTTTCCCCCCATCAGTGCCTATAGTGTGGTGACTCAGTTCATGGCGATGGAGTGTATCACTAACGATATTAGCTGGATGAAACCACAATGCCGTTGTAGTAGGTATTAGACATGGTGGTATTATAGAATGCGAAAACGTACGTTCTAGAGAAATGACGACCGCACTGGACACACTCAAACGGCTTCTCTTTTGTGTGGCTGCGGAAATGGCGCTTCAAGTGCTCGGGTCTCCTAAACGTGCTCTGGCAAATCGAGCACTTGGTTTGACCGGTGGCTGACGAGCTGTCCTCCACTTCACGATCATTGTTTGCGCCATCACTCTTAGCTATCGATTCAGTTTCCTGGATGTCTAGAGCTTCTGTATGCGACTGTTATTCCTGCAATATTCTAATAATGGCCGAGACGCGGGGGAGCGGAGTAGGAAAAGCAAGAGGACTGGAATAGGTATACCTTGGCCGGTATCGCTCTTTTCCGGGGACATGGCGATTCATGAGCGGGTTCGGGGCGCAACATTTACTCAATGTCGGCAGGAGGAGAGCATTGTCGCATGGCATCAGGACAAAAGTTCGAGGGTGGCATCGCGAAAGAAGTGCCGATTCTCGAAGGAAAGCTAGCCGTGTGAAAGTGGGCCGATCACACACTTTGAACCTCTGAAGAGGACCAGGCGATATTAAGGCATGGCTTTAAGAGTCGGGGAAGAAGCGGGGGAACAGCCTTGGATGGTTAGTCTGCCATGGCCTGCCAGGGAAAAGGAAGTTAGTTTACTACTACTCACTTCTCTTCAAGACTTGACTGACGACTGGCTGCTGCTGCTCGGTTAAATGATACGTACCGGTAAAAATAGATTGGATTGGCTTGCTCAATCGCATCGATGACATACCTCTCCAGAAATGTTCTAATAATGCTCGACAAATGCTTTGTTCATGTTTCAGACACGAAGCCTGAGATGAAGGATTCTTGGCCGGAAAACCGGGGCTGACAGGAGCCTCATTTCGATGCCAGATTAATCTCTTCTTCTTCGATATATCTTCCTTCTTGAACTATTTTTCATTATTTCTCTCAAGTGCACAACATTAACCGTTCTCACCGACCATGGTCCAGCAGTAAGATTGAGCTTGGTGACCTTGGTCCCTCCCGAATGGCCAGAGCAGCTTCGACCCCCTCGCGGGATCGCCGACTTCCTCCCCGCAATAATGCGAACGCCAACTCCTCCCCAACTGCTGCAGCTCTGCAAGGGGCTCTTCTCGCTTTTAACCATGCAACACCCCCCAGGACAAGCCCCGCTCTGAAAATGGCAGATCGCTCACAAGTCTCGCTTCTTGATTCCGACCCTGACCCTCCACCAGAACTGCCGGAGCCTGGTTCGATCAGGGACAAGATCGCCCTCTTCAGCGCGAATTCAACCGCCAACGGCCTTAGCGATCGACCCAAGACTGCCACTGAAAGTCTACCAGATATATCTCGGCAAAAGAGTCCCCAGCAGCTTGCAGCTGAGATAGCGGTAGGAAACTCACCCGCGCCGAGCAGCAAACCTACACCGGTCGAGGTGCACAGAGCTCAGTCGCACCGAAACGAAACATCACCTAATCGCGATCTGCCATCACCAATCCCGATTCGAAGAACGGTAGTCAGTCCTCGCTTATTGGAGCCGAGCTCAAATGGTCTTCACGGAACATCACTCCCAAATTCGCAGTCCGAACTGAGGCCTGTTTCTCCCAGAGTTCCGACCTCACCCCGGCCACGGATAACAAAACCGCGTCCTGCCCCGCCTGTACCTCGAAAACCGTCCCCTGTCTTCCACGAACCTATACCTAACGAGCACAACTCTGAGCCTTCTCTACTCCCCTCCTTCCCCCTTCGCTCCAAAGCTTCTGCTTCTACCCTTTCTTCGGAACGAGGCCCTCCGCTTCCACCACGGCGAGCCGCAACTCTTCCAGTCAAAGATGCGCAAGAACAGCAGCTCATCTCAGGGCGCACCAAATCACCAGCATGGCCGTCAAGCCCAAGCACCGTATCGATATACAGCCAGTCGCAGAATCCAAGTAGCTCGAGCATGATTGACAATCTCACCGACGTGAGTAAAGACGGACCTTCAGACGCAGTCGCCGCTTCATCACTGGCCTCGAATCGGGCACGGCAGGCGAGGAAGCCTTCACCGCCGCCTCCTCCCCCGCAACGTAGGCGAAGATCCCGATCCCGATCCCTACTACATTTACAGCATCAGGCCAAAAAGGATCGCGCTCCTAGCCCAAGCCCAGGAAGTCTTCAAAAGACCCTCCGGACACAAGCCAAATCAGACGGTGAAGATGAGTCGCGGTATCGCCGCCAGCATAGGAACCGCATAATCAATAAACACCCGCATAAGCACCAAGAAGGTGATCGCAGAAGATGGCGAAGTGAAGTTACTGAGAAAGAACGCAAGAGATATGAAGGTGTCTGGGCGGCGAATAAAGGCTTGCTTATACCTACCAACCAGGTATTTACCAGAAGGGCCCCAGCACAAGAAGTTCCGCCAGATATGTATCCTCCAGCCGCCCTTGAAATGGTTGTGAACTTGGTGGTTCAAGATATTTGGTCTAGAAGCCGGCTTCCGGCTCACGTCCTAGAGCAGATCTGGGATTTGGTTGATAGGCAGAAGATTGGCCTACTTACCAGACCGGAATTTGTTGTAGGAATGTGGTTGATTGACCAGCAACTGAGAGGGCACAAGCTTCCGGCTGAGGTTCCTGACAGCGTCTGGGCCAGTGTTGTGCGTGTACCCGGTATATCTCTGGATGATCTTCAATATGCAAAGTAATAGAGAACCTACCAATAGATTAATAGTTACGTATTGAGCCTAAGTGTAGCCCTGGTATATACCTAGGAACCATCGAGGTCGGTCACTATAACTGATCACGTGGACATTTGTACAAGAACGGAAAGAGGGCCCCAAGCCCGAAACCTGGGAAGGCGCGACCCAGCGCCCGGCAGAGCGAACACCGGTAGAGGGAGTCGGCAACAAGTAGTAGTGATTCTCTTGCACTCTGCTCTGTCTTCATTTTGCGTCAACAACCGCATTGTGCAATATCGACTCATCCTCTCACAGGCTATGCATGATCTTCGCGACTATTATGTGACCAAGCTGCTGGAGTCTCGATCTCTTCTTCAGATGAACGCCCATTGGGCTGTTCCTACCAGAACCAAATCCCGAGCTGGGTGTTCGGGATTTGAATCGCACGGCAACAATGGAATGGATGATTAAGCCCCCCATCTGATTCCCCAGCGACTAACGGGCGATCCGGGCTCTATATCAGACCACTCTCTCGGGTTTTGATTGTTTTTGAGTTCGGTATTCCCCGTGGCTGAGACGGCGGGTATCTCGATTAACTATCGCTCACTGTTTTGTGCCCAGAGCGATGCGCATTCCGGGAGACTTGGGTCGTGGACCGTGGTAGCAAAGCTTTCTGCAAGGCTGAATGACCGACTTGACAGCGCCGCCGCCTGGAACGTACTCTGACTACATACTTCGACCGATGAATTGGTCCGATTTCATCATGGTTTTGGACCACTTTGGACACCAAGTGAACAGTAATAGTGTCCCAACAGTTACACAGCCTTTGTCCTCGAGGCCCCGCAAGAAATTTGCGAAGCCTCCAGTCAAGTCGGCTTGTCTAGCCTGGTAAGGACCGCCATAGATCCGATTTCCATAGACATGATTTTCCTCCCTTCTGCGGGAAGAAAAGTCTGTCTTGAGCACATACTCATCCTGCTAGCTCTTTTTATAGAACCCACTAACCAATCAACTAGTCGCGCTTCGAGGACACGTTGTGATGGGCAGGAGCCCTGCCTCAACGTAGGTATCCCTCTTCCATATCTTCTCCAGTCCTCTTGACGCGTTATGCGATGTGGATACCCATCAATTAACCATCTGTTTAGTGTCTCGGCAAGAAAAGAAAATGTGTTTATGTGGCGAGTAAGCGTGGAGGCCCAAGGAAGAAAAAGAAGCCCTCAGTGCCCGTAGAAGGGACTGTCCAGCGAGACGATGTTGAGAATACGGCCATCACGTCTGTAACCCCCGAATTCGAGGAGTGTACGTATGGAAGGCCGCCTTTTCTTTGAGGCAAAGAGAGAGTGCCGTATCAGCTAACATTGATGATAGCAACGCTGTTTGGCCAAATCGATGTGCTTTCTGCCTCTGGTGCTGGACTTCGAAACTTGGACATGCATCCTGATGTCCAGCATATGTTTGCCGGTCTGCTTGATTCACCAAGTAATGGCAATGCTCATGTTCAAATGGAACCGACACCGTCGTCATCGAGTATGTCATCATCACAGACTGTGGTAAGGACATACGGCAGTGAACACGAAATGTCAGTTGCGAAAGCACCTTCGGTTCATGATAGTTATGCTAATTCTGAAACAGTCTCAATGCTTATTATGATTTCATCCATGACTATTTCCCAATACTTCCTCCAAGAGTGGCACCTGCCTCAGTTGATAAGCCCTTTGAGGGCGTCGGCTCCTTTTCAGAATTTCCGTCCGAGGAACCGATTATCGCCTATAAACCTCGTTCTCCACTAAGCCTGGCCATATCCGCTGTCTTAGCACTAATACCACACCCGAACGACTTGGACCCTACATCTGAGAGCTCCAGTCTTCGACGTCGAACATATGCGCAGGCTTTTACACAAATGGCTAACGCGAGTATCGAATCTGATTGCGAGCTCCATGCTTCGCCCGCGAACCCGTTTGAGAGCAATCGCCCAGTCATCAACCGAGGGCCTTTCCACCCGCGAGCTCCGGTAGAGCTTGAAAGTTTGCTTGCACTACTAGTGCTGTCCGTCTATGAATACACCCAGCGTGGAAATCTTCTGAAAATGAGATACCGCGCTGAGCAAGCGATGGCGATAGCTTTGGATATGTCTCTTCACAGTCTTGGTGAAGAATATGATGATTTGGCTGAGGCTCGAAGAAGAGCCTGGTGGATGACGGTAAAGTCATTGTACAGTTATATCGTGCCCTATTTGCTAACTACTTCACAATAGTATTATTGTGTACTCCAGGGTTCGATTGTTAGCACAACAGTGAGGTTTCCTAATCCCGGATGCTCTCTATGTGTTCTAGTTGAGGTTGGCTAATGCTCTCACTGCTAGGTTCTTCAAATCAAAGCAAACGATCCCCAGTTTGTTACTCCCTACCCTAGGTTCTCTGCCGATCCTGATGTAGGTTCATCCTAGGAAGTCGTCTCCGGAGCTCAAGATTGGTGTTAATGCTATCCGCAGGGCTGGTCGATTCTCATACAATCGCAACAACTACTGGTGGCTGCGACACAATTCGTTATAGACTTGAAACAGTGTCTCCCAACCAGTGTCAATATGCCATGTGTTTTTGAGACTATGCAACAGCTTGATACGTGGGCTAGCGCAATATTGGCGCAGTCAAGTCTCCCCGCTCTAGTCCCAAGGTCTGCTGACGGCCATGGTGTGACGGAGCATACTACGGCGCAGAGTGTCCGTGCCATCGCTCAGATCAAGCTGTCAAGGTCAGCCATTCCCAGTCGCCAGGAAACTTGTGCTAAGCTTTGTTGCAGCGCCCAAATCAAAATTCATCGATTCAGAGCATTTTCAGACATTCCGATTTTCCTTCAGAGGCATTGCGATCTTACTGCCGCTAACTCGACCAATCCAGCTTCAGGAAGTGCTGCGGATGGGTCAGAATCTCCGGGAGAGATAACCAATGTCGGCTGTTCTTGCAGTGGTTTGGAAAATTTTCAACAGTCCTCGAGCGGATACGCAACATCATCTACCTCCTCCACGTCGTCTGAATTCCAGACAATACCTCAGTATTCTTTCATCAGTGAATTCCCTTACACCAGCCAGCATTCCGCGAGGGTATGCCTCAGAGCTTCGTTATTGATCTCACGCATGTTTCAGAACCTGCCCATACCACAGCCGCTCAACGATGCCAGTAATTCGCCCCGAGTCTTGCAGTTTCTTCCACAAAACCAGTATCCTCGGACAATGCCGTCTTTCGCGTGTTGCATGATGCAAGGTAGCTATGCATTGTTGATGGTGTTCTATAAAATGAGCGTGGAGAACCACGTCCCGACAGAGATGGGGACCGGGCTTGACAGCCGGCCATCGGGTACATTGACTGACGAACTTCGTCAAGGACTTGAGCGGATAATAACCGCCGTGACCAACTACACAGTTGCATTTGAGGCATTAGACGGAATGAGAGGTGAGTGAGCCCTTTCGAGCTTAATCAAAATAAACTGACAGTGGATCTAGAGGACATCCAAGGTGCATATCATACGGCGTTCTTACAGGGGTAGCGGTGCCTTCCTCTGATTCTGCATATAGGCTAGGGTATACCTAGGGAGGCGGACAACGCGGGGATTTGGTAATGGTTGAAGCTGGGATAGCTTCTGCCAAAATCACACAATAACTCTTTTCTTTTTTGACGATATATACCCACTGATTATGACTACGTTAAGCGCAAAAATTACCCACTTGTCCACTGGATGGTGGGAAGCCTTGTGGAAGGCTTGATGGGCTACTTGTTCTAGCTAGATAACAATCTATGTGGACACTCTGCTGAGTGGACGCAACTTCTCTTCTCCTCAGATCAAAATACCGATGTCATCTGGTTGATTCGTGGATACAAGCACCGCGTGAGTTCTGAGCAGCCCGTTTCCTCCTGATAGCCCCGTGCGGCCATAAGAACTGCCGCAGAGTCGTGCTTCCCGGGTTAGGAAGCTACACTGCGTATTATAGTAACCACAAGCCATCGTTTCGCTTCCCCAAACTATCTCTATGTGCCGTGTATATTATCTCCAGAGAAAAAAAAAATAGGAAAAGAAGCTAAGCTGAAGACAGAACAGGCCAGATGACTACCTACCCAAGTGCGGTCCATTTCGCAGTCCCAACTCCACACAGACCAACACAACACGCTTTCCATTCTAAAAGGACTCCGTCCCGCCTGTAGTTACCTAATAATTCCAAGCCGACTGAACCCAGAATCAAAGTTTACTCCGAATCCCTTCTAATCGGAACTTGACATCCTTCAAAACTTTACTCGTGGGCTTCCAGTCATCGAATTGCTTCAGCAGCTCTAATGTCTCATTGTACAGTTCGTGTCGGACGTATTCCTCTTCTAGAAGGCCGCGCATGGCGAATGGGAGGATGTAAGGATTTGTTGCGGGAGGTGGGTAGCTTCGTTTTATATCTAGAGGTGTGATAGAGACGGGGGAGGTTTCGAGGGCAAATTCAATGGCGAGGCTAGAGTTGTTAGTCTGCGATCTCTGGACAGAGAGCTTTGGTAAGAAGGAGATGGATGGCTTACCGGTATACGGCGGCGTCGTCGTAGAGGCGGGAGTGGCCGTCGCCGGTATAAAGACTGCCAGCCAACGGGGAGCTAAGTTCGCGGATGAGACCGTGATCAGAAATGCCGAGGTTGCGGAGTTTGAGAGCGAAGCCGACGAGGTGGGAGACGCTTTGCGCAAAATTAGGGATTTGTATGTTCTGCATGGTTAGGTATACTTACAAGCTTGGAGCATGGACCCTGCCATCGACGAAGGCTGCGCGGTAGATGTATGGGTGAGACACAGGGGAGAATAGTGATGACTGAGATTTGTTAGTTAACGCTATTAAGACTAAGGGTTGACCGTGAATTACCTCCAAAGAGACGAGTTGATCATCAATGCTCCCGATATAAGATATCCGTACGCCGAACTCTATGCAAGCCCTCAGGGCGGACTCATAGTCCTTAGAGACCTGGCTGTAGGGTAAGGCAAATTCAAATAGCTCCCCTGCAGAACCACTAATCCACCGAGACCTATAATCAGGAAATGGTCCGAGGTTCACGCCAGCCATCGCGCATATCCCGACCCGGTTAGCGTTGATGCAGCCAAATGAAATCAATTTCGCGACCAGCATGATTCCAACTGGAACGCCTTGGCTGTGACAAGCGAGCAGAATAAAATCAGCGCGTCTGATTTCTTCCATCCAGTTTAGAAGCAGCTTCCAAAGTAGATCAACTCGTTCCGAAATACGCCCTTCTCCCTCCAAGGCTATTTTCTCGATGTCGCAAGTGTACCCAGAGTCTTCTGTATACTTGCGTATTGCTTCAGCTGCCATAGTTGCGAACCTGACAGAGGTGCCAGTGGGTTGACCGAGGACAGTCCGTATCAATGGTGCAGGAAAATATCCATGAATCCCAATCGCCAGTGCCTTTTTAATGCGCGGAGGATACGGGATCTTGTAGACGTGCTGATTGCTAGGCTCTTTGCTGTAGTGCAGGAACCTACCAATTGACTGAAACAGTGTCGGCCTGTCTTGCAAGGCGAATGTATCCTTGAACTGCGGGAGGACCTGGTTAGGGATGACCTTCTGTAGTTGTTTAGAGGCTGTAGCTTCGGAGGCCGCTGGAGGGGGGGCCTCAGGAACATCCGCCGGCTTGGATATAGCATCGTCGGGGACCGAAGAGCCACCTGGAGGGGTCTTGATCTTCACGCTTCCTTTGTTGACAACCTCCGCCTTGCGCTCAGGCTTGGCATCGAGACCACTCCTTGACTGATCAGTCGATGACTCCTGAGTTATGGTGGCTTCGGCAGCCTGCGCATCTTCCGGTTTTCCTGGTGTAGCATCTTTGGGTGAGTCACGGAAGAAAAAAGACCAGGCAGACGGCTTCGTAGTCTCCGCGGGAGGATTAGAGACATCTTTATCAACTTTCGTCGCTTCATTTGAATATTCCGGATCGGGTGCCGTATCAGGAGCAGGGGTTCGTTCTTCTAGGTCGAGGGGATTTTCATCCTTAGACTCCTCAGGTCCTTTAGACGAAGACGATCCGTACCACATTTGAAGCCAAGACCGCTTCTGTGATGACTGGGCGACGTCCGCAACTTCGGGCGGGTTATCTTGGTGCTCGGAACTAGGTTCCGGAGGTGCAGAAGGGGCCTTTTGATTTGGTGGCTGTTCCAAGGTGGTATCAGGCTCTCTGTGAGCGATTGGTTCTTGTGGCTCTTCTGACTGTGTTGATTTTGCATCCGGTTCAATCGAGGCACTCTTATCGTTCGTAAACGGTGTGTATACCCATGAAAGCCATCCACTGGGCTGAGCTACTGCCGTAGACGCGTTGTCCGAGCTCACAGCTTCCACATTCGTGTTCGGTCGCGAGCCCTCTGGGATGTTCGTATCTGTGGCAGTGCTGTCCTTTGATTCCTCTTTATCAGTGTTATTCTGAGGTGGAGCAGGGTCCGGCTGTGTTTCCTCCAAAGGCGTCGAGGTAGAACCGTCCGAAGCGATGTTGATGCGGGTCGTCGTAGCGGTAGCGGGCAGGGATCGCGTAGACGCACTCGCTCTCTTCGTGAGCTGGAGGGAAGGACTATGCTGCTGTTTTGGCGAAGCAAGATGGGGTGTAGATGCGGACGCGGTGTTGGTGGAGCTGGGTTTGGCCATGGAGATGCTCTCACGGGCAACCTCGGTAACAGGCGCCGCTTTGGACGGCCATACACTAGGAGGCCACTTTGAAATAGGTCAGTTACAGAGTATGGCAGACGACTTGAGATAGGCCAAGGTCTCCTTCCAGATAGATGCAAGGGCCACACGCAGTAAAAACTCACTAGGCTCCTCCGCGAATTGGCTCGTTCGCGGTTCGAAGGAGATGAATCAGGCGATTGAGGGCTAGGCTTTACTCTCTTTCGAGGACCCATGGACGCCATGAAATTTGTAGTAACATCACCAAGATAGCCACAAGAAAGCTGATGACAGGTTCGGGACCAAAGAGAACTTGAATGTGGGTTCGTATTTCTTGACAGCAAGAATATTGTCTTTCCCAGCTATAATCGCTGCCTCCCACCCATTGTCAGGCGGTCAGGTGGTGGTTGCCAAGCCCGCCTGAGGTGTGACGTCACACGTGATTGGCGCCCCTAGTTTGATGCCTCAGGTAGTCGTTGATCCATACAAGCCATACCGTAGATCCCACGTTCAGCCGGCAGCCAAGTTGATTTGAGCATTCACAGTCCTTTCGCTCCCACTTGAGTATTGGTACTCTACCGAGATACTTGCACGGGGCTAGGCAGATGAGCAGGATCTCACAGTTCCTTCTTGCGTACAAAGCCTGTGCTAACCGGGCTCTCATGGCTATATAGTCCTCGATGCACGCCTTATCCCACGGTTCTTCAGATAATGCTTTGCCTGACAAGATGCTTATCTAAGGGCACAGATGGCAGTAATCTTCCAAGCGCCTTTAATGTGGCACAGCACCAATGTCAGTGCCGGCAGCTCACTGCCGCAGGCAGGCCCAGAGTGATCGACTATGAAAGACATAAGCTCAAAGAAGAGTGGACTAGGCATATTATTCAGTAACTGCTGAAGTATTCTACGTCTTTGTGTCGGAAACCCTCTGAGCAAATATTGTCGCGCTGTAGGGCTTTATTCGAACGCTGATATGCCTCTCACTTTACTTATTGCCCATTACCACAAAGCAGATACTGGCTGGGATGAGTAGCCTGCCAACAGAGACCAGATCACCATGTATTACACTCTGAAGTAGACAACAACTTTCGTCATTTACAGTCCCACCAGAAAGTTCTGAGTTTGCTTCCGGCTTCATGGAGCCATACCGGGCCACTAAGTAGGCACATCCCTTTCAGTGACACACTCCTTTACCCTGTGGTACAGTGTAAAAGGCTCCCTGAGCCTCAAAACTGCCATATATATCGTAGCAAGGACCGGGGTTGAGCTGCAAGCCTGCAACTGAGCACAAGAAGGGCTAGACTGCCCCACCCCCGCTATGGGCCGGCCCGCGGGCATGGCATCCGGCCATCCAGTATCCACCGCGCTCACAAGTTAGCAGACAGCTGCTCTCTCCTGTGTTTCTACTCTCGATCCGAATCTTCTTATCACTAATTCTTAAATACTATTTAGACAAGCTACCTCTATGTCGGTGCTTTGCTGCCTGCGGAATCGCGTCGACCGATAATGCCTCCAAGGACAATCCATGCCGTATTCATCCTTTTTTAACCTTTCTCTAACTCGATTGGATGAATTTAACTTTTCCGAGAGAAAAGAAATTGTTAAGTATGCTGATCTCTTCCTTCATGTAAGGTAGAAGAGCGCCCCTAACTATTAGGGCCTCAGTACCTTAGCCCTAATGTAAGTTACGGAGTAATCTCACCCATCCCGCTCAATTAACATCCCGGAGTCTTCCCAGTTCAGGTAGCACTACCCGAGCGCTATCTCTTAACAGTAGTCTTTAGATTGTTTTTGCTCGCCAGCAGCTGGCAGCTAAATAGTCGCCGTTCGTTGACCTTGTGATCTGAGCTACAGGTTAATAGGATTATGGAGATCGTGGTCTCCATTACACTCTTGAAAAGCCTCAGTGCTCTTGTATAATGATTATTGGAGGGGAACATGCGCGAGAGGGTCTAGAAGCCTTAGGTTGCCTTTGCGGCGGTGTTTTTACTGTGCTTTTCCAGGACACCGCTGGTAGGCAGGTGGAAAGAGACCAGGACAAGTTGCGCAAGAAGCCCAGCCCAAGGATTGGCGCTTCTACTGACACTCTAGAGGGCTTTCCGTCTTATATTACAGTTCTTATGAGTACTGAGCTGGCAAGAGCTCTGTCCTGGTTTGATGCTCGAACTACTAATATTATCGCATGCCTTTTACTTTGCTTCTTTTTTTTTTTTGACAACGAATGACGCCCTCACTGTAAGCAAATATTACAGTGGTAGAAGGTTCTCTCACTACCTAGATTATTTTGTATGGCTTGTCGTTTTTGAGTGATAGTGGTCTTCTTCCTCCATCTCAATCATTCGGAAGTCGCCTTCCCTGGGCTTTCCATTAACCACTCTGGGTTGATAGAACAATCCTGTCTTCCACAATGGCGCACGAGCTAGAGATGGGCCAGAGCAACACCCGCCATTGCGGTTTAGAATGGCTGTACTAAACAGTAGGTAGCAGCGAGTCCGACATGTCCATTGATCGGAGACGAGCTACGAAGACACCGCGAACTCCAATTTTGTACTAACATTGAGCAATATGGACAATTTCACGAGGGACAAGCCATACAGCCCGGGATTTCCGGAAGAAGAGCGCGCGGTGGACTCACGATTTTGCCCAGATAAATTGACGTGGCGTAGACGCTGCATTCGAGTGACGGTTACTTCCACCCCAAAGTGTGTCGAATTTCTTCCGTGGCTCATGTAGGGTCTAATCTGAGAAATAGCGTCTTAGATTATGGACATAAGCCTGCCAGTATCATCTCAGCGACCCGGCTTAAGAGTCCCCGTCCATTCCTGGAAGCGCCAAAATGGCATCTCACACGAATCAATTCAGACACAAGCAATAATAATGTGTGGCTGGTGCGTATCGCAGTCACACGTGACTAAGAAGGGGAAATGTGGGGCGGGATCCAGACGCCGATAACTTTTTTTTTCTTGCGGCAACTCCGACTCAAAAACAGCTCCAACTTTCAGATTTTCTTTCGTCGCCTAGATATTTGTCGAGTTCTACCTGAACTCTTTATATCTAAAAATGGCGATTCAGAAAAAGGTAACCCATTCTTTCCTTCACAGGCAGATTCATATCGGAATTAGCGTGCTGACTTTTCTTAGAACGGTAAAGGTCGTTTGGATAAGTGGTATCGCCTTGCGAAGGAGAAGGGCTACAGAGCTCGAGCTGCGTTCAAATTGGTTCAACTGAACAAGAAATATGGGTTCTTGGAAAAGAGCAAAGTTTTGCTGGATCTTTGCGCCGCGCCCGGTGTGAGTACACAAACTTATTGATACCGCTTATAGAGATTATGCTAATCGTTTAATAAGTCATGGTGTCAAGTCGCTGCTGAATGCATGCCTGCTCAGAGTCTAATCGTCGGAGTCGATTTGGCCCCGATTAAACCCATTCCTCGAGTCATTACCTTCCAGAACGATATCACAACCGAGAAATGTCGCGCTACAATTCGGTCACATCTTAAGCACTGGAAAGCGGATACCGTTCTTCACGATGGTGCCCCCAATGTTGGTACGGCGTGGGTTCAGGATGCTTTCTCTCAGGCAGAGCTTGTGCTCGAATCCTTGAAACTGGCAACGGAGTTCTTGATCGAGGGTGGT
This sequence comes from Aspergillus karnatakaensis, assembly GCF_047715665.1. Taxonomy (NCBI): domain Eukaryota; kingdom Fungi; phylum Ascomycota; class Eurotiomycetes; order Eurotiales; family Aspergillaceae; genus Aspergillus; species Aspergillus karnatakaensis. The sequence goes on along the minus strand of NW_027395713.1, from coordinate 613,658 downwards.
ACATTCGTCACAAAGGTCTTCCGATCAAAGGACTACAACCCGTTGCTGTGGGTTTTCAAGCAGCTTTTCTCATCAGTCGAAGCGACCAAACCCCCTTCCTCCCGAAATGTGTCCGCGGAAATTTTCGTTGTCTGCCGCGGATTCAAAGCGCCTAAACGCATGGATCCCAAGTTCCTCGACTCCAAGCACGTCTTTGCAGAGCTTGCGGATCCCACACCCAATAACGAAGCTAAGGTGTTCAACCCTGAGAAGAAAAAGAGAAAGAGAGAAGGTTATGAGGAAGGAGACTGGACTCAATTTAAGGAGGTTCCTGTCACAGATTTCATCAACACGACAGACCCTATTGCCATTCTCGGTTCTTGCAACAAGCTCAGTTTCCAACAACTACCAGGAGGAGACCTTGCCTTGGCTACGTTAGATCGACTACCCGAGACAACAGAGGAGATCCGAAACTGCTGCGAAGACCTGAAAGTCCTGGGTAAGAAGGAGTTTAGAAACCTCCTTAGATGGCGTCTCAAGGTCCGTGAAAAGTTTGGGCTGGTAGTCAAGAAGGGACAATCGAAGACCGAGGAAGCCGAGGAAGTCACCGAAATTGCCCCGATGGACGAAGAGCTTGCCATCCAGGAAGAGCTTCACCGCCTCAAGGACAAGGAAAGTTCAAGGAAGAAGAAGGAAAGGCGCAAGGATAATGAGAAGAAGCGCAAGGAAATCGTGCGCTTACAGATGCACATGACGACCCCTATGGATATCGGAATGGAACAACTTGGTCCTACTGGAGAGGAAGCGACATTTTCGCTGAAGCGCGCTGAGCGGGCCGGAGCGACGGGCGTCATGGCTTCAGGAAAGGAGCTGGCACTCGAGAGCGAAAGTGAAGAATCCGAGTCGGATTCAGAAGTCGAAAGCGATGATGAGGAAGATCGATTGGAGCGAGAACTCGACTCGCTCTACGAGCAGTACCAAGGTCGCAAAGAAGACAAGGACTCGAAACTGCGGGCAAAGAAAGCCCGTAAGGATTATGAAGCCGAAGAGTGGGAGGGCTTTTCTGGGTCAGAAAAAGGAAGTGATGACGAGGAAGATGCTGATACCGAGGCTCCGGCTGTCTCCACGGATGCTTCTCTCTCCAACAATGCTGCACTGTTCTTCGACCAGGACATCTTCCAGGGCCTGGGCGAGGCCGAGGACGATGAGGAGGAAGAAGAGGAAGAGGGAGAAGAACTAGAGGAAGATGATAAGGAAGATGAAGTTCTAGAAGAGAGCAAACCAACAAAGGACGAGAAGCGCAAGTCTAAGGCGGCCCCCGAGAAACAGAAGGTCAAAGAGACGAAGAACAATACGCCAGCTGAAGACTCTTCAGATGACGAGCTGGAAGAGCTGGAAGAACCACGCAAGAAGAACGGCCAGCTTGGTAAGTTGCTACACCATTTCTCAGACTAAGGGAACATGTTGCTAAATACCATATACTCTAGATATCGATATCATCACAGCAGAAGCGATGGCACTAGCTCAACAAATGGCTACCGGGGAGAAGAAGTCGCACGATGTGTTTGATGACGGTTTCAACCGATACGCCTTCCGAGACGTTGATGGTCTTCCAGAGTGGTTCCTTGACGACGAAGGCAAACATAGTAAACCAGTCCGTCCCATTACCAAGGCGGCAGCAGCAGCGATCCAGGAGAAGCTGCGCGCAATCAATGCCCGGCCCATCAAGAAGGTGATGGAGGCTAAGGGCCGAAAGAAGTTCAAGGCGGCACAGAGGATCGAGAAGCTCCGCAAGAAGTCCGCATTGCTTGCGGATGACGAAACGATGAGCGAGAGAGACAAGGCTCAAGCTATCGCAAGAATGATGAGCAGGGCCACCAAGAAGAAGCCCAAGCAAAACGTGAAGTTGGTCGTTGCCAAGGGAGGCAACAGGGGTATCTCTGGGCGTCCTAAGGGTGTCAAGGGCAAATACAAGATCGTGGATGCCAGGATGAAGAAGGATGTGCGGGCCCAAAAGCGTCTGGCCAAGAAGAAGGCGAATTAGATAGCTGCTATGGTTAAGATCTGTACATATAGAGAGATTCAAGCCAATCTGATACCCATGCTGAAGCATTTAGTCTTATAGTTGTCCCGCAGCCATGGGAGTGGATATGACTAAGACTAACCCGCAGTGGCAAAGGCTCCCACTATGGATTGATGGATGGATCGCCGACAGCGCTTCCTTTCTGCGCCTGCCTGCCTTACAATCTCACGCGGACTCTGGGGCTCTTCTTCTTCTTGCGTTATTTGCTCACGCTCTCTTTTACCTCTTTCTTTCGTTACTTCTCCACCTCGTACATATGGTATTCTCAGTATATTAGTTTTTCCCTCGAGCTGCTGCTTATTTGTCTTTCTTTGTTTGGACCGGCACTCCGTTTAATTTTTACCCTCCTTTTCCCGCAGCTGTACTATAACCTTTACAGCCCGACCGCCACCCCTCATCCATGGGGTTCTTCGACCACCTCCAGAAAGGAGGAGGGTTCTCACTTCAGCCGAAGAAGCCTCAGATTCGCCAGGTCGTCCAATCTCGTCCAGCCCCTCCGTCTCGATCAGTCTCGCAACCCAGCAAACCGTCGCCTCGAAATTTCTCCGTTGACCCGCGCGGGAAGACTCGAACCGTCCGCAGATCAGCATCGAGTGAAAGGGAACCAAAGCGACGGCTAACACCACTACGAAGTCGGAAGCGCCCAACCCCCGAGCAGCGACTGTCCAGCGACGATGACGATGGAAGTGACACAGATGCCTCCCTCGAAGTGCGCAAACGCGCCAGAACGGGTGACAGTGCGGAACCGGACTACGGAAGGCGGCTGCGGTCAGTAAAGGCGTTTGCGGGAGATGAGACAAGATCACTTCCGATTGTACACGCAGCCGAAATCACCTCGGTGCAGAAGTCGGGGAAATTCAAGCCAGCTTTCGGAAATACTAGTCTGCCAGCGCATATTCTCCTACAATATCCTAGTGCAACCCCGAAAGAAAAGTAAGTATGCTCACGAATCTCGTCACAGCGCTCAATTGATGGCTCATGTTTCCTCTTTGTTTCAGATACGAAGTCGTGGTTCCGCGCGACGACGACGAGTTCAAACCTCTTGACGACATCGTTCAAGTGATCGAAACCGTAATCCAAGCATACATACCTGAAGATGAGCTCGACGAATTCACGAATGACACGACAGGAATCAGACGAAAGCTGCGACGAGCGTTAGCTCTTGGTGCCGAGGCCGAGTTTCGTCAATCCGTCACCGACTACAATAGTGCTATTATACGTCTGCGGCGAAGCGGTAGCATCGCGAAGAAACTGGACGATACTTATAAACTGAATTTATCGCATGTGGAACGAATTTTAACACAAATCTACTCTCGAACGGTTTCGCCACGGGTCGACTCATTGCGACAATATGAAAATGGGACGGACAATGTCTATGGAGAGCTCCTACCGCGATTCATTAGCACTATCTTCAAGGAAACTGGACTGAAGTCGAATCATGTTTTTGTCGACCTCGGCTCTGGTGTTGGCAATGTAGTCCTTCAAGCAGCTTTGGAGATAGGGTGCGAAAGCTGGGGCTGCGAAATGATGCAGAACGCCTGCGACCTCGCAGAACTCCAGCAATCAGAATTCAGAGCCCGATGCCGACTTTGGGGAATTGCGCCAGGCAAGACGCATTTGGTGCGCGGTGACTTTTTAAAGGAACAGAGCATCATAGATGTCCTGAAACGAGCCGACGTTGTTCTAATCAACAATCAAGCTTTCACTCCGCAACTTAACAACGAGCTAATCAACCATTTCTTGGATATGAAGGAAGGTTGCCAAATCGTCTCACTCAAATCATTCGTCCCCGTTGGCCACAAGATTCAGTCCCGAAATCTTAACTCTCCCATCAACCTTCTCACCGTCAAACAAAGTCACTATTGGTCTAATAGCGTTAGCTGGACCGACGTCGGTGGCTCATACTTCATCGCAACGAAAGATAGCTCACGGCTCAAGGCGTTTTCGGAAAGCCTGACCTGATCGGAACCGTGGTCTACACCTGACACGTTGTCGTGATGCATGGGAATTTCTTCTTGGACAGACGAGCAAACTCCCGTTTGGGCATTTTCGGCGATGGATATTGTACATATATCAACTTTTATTTGTCCTCTCGTATAGAGTGAGTCATCTTGCTTTGGCTTTTTGTGTACAAAACTCTCCTCTTCTAGTCTCTTCTACTTTTTGACTACATGAACAAGATACCATTTTTATACCTGATAGCAAATACATAGATACCTGAGGCTTCCTTTATTATGATTCTTACTTTCATTTTGATGTATCAAATCACGCTATCTAGGCGCTTGCCTAAAGGGTGGAAATCGGACAATCAGTCTGACTGCAAAGTGCACCGTCTATCCGGTTTGAACATCCTGAAACCCCGAACTGCGCATTGGGCGAGGTTGTGGGCAAGGTAACGGCACGTCGAGTAATGGTTTGCTCACCATCTCGAAGGGTGCTCGAACCTTATGAGAATTTGTACGCATCATTCATAGCATCAGCCTCTTTCCCCATCCTGGCCATCCACCTGTCAACAAGCTCCTGGTTTTCCTTCTTCAATTTCTCGCTCTTCTCCTCAGACATATTCAGTTGCAGGTTCAGGGTCGCGAGCTCATCTTGGAAGTCCTATTCAGAGGATGTTAGACATGATTTGGCATCAACCGAGGCAAGTTCCCATGCACATACTTCCAGAAGCTTAGCCTTCCCTCTTGCTTCTTCCACTTTATCTTTCAATCGAACCTGAAGTTGTGAGTTCTCACTCTCCATTGAAATTATTCGTTTGCTATCACGATCGTTTCGCTTCCGTAACTTCTCCAGCTCTGTAGTTGTACGAGCGAGTCGTTCTTGGAGATCCGAACGAGATCGTTGCGCTTCAGCTAGGTCTATCCTAGCCGCGGATAGTAGCTCTTGTGGGGAAGAATTTGCGGTGGAAGATGACTGTTTTCTGTGATCGGTGACTGCGTGAGGTCGGATGGGTGATTGGGTGGTTTCTGGGGTCTTGGGAGTGTCCGCAGTTATGAAAGCTGCTGCTGTTCGATCGGCAAGCTTAGTGTCTAGAGCAATAATAGTGTTAGTCAAAAAACAATGTGATTTAAAGCAATCATATTCAAGAAGATGTCTGGGAGCCCGTGCATGCATTGTAGATATCGGCATTTGCCTTCTCACGGCGATCTCTAGCCGCCAAAGCGGCAGCGTACTCCTGTCTCCAGTGGGACATGAGAGGGAGATTATAAAAGGTTCATGAGCTAAGAGGTAAGTTCATAGCTATGACAAGAGGCAGAAAAGATAGAATCGATACTAGTTAGAATAAATATAGAGACTAATGTTACCTCTGGGAAGAGGAGCACCTGGAAGTGCGTGCATGGACATGTTGACTACGATAAGGCTGGATAAGGCGCCCCTCCCTCTCCTTTGGAAGCTCCCAAGTCACACCGCCCTGCTCGCCGCCTGTCTCAGGGTCATGCATCATTGAGCGCTGCGGAGCAAGTCCCAACTACTCCTCACCACGACCCTCCTACTCTAACCCTCACCAGACTCCGCTACAGATAGTTTACTGTGCTCTTGCAGGTGCGATAGACAGAGTTTATTCTTGATCTTCAACTACGACCGCTTTGTTTCGTTCTCGCCGTCTACACAACTCGCCTCTAGTCTCTCGCAACCATGTCGTCACGGAGGAAGGTCATGCTTAAGGTATATTTTCCTTCTCACCGCGTTGATCGCTTGCCCGCATGCTAACTCATACCCCTACAGGTGATTATTCTGGGAGATAGCGGCGTCGGTAAAACGAGTTTGATGAACCAATATGTCAGTGGCCTTGGCTTCTAATTGGACCTTTTCTCTCGCCATCCGTGCTAAAGTCGGTTCTCAAACAGGTCAACAAGAAGTTCAGCGGGAGCTACAAAGCCACTATCGGTGCAGATTTCTTGACGAAAGAGGTCCTGGTCGATGATCGACTTGTCACGATGCAGGTGTGTAACCTCCGGGGCTGTTCTTGAATGCGCACTAACTGCGATGGGGTCAGATCTGGGATACGGCCGGGCAGGAACGCTTCCAATCACTAGGTGTTGCATTCTACCGCGGCGCAGACTGCTGCGTCCTTGTTTACGATGTGAACAACTCGAAAAGTTTCGAGGCGCTTGACAGCTGGCGCGACGAGTTCCTCATTCAAGCTAGTCCGCGTGATCCTGAGAGCTTCCCATTTGTATGTCAATGATATTATTCGTCCGTTCACCGAATGCTCATCTGTGTATTAGGTCGTTATCGGAAACAAGATCGATGTGGAGGAGAGCAAGCGGATGATTTCTTCTAAACGAGCCATGACATTCTGCCAGTCAAAGGGAAACATTCCATACTTCGAAACCAGTGCCAAGGAGGCTGTCAACGTCGAACAAGCCTTTGAAGGTGAGCCCGGCATGCGGATAATTTCGTTCCATTTACTAAAAATTTCTAGTCATTGCTCGAAGTGCGCTCGCCCAAGAAGAAGCGGAAGAATACAGCGGTGAATACAACGACCCGATTAACATTCACGACACTACTGAGCGTGACGGATGCGCCTGCTGATACCCTATACCGCACTCTACCTCGATATTTCTTACGTTTCGGCCAAGACCTGCAATTCTGTTGCGCTTGTAGACAATACTACCCCCTTTGCTCGAAAGCTTGGAGGCATGCAATTTTATCCTGATTGTGTCCTATATATCTGACTTGGGCGTTCCTCGTGTACTACTTCCGCGCTTTCGTTACTGTGCTGGCTCGCATCAAGCTATCTTTTCTGATTTGGTTCTAGTTCTTTCTTTACTCGGAGTCTGGAATATTATTATTTACCATCCAAGAGTGCCCGTTGCAAGCGCAAGCTCATGTAATTATCATACTACATACTACATATCTCAGGGGGCTGGGATGGATTGCCCCTCGTGACCTCCGCGGGATAACTACCCGGTGGATCGCCAAACGCCTTAACTCACTGCTTAAATCCAACCGAACTAGACCTAGAACAAATCAGTACCTGCAACTATAGAGAAAGCGCCATTATCTCTCCTATGTTGGAGCTCGCGGTTATTCAGTGACGTATCGATATTATGCGCGCCGGCGCCGTCCGTGAACTCTTCTGAGTCCGAGTCCCTTCCACAATTGCGACTGATAACGCCATCTTTCACATCTCCAACATCTCCAGCACCTGAACCCTCGTTCTGACGGTCAAAACTGCCTGGAACTGCGATGGAGGCTCCTTCACCACCGAGACGATCTAGACTGGTTGGCGCCGCTAGAAGAACTCTGGGTATTTGCCTGCTTCTGATTGTGGTGATATTATGGACCGCGTCGAACTTTCTTGCCAGTGTATGTGACTCTCTCAACTTTGACCTCAGGAATAAGCCGGCACTAACAAAACAATACCATAACAGACTATCTTCGCAGACGATACATACTCCAAGCCCTTTTTCGTTACTTTCCTCAATACCTCGACTTTCATACTCCCGCTTTTCACGATCGTCGCGAGCAGGCTATGGGGACTATTTCGCGCGGGGAAGTTATACCAGGTCCAATCGTTTGAGAACTTGCTGCAGCGACTTGATTCACAATACTCGGATGCAGAGTCAGAGCGCATACTTGATCGGGACTCTATTTCCGGTTCTGAGGCTGAGGATCGGGGAGCTTGGGATGCCTCTAGGGTAGACAATGATTCGAACAAAAGACATGGAGACCAGAAGCTGGGTCTGAAAGAGACAGCGAAACTGAGCTTCCATTTTTGTTTGCTATGGGTGCGTTGCTCCGTTCTATACTTCCAGCTTGTTCTTGTCAGCTAACGTGAGATAGTTTACGGTAAGTGCTTTGAGCACGGATGGAACTCTACGTAGTATGTACTGATCAGCTGTAGGCGAACTATTTCTCGATGGCTTGCCTTCAATTCACTACAGTGGGAAGCACGACAATTCTCACTTCGACGAGTGGTACGCTACCCCCGCTCATCTTGAAGACAAAGTAACTTACCCGTATCAGGTGTATGGACCCTAATCTTCGGCGCCCTGATTGGCGTCGAAAAGTTCACTGCCCGCAAACTCGCTGGCGTCATCGCCTCGCTCATAGGCATAATCCTTATATCCCGCGTGGACCTCTCGGCAACTGACAGCACCACACCGGGAGATGGGGGCGGTAGTACGTTTCCACCTAAAACTCCCGGCGAGATCGCCCTCGGCGACGCAATGGCGGCCTTCAGCGCCGTCATGTACGGCGTTTACACGATCGTCCTGAAGCGACAAGTCGGCGACGAATCCCGGGTGAACATGCAGCTCTTTTTCGGGCTAGTGGGGTTCTTCAACATGTTTCTCCTGTGGCCTGGATTCGTAATTCTTCATCTCACCGGTATTGAGACTTTCGCGCTCCCTGATACAAGTCGCGTGTGGACTATCATCCTCGTATGTCTTTGCCTCGAACCCCCATATCCACCGATGACCTAACCCTGATGGCTATAGGTAAACTCTCTCTCTTCCCTCCTCTCCGACATCTGCTGGGCCTACGCCATGCTCCTAACTTCGCCGCTTGTTGTGACCGTCGGGCTAAGCCTGACAATCCCGCTTTCGCTAGTCGGTCAGATCTTCCTGCAGGGCGAGTACGCGACGCCGCTATACTGGGTTGGAGCTACCGTTGTGTTTTTGTCATTCTTGGTTGTGCACCATGAGAGTCGGGAAGGCGGTGCCGGGGTTGGGGGTGGGGATGGGGATGCGGTGCGGGGGAGGTACGGTGTGGTTCCTGGAGAGGAGAGAGAAGATTGAGGTGAGCTCTGGGGTTAGATCTAAGATGAGTCTGGTAATGAAGCTTTTTATAACGATTTCGGTGGCGTTTCCGTGCGTTTTGATGGTGAACTTTAGGTAAATATCATTTATGAAGCGGTTGCATACACTACACAGGCGAAATACATATTTTATTCTGCACTGCTCGATTTCTTATTTATTCTGGGCCGGGCCCGTTCGCAACGGAATCATTGATCAGATTATGTGGTGTGGCATCGTTGAAGAAGTTGGAATGAATGCTAAATTGATTTATTGGAAGAATGTATTATTTGATTCAGATGATTGATCAAGCGATCACTGAATACAGGTTAAAGCCAAGCCATTTATTACAGGTAATCCAAAAGACAATAGTTATAGGATACAAGAATATGAGGGACGAGGGCAAGAAAGAGGAGGAAGCCACAGACCATGTATCCGCGTGTAGGCTTCATTATAAATGTGGACAGAGAAGTTCAAGTCTAAGTGGTACCCAAGGTAAGATGGTGAGCACGCCCTGATTGCGTAGGGTCATTAATGGTTACCAGTAACCAAGTGTAACGAGGAAGTTAATAGGGAGCCAGTACTCCGATATAATCAACAAGCCGGGGGTATGTATATCCGAATCAGCAAGAACACGAAAAGGAGAGGAAGAAGAGAGGGATATAATGCAGTATGATAAGAGGGGAACGGCTTATCAAGAAATTAAGAAGGAGAAGATAGGGAATATAAGTAAGAGAGTGGCAGCGAACAGAGGAGAGGGTAAGCAAGTGTAAACACAAGTATGTTTATGTGTGTGTGTGTGTGTGTAAGGGGGTAGAGGAAGGATTTGTGTATTAGGATTCATGGCGCTCCTGGCGCACTTTCCAGTTTTTTACGCGCAACGATAATGCTCTTAAGAGCCCCAAGCCATTTTGCAAGGGATTCTTCATCAGGGGTACATATCCGGTAGGCTTTCTCCTCTGCTATAACTTGAAGGCAGAAGTTCTTGGATCGTGACATAGGGTCAACCTCTGTCGCATCAAATATTTGCTGCATTGGTATGATCTTGACCGCTGAATATTCCTTTGAATAGGTTAGAGTACGTTCACTTGGAAAAGCAAAAGGGCACGCGAGTACTAGTACCAGTACTAACATACCTGTTCGTTCTTATAAAACGCAAGGCTTTTTGGCCGTAGGACAACCCAAAGGCGTTTCCAATGACGCACACCTCCCTTGATCTTCAAGCATTGAAGATAGCCGCTGCATACGACTCTCTCCGGGTCACGAAGGCTTCCCGCTTCGTGGCTCTTGGTAACGTCCCGGGGTAGCGCGGACTGCTGGCTTGCTGGTGCGGAAGAAGATAATTCGTTGATCGAGGGCCTGGACTTTGAATGAACACTCGTGTTACTTCCAGGGCCATCTGACCATTCGGAGTAGGACGTAATGTCATTTGCGGAGAAGTCTTGGGGGGCGACAAGTCGCCTAGGACGAGGCGGACTTCGACCAAACTCAGGGGAGCTTGCTCTTTCCTGAAATTCGGTATCTGAGTGGTCGGTTGTGTCGTATATGCGCTGCTGTTTGTTTGCCACCGCACTTTCGTGCTTCTTGGACAATGCAAACAAAGCCTCCTCGTCTTCAGTTATGCGGCTCTCAGCACGTATCCGCTGGATCCAGTCTTCCATATCCATGTCTGATGTCGCCTGAAAACGGTAGCTCTTTGACGAAGTAAAGACGGCAAAGACATATTGTCGAGACGAGCGCGGAGATTTAATAGGAGCAACAGCTGTAACTTCAGATAGTGAGATGGACGCGCGCAGTCGGGTTGCTTCTTGGTCTTTGTAAACAGACAGCAAGTTTGGCCGGAGAACGAGGTAGGCAGGTTTCCAGAAGGCTCTAAATACCTACAGTGACTCAGTCAATATATTGAACTTGTAAGGCGGTGCGCTGGGATAAAACAGCAGGAGAACAGACATGTTTTGGTTTAACTCGGCGGTTCACTTTTTTGGACTTCAGGACACGGTCGAACTCGAAGCTTCCGTTTTCATTGACCGGCGAGAAGGTATCTAGATTGACGTGCCCGTTGCGAATGGCAGCAGGATGCTGGACGGGTGTAAAAAAGGGCTGCTGCACCGTGCCATCTGGAAGTTGGATCGCGGGGGTTTTGGTGTGCCCCTCAAGGACCAACGAGCGGGGAGCAGCAAGGGTTTGACTCATAATGTCGCGAAGCCTTGGTTGCTGGGTTTATCAATCGTGACAGCTGTTGAATATTCGGAGGACAAGGTCGATGGGAGCTGGCGCTAGTAAGACGGCGAGGGTGCGCTGCACAGGCGCGCATCTGGGCCGACGAGAGAAGGATGCAAGCAGACCTCCATAAATAGTCGGATGGAGGCCTAAAGGACAGGATAGGCGGTAGGCAGAGATCAACCAGAATCGCTCTGGCTGACAAGGCCTGGAGATCGAGGGCACCAGTGCGAAACAGGCTTTGTTGGATGGCTGTGTCAAGATGGAAAGTGACCACTGACCACTCCTGAGTCCGTCCGGAGGGGAGAGTCCAGAGCCTGCGGAGCGGGTGCCGGCGCCTTCTTTTGCAGGTGTCGACTGTCGATCTCGACCATCAATCCCTTTTTCTGCTTCACAATGAAATTGGTCTCCAACTCCCAATGGAAACAAGGCGATCCTTACAATTTATGCAGCGACTTCATTAGGTACTCGACCCTAGAGAGCATTCCCTACGTTCACAGTTTCGCTGCATGTCTGCAGGTGCCAGGCAGCGCAATAAAGCGAGCTAACAACGTACGTACCCAGTAAGTAAGCACTTTCGTCAACCACACTTTTTGCATTCAGGGTCGCGCTAAGCTCTAATTTGTTATAGTCTATGCTAGCTCCCGCGCCGAGACCTCTTATGGAATAGCATCCAAAATCAGGGACCACCCTGTGCATCATCTTCGGCCTAACTCTTCTGACTTCGACTTCGGACCCTGAGCCCGAAATCAAGTAGGTAGTAAGTATACCCTGGGTCTGCGGGCCTTTGTGAGCTGCGAAGAAGCAGCCTGTCTCCATCCTGGAAATTCATTTGTTGAAACCTCTCGTCGTACGGTGACACAAATAGCCGGCGGGCTTTATGATGCAAGTGTTTTGGAGGGAGTGTAATTTCTCGTCGCTCAGTTCTTGCGAGGACTCGCTCAACACTCACCTCCGTGATCCTGTTAACAGCGGTCTCTGTATGCGTCTCCCAATGTTCGCGTTGCACGCTATTGTTGATCGACCATATTACAGGCAGGGGCCGCCGCTCTTTTGCAAGGCCAGCTGCAAGGTATCTATATGGGTCGAAGCCATAGCTCCGAAGCGAACCCTCGGTTATGTACGAGGAGATGAGCTCTGTACTCGTTGCGTAGAACCTCCCGTCGGCATCCTGAGAGAACTTTTGCATTCGGACGTTATCCGGCCACCCAGAGTCGTCATCGAGTAATGCAAACTCTTTGCGATTTTCTGGCACAAACAAACGGGGCTCAGCCCAAAGTCTGCTCTGAAGTTGCTGCATTATCTGCCCACTCTCACCATCAATGAGAATAATCGCGTGGTGGGGCGCCAGCACGGGGCATACCAGAACCTCTCGCTCTTTAACAAGCACTAGAGCGGGATTGATTCGTTTGAAAGCCCCAAGCCTGCTCAGGCATTCTCTTGTCACAATACTTTCACTGAGCTGATTGGCGTAGATTCTTTCTCCTGACTTAATATCGTGCGCCATGAGGATATAGGGCCAGGCCCTAGTAACGGAATACATCTTCGTCTTTCCTGCTGTGAGGATTTCCCCTATAACCCCTGAATCTGCCAAATCGCGAGCATAGAGTTCTTTTCCTGTAACTAGGGAGAAATCATAGACTCTGAGGTATGATGGTCAGCTTATTTTGGCCCTGTGCAGCTGGTGAACGACTAGTTCGATACCTTAAACCCCCACCTCCACGAGTATGCTCGACTTTAACAATCAGGTAGCCTTCTGAACTCAGAACAAAATTTACCCTGCAAACTGGGTCCAGTATAATGCTCGCCAGGATGGGTTTTGAAAAGTAGCTTCTTTTGGGGGTGGATTGATCCGTCATCTTTAAGTGTCAGACGTTGCCAGAAGATGTTATCGCCAGTAATCCACGCAGCAAAGTCTCCGGCCGTAGTAAAAATATTCGAGGCTTCATATCTGCGAACACTGGTTGCATTTCCGGAAGCGAAGTTATAATGAGGTGCGGCTGATACTAGTTAGCATGGCGGATGATGTAGTCTATGTAAAATAACCTGCCAAATTCCTTGAACCGCCTATTGATCTGTATAGGATCTTCTTTTGTCTGCTTATGCAATAATCCAGGGAAGTTGGCGCGAAAGCCAGAGGAGGCTATCCAGGCCCTGACGAAGTCCCTCCACCCTCTGCTCACGCGCTCACAGCGCGCTAAATCCCGAAGGTCCAAGTATATGAGAACATTACCTGCGCTTTCGAAGCTTAGGCGCCGGAAAGGATCTTCACCTTCCATGTGGGAGATAAGTTCGGGAAACAAAATGAATCGAAACGGTATGAGAGGATATGATGCAGGTAAGATGGCCGGCCTGATAGGCGCAGCTCATCCTGCTAGTTCAAGATTCGTGTTGTCGTCTTCCTGCAGGGAGTCAGAAACTCTTATTGGCCATGGCCTTTAGAACCGTTCTCTCACAAGGCACCAATGGTCTGGTCTACCCTAGTAGCATGATACCTTTCAAAAACAGGCCGACTCACTTAGCACCTGGGCGGCACTGGCAGACAGATAGTCTGTTGTCTCAAACATCATAGGTTATGGATTGATGCTTATACATCGCATGGTCAGCCTGGCCCTTATCTTTTCTGACAATATCTTAAAGATTGGCTAGAGGCTTCGGCTAGTAAGTATTGCTATGGCGCGTTCTCTCTAGGCGCAGTGAACATTGTAGATAACCCTAGGTTTCATGCGGATAGGAGCAGATTTGTGCCAATCAATCCACACCACGGCAAGTCGAGTCAAACTACACAAAAACTTAGGGCACCCGGCTCATTGACAGCGCAAACAAAGGAAAACAAGCCATGTTTGTTTAAAGGCCACAGTTTCCAATTATTAATGGTCACGTGTAGGCTCACTGATTTAAGGGTTTTGGATGTATTGAATCTGGCTTGGTATTACCAGCCCTTACCGCTAGTTCCGCATCTACCAAATGAGTCCTTACAGACTTACAGTACCAATACCAAGCCCTGATCTGGCCCCCGACTTCAGGCAAATCCGCAAAACCCGAGAGATATTATTTCGTGTTAAAAGGTGGTTCTCTTCGGCATAATAACATAGAATCTCAGAGATAGTATATGGACCCCTATTTAGGGGAGTGATGTCCTGCTGGGTAATCAGGAACCAAGTAGGGGTATCTGAACTTGCACTTTGTGAGGCACTGACACTTTTTGAGACAAACTAAGACACAATCTTGGAATGGATGGCCGATGGCCATGATCTCTAAATGATCTTGTTAGGCCAATCACATTTTGAATGATTTGTGCTATAGTTAGCAGATGGTTCTGCCAGAGGAGATACGGAGTACTTGTACAGTGTGCACTGTGCACTCTCTCTTTGGCAAAACAATACGCAAAGGATATTCACTACTAAGTACTGTCATCGGGCTCAATATTGCGGCTTCCCGAGACTGGAGTATGCATTCATTGCATTGGTTTATCGGCTGGCCTGTCATTTGCCTAGCAGATGAGCGGGTCAGGGGTTTTCAAAGGGTTTCGTTGCTTGATCGCCTTCATGGCAACGTGTCGTTAAGCTTCCGAGTCTAAGAATCCGACTCAGTACCAATTGAAAGAACTACACGGCCACGGACAAAAGATGCAGAAGTTGGTGTTGACCAGGGATCCAAGTCTAAAGACCAAGAATAAGTTAATAAGTTAACGATATCAAAAGAATGGCATATTTATCACCGCAGTCCTCCAGGGAAAAAGTACTGATTGGTAATATATGTTACAGTACATTACTGACCTCGCTCAGGAGAGCCGCTGCTCCCGGCCGGAGATTGAAGTTACCAAATTTACCAACCGTAATCGCGTCCATGGCTGCTGACGCCTCCTTAGCCTTGGCGAAACCTCTACCAGCCCAGTCCCCAAAATCGTTCTCGAGCCTTCATCTCATCGGACACCTCCCGCTGCTGCTGCTCGGTCTCTGGCCTGCTCTCACCATTTTGTCATCCAGATTGATGGTACAGTCGCCGTTCTCTCGATCCCCGGCTTCTGTGCTTCGCATTACTGTCGCGTGCGTTGCTTTCTACGCACATCCCACCCGTCTTAATTCAGCCAGTTGAGGGAAGAGTGCAGGGAAAGGAGGGTTGCCTCCGGCCGTTCGTTAATTTCTCCCCTCACACAGAGGTCCGTAACCTCGCCCTATCCCCTTTCTCATTAAGATCAACCTGTTTCTAACCGTCGAAGTTGATTTTCCAGCTCTCTGCCAACTCGATTCGCTTCGGAACGTTAGCTCTCCTGCAGCCAATTCGACTCGGCGTGAGAGTTCTCTAAGACTAGCGACTTGATCTGATTGAGCGTCCTTAGATTCGGGCAGTGCCCTACGGTGCTGATCTCAACTAGATATCGCCTACGCACCGCGACGCAGCTTGGGCACTATTGTACCCATGGGCCTCGTTCAGCGAGTTCGAAAATGGTTGCCCTCGACACCAAGTCTTCCCCTGGATGACTCTTCCTATGAAAAAGGACACAAGTCTTCAAGACTTGCGTTCTTCAGACGCAGGATACGGTTGAAGGGCAACTCTTCCATTTCTATACCCCTGGGGTTTGTTTTATTATTCCCATGCATTATAATAATTTTGATTTTGCTCCTTTTCGTTCGACATCCCTCATCCCCAGCGGGCATTCTAATACCTGCAGGAACACCGCCATCTATAAGGTTTGTTACCTGTCTCCAATTCTTGAGAGAAGTGTTCATTATGTGGCTAATCGATGGCTCTCGCAGAAAAATCTCTGAGAAACATGATAAAGTCTTCGCGACAGGCTGCCTGCCAGTTGAGACTGATGGCCCTCGCGCAAACGCTGCCTTTGTTGTTCTTGCGAGAAACAAGGAGATTGATGGCGTTATTCAGTCGATTAAATCGATTGAGCGACACTTCAACCGCTGGTATCACTATCCTTATGTCTTCCTAAACGATGCCGATTTCGACGATGCTTTCATAAATACGGTCAAGAATTACACGAGCGCTCCTGTGGAATTTGGGAAAATCGATGACTCGATGTGGGGTTATCCTAGTTGGGTTGACCACGAGGTTGCCAAAGAAGGTGTTCGGAAACAAGGTGACGCCGCTATTATGTATGGAGGTATGGAAAGCTACCATCACATGTGTCGGTTCTATTCTGGGTAAGTCAAGGTTCCTATTATTCGAAGCCTGTGCAATGCTGATTCTCTTCCAGATTCTTCTATAAGCACCCTCTGCTCCTGAAGTATGAGTGGTATTGGCGGCTGGAGCCCGAGATCAAGTACTTCTGCGATATCACCTAGTAAGCTTCTTCCAATTTGCTGGTTTTTCTATTGCTCACAAATGACACAGTGACCCTTTCATCAAGATGGCCGAAGCCAACAAGACCTACGGATTCACCATTGCCGTCAAGGAACTTCGCGAGACCGTCCCTAATATCTTCCGCTACGCTTCCGCTTACAAACGAAAAAACAACATCAAGTCCCAGGGATTGTGGGAAATGTTCTTGGAACCCCGTGAAGAGCCGAACCCAGACGAGCCGCAACCTGAAAGCCTCCCTGAGGAAATTCTCATTACCGAGCCCGGCGAGAAGAATGAAATTGATCCCGAAACCATGGAGGGCGAGAGTTACAACATGTGTCATTTCTGGAGTAACTTTGAGATTGCGCGCCTGGACTTCTTCCGGAGCAAAGAGTATGAGGACTTTTTCCAGATGATGGACAGGAGCGGTGGTTTCTGGATGGAGCGGGTATGTGCCTTTTTTCCCCATGGTATACCAGCCTTGGCTAATAACTATAATTCTACAGTGGGGTGACGCGCCTATTCATTCGCTCGGAGCTGGCGTTCTCCTGTCACCTAGCGACATTCACTATTTCCGTGATTTCGGCTACCGGCATACCACAATTCAACATTGCCCTGCGAACGCACCCGCCCGACAGTTACCGCGCATCCCATACCTAGAAACGACCACTTTAGACGAGAAAGAGCGTATTGAAGAGGATGAATACTGGGCCAATCCGGATCCTGTCAAGGAGAATGGTGTTGGTTGCAGATGCAGGTGTGATACAGACATTGTGGATGTTGAGGGCAAACAAGGCAGTTGTCTTGCTGAATGGGTGGAGGTTGCGGGAGGATGGGCATCTCCATAGACACGGCTTGCTCATAATATTCGTTGTATAATCTTCACGTCCTCATTCCCGTACCTAGATGATTGACTAAGAGTCCCACTCGGGTCGTCCTTGGAGTTTTTTTTTTTCTTTTTGCTTGAGCCTGCTGTTCGTTGGCTGCGGGGCTGTCGGCGGCGTTTGGCGGATCTGACCTCTTTTGTGAGAGATGGCGTGGCCATTATCATCAATATCAACAGCTCATCTAGCGTGCTTTGATTTTGGATACCCTTCTAATGCCCTTGATGTAGGACGATCCCACCGTTATTGTTGGAGTCGTGGGTCTAATATGAGTATAAAGTACGGCGCTTGTGGTCAAGAGGAAACGCTTGCCTGCCTTTACTGACCTTTCACTCATGTGTGTAAATAGATTAAAAATAAAAGGAACTCACGAGTCTGTGCGGCACTTGAGCCGTTGGATCTTTTTTTATACAATTTAGGCGTGCTATTTACTGGCAGATCGGGGATTCAGCAAACTCCGAGGATTTTGTGGTCATCGTAGACTTCAATCGCCTCATACTGCAATAGAGCAAGTCTACTGATCATATCTCACGCCTTCGAAGTTGTCTTCGAAAGTTCCGACCACAAGTCCAACCACAGATATAAGCCAGTCATGTGCCCCGCGTTGCCTCAGGTGCAGGTCCAACTGACTTCCGCTTATCTTACGCCTTCCTCCTTCATTTCACCCCCTCATCCAAAACCTCCAGCTTATCTCCTCTCTCTCAGCACCTGAAATAAAAGAAAAAACAATCTTGAACACAATAGCCATCGATACAAAGGGCGTGCACATTCGCAGAACAGAAAAAAGGCGAGTACCTCTTTCTATTTTTCACTGTTAGCCCCAGCACCTGACTTGACTCCTCTTCCGCCCGGGACAGTTCCCCTCCCCCACATCATCCAACAGCCGCCTACCAGGTTGTCATTGGGCATCTGCCTAGTAGGCTGAGTCCATCGGGACACTCACAGGCAAAGAACCCAAGGCATAGTCATCTTCCTCGAGAGAAAAAGTGTCTGCTGCACCTCGTTCCATTCAGCATCTCTTTTCAGCTAAGTCGTCGAGTGTTGTATTCGACCCCGAAGCTCTCCGCTCCGCTCTACTCCATTCTTGACCCGCTTTGACCTTATCTCCGTTCCATGGCATACTTCCCTGTCGGGCGATATGGCTGACTCTTCAGAGCCTCACACCAGACGTGCACATACTGCATCACATCTCCAATATCCAACATTTCCCCCTCTCAGCGGCTCGGTCGAGGAGTGGCTATCCCGGTCGCGGCCTATCAGTATGACGTCAACGCCTCCAGCAGATCATGCCCGTCAGTTTCTCAGTGAGAGCTGGGCGACATTAAGTGCATCAGATGTACATTCTGAAGATGGAACACCCTCAGAACAGACTGATGCGGGGTCTTTGGTTGATCCAAGTGGCCCAGACGATGTGGCAAGCCTCGATGAGCGGTATAGCAGTAACGATGAGATAGACGGCAACTACGAGGCGGGGATCGACCATGAAGATTATGATTCTGGGAGCGATATAGCCGACTCTCAAGATCTTCGCCCTTTGTTTCCTCAAATAGGATGCTCTATCGATGACAGTAATCTCACCACACAGACTGCCTTTCGCCAATCCTCCGATTCGATCGAGTTCGTCGAGCCTGACAAGTGGCCGGAGATTGAAAGGGTGCAGCTTAAGCATACTATTCGCTTTATCGAAGGCCCAGAGATTGCTGAGTTGGGAAATAATGTCTCTGCTGACCTGCATGACTCGACAATCATGGCTACTATCCAGCAAACGATGACAAAGAAGAGCATAGACACTAATAAGCCATTCCGTGTTTTGTACATCGGGAGTGCTGAATTCCGCGGCATTATACTCGATAAACTCGGGGATGTCCTAGTGTCGAACAACTCTAGCGATTTTGAGAACAGCTCGGCAGAATCTTCAAGATATCATGTGGTGCCTACTTCATTCGGCGCAGGCGCTATCTCTAATTTTGCCGAGCTGCTTCCGATTCATTTCCAACTGATCGTCGACGAATGTCTCGAAGCTACTTCAGAATCTCACTTTAATAAGCCCAGGACTATTAACCTAGAGTTCAAGAATCGGCCTGCATGCACTTCACTCTGGACAGGAACGGAGTATGGTATCTCGTCCTCCACTGAATGGGCATTGCCGGACATGGCCATCATCTTCCTTTCCACGCTGGACACGCCCAATGTTATGGACACTCAGAAATTGGCTCGTATGTTCATGGATAGACACGGTGTACCTGCAATGGTCATTTCAGAGAAGCCACTCTGGAAAATGTCTAGGGACCCAATCCCGGTGAATCACCATAGTCTTCACATGTGCTTGGAATCACGGCAGTCATCCACGGGCAAGACGACTCTCCTGAAACGCTATCCCATCGATTTGAACACTTTTGAGAGCATTACTCCAGGTCAACTAAATAAAAACTTGGCATCATTGACAAGCATATATCCCAGGAAAGACTTCCACTGCACCACGGATATCCCTACCACTTCCCGGCAGAAGCTGGCCCATACCCTGAGAAACCACACCAGAAAGATCTTGCCTGTGCCCTATTTGAGCAAGGATACCGAATTAGCTTTTGTGATCCGCCTCATTTTGATCAGTGTCTTGTCCGCTGCAACCGTTACCCTCGGGCATCTGGCCTTGAAGGCTGCCACGGTAAACGTTTCAAGCTTCGTCGCTCGGTCAGTAATATCCAACCAGCTCTCTCCTGCTACAAGCGTTCATACTACCAGTCTCATTCCCACGTCGGAGTTGAAACAAACCTCTCTATCAGTTCCTTCTGCAATGACCAGTGACGTCCAAGTCTCAAAACGTTATCCACATGGCTTATCTCAACTTGGCCATTTGATGAGCGGAACGTTATCGAACCATGAAACTGCCGAGTCACCCCTGGGATTTGAGATTCAGGTACTTGGCGACTGTCATCTCGTTATCAAACCCCCAAAGACGTCAATGGCTGCAAGGAAAATGTCAAAATTTAATGTTCAAGTCAGCCGACAAGGCCAGCCACTCCAATATGAGCTATCCCGACTCTTTGAGGGGGTGTACTCCCTCAAACTAGATCGAGGGGAGGCTTACGGTTTGGTGGATGTCACTATCACAGCCGATTCTAAACGTCCCGTTCATCAAGTCGTGTCAGTAGATCTAGGAACACCGTGGCTGAAGATTGCAAATTGGAAACGTGCCGCTCATACCATCACATCCCATCTAGCTCGCGACGTGGGCACCGCACAAACAGGAATATCGGAAACGTATGGGCGAGTCTCTACCGAGCTCCAGGTCTTCATGGGAGATTTGGCGAAACGAGTACATGTTCTTCGACATGAGGCAAGCCTGCTCCAGCGGGACTCTTTTCCGATCTCCATCGATACGCGAGGCCTCGCTTTATGGACTACCAAACAAATTTCAGAAGCCTTCCAGCACACTGCCGTTCAGCCCTTCCTATCTGTCTCGTCTGTGTTACAACTTCGAACAAAGAAGGCAAACGAAGAGGTAAAGCAAGCGATAGGCGCCACATGGAGCAAGATCACAACAGGTGCGCAACGCCTTGGTCCTGAAGCCATCTTAGAACACGTACGGAACGTGCGGAAATCGAAAACTTTGGACACAGCTCATAAACGAGCGAGACGCTTACTGAGAGGGGATACTTCATAGTGGTAGTGCTGTTTGGATAGAGCTCCAATCAGTCCTACCCGATTGCTTTGAAGCTACAATTCAACCCGCACATTGTACCTCGCTATTCTATTACTATGTCTGCTTCACTTGCGTTATCCCCGTCGCTTGCTTCTTTTTTTTTTTTGTGGTGGGTTTGGATTCATGGATGGTACTTGCAGTGAGGGGCCAGTTATTTTCGAAGAGACATGACCGGTTTATGTAACAATGATAATGAAACCTTTCTTTTCCATGCTCTTCGTGATCAACAGAGTAAGCTCATCTCAGTGATTGTAGACAAAGAACACCCTGTAGTAGTGACTAGTGAGTGGTAGAAGACCGAGGAGGGGTGGCACTAGTGTTTGCAGCCTGAGGCCATGAACCTACCCACTCGAGACCAAAAACAACCCGCCCATAATTTTCCCCTCCTCCTCCTCTTCCTCCTCCTCAGTGATATCCACACCATAGAGCCCTCCTTTTCGATTCTTTCCATCTCCAGGTAATTACCATCGCCTCATCATCTCAGTGCTCCCAGCTCATTCAACCCCGCAGAAACTAAAGCATATTTTCGTCATGTCTGACGTCGCTGAGACCAAGCCCGACCCCGCCACCAGCGCCCCCGAGGGGTCGACGAAACCCGAAGAGACCACCACCACTACTGATAGTACAAAGACGGAAGATGTCAAGGCTGCGGCTGAGTCTGCGGCTGAGACAGTGAAGGATGCGGCCACCAAGACTTCTGACAGTGTCTTCTCTATGTTCGGTGGCGGTCCCAAGAAGGAGAAGAAGGAGGAGGCTGATGATGATGTGAACGAGCCATCTGGCTCTTCCAAGGCCCAGAAGGCTGAAGATGAAGTAAGTTTTTTGCCTAGCGGCCTTCCTCCTTGACTGTGCAACGAACTCCGGGTTTCATACACTGGGGTTCCGGAGTCGCGTGCTTTCAGGGGTTATTTGGACATGAACGAGCTTTAAGCAGAGACTGACCACCTTTGTACCTATTTGCAGGATGAGGCCCCTGAATCCCCTGAAGTTCACTTCGAGCCTGTCATCCGCCTTACCGAGACTGTTGAGACCAAGACCAATGAGGAACTGGAGGAACAGGCCTTCAAAATGCGTGCTAAGCTCTTCCGATTTGACCGTGAGAGCAAAGAATGGAAGGAGCGTGGTACGGGTGATGTCAGACTTCTGAAGCACAAGGAGAGCGGCAAGACTCGTCTGGTCATGCGCCGAGACAAGACTCTCAAGGTCTGCGCCAACCACTACAGTGAGTCTCTTCTGCGCGATGGCCAATTTGTAGCATCCGGCTAACGAGAGCATAGTTACCTCCGACATGAAATTGAGCCCCAACGTCGGCAGTGACCGCAGCTGGGTTTGGAACGCTGCTGCAGATGTCAGCGAGGGCGAACCCGAGGCTTCAACCCTAGCAATCCGTTTCGCTAACAGCGAGAGTATGTGGCTCCGCTATGCTTTCTCCGAGAATATATCGGTTCATTACTAACTTGTTTTGCTAGACGCCAACCTCTTTAAGGAAGCCTTTGAGAAGGCTAGGGAGGAGAACCAGAAGCTCCTTGGACAGTAAATCGCCTATCCATCCTGATCCTCATACCTTCGTTCATTTGGAGCAATATTTTTACCCCATGCCTTTATCCTTCCATAACGCGAGCCCGATAACGTCCTCGTTGACTCCGCGATTCCCTTCACACCTCAAACCGCCTTCCGTCGATTCCCCCAGTTTACCCCTTTCCCTACACTTATGTACGCCTGAATGAGGACGCAGAACGATGATTCTGCTCATGGTTTCCCCATAAGCCATTGTTTGCATGGCACGGCTGGTGATGTTTGACAGTGCCGTTGATCTCCTACACCACCAGCTTTTGTTGGCCATACCCAGCAATTTGGCAGTAGATAGACTCCCTATCCATCGAACATACAAATGAAAATTTATGCACGATTCTAGCCTGTATGTACTATAGAAAGTTCGTAGTTTTGAGGTCTCTTGGAGCTCCATGCCTGGTGTCGCCAACATCTGATAACTAAAGACCATTGGGAACCAGCAAAAAGACGCCAGCTTTGAGTAGTGAAAATAAAATAAAATAAACAATCGGCTCGTTTGCAGGACAGGAACCAAGACTCGAGATCTCGGAGATGCTTGAAGAGTGAGAGCGTACAGGGTTGTTGTGACTTGAGGGATCCCCCACTCGAAGACCTCCATTCTCTAACTACCGTACTGAGTACTCTCCAACCTCTTTCACGCCCTTGCAACCTACTCCTCTCTTTGGACTCTGACTCTTCTCACATTTGATTTACCTTTGAATCTTCTGTGACCCTCGACCAATCAGCGTTGCTTCGCAGACTCATTCTCTCCTAGCTCTGCGGAATTGCTCCAATCGTCCGCCGCCAGCTTTTCCTCTCCGCCTGCGATACTTCGGTCTGGAAAGTTGCTCCCCGCTCAGCTCCTCTCCCAAGGGGCAACTGGCAGGAAAGAGTCTCGGGTACTTTTCTTCCATCAAGCCTCTTTTGCGCGTCACATTAAACCTTCCATCACCATGCCCGACGTGAGTTCCCCGTCCTTACTCCTATATACGTCGTAGGTGTACAGCGCTACACGGCCGCCTAACGTGGATGCTCTTTAAACAGCTCAACATTGCCTTGTTTCACCTCGCTAACCGACGCGTTTTACTCTCTACAGGTCAAAAGAAGCGTCAAGCTCGTCACGGAGCAACACGTCATGTGCGTTCTCTTCCCATTCCCGTCCCCTATGGCCCGCCACGAGCGAAGCCCTTATAATCATGCATGACCCACACTGTCCTCCCTCGTCATTCACGCCGTTGTCTCTCCTCGATTAGCCGGCATGGCTGCCTGTCGCGTGCCCATGGCGCTTACAAAGATCTATCTGTCCCGCCAAATATGTCGACATGAGACGTTGAGTCGCGAGCTGACGATGTTGGGGGTGGGATACCGTCATAACTCATACTGATTGAATGAATTCTTGCGCGCAATAGAAACAAGGACTCCGGTGTCGAGGGATTTCCGCTACGATCTTGGTCAATTGAGGTGTATCTCATCAATGAGCATGGGGAGCAGGTGCCGGCCAATGTTTTCGACAAGGTGACCTACACTTTACATCCTAGTTTCGGGAACCGAGCAACCCAAGGTCCGTTACCTCGCTCTCTACGCATGTCGTCGAGACTTCTCTTTCTTCTGGGGGGTGCCAGTTCTTGCGAGTCTTTGCGACAATGGCCACCCAACACATCCGGACGAAGAAAGCCATGGCTAACCCAAGACACAGTCTTCAAAAACCCCCCCTTCAGAATCCAAGAAGAAGGATGGGGTGAGTTCGACATGTCGATTGGCCTCACTGCTGAGAAAGAGCATGTTATCGCACATGACCTAAACTTCTCTCAGTCTCGCTATGAGTCTAAGCACGTCATTGTACGCCCCCCTCTACCTTGTGCTTTGTCTACCCGAGAAGCGTACTCACACTTGCTGGTAGACATTCAAGAACCCAAAGCCTGCTCTGTTGGCGGCTCTCCGCGAATCCGGACCTGTCCCCGGTGATGAGAATGGGGTCAAGTCGAAGCGTTCC
This sequence comes from Aspergillus karnatakaensis, assembly GCF_047715665.1. NCBI lineage: Eukaryota > Fungi > Ascomycota > Eurotiomycetes > Eurotiales > Aspergillaceae > Aspergillus > Aspergillus karnatakaensis. The sequence goes on along the minus strand of NW_027395713.1, from coordinate 589,201 downwards.
GCAGGGGGAGAAGAGGGATCTAAAAAGAAGAAGCGAACAGACAAGAGCGTGAGTATTCTTTTGCAACAAGAAGCAGAACCAGCACTGACCATCGATGCATTCGCAGGTCGACATGGACAAACTTGCCGATGGCCTCCAGCGACTGGGAGAAGACGACCTCCTTCAAGTCGTTCAAATGGTCCACGACAACAAGGCTCCTGATTCCTATACCAAGAACGACGTTGAGCGTAAGACCCACTTACATCTAAAGATTGAGCCTATATTAACCACGTTCTCGAACAGAGGGAGAATTCCACGTCGACCTGTATACCCTGCCAGACTCCCTAATCAAGATGCTCTGGGAATTCTCACAGGAGAAGGGTGCCCTGTGATTCTATCTTTATTAACTTCTTCTGCTTGCTCTCTCATATTTCCAGATTCTCTCTCATGTTGAACGTACCGTACCCTATCTTAACCTAACCTATTTTATCCTATTTTTGAATTACGAGACTACTACTACGGCACGGTGCCATATTTTGTATCTGGTTCCTTCTCGCTGCTTTGCAGGGCCATCTTATTATACGTCTTGACGTCTTGACGTCTTGACGTCTATTTTTTTCAGCTTTCCCCCAGCCAGCTAACACGGTAATGCCCAGCTTAAATCTCTATCAGACATTCTGTCAATCAAAGGGCATAATGTGATGGATTTTCAAGGCAGACAGGCTTCCCGCGAGACATACATACTATAGTTTAACCTACAGCAAGTAAGCAAGGAAGAAGAATTTCCGCTCAGGGCTATAATTCCAACATCGTATTAGGAGTATCAATGTTTTCAAGTCGCATAGCACTGTCTGTAGCATTTGGCCATTGCATCGCAACGCAGCACATAATATAGTATATGGCCACCCATTTCATCGCTCCTTCCTTCGACACTCCCCCCTCCTCACCAAAAGTCATGGAATCCAGACTAGCTTCCGTGCAAGAGACAGGGCGTAAAATGGAGCTGTACAGGACCCTGGTCAACTTCTTGGAGACCGGTTGCTAAAGATCAACTACGAGATGAAAGAATGGTAGGCAAGGAAGCACATGGACTAGATAAACGAGATGTAGATTCCTGAACGTAAATTGATACCAAACCCGAACCAAAATCAAAACCAGACCAAGCCTATAATAATACACAGAGATTTTGCAGCATAGGGGCCGACCGTAAATATCAAGTAAATGCAATGGAAACCGAGCAAACCACAGGAGAAGACGACAAGAGAGGAGGAAATAAAATCTTGCAAATCGAGTTCGGATATCTTGCAGAAGAGATGACTTGAAAAGACGGAAGAGGACAAAACGAAGTAACTGCGCGCGTCTTCTAACAAGTGACTTAACCCAACCCCGACCTGCCCTGACCCAACCTAACCTGAACACCGAGCAGACGCGATACTATCCAGAAAGACAAAGGAACAAAGTAATATGAGAATAACAAAATCTAGCAGGATGTATGACTGTGCGCCTCATGGAAGAAGATGGAAAAGGATGAGATATCGGACGATGAAGATATGAAAAATATGCCAAAATTTAGAGCCAGGACGCGGTGTGTCCCTGTCGAAGCGTGGCGCAGTTCATACGCAGTATGGGTATAACACGCTTACTTCAGTATCCAGAGTACAGATGCCTATAGCACTCGATTCCTATCCGAAGGTTAGCAAAATTGCTCACTGTGTTATTTCTGACTCTCAAGGCAACCAGCGTGGTTTGACGGAAAAAGCAAAAATTATGAGGCTAGAAAAAAGTAAAGAAAGACTCACAACTTGAGGACGTCCTCGAGACTATCGGCGCTACAGCTCCGACCTTTTGGAATCTGCCGCGGAATGTCGACAATTGTCGCAAAGACGTCTGCATCTCGATATGCCAGTATTGCCGGTGGGTGGATGTGGTCCATTTCTGCGATTTCGTGATGGAGCTTAATGAAGTGGACGGATGTGTTGCGAGCTGCAATCGTGTTCAGGCAGTCTTCGACGAGGGTACTGGTGTTGGACTTTGAGTTCGTTAGCATTGGCTTGGTAGGAGGCTTGTCTGCCTGTTACATGCTTCATAGTGCAGTAACCCCTCCCCGTCTGACTTGAAACTTCAAAGCGAGATTGAGCGACCTACCTCAGGATCATAAAGGCACACAACCACAATCTGGTCCGACGGAACCTTTTCAATTGCATCCAAATAACCCACCGCATCGACCGTGTCTACCGAGCCGTAATACTTCCGCCATGGACTGGGCCGTCGACCCTTCTGGCTTTGCAGTTGCTGCATGCGTGATTGTCTCCACTGGCGCATGAACTTATCCTCATCCCCCTCGTCCAAATCGCTTAATGAACCATCAGGCGGCGGAGAGTTATGGAGGAGTGTTGCAGCATCGGTCACTGACTTGGAAGATATGTGTGAGCGGTCGGCAGCAGAGGTGCCAGAGACAAACGATTTGCGAAAGGTACTTTTGCGGGCACGCTCGAATGCCTGGGCATCCGCAATGACACCCTTGGGCCCTGTGTTGGCGTCGAATCTGGTGCTGGGGATTGTGTAGGTTGCGGTGCGGGAAGCCATGGCAGGCATGTCCTCGGCGTCGGAATGTTGGGCGGGGTCGAGGTCTTCGGGGTCTGGGGAAGAATCGCGGTCGGAAGAGTTGTTTCGGTCCTCGGGATGAGCAGAGGATCTCTCTCTATTGCTGAAGAGCTGGTTGAATTCGTCTTGCGCGGAGGACATTCTGAAGGAGGGGAGCCGAAGGCTGCGGCGGGAATTGGGATTGGTTATATAGGACCCTGACAGCTCTTTTTTTAGATGATTCGGAGACGAGATAGGAAAAGCAAAAACAAGGTCTGTGACTCGACGTAGGCTTCGCTGTTTCGTGGTAGGACGGTAGGGCAACTGAAGGGAAGGAAGCGGAGCCAAGGAGGATGAGAAAGTGGCGGAAGATGAAACAAAGCAGCCCCTCAAACGGCCAGGACGAGAGATGGGATGATCTCCCAATAATCCATGAGCCACGCGAAGTTTGTTTCAGAGTCCAAGTGGGGATGGGTTGTTGGTCTCCGCCAGTGGAATCATCGCTGGTCCAAAAGTGACGAAGTTTGTTCCTGGGAGGCTGGAAGGCTGAAGAAGCCAGCCAATTTTAATCTTTGAGGCTATTATTCTTCTTTCTTCGTACTCCGTATTTCTTCCTTTGACTATTTGAGGCTTTGACAAAGAGAAGCAGCCTGAAGGATCTTGTCTGCCACGTGGGGAGGCCACTCGTGACTCCGGAGCATTTCTATACCTAGAATAACAATAATAACCTTACTGTTTCAGCTTCCCCCTTCCCCCTTCCGGCTCTTCCTGCCAGTCCGATTTGCTACGCCAACACGAGATGACATCTTCTTGCTTCTTCCGATCTTGACCGCAACTCCTCTTCTGCGTCTCACCTCCACCCTCCTGTCACTACATCGTCATGGTTTAGAAGCACACGTCAATTCAATTCGTCAACTCTCTCTACTTGTGACCTGCAGTATTCAGAAAATAGTGAAACAAAGATGGGCGGAAATTGGGGCTGCACAACTGCAGCAAGCTCAAACACAGCTCAAGAAAAGCTCGCTTCAAAACACTCAAACAACATCCTCAACTCTCTCAGATGTAAGCTGATTATTAGAAAGTAAGAAATCAAAACAAATGCACACAAGGAGAACGTTATGGCCTATCCGGAAAACAACCCTCCCCAACCTCTCTCCACCAAAAGTACATGCAGGGTCAATGCGTAGAAGAGGCAATCCAATCATAGGTATAGTGAAGGGTAACTGAGTTCAAAAAACAAGAGAACCTGAGCGGGAATGTAGGAGAAAGACAAGTCAAGAGAGAGAAGAAAAAAAGGGTGTGAGAAAGAAAGAAAATATAATCATCGGAGGAGAACAAAGGAAAAGAGTGAGCATTTCGGAAGCCCAACAAGTGCGCTCCAACAGAATCCGCGTCATTTCAGACACCCAGCCGGAGCCCCTACAAACATCCTTGGAAGACAACATTAGTACAAACCACAGCATAAGATCGCGTTTTCTTTTTTCAGAACCTCGGGCTTTCGCAGACCGATGCCGCGCGAAACAAGGCTGAACTGTACACACTCCAGCCTGGTAATTCAGCGTTGCGTTTCAGCAGGTTGATCGACGAAGACGGCGAAGGAACTGTTTCTCGACAATAAGATAATCGTACAATGCGGATATCCGGCATTTCGGTGGGCGGAAATGAAATTTCAAACTAGGAAGTCGCAGATGACTGAGACAGGGTATCGTGGTCGTTGTGTTGATTTTTGGCCGTTTACCAGGCCCAGACCTTGAGCTGTTGGCGTAAAAAGCAAATCAGTACGCTGTTTCTGCCGTCGAAAATCTAAAGAACATCATTGCTTACCAGTGAATCCCAAGACCCAGTGCACAGACTGATGCCATCGTTGCTGACTCCAAGACAGCTGACACGGTTCTCGTGGCCGCTTAAAGACCCAACCTTATCGCCTCGGAGAACATCCCAAACCTGACGAACGGTTAGACAAAGTAATGAATGTGAGATATGGTTGCAGAAGAGCATACCTTGCACTCAAAGTCGTCATAACCCGCGAATAGCAATCTTCCAGAAACCGAGAAAGCAACAGACGTAATGCCACACAGTATTTGATCGCTCTGAACAAGGCCGTCGTTAGTGCTACTCACCCAACCTCAATGCATGTCGATGTAGACTCACCTGGTAGATGTTCAATGACCTGTCCGCGCGAATATCAAAAAGACGGCAAGAAGTGTCGTCGGAACCTGTTCCAAATGCGTTTCCGTCGGGGAAGAATTGGATGGCGTTGATGTCGGATTCGTGGCCAGCAAAGGTCTGAACGGCCTTTCCGGTACGGATATCCCAAAGCTTTGCGAAAGCATCACAGGCGCCCGAAACAAAGATGTTCTGGTTGGTGGGGTTGATGCTAATGGACATGACGTCGCCGAGGTGGTCTGCGAACTCAGTGACCTTGGATCCGGACTCAATATCCCAGAGCATGCAAGTCATGTCGCCAGAAGAAGTGATGATTCGACGATCGTTGATGAACCGACAGCAAGATAGGTAGCCCGAGTGACCAGAGAGTTCACGCGCAACACGAGTCGGGCCCTCCCGCGATGAAAGGTTGTAGATGGAACAGATGTTGTCCAGGCCACCGCAAGCGACATAATTTCCACTAGGGGCATAGGCGCAAGTCATAACCCATGATGATCTCAGTGGAATGGCGTGCACTTTGTTGGTGGTATAAGCATCCCAAATGATGAGCTTCCCATCTTGCGAGGCAGAGACGAGATGGCGGCGGTCGGTCGACCAGTGCATGGCGTAAATCTTAGCCAGATGCCCTTTCAGAGTACGCCGAGGTTTCATTCCAATGCGAGGCAAGGGGTCGGTTTGGTTCTGCGCAACCTCACGGACTGTTCAAATTTGCGATAGTCAGCATTTCTTCAAGAGATAGAGGGTCGGACAATGCGATAAGAGAAAGAAGACCGATTCCTCATGACACCACATGGCGGCTCTCAGGGACAAAGGGGGTTTTCGTACGAGTTGTGTCTGCGAGATCATCCTTTCGGCGCCGGATTTTATCCTTGAGACCTTCAGCTTCTCGTCTAGCCGCAGTAATCTTGGCCTGCATTTGCTCGCCGCTCATATCGGCTGCCATGTCGACTAAACCCCTGGGAGACGGGAGGCGGGAATTGCTGAGCGTCGGTGAAAGCGGAAGAAGGAATTGGGCGGGTGGAGGCGCGTCGAAGGATGCAGGAGACCGGTGAGGGGACGAGGAGAGGGCGGTAGGAGGGGGGACAAAGAGGGAATGGCGAGGGTGGGTGTCGTGGTTGGAGGTTAGAGGTAGCAAGAGGGAAGGGGAGAAGAGAGTTGTAGGGGCTCGGAGCAGCAGTGAGGGGGGGAGGTTGACGGATGTGGAGCGAGCCTACGGCGGAAGCGACCGAGCGAAAGCTGCGAAATAGATGAAGGTTTCGACCCAGCGCACTGGTGATTCAATCGGGTTCAAAGGAAAGAAAAATGATTATGTTCAGAGAGACAAGAAGGAAAGAGCAAATAAAACAGGAACATTAATCAGGGGAAGGCCCGGTCAAGGATGGCAGAGACAAGCCGGAGGGTAAAAGCGCGAAGATGACAGAGCAGCAGCAGCAGCAGCAAAAGGGAGGAGAAGAAGCGAAAAAGTGTAAGTTAGGGAGTTCCGCCGGCCACTAAGATAATAATAAGAATAATACGTAGTTACTGAACAATAATACTACGTGCTATAATAATATTAAGTAGTAACAGTAGTGCTAGAGGAGCTGCAGCAAGCATCTTCTCCGTGAATAATAATAAATTGTCTGCACCCACGATCGACCGGACAAGGCTACTCTGAGCGGACCCAAGTCCCTGAATATCGTACAACCGGGGCGCTGCTCATTATTCCCAGTTCCAGAGGTGAGAAACGAAGCCTTGTAAGAGCCTCGCAAGTATCCAACAGCCAGCATCCATGAAGCACAGTGTACCACGGAGATACTGGCCTGGTCGAGAGGGCGGAACTGACAAGAGTGTATCGATCCAACGGTTCAATTGAGAAAGGGACCACCAGGTCCAGGACTCCAGCTCTCCAGGAGAACGAAAACCACCACCCACCACCCAGACTGCAGGCAAGAGATGGGGAAGCTACTGCTAGTGACCAACACTATTAGCAGGTTAAACCCGGTTAGGCATGCAGTCCCTCTCCATAATGCCTTGTTTAATTTCCTTGCAAGCTGAAGACTGCTACAGTGACAGGACTGAACTTTACTTGGTCTGGAAAGTATCTACACAACCTCCTGCTTTTGAGATATCAGACGTTTGAAGACAAAATCCTTCATCACTGAAGATTCACCATCCATCGCTGAACATTCGGCAGGCAATCTGGAACCCTAAGAGGACAGCGATGTGCGCTAATACGACTCGGTTCTCGGGGCGGCACTTCTTTCGCATTAGTGCAGGTGGTCATCCAGCCCTGATTCCAGGTTTCCTCCCAGAGCTTGGACTTTTGAGTTTGATGGCCTCATGGGCTTCACAGTTTCATGGACCCATGTGTTGAATTTGGAACCTTCCGCCCGATACCGAACGGAACTCTATTGTTCTCCTCTTGGTCCGATCTCCAGCGTCAATCGCATTTTGCCCCAGGCCATTTGGGTTATTCTGCAAACGGACTCTTGCGTTCTGACCTTGGCTTTATTTCAAGAAAACACAGGCAACCTTGAACCTTGTCAATGGCAGGGCTTATAAATCCAACGAGTCGCCCTTGGTGGTGGGCCCGATGAGCGACTAGTCAGGCACAGTTTCGCGATCACCTTAGCATTAGTGGGGGCTTTTCTCCAGGAGAATTTAATGCGGAAATCTGGATGGACAACAAGAAATTATCCATGCATCAGATTTCCAGATCCTCATTATTTCAATTTCTGGCTTGCAGATTGCACACTGTGCACTGTTGCAGACTTCACTCGCAGAGCAGCGTAGACCCACCATTGCGCGCGAGTCAGAATTGTCCTGCAGTGCTCCGTAAATGTTAGCAAATCAGTGGACGACTTACCTCTGTCACAAGGGTAGCGGGCCTCCCCTCCAGCGTGGGCTTCTTATGATATCTAACGCAGAACCATATCTTTTGGCAGGCGAGACTGTGGATCTTGGTCCAAAGATGTATAAAATAATAATTTTCTAGAGCGCAAATTTTGTGGCTGTCTCAAGGTTGAGGACAGAAAAGATATGGGGCGACATTAGGCTCAGTAGCCCGGCACGAGTATCATGATACTCCGTACCTAGGTCCTAACAGCAATATACAAGCTAAAAAGACGTTTCGATTCCAACTCGACCCTGCCGCCTGTCATATTTTTAACTAGCAGGATACTATCCGTCAAACTATCATGGACAAGCTAGACGTGTAGCGAAGAAGCAAATACTAGCGCAAATAATCAAAGTCTTGAGTTAGCGGACACGGACGGCTGTTTGATGATCTCCAATGCTGGGTTGAGATACCCTAGAAGAACCAAATGGTCAAGGCAAACTGTTCTTATTAAACTTAAATAGCTTAAATAGGTTACATACACCTACCTGGCTCTTACAGCTCTCGCTCAAGGTGTCTACTTTTAGCATTTTGAACTGTCAGCGTCATGTAGTCCGGATGAATAATGCCTCGGCGCTTAATGATACAGCAATGACTTTATTTTGAGCCACAACTCGAGATCAAACAAACAAGTAAGATCCTGAAACATGACACTCCCAAGAGAAGTTCGAGACGAATGGAATCCACAAGGCTGACTGCATCTTGAATCCCGGCGTCTACAGGATGTGCATAAGATTCAAGAATATCCTATAGGGCGGCTATGATCGGTTCGCGCCTACGTGGTTCTAATCATAGCACAAACCTGGCTTGCGTCTGTGCACAATTCTAGGTTGTGTTGATTTTGATGCGACGTTCATTGGTGGTCAAATTGTGGTGTTAGACTGGAAGGTTGTTGAGGTTGAGGCTTGAAGATGAGGTATGCCGGGATGGATTATGAAAATGGGTGCTGGATCCCGATCGACGGCAATAAGCAATACAAATCTGACAGGAAAAGAAAGCCGCAATTTCCAGCGAGAACAAGGTAGTCACCAGAAAAAAGATCCGAAGAAGCTGACGGTACCTATTAGTAATTGTAAAGCACACTATGTCATTCAGCAAGTTGGTTGTTATCTCGTTCTGCGGAGTGTTGGCATGGCAAGCAACACATCTCCTGACCAACAGGATGTAATGGTGATAACAGGGCCCAGGCGAAAAAAAATCTTTATCTTGTACTTGAGTTGTCAGCGGCAAAAGGTGGTGGTGGTGGCGGCGGGAGTGGAATTACTACTTATTGATAGAAGCCTGAGGCGCCGCCCAACAGGAACTCCGCTTTTGATGCAGCAACCTCCTTTTTGCCCCCTCATTATTATTATTACTGAGCAAGCAAGAGCCCGAACAATCATAACAAGCTGAAAAGGACGAGGAGTCAGTCACCCATCATAGCCCCAGCTCTCCAAAACATTCTGCCTGCTGCAGATTATTCCCTCAATCTGATACCCAATATCCACTTTCATCAAGGTACTCCTTGTCGCCCGGTGTTCTCACATCTCCTACCTGGCCACCGCCTTCGTTCGACGTCCATCCGACTGACTCTGACGGATCGGTGGTCTTGGCCAACCCAGACCTCCCTTTCACACACCTCCTCCTCCATCGTTCAACCTCTATCTCTCCATCTCAATCTCGCCGACTACTCTTCGAGGACCCTCTCCGTCCGTCTCGTTTTCCGGCTATACACCCATGTCTCTGGAATAATCGTTTACTGTGTCTCCCATCCCCTCTTTCTCTGTACATCCATCCTCTCCTTTCCTGCTTGTACAGCGACGAGTTTTCGGTCTTGCTTTAGGGGTAGATAGGGCATCAAATCACCTAACGACGACCGACGTTCCCTTTGTTCTCATCCCAACTCCATCAACACCCGGCGACACACCGGTGTCACATCGCCCATCATGCGCGAGGTCAACTTCAGCATTCCCAATGTCAACAAGGCCTCCGTCAACATCACCACCACTCTTTATGACCGGCGAGCCCTAGACTGCACTTCCACACTGCCCTTGATCAACTCTCTCAACCATCTTGCCTACCTGACAACGTCTTCTGCTCGAATTCGTGAGATTCTTACCGTTGATGGCGGAATTGAACGGCTAGTATGCATTCTCAAGGAGGGCCGCAGTAACAACCTGATGGAGATGTGGAAGTGGAGTCTTGCGTTCCAATGTGTTGTCAACATCGGAGTTCGCGGCTCGGAAGCCGTGAGGACAAGAGTAGTTGAGGCAGATGTCGTACCTGTGATTGCGACTATCCTTGACAACTATGTCAAAGTCATCGACAAAGTGCGCGCACGATCAGACTCGGAAGCTCACCACCATCATCACCACCATCACCACCACAAAGCCAACACAGCATCTAGCGATGCGACCGGGCGGCCGTCTTTCGCAGAGTCCTCTAACACAGGGCAACAGCGGCCTTCTCGTCGTCAAGCTCCTCCTTCGCATATTGAAATACCTCCGTTCTTTCATGACACTCGTGCAGTGGACTCGAATGCTATGGACATTACTTCTTCTCCCCGTGCGATGACCTCTCCTCCCGAAAGAAGCACTTTTGGCCAAGACGTGCATGTTCATAGATCCCATGCTAGTCCGCGCCACAGAGCGATTCAGCCTTTGGCTACTGCGATTCCCTCGATGGACACTGCTGATGGTTTTGCATTCCGCCCTGTGCGTGACACCGAGCGGCTACCCAGTATGCTACCCGCCATCTTCAATGGGCTTGCATCTCAACCCGATTCCCCGACTACCCCTCATGGCTCCGGACAACACATTCGAAGCCATACGCCGACCCACCGTCGTCCTTCTCTCAGACAGCATCAGTCCGCCTCCACAGAGTCAGATGATGCCAACGGTGAAGACTCTGCAATGGGCGATGATGCTGCCTCAGCACAGGCAACTGAGCCCATTGTTGGTATCCAGGGTCGCATGGAAATTGACGACGACGGCGATAGACAAACCATGATCGGCGGTGTTGCCGACGACTTGACTGTCACCGATACAACTTCCGAGGGACAAGAAGTTGAAACTTTCAACATCGCTCACCGCTCCGCCGTCGACGGTAGCATAATTAACAATGATAATGCACAGGCTCACGGGACCCTGGGACTTTCGCCTGCTCAAGCAGTTCCCAACACCAACTCTCCCGCTCTTATCCCCAGTCCATATTCTCTTTACTTGCGGGATCGGACCAACACAACGCCTCAGAGTTTTCTGAGCACAATGCCGCGTGAGGAGGATGTCTTGATGTCACTTCAGCTTTTGGCTTATGTCTCCAAATATTGCAACTTACGCACCTACTTTCAACAATCGCACCTTGTGCCCAAACTTAAGATTGACCGAGAGCTTCAGATGCTCGAAGAAGGAGCCTCGCCAATTGAGCCCCTAGAGGAAGAAGATGAATATCTACTTCCTGACGACGTCAACATGTTTCCCCTGGTGGAAAAGTTTACTATACGGCACCACACCAAAGATATGCAATACTGGGCGAGCGTGGTGATGCGGAATCTCTGCCGCAAGGACGAATCGCAAGGTGGTATTCGTCAGTGCGCATACTATCAATGCGGCAAGTGGGAAGAGTTCCCACGCCAGTTCGCAAAGTGTCGCCGCTGCCGTCGCACTAAGTACTGCAGCAAGGACTGCCAAAAAGCAGCCTGGGTTTGGCACCGCCATTGGTGCCACACCACGCCATGACCGGATGAAGTCTTTTAATCATTAATGCATACCGGCTTGCATAGCGTCGTCTATTGTCGCACCTGGTTTCAATACCCGTTTATTATGTTTTGTCTGCTCTCAGAGGTTCCATATTTTACTTGTGCATGGCATTCGGAACCTGGTTGTGTTCCCATCTACTCCCAAGATACCTTTTGTATGTCATCTTTTACAGCCGCTTTTTACTTCATTTGGGACTTCAAGTTCCCGTGTCAGGGTTCTGCTTCATTTATTTGGGCTACTCTGCCCACTTTCTACTCATACGAATCACCCTAGCGGTCACGAACTATTGCAATGTCCTCTTTTACCCATTTGTCTTACATGTCTTTTTTCTCCTCTTATGCGTCGCCTTCCCGGGCTCCATTTTACCCAGTACCAGGCTTCTAATCCCCCGTTACCCTAACGTCGGACGATTTTCCTATGTCAGTGTCATTGAGCATCTACTACATCAGCTCCATCATCCCCCAGACTCCCCGGAAGTTTTCATTTTGGTCGGTTTTGTGTACCTTTTTGTGATATTCTCCCATTGGCAATACTTGTTGGTCCGTCATTTCGCCATTCCCGTGAGACTCCATGTCCTCTCGAAAGACGGTTTTGTTTATTACATCGAACGGCCCATGTGCATACATATTTATCTAGCACTTACAACTCATACATAGTCTGTGACTTATAATCTGCGTTTTCTCTAATGGGCTGTAAATTTATACCTTAGCTTGAACTTACACTCCAAACCACGTACGGAGTACGGCATCCCACCATGAGAAACCCCAGCGCCTGCCGACTAAATTCATGGCAGGATACGCAAGGGTTGTGTCCTTGATCCCCATGAATAGCGTGGCTTCAGTGTCCGCACATAATGGGTAAAACGCCCCGGGGCCATGGATCCTATTGGAGTCTACCCCTGATTATGATAGAGATCTCTCATTCCAACTCACCCAGTACATACAGCCCCAGGATTTCTACTCTCAGAAACACATAAATCTCCCTTCCACCTCATGTTTCGATTCACAACAAAATGATTCACCACCTACCATCTAGGCAGAGCCCTCTTCCTCTCCCTGTCTGAAATCATAAGTCGCATTCAAACGCATCGCCAGATGCTCCGCAGCAGTAAGCGCCCTCTTCCCAGGCTCAAGGACCCCCGCACCTCCTCCGGCTCCTACTTTCCCCTCTACACCTTGAATACCCTTCTCCTCCCGGTAAGCCTTAACCACTTCACTGGGGACAGGAACCAACTCCGTGCTATCGAGCGGGTGGCAGAAGAAGACGATACTGTACCGATCTTGCGAATTATCACCTATGCGTTCGGAAATGGGGAAGACCACACGGTGGACAGTGGACTTTAGCAGGCCGTCGGTCCAGTAGCTTAGCAGATCGCCGATGTTGACGAGGATGGGTGGGAATGGGAAACCTGCCTCCGCTGCCTGAGACTGGGTTTGAATGCGAGGCTCAACAGGAACGGGTGCCCATGTTCCCTCTGGCGTAAGAATCTCGAGACCTGGTTGGCCTGGGCGCTGGAAGAGGAGGGTGATACTTCCGTAGTCGGAGTGTGCGCCGGCGCGGACGTCAACGGTGTGGTCGTACTCGGCTGTTGCGGGGGCTGAGATGGAGGGATAGTAGAGGTACCGTAGGATACAGCCCGTTGAGCCCTTTGTTGGGTCATGGCGGGTTGTGAAGAAATCTGGGGAGATCTGAGGTGTTGTTAGTGGTTCGCTCTAACTATAGTCTCGTTTTGTGGATGAGCGGCTTACTTTGAGACCTAGGGCAAGGAGCTTGAGGATGCGGTTGCAAGTCTCTGTGCAGAGCTCTGCGAACGATCCGATTTCTGACTCGTGGGGAGCGAGCGATGATGGAAGGGGTTGTTGGGCTTTTCCAAATGCGAATTCGCCGAAGTTGAAGGCTCTATGGAGGTGGGTTGTTTGATGAGCTTCTTAGGAAATAATCCATGTACGGAGGCCGTTGCTTACTCTTTGAAATCGCCCGTCTATTTACAGTGTCAGTCATGACCTGTTTAGATAGTAGTGAATCACTCACCCTCTGGTGCTCAGGGTCCAATGTCTCCGAGTGCATTCCCGACCAACCGCGATTCTAGACATAGAGATCAGTTGGTTGGTAGCAGCCCCAACTCGGCCGAGGGGAGACGAACGTTTGACTGGATCCGGCATGGCTCCTTCTCCTCTACAGGAGACGCGAAGAACGTTTTCGACTGTTCAGCGAGTTAGTCTGCTGGGCGTGGTGTGCTAACTAAAGTAGAATACGTACCCGTTCAAATGCCCTCTGCACATCCTTGGCAGCAAAGTCAGTGCCTTTGCTGTTGACATACAGAAAACCGTACTTGGTCGCAGCTTCCAGCATAGCCTTACCCACGACAGGATCATCGGGGTTAGAGATGTCAAGAATGGGGAGATCAATTGGGGGTCCGACGGTAGTTGTTTCGGCCATTTTGTTGATTGATTACTTGGGTAAAAGTTGAACGAGGGCTGCCGCAGATATATAGAGGGCATGCGGGGAGCTCCGAAGATGTATATTTTTTTGAGTCACAGCGTTCTATCAACAAGCTTATCTCTGTGGCCCCACCATTTTGATACTGTGCCTGATAGATATATACGGACTTCAGAGTACGTAGGGTTGTAGGGCTGTAGCTTTAATGTGTGGTGGTTGATACATGGGCCATTGGCCTGGAATCATTTCCGGATGGAGCTGTTTCAGTATTTTCCAACCATTTGGGATGAGGATTCTAAAGGTACGGAGTACCTAACTATTACTTCTTTGCTCGACCCCCGGGCCCAAGACTAAAGTACCTTATTAAGGCTTAGCAGAATTGGTCAGAATAAAGAGAATGGTGGATCCCGTGATTGGGTCCGCATGTCAATTTGGGAACTTCCGAGTTGGGTGAGGAAGTCAAGAGTTGAGCTGGTCGCATGTCAATGAGCTTTTGATCTTTGTTAACAACCCTCTCAACCTCCCTCCCCCTTCTTTCTAGCCCCCTCCCCTCCCCTTCTCCAGCTGAGGATATCTTCTATCTCCCCGCGCCAGGCTCTCCATGCCTGTAACCGGCACCCGCAACACAACCCCGTGAATTTGTGACGCAGAAACAGCTTGCAGCTCGAAGAATGCCGAGTAAGCCCCCGCGAAACTTCCATGCCCCTCAACAACCCCAAGCTCACCCCGTTTGTTCTCAACAGTCCGCCCGTTGGACGATTGGGTATCTACCCGCACTCAGCAGTCGATTCCCCTCTCCGCTCTGAAAGGAGGTGTTGTCGGTATCGATGCGTCGCACTACATTTCCCAGCACCTCCTCCACCCTTCGACCCGCGAGCCGCTTTTGATCGCCCTTGGAGGCTTCCCCTTCGCCCTGAGAAGCAATATTGAGAAGGAGCTGCAGGTTTTCAAGGATCTGGGCGTGGGTTGCACATTCGTCTTCAACGGTCTGGACTTCGGAAAGAAGAATCAACGCCCCCATGTACACCACGAGACCGTTCGAGCGTTTGAACATGCCTGGGAGTTATATGATCAGCAACAGGCTGATCAGGTTGTCGATGCATTCAGTGGCGTTGGTATGGGCAGTGACTCTCAACTAAGGAACATTCTAACGGAGCTTTGTAGGCACTCCCCGACCAGAATCTCTCTACCGCTTCTTGCAGCGCATCCTCGTCCAGAATGGCGTAGACTACATTGTAGCACCATATAGCGCTGCCGCTCAGGTAATCCATTGCTCCAATTCTACCACCAGCCTTGATGTGCTCTCTGACACCTGTCTTCCATATAGCTCGCTCATCTCAGCCACGGTCCCAACCCAGTGATTGATGCCATTTGGGGCCCATCGGAAGTGCTCCTATTTGACGTCGAGAAGCTAGTCACTCGGATTGACATCGACCCGGCGCAGGCCTTCTGGATCAACAAACAAACCTGTCAAGAGGAACTAGGCAGGCTATCGAATGACCAATTCCTCGACTTCGCCCTACTCCTTGGCTCATCATTCCTCCCCACTTTCCCGTTTTTCGAGAACCCTGGGTTTCCCGGCAAACCTGTTACCGTCCGTGATGCTTTGCCCATGTTCAATGCTGCTGGACGCACCGCGCTTGGTCTGTGTGCACAATACGATGAAGAGCGCCGCATGCAGGACATTCAGTATACGGACCTATATAAGCGTGCCTTCATGAGTGTCAAGCACCACGTGGTTATAGATGTGGAGGGAAGAGTTGGCCCTATGGATGCCGATAATAGCCCTACTGACATGCACGAGTTGATCGGTCAACGCCTCCCGGAAGAACTCTACTACTATATTTCAAGGGGCATCCTTGGCCCTGATGTGCCGAATTATCTCACCTCGGCTCAGGTTTTGATATCGTTACCTCTGGGCGTCGAAGACACCAAGATTTACCGACAAGTCGCAGGCGAGACGCTTGCTCCGCTCAGAGAGCAGGCAATGTCCCTATTATCAAATAACCTTCATAGATTCTATCAGAGCAAGAGTATCAGCGTCAGGACATGGTACAATGAGAACGCCGATTCTACTGTTTCCCTAAGGACGCCGCCACCAGTAATACATTCCGTCCGTGCTTGGAAGACATCCGGTGACCGATACACCGGAGATATCAAGAAGCTGCAGGTTAGTTCAGTCTGTGCCTGTTGGGAAGATATTCTAACATAATTTAGGGATCGACCGGGCCGTTCAGATTTGCTGTACAAAGCTTGAAAGAATCGGATTTCGTTTCCAAGACCTTTGCGTCCAAAGATACTCCTGTGAGACTTCCACCATCATCATATTTTGTAAAGCTAACCATGCTAGCCCCTTTCATCGAAAGACGAAATTCTTGCTAATGTCTATTGGCGATTCCTTCAACTCCGCGGCTACATAAATGAAAAACATCAGCTCACACCGTGGGGTGTATGTCTTGAGCAAGCCCTTTCTGGCCTGAACCCGGAAGACTCATTGGAAGAAGCTACATTTGTTGCTATCGAACTACTACGATTTGGGGTTCTCAATGCTAAGCAATGGTTCTCACATGTCTCCGGTGGCCCCATGAGAGGATCAGGTAAGAGAAATCCTACCTATCTGCTGAATAATGCTAATGCTAATGGAATATATTCAGACGAAGACAAATCTTTCAATATGCTGATTTCTCGCGTGGCGTGCATTGGCAAACTGCGGCACAAGAATATCGGTTATTCTGGTCCGCTCAGCAGACAGTTGCTCTCCTACCGTTCTCTTGTAACGGAGGTTCGCTCTACACTGCGAAACCTGATTGAGATCGTCCTTGTTAGCCTTCTTCTCAGCGGCGATGCAGACCGCGATCGAGATGACTGGACCGAAATGGGTGTGAGGTATGTAACGCAGCTTCGGATGCAAAACTTCGCTGACAACGGTAGCCTTCCATTTATTGACGATAACGACTGCGGTTTGGGAATTGCTGTCCGGACGTACCTCGATGACCTGCCTTTGCAGGCGGAACCCACCTCAAAAGACGCGCGGGAGGAGGTCAAGTCTAAGGGCAAGGAGTGGTTCCAGCACAGCGACAGCTTCACGGGAAATCTGGAGCGAGCTTTCAAGCTTTGGGACGCAGTATGTTGACCCTCTCCTACCCATGGACTATCCACTTACTTCTTTACAGGTATACAGGGGCTCGCAAAATGCGGGCAAAGAGTTTAAAGAGGCGAAGACCTGGGCAGACGCAAACAAATGGTTATCTGAGAGACGGTAAATCAGAGAATATGTTATGGATACCACCGAATCTAGGAACTACTTTTCCACTGGGCAGCAATGCTCAACTATCATATACCTATTTCGCGGCTGTATTAGTATTTGGAAAGGTGGCGAAATGGAAACTCATAAACCCAGCATTCAGGCCGTTCATTATTCGTAGACGTTGCAAAGCGAGCTGTACTCCCTCAAAGAACTATCCGGTGACGTCCAGATTCATCGTTCGGCGGCGACTGGGCTACCGTATGGTCCGTACAAGTGTCCTCTTGTAGATCCGCGCCGAAAGCTCTCCACCATTATTAATGCTCCCCGAATCACGATCTAGCTTCGATCTCACAGCTCAGCTGAACCTTCTTTCCTTCTCAATTGCTGAACAGTTGATCTGTTTCAATCATCTTGAAGAACCCATATACAGACGAATAAACACAGACCATCATCACCAAGATGGTCCGCCCAACTTTCCTCCTCGTGAGCTCCCTGGCAGCTCTCGCCACCGCCCGCTCCGCAGTGCTTGACCTCATCCCCAAAAACTTTGACAAAGTCGTCCTTGAATCCGGCAAGCCTGCCCTCGTCGAATTCTTTGCCCCCTGGTGCGGCCACTGCAAGAACCTCGCCCCGGTCTACGAGGAGCTAGGCCAAGCATTCGCTCACATCGAGGACAAGGTCAGCATTGCCAAGGTCGATGCCGATGCGAACCGGGACCTAGGCAAGAGGTTCGGGATCCAGGGGTTCCCGACTCTTAAATGGTTTGATGGCAAGAGTGATGTGCCGGAGGAGTACAAGGGCGGACGGGACTTGGAGAGCTTGACGGCGTTCGTGGAGGGCAAGATTGGAGCCAAGGCGAAGGGGGCGAAGAAGGAGGCTAGCAATGTTGAGATGCTTACAGATTCGAGCTTCAAGACGCTTGTTGGAAGTGATAAGGATGTGTTTGTGGCGTTTACGGCACCTTGGTGTGGACGTATGCTTCATCCTCTTTTCTTGGAATATTGAGGGCTGATCCATGTGCTAACCCGCTGCTGTTTAGACTGCAAGAACCTCGCACCAACCTGGGAAACCCTCGCTAATGATTTCGCCCTCGAGTCCTTCGTCATCATCGGTAAGGTCGACGCCGAAGCCGAGAACGCAAAGGCTACGGCCAAGTCCCAGGGTGTCACCGGCTACCCAACCATCAAGTTTTTCCCCAAGGGCTCGACCGAGGGGCTCATCTACTCCGGCGCTCGCTCTGAGGAAGCTCTTGTTGAATACGTCAACTCTCAGGCAGGCACTCACCGTGCTCCTGGCGGCGGTCTCGACACCAAAGCTGGCACCATTGCTGTCTTTGATACTCTGATTGCGAAGTACACGACCTCCCAGAACGTCGAAGAGCTTGTCAAGGAGGTGAAGGAGGCTGCGAAGACCGCCGAGGGCAAGTACGCCGAGTACTATGTCAAGGTTGCCGAGAAAATTGCGGCGAACGAGGAGTATGCTGTCAAGGAGTCGAACCGGTTGGCTAAGCTGCTTGCGAACACTGCTGGTACTGCCCCCGAGAAGGTCGATGACCTGATTTCGCGCAGCAACATCCTGAAGAAGTTCTTGGGCCAGGAGAAGAACGTTAAGGATGAGCTGTAAACTGCTCTCTCAGCAAGTAATTTGGATTGCAGGATATGAGTAGGATTGTACAGCTACTACGCACTCTGTTTAGGAAAACGCTGTTTTAGGTATATGTACACGGATGCATAGAATGAATTGAACGTCTTCTATCAATGCACGAATCGCAAGGGATATTCATAGGGTATCTCAAAATCAAGAATAACAGCTTCCTCCTTCCACCTTCCGCAAGCTTGACCGTAGCGGGCCCCCAGAATCAATCATTTTGCACTCGGCGACCCCGTCGGCGCCGTCCCCGCATCCCCCGCAGCACTCAGCGAAGCCTCCAACTCATCTAGCCGTCTTGCCATGTCGTCAACTATAAGGTACCCAGAGCATTAGCATCAAATCCACAAAGTTGCGACAAGACCAATATGTATCGTGGCGTTAACACGCCCATGTAGTTGTGCAGGTAATATGGTAGAGAAAACTCACACTTTCCGAACATCTCCCTCGACACTGTATCGAATTTATGTTGAAGCTGGTCCAGGAGGTCGTCGACGGCTGCAGTAAACTGTCCCTGCGCATCAGAGCCCTATCAAAAAACGGGGTGTTAGAACCTATGGGTTGTATGGAAAAAAGGGAGTTCGTACCTGTTGTTGACTTGGAGTCGAGGGAGAGAGGGTGCGTTCCGCGGGATGTGGTTTGGACTTGTCGGACATGGTGGGGCTGAGGTAAGATGAGTTGATTATTGAGGATCCTCAAAGAAAGTCTTGAAGAGTGAGTTTTTGTGTAGAGAAAGGATCTAGTTTGACTTTCTCGAATCCTAGATATCTACCTCCGACGGAACTATGTTATTTGGAGCTGGGCCGGAGCAGCTGCAGGGCAACGATAAGCGCCTCGGATCAACAATATTCCTTCAACCTCACAGCCAGGCTAACCAGAATAATTTTAGCGTATCCTTATCAGCCAGTCTAACCAAACAAGGTCTAGGTCAGTTCCGCAGCTCAAAAAAATTCCGGTACTGGCGGTTTCCTATCTCGATCTCCGAGTCCGTCGCAACGATCATACACCGCAATTGTCTCTACTTTCTTCTCTAGAAGCCTTACGATAAGAGATAAGATGGTTAAGAGAAGTAAACTTCTTCAGGCTCTGGATGAGCACAAGGGCAGGGATTATGATGCTGAGAAGCAGAAGAAGTTGGTGAAGGCCGCGAAGAAGAGGAAGGGAGTTAGTGGAGAGGTTTGTTTTTCGTCTCACTCTTTGGCTGTTACATCTGCTGACTTCTGGGAAAGGAGGAATTGAGCACCGCCAAGGAGCCCGAGGTTGAGAAGGACGAGGAAGAAGAGTCGGAAGAAGATGAGAACACAGAGAATGCCGAGGAAGCCTCAGAACCAGAAGATGACGAGGATGAGGAAGAGCAGGAAGAAGAAGACATCCCCCTCTCCGACCTCTCCGAAGACGAACGCGAAGACGTAATCCCTCACCAACGCCTCACAATCAACAACAGCGCCGCCCTGCTGAGCGCCACGAAACGCATCTCCTTCATCACCCACCTCACCCCCTTCTCCGAACACAACTCGCTCATCTCCGCCGAAGAAACAGATATCCCCGATGCCAACGACGACTTGAACCGTGAACTGGCATTCTACAAGACTGCCCAGGCGGCCACATTGTCGGCGAGGAAATTGCTTAAGAAGGAAGGAATCCCGTTCACAAGGCCCGGTGACTACTTTGCAGAGATGGTCAAGACGGATGAGCATATGGGCAAGATCAAGAAGAAGCTGTACGATGAGGCTGCGGGGAAGAAGGCTGCCGCGGAGGCGAGGAAGCAGAGGGATTTGAAGAAGTTTGGAAAGCAGGTGCAGGTTGCAAAGTTGCAGCAGCGGGCTAAGGAGAAGAAAGAGTCTTTGGAGAGGATCGCAGACTTGAAGAAGAGTACGTTCGCCTTCAATTTCACACAAAACCTAAAGGGTACCCTGGCTAACATAATACAGAGCGCAAGTCAGATACATCCGGTGGAGCAGGCGGTGCAGACGACCTCTTCGACATTGCCGTTGAAGACGCCGTCTCCGAGAATCCGCGCAAGCGTTCCCGCACCGAGGCCAATGCCCCCAACCAGAAGCGGCAAAAGAAGAATGAGAAGTTCGGATTCGGCGGAAAGAAGCGGCACGCGAAGAGCGGCGACGCCATGTCTAGTGGAGATTTGCGCAGCTTCTCAGTGAAGAAGATGAAGGGCGGTGGCGGTGGTGGACCTAAGCGTCCTGGAAAGAGCAAGCGTGCTGCAGCGAGGGGCCGCGCTTGATCAATTGCAACTTGCATGTTAGATGTGGTGTATCATTGTGCATTTCTATTCCCTTCTGTTCACTCAATGAGGATACCGGAAGTAAGGCTTGTGGGTTATGGTTATCAGGTTTCGAAAAGCAATTTTGTTCCATTAAGTACCTAATGTAGATGCCTTGTAGACGGGGGCGTAGGCTTGAAAGACCTGGTATATAGTTGGGTTTGCGCTTGCGAGGCCTCGAGGGGCACTTTCCGCTGAGGTTTGAGCCAACGTGCAGGTACGCTGTGCCAGCCCCTGAACCTCTTGATCGATGACTCAGGGTTGGATAAGTGGCAGGAACGTCCCCCTTCAACTTCCCCCCTTGTGATAAAATGTGCGACTCGTTGTCGTCGAACTTGAGTGGACTGGGGCATAAAACATGCCATGGCATCCGATCGTCGCACGATTGGACCTGACTTTATGTCTTTGCACACTTCCTTTAAGAGAGGCGTTTGGTACCATCTTAAATCTTTCGGCAGGATCGACCTCCAGGGCTGAGATTGGTGGGGGATGCAAATTCGCAGCTGTATAATGGCCACTCCCTCACAAGATGAGCAAGTAATCTGCAGCTTGATACATTTTGCAGGTATCAAACCCGACAAGCCCTGGTTTAAGTACCAATTTCGCTGTTTGCGCCATTCGTCTGACCATTAAGTGCAGCAAGTGCACCATCTAGAGCACCCAAATCCCCCATATCCCTAATCCGATTGAGCAGGTTATCAACACGAAGATTGATATTCAATCTCTGCTCTGCGACGACGAGGTCAAGCTTCGCCTTTGTGTCATCTGCATGAGCCAAAGAGTGATCTTGAATCAGCTCCTTGGCGCGCTTCGATGAGCATTTATAGATCGTCTTTCCGCAACCCGGGACTTGGCATACCCATGTATCGGCTGGAAGGTTGGGATCCTGGGAAGGTGTCATGTCGGGTACGTGCTCTGCGGCTGAGACAGAGGTGTTGCGGCTCTGGAGAGTTTCTCGCAGTGGTGTTCGCTCGATTATCGGGGTTGATTCAGAGTCTGAGAGGATGGACCGGGTTCGGCGTTTGGCTCTTGTTGAGAGAGGATCTCGAACTAGGTCGTGGCCGCGAACTTTGCTGGGTGTTTCAAGTTCATCCATGGCGTCCTGGTTTTCGTCGTCAGACATGTCGTACTCCGCTGCTGTGCTCCGAGTCCGTTTGCCGGTACGCTTTGTAGCAATCTGGCTTTTTGGCCGTAGTACAGACTTGTGATGGCGAGGTCTGCGGGTTCTCGGTTGTTCGCGGTCACTTTCGTCTTCCGATGATGAAGTAATATCAGCTAGACGCGGCCGTAATGGAGTAAATGCCACGCTCTCGAATGTGCTTTTGCTCTTCTTGGAGGCTGACTTCAGCTCTCTGTAAATGACCTTCTTTGACCAGTCGAATGTGTTCGTCTTGGCCTCGTTCATGGATCCAAGGATGGCGGCGGCGCTTGAACATATGAGGTTCTGTGCATACTCTAGATCCTCGACCTCAAAACGAGTCACTAAGGTTTTTGCGACAAGCTCAAGATTTAACTGTCGCTTGGCGAGATGCCCTGCTTCCTTGAGGTCAAGAATAACCTGATATATGGTGTCTGCCTGCGCCTTTGAAACGGTAGGAGGTTCCGGTGTTGGTGCCCTACTTTCCATTCTTTCAACGTCGTTATCTTTGTCCTGTTCTTCTTCTCCGTTCTCTTCTTCATCCTCATCCTCATCCTGATCCTCCCCGTTGTCTTCTTCTTCCGTTTCAGCATCCTTTGACTCCTTCTGAGCGCGCAGCTCTTCATAGTCCTCCTAGAACCGCGTCAGAACATGACCCTTGCTAAAACAAGTACAAGAGCACCATACCGGAAACTTCTCACATAGATGCGCAAAAATACTCGTCTCGGGCCAATTGACCTCCTCCTCCCCCTTCATCATTCTCGAAAGCAGAAAGTTGTGATGTTTGTAAAAGACCTCCGCGGAATCATCCCCGTCTTCGCATATCCCATGTGTGTGCAAAACATACTCATCACACAGATACTCCACGCTCGGATTCCAATTCCGCCTCCTCCTCTTCGGTTTATGGCGATCAATCAGGAAATAGAGGAGATCGATAGCCTCGATAACCTCGTTGAACATAGGTCTATACCCCTTCGCAGGTGAAATCGAGAACCAGCCTGCCTTGCCGGCAACCCAAATGCCGACTTCGCCGTCATTATGCTGACCGTAGGCAAAGTGGCTCACGTTGTCGATGACAATGCGTTTGTATAGGTAGTCCTGGTCGAGAACTACAGGCGAGAAGAAGCAAATAAGTTAGCTAATTATTGCTGGTTATGGTGTCGAGCATACTCGGCAGTAGTAAAGTATAGTGGTGTGTATGGTGTACGGTATTGTACGAACCTAATGATTCCTGTTCCTCCTCTACTTCTTCGAGACACCCAGTCACCTGGACGGGGTTCTCCGGCGTGGCCGTGAGAAGATTGGCATAGCGCGACTTGCCAGGGACCAGGATTCTGACCTCGGACAAGCTGAATTCTTCCCAGTCGTTCTCGTCAACGAGAGACGAGTCTCGGCCGGATAAGACACTATCTTCTCGGGATGTCATGTCTCCGGGCGTTGCATGGTGCCTTGAGTAATGAAGGTGGGAGTTGTCCAGGAGCAGACCTGGAGATGGGACAAAGGAAAAAGCAGTAGCGAGCAGAGGGGATGAGGGGGAGTGTTGGAGACGAGGAGAGTGTGAATCGACCAGATGACGCTGGGACGGATCCATTCATTCAGATGCTGGTAACATTCTGGTATTAGCTGGTTATTTACGGCTGCTGCTACCAATAACAGGTAAATTACACTATGTATCTTACCGCGGCCATTCCAGCCTGGATTGGCGATTTATCTTTTTACCTGAGCTAGCTTTTTATAGCTTCATTAGGAAACTCCAATCCGGTACTCTTGGTACACAGAGCGGCCATTGCTCTATATACTTAGTACATATTCCCTCCAATCACCGATGGGCTTCCGCCAAGGACTGAAGCTCTTCCGCCGCAACATGTCCGGAGAAAAGATCTACGAGGGCGTTTTCGGTATGTCCATCTCACGATAAGTTGCGCAGAAAGCTAACAGAACGAACCAGCCATCCACAAGCCCGAGGGCGTATCCTCCGCCGACGTACTCCGCAAACTTCAACGCCATTTCAACCCCTCCGAGACCTTCAGACCCTGGCTCGAGTCGGAGCGAGAGCGCCGCAACCGCGAAAACAGCAACCAGCGCAAGCGCCGCCGCACGCAGGCCCTCGACGTCAAGATTGGCCATGGAGGTACACTCGACCCCATGGCAACTGGAGTCCTCGTCGCCGGTGTCGGAAAGGGAACGAAGTGTCTTGGTGACTTTCTAGGCTGCACAAAGGATTACGAGACGGTTGTGCTCTTTGGCGCGGAGACAGATACATATGACCGGGTGGGAAAGATTGTGCGACGGGCTCCGTATGAGCATATTACGCGGGAGGCTGTGGAAAAGGCTCTCGAGCAGTTCCGAGGGAAGATAATGCAGCATCCGCCTATTTTCTCGGCGCTCAAGGTTCAGGGGAAGAAACTTTATGAATATGCGCGAGAGGGCAAGGAGCCTCCTATTGAGATTAAGCCTCGGCCGGTGGAGGTGATGGAGATGAGGATTGTCGAGTGGTATGAACCTGGTACTCACGACTACAAGTGGCCGGAGGAAGAGGCTGCCGTGGAAGAGAAGGCTGTTGCCGAGAAGCTGTTAGCTAAGGATGATTCTTTGCCTATTGCTGCTGCTGCTGATGGAGCGGATTTTTCATCAAAGCGCAAATCGCCCCCGACTGACGATGTCAAGGCCGATGAGACAAACACCGAAGCCACACCGGCAGTGAAGAAACAAAAAATGTCTACTAAAGGCGATGCTGCGGAGGCTGCATCTGAACAGACAGATGCACCGGGAGCTGGGGAGACAGCGCCTGCAGAAGAACAACCAGAGCCTTCAGATAAACTAAAGGCTCAGACACAGCCTGCAGCAGTAAAGATCTTCATGACAGTCACTTCCGGTTTCTACGTCCGCTCTTTAGCACATGATCTGGGCAAAGCAGTCGGTAGCTGTGCACTTATGAGCTCCCTTATTCGCTCACGCCAGGCCGATTTTAATCTTGAACCGGAGAAGATCATTGAATACAAAGATCTCGACGCTGGTGAGGAGGTCTGGGCCCCGAAAGTGAAGACTTTCTTGGAGGAATGGGAGAAAAAGCGTGTTGCTGAGAAAAACTCGAACTGAGAATCCAAATTTAGCGACGACCTTTAGAAGATTGTGTGTACTTCTAGCTCCTGCATAATCGGATGAAGCGGACTTGACTTCGGTCTGTAGACCTACGATAGCTGTGAGATGGTAAAGCCTGATCTGAGTGTGATATTAGAGACTTCGCCCTCTGGATGTTCGTCTTGAACTTAGGAGCATCTAGCCTAACACAATAAGCGACTATGTTCCATACCAGTAATCACTGAATTTAGAGTATGAGAATGGTTGCTGCAGTTGCTGCTCCCGACACAAGGGCAGCTAAAAGGGTGACTAGTAATGTATGCCATGTAGTGATTTGGCTTAAGAAACCATACATCTCATCAAACAGTGTTGAAGAAGAGAAAGAGAACTGAGTTGGGAAGGTAATGGGCGCTCCGGATGCGGTGTCAAGGGTGAAGATAACCGATGAAAAGACGGAAGGAAAATCGTTTGGATAGGGTATACCGCTGGGAAACATGCATGATAACAGGGAAGGAAATCAGACAGGCATTCAGACAGTGAAATGAGAAACCGAGCCCATTGCGAAATGAAATTTTAGGTCGAAAGAAAGATAAATGAATGTTATATGTGGTGAGAGGTACTACTCTCAAACAAGTTGCTGATGGGTACCATGCGCGTGAAGGAGAGCTGTTTCGCATTAGTGTAATTCTGTCAAAGGGACCTTCTTTTGATTCACATACTCTGCAGGACAAAAGATTGACCCTGTCTTGACTCACAGGCGCACTGTAGAGTGCTTCCGTCAAGGAAGTCTAACAAGATACTGTTGGGAAGTTCTTGCCGTTCTTCGTCAGGCAGGCAAGGAGTTCTGAATTCTGTTAAATGATATCGTTTGACCATGCTGCGATTACTCGAATCGATATTTCCCGGTGTCAGGACCAGATAGCCCTTGCTGTCAACACGGATGAATCGTCGTTTCCAGAGGAGAGTGTCAGGGAACTGAACGTTGACTTCGCCAATGTCAACTGCTGCCGGAAGCTCCACCGTGTTCTTAGGCCCTTCTTGCACAGGTGGCATAGTGCTCTCCTCGACAACTGGACTCCTCGAACCAATGGTGCTTCTGCGCGAGCTTGAAGTGATTGAAGACATACGGCGAAGAAGCCTGGAAGTTCTGGACTCCTTCTTCTCTTCGGGCGAAGAGGCTGATGTCTCGCTCGGTGATCTTGAAAGAAAGTACCCATCGTTTCTAGAGGACAAAGATAGCCTACTCTCTGAGCGCGGTGGCACTGCTGGAGGAGGTTTAGCCGAGCCTGCGGATGAAACCGACATGCTTCGCACTTCAGCCCTATTTGGAGTAGATTCGGGAGTGGGATTCTGAGGTAAGGTGTTTTCTGGGGTGCCGCGTTCAACAGTCAAGGGGCTAGCCTGTAGATTGAGCGCGCGCGGCTCTGCAGCGCTGTTCGCATCATTACTTACAACATCCGGGTCACGGACGATACGAGCGGTGACGGAGACAGAGTTCGTTGTGCGTTCAGCGTTGGTGCTAGCTCTGGAATCCGGCCGTCTAAAGCTGGGGGCCCGGGAAAATGGTTCCGGTGCGTATGAAGGGTTTCGGGATAGTGAGGTATCGGTGTGGCTACCTCCATGGGATACAGAAGCTCGCTTTCGAAGGGCTTCGAACGAAGCTGTGGTAGGAGTCGATACATTGTGGACCGGAGTTGACGCTCCCTCGCGGATGCTTGAGAATTGTTCAAGGGCCTTGATGCGCTTTGAGATTCCGGAAGATACATTGATCTTCTTAGCCACTAAAACGGGCCCTGACGAATTCTCGGCCTGTGAGAATGGACTCGAGACAGCCCTGCCTCCGGCGAAAGTAGGTGCATTAGGATACTGATGTCCAATAGCACTCGGGTTTGAAACTGCACGTGAATTCCTCCACGCGTCTGGCGAAACCTGAGTGTTTGCTCGATTCGAGAAGTTCGGAGACAGCGGAGTCTTCCCCACTGAGACGGGTTTCGCCTCCTCGACCGTGGCGCTTTTCAGTTCTTCCATAAAGGAGTCGTCGGAAAGAAGATTGTCGTCATCTGAATAGTCCGGAGTCGGAACTTGGATAGGCTCGAGGACAGGTCTACGTTTGTCCTTTCGTGAGAATGCTTGCTCTTGCTCCACGTCTACAGGTTCAGCCGGCGGTGGAGTTGGAAATTCCGCAGGCTTGGATGCAATGATTGTCGAAGAATCAATAACAGATGCTGGACGCGATTGAGATGCAGGTGACTCTGGTAAGGGAATTGAGGAAGGGAGAATAGGTTCGGTTGATTGGGTGGCCGGAGCTAGCACAGTATCATTTGTAATGGGGGCGTCTTCCTCAGCCGGAGGGGAAATAGTAGCGACAATTTCTTCCTCCAAAGCCTTTTGGGGGATGTCTTCGGGTGGGACATTGACAGGGGCGCTAGGCGAACTGGCGCCACTCTTAATATCATTCTTGGTGGACCCGGTCAAATCATCTTGCAACAGGTTTGTTTCGGGTTCAGAAAGGGGCACCTGTGCTTCTTGCACGGTTTCCTCGATGTTAGTCGCCTCGGGTGCTGTCTCCGAATAGGTGGTGCGGGGGAGTATGTAATTGGACTGGTCACCGACTGTGTCTACAACAGGTTCTGTATTCGAAGGTTCTGAAAGGGCCCCCTCTTGGCGTTTGACCAGATCAAACGCAGCAGTGACCAGCTCTGGAGTTTCAGGCTGCAATTCAGAAAGCGGAACCTTGTTGTCATGCTCCGAGATGCTAGATAGCCTCTGACGTCCCTTGTCGTACCTCGCTTTTTCGGGCAGCTGCCTGACATTTTCCTTATCATCGTTTAGGCCTTGTGTAGCAGCCCTGCTCTCTCCTCCACTAGCTGCATTAACTTGCTTCGCTTCCTGGGCTCTTTTTTGCATTTGTGACTTGCGTAGCTGGAGGGCTTTCATAAGCCGCTCCTTCTCGTTCGAGGTGGTTGAAGTGGAGAGCGCACTCAGTGATTTGGCACCTGGGGATAGTTGAGGTCTAGAGATCGACATCGAGGACGGAGGCACAAGGAGAGGAGGGACTGGCGGGACCTTGGCGGACGGCGTGGCCACGGGATTCCCTTGAGAACGGGGCCGAGCTGGGGAAGGATTGGACTTGCGAAAGGGAGAAGCCCGAACACCAGCGGGCAGAGAAGCGACAGGGCGTTGCTCGACGCTTCGAGTTAGGTTACCGGCCGTTCGAGGCCGCCCACTCCCGTCCACCGAAGGCCGAGGGCCCAGCTTCACCTTGGGCTTGTATCCGGCCGCGCGCTCAAGGTCTCGTAGGGAAGGTCTAGCGGATTGTGTGGATTGTCGAGATTCGGAAGGCGCGAGCGATAGATCGTCCCGGAAATGCCTTGAGGAAGTTGGCCGTTCGGAATGCTGATCGAGAGAGATGGAAGGAGAGAGCCCATTTATCTGAACGTCATCCGGGCTTGTTGGCACAGATACATCGCCATTGGGTAGTTCGGGTGGAGTTGATATCACCGAGGGAGGTACGACTGTGGCTTCCGAGACTTGACTGAAAGACCTCTGGCGTGTATCCTGCGTAGGGGCTTGCGGCTGTTCCGATTCCTTGGTGGGAGTTTCCTCTGCATCTTCCGCGATTTCCATCAGTCTCCGACGACGGAGGGAGCTCGAGGAGGAGGTGATAGAACCTGAGGCGGTGTGTAGTAGACATGCAGACGATAGTGCGCTTTCTGTCAGATCCGACGGTTGCGAAAGGGAAAAGACGGTGTCATGAGGGGAAAATTTGTCTAGAACCGATTGGAACTGGACAGTGGTTCGGGCTACAAGCAATTGAACGGTTGGTTAGGGGAATTCGCAATCGGACCAAGAGCGAACATACCTCGTACGAGCCGGGATAGTTCTTCTGGGAGATAACTCAGAACGACCTTCCGCCTGCGATATTGTAGGAACCCATAGAGCGGGGAGCATTCTTCGTAGCCTTCAATCGCATTTCGCACGTCGGGAACACCCCCGGTGCCGCGCTCGTGGAGGGTCACTTCATCCCTTGACACGTACCGCAGCAGAAACCTGAAGTGATCAAGCAAGGATAAAGGTTAGAGTGATTTTCGAATGAGAATGAAGCAGCTTGATGCACGTACCATCCTCCTGCTTCGGCAAGGGCGATCTGATAGGCCTCAATGACAGTGGGATTGTCTAACCCATTGAGAGACATGATGGGAACCGCATCAGGCTGAAAAGGAAGTCGGATGTCACACCTAGAAGGTGCTTTGGTTGTACAAAAAAAGAGGGGGAGGGGATGCGGTTCCTGAAGGAAATCCGGGGTTCAGGAACGAGAACAAGCACCAGGACAAACGAGCGACAATGTGAAGGAAAAGTCAAAAGAGAGTGAAAGCAACCAGAATTGAAGAATAAAGAATGGACAAGAGGACAGGAACCTGAAGCTTGCAGAAACTCAAAGTCGTCGGGAGTGTCAACGAACCCTCCTGAGTTCAGGGGCTCTGTTAGTGGCCGGTTCGCACGCCTCCACAGTCCACACTGGCTGGGTTGAGTTCGAACTCCTCTGGACACTAGTACTGAACAGCCGGCAAACAGGTCTGGCTGGCTTGCAGGACCACTGGTTCCTGAACTCCCAATTCTGAAACAATGCGGTGCTCAATGCTCACTGGCCCGGAAGAAAGACTCGAAGTTGGGGTTCCAGGATTTCAGCCGGGTGTGAATTGGATTGAATTTTGAGGACTGAGAAGTTAGGTAGGTACCAGAGCTGGAGAAAGATACCTAGCGATTGCGGCATTGCCAACTCGGCTACTATCTATGGGAAGGCACGACTGTCGCTTGGTTCTCATACCTCCTCGATTGGACGACAGTCATAGTGACCTTGGCCCTTACTGCTGCTGCTGCTGCTGCAAGTTTGTCATGGATCATCCATGGTTCTGTTCCTCCGTACTGACACTTAGGTAACATCTCAACACATTGGGCCACTATTGTAAATGTCAACCCGCACTAGAGTTTCATGTCTACCCAATTTCCCGATCATCATCTTAATAGAAGAGTAGTGTCCTCTCTCGCCCAATGAAATGCTTCGATTCATAATGTTTGATGAACGAAAACCACCCTGGATAGCGCTTGGCGACGAACTATTTCATGCTATCCCGTCCTCCACCAGGCTATGTAAGTCTAGTCTGGAAGATTCCTCACTGTGACATCCTTCTAGAAGCCAGCCGAGTTCCCTGAAGCGCCAAGACATTGTAGATGCAGGTGGTCGTTCACCATCTCCCTACCCAAGTACTCTGTAGATATAGATCGTGGCCC
The DNA here is from genome assembly GCF_047715665.1 of Aspergillus karnatakaensis. NCBI lineage: Eukaryota > Fungi > Ascomycota > Eurotiomycetes > Eurotiales > Aspergillaceae > Aspergillus > Aspergillus karnatakaensis. The sequence goes on along the minus strand of NW_027395713.1, from coordinate 558,739 downwards.
TGTTCCGATGCTTCGCTCCGCCCCGCCAGACTCGGAGAGCGCCGATGCGGGGACTTAGAAACGGGGGTGGATGATTGAATCCATGACTTTTGCTATATCAACCAAGTACCCTCCTCACATCTCGATCTAGAGGATTTCAGCTCATTGTATTCCACCATACTATATATCCAACAATGGCACCCTCTCTCCCTCCACCCTCCTCTCTAAAGGACCTACCTCAAGAGCAGCAATTCCAAGCGCTCGACACCCTCTTCGAGTCATCACCAGAACTTCATACTCTCATGGCACCTGTGTTAGCCGGTCAGACCTTCTCGTCATACTCCAGCCTAATCGACGCCGTGGGAGGTCGGATGTCAGCGCTGTCGGCCGCCAATTCCCCGACTGACAAAGACATCCTCGTTGGTATTCTCGGGTCGCATCCTCGTCTGGGGCAGCCAAAAACAGCTGCTGTAGAGCATTTGAGCGAATTGAGCAAGAAAGAACAGGCGAACTTGAACACAGGCGCGGGGGAACAGGCTGAACAACTGCGGGTACTGAACGCTGAATATGAAGACAAGTTTCCGGGCCTTCGATTTGTGTATGCTGCTTGAAGCTAGTGGTTTCGAGTGAGTACTAACCGTTTATGCCCAGAACGTTTGTCAATGGCCGAAGCAGGGACGTGATCATGGAGGAAATGCGTGAGAGGATGAATCGGGGGGATGCTGAGCGGGAGGTTGAAGAGATCATCCAGGTTAGTTACAACGTTGCTGCCAGACCTTTACATGATACACGCTGATCTTCACATCAAGGCAATGTGTGATATCGCCAAAGATAGGGCAGGGAAGCTGCAAAACTGATCTATTATGATCAAGCATTCACATAAAACAGGAGTTAAGATGCTGACAATAGAAACAGTCGTGGGATCTGACAGTAGTTTTCAGCCTCACAACGTATAAATCAACCCTGAAATTCGATTTTAGAGTCTTATGTGATCAGCGATACGCATCTCAAGGGCTCTTCTCTCTCCTTGAAGTGGTTGAACAAGTATCCAAGTACTCCGTAGACATCCATTGATGATCAGATACCGAGTCCGGTGGCGATGAAATCATAGCTCGCAAATCGCAAGCGTCTCTCCGCGGCTCAGGGTCCAGACCACACACTGTCACTAAAATGAGACAAGAATGGCCTGTCTTGAGAAATGGCCTATCGCGGAGAAATTCTCTTGTAACTATCTTTGCTTAGTCTAACCTGAAAACCCTGCTCCATCTAGGACTGAGAGATAGGGACTAGGAATTATTCGTTCCGCGCTCCATCCGCCGGCCTTCCACTTCTCTCTCTCCTCTTCCCTCCCCCTCGCCCTTCTTCCGAGAGTCTTGCCGAGTTTCCTATCGTCGCATCTCACCCTCCTGCTTCGTCGCGCATGCGATGAATTCAAGTAAGTCATGGTGGAGGCTCTGAGACGAGATGGTCTAGGGTCATCCGTCCCCGCGATCATCACGAGTGACCCGTCGGGCTCGACCATCAACGACGCGAACAACAACAGCTTCGTCGACGAATCTAGTCCAATCACCCCAGTGCGATCTGGACTGCTCCGGTCCTCTCAATCGTACCCAATTGGTATGTTCTTGTCACAAGACACTCCGATATGAACCTCGTGTCCCAAGTCCTCCGGCATCTCCGGTGCTTTGCGCAAAGACTCTCATTCGCTGACTCGTACTTGCTTTTGCTTTGTCTTTTGTACAGGCTCCGCTGCCTCCGACGTTGCTTCCGGTTCGAGTGGGAATTTGCAAGATGCAAGAAGGCCTTCGCGCGTTGCGCCGGTCTATGGCTCTGGCTCCGGCCTTGCCGGGAGGAATTCTACTTCATCGCCGACCGTCTTCGAGAGCGCCGACTCGAGCGCGATTGATCCGTTATCACAAGTAAGGCTGACGATCCATGTTCCCCTCGGTCCTGTCTGCAATCAGTGAGCACTAGTGGCTGATTACATGTTGCCTGATTCAGCATATCATCAAGCGAACCAATACCCAGAAGTCAATCCCGTTAAAGCTACTGGGGCGGGCGTCTTACGAGGCTGAAGCTGGCGCGCCAGAGAGATACAACCCCGTCGAGCAGGGTCCCAACCGCGGCGACCAAGCACCCCAGAAACCATCCAAAGAAAAGAAGTACGTGTCCCGGAAACCGAAACCATTTGAGTCTGTCGACGAGCGGCACCTATAATCCTTCCACGCAACCCCCCCTCACATTGAGTCGTCGTTTGCGCATCACTTTTGTACCACCTGGAAATGTTGTTTCTATAACCTGCGACTAACTGCCGCGCAGAAAAGGCGTTTCGTTCTTAAGTCGCATAATTCCTGGAAAGAAGAAGGAAATATTCTCAGATGAAGAGGACAATGTATCGGAGATGGGAAATGCCCGGAATGACGCCCCGGCCGCTGCGCAACCCATAGGGTTCTTCCCCCGCTTTCCACCACCCCCGAAGTATATCAGAGTCAGAGCGCATTACAAAAAAGAGAAAACGTTTAACCGGCTATTTCCTGCCCAAGAACTGGAAGGTGCCGACAATGCTGGCCAGGCGGATGAGGAGGAGCGGCCCGGAACCGCGACCACTCAAGGCAGTAAATCGAATGGAAAAGCCGTTTGGGCCTTGATGTTCTCAAAAGATGGCAAGTATCTCGCCGCCGCTGGACAGGATCGGAAGGTCAGAGTCTGGTCCGTCATTGCGTCACCAGAGGACAGAGACTCGACAGATTCCGAAGGTGATGATGACGAGATTCTGCGGTTAAAAGCCCCAGTTTTCAAGGAGAAACCGGTGCAGGTGTACGATAGCCACACTGGAAGTATACTTGATCTGAGCTGGAGTAAAGTAAGCTGCTTGTTATTGGTGTGCGACCTCATAATTGACTGAAAATAGAATAACTTTCTTCTCTCGTCGTCTATGGATAAAACAGTCCGGCTGTGGCATGTATCTCGACTGGAATGTCTGTGCTGCTTCAAACACAGCGATTTCGTCACGTCAATCCAGTTCCATCCCCGGGACGACCGCTTTTTTCTCGCTGGCTCCCTGGATATGAAGCTGCGGTTATGGAGTATCCCGGACAAGAGCGTGGCTTTCACCGTGACGGTACCTGATATGATAACATCGGTTTCCTTCACCCCAGATGGGAAATATTCGCTGGCGGGTTGCTTGAACGGAATGTTGAACATATACGAAACGGACGGCATGAAACCGGCAGGAAGCATCCATGTTCGTTCGGCACGAGGTCGCAACGCGAAAGGTAGTAAGATTACCGGTATAGACACAATGGTTCTGCCTCAAGATGACCCAGAAGGCGCCGTGAAGCTTTTGATTACCAGCAATGACTCCCGCATCCGTATGTATGATTTTCGAGACCGGACTCTGGAAGCCAAATTCCGCGGCAACGAGAACACATGCAGCCAGATCAGGGCGACTTTCAGCGACGATGGAAAGCATGTGATTTGTGGTAGTGAGGATCGTAGGGCCTACATCTGGCCTTTGGGCCCGGTGGAAAAAGATGCAGACAAACGAGCTTTTGAGGTCCTTGACACCCAGTCTGCAATGGTGACCGCCGCAGTCATGGCTCCGAGCAAGACAAAGCAGGTTCTCGGGCTATCAGAAGATCCAATATACGACCTATGCAACCCACCACCGGTCATGCTTGGGAACCAGTCCGGCAAAGACAAGGAGAATAGTCGTCAAAACCGCATCTCAACGGCCAGTAAGATGGCTCAAGAATCTCCGGGGTATCTATCTCGTTCAACGCATCCGGATGGGAATATCATAATTGCAGCAGATTACTCGGGAAAGATCAAAGTTTTCCGACAGGACTGCGCATATCAGAAGCGCAGGTATGATAGTTGGGATACCCACTCGACGATCTCCCGGCGGCTCTTGCGACGGTCCAACTCTGCGCGGCAGAGTATCGCCTCTTCTATCGGCAAGGACTCTTCACACAAAACACCGTCTGAGCGTATAATTTCGTGGCGCAATTCTGTTATCGGGCATGAAAATGGGAATAGCAAAGATCAGCAAAGAACACGAACTCGAAGCCCGTCTCCGCACAAAGCCATGCGAGGTGTGTCTCGAAACTCGAGCCCAGGACGTGGATCGTCAGGTGTGCGGGGTGAATCACGCTCAGGATTCACCACGTCTCCGCCTCCGTCTGCATATAAGTCATCGTTCGAGAGCCCGCGTTCCAGCATCGCCGTGAAACGCGGCGGCGCGAAGACAGAGGACCGCAACATTACTCCCACCCCGACAACCCCGTCCGCAGCCACGGTGATAAACAAGGGAGACACCAAGGACAATCCGCTCTGGCTACAAGGTGACCACAGTTATGCTTTTTACAACAAGATCACGCAAGATGCTCTCGCAATCAACCGTGAATCTCCTGGCCTTCTGAATCCAAATGCACGGCTTAGCGGGCCTGAACGAAGAAGCACAGGTAGGAGCATACTTAGCAGCGAGTATGCCTCTTCCAATGCCTCCGGTGAGGAGAACGAAGTCCTCCGGTGTGATGGCTGCTGGGGAACGAACTTCAAAGCGACGAAGGGCCGGAATGGAAAGCAGCGCTTGATATGCGTGCGTTGTTCTCGTCCCATCCCCTCGCCCTTTGAGGAGTGACACACCCCTTCTCAATACCTACCAAACTTTTGAATATTTGCACATAAGCACATATAACGGTGGTTGGCTCATGTAGATGTGGCGTTATATAGCATGTTGGTTGGACAGGCTGGACGGATTGGCCTGGACTTGGATTGATTTGATGACTGGATTTAGCATTGCCATTTTGTAAAGTACCCATGTAACGACTTAAATGAGAGGACCATCAAGACTTTTTAAGAGCAGTATCATTCACTGGTGCCTAATTCCAAGTCATTGGATTTCATGCATTGCTGGACTGCATAGTCCTGAGCATATCCACCGCCAAGCCAAACCACCCACCCACACTAATACCTCACCACCAAGTCCGCTATCACAACTCCACAAATTCTCCAGGACTGCCACCACCGCCATTTCTTCCCTCACACTACGAATAAAACCTTAATTCACCCCAAACGAACCCGGGTCTATAAATCACGTTCAAACCTCACCAACAAAAGCCCACCAAAGCAGGAAACCGAAACAGTCCCTCTGTCAAAATGCCTTCAGGCCCTTACCTCCCAACATCAGCCTCCTACCTCAAGGAATCCTCTCTCCTGCTGCAAGCATACCCCAACTCTGTACGTCCCTGATCCTACCCGTCCCATTCAATCCAAACAACCACTAACGATCCAACTCCACAGACCCGGATAGTAACAAAATACACCTACCCTAAGCCCTCCACATCCCCCAAAACACAACAACAGTCAACGCCCTCCGACGAGAAAGACGCCCCACCGAAAACACCCCTCGCAATCCTCACGATGAAAACTTATACCCCGGAAGCGGGGATCTGCCTGAAATACCGCACAAATAAGGCCGCCGAGGTCGGACGGCTGATTACGGCGCTTGGTTTGTTAGCCGGCGGTGCGGACCTGGGAAGCTTGGATTCCGGGGGTGTGACTGGGGCCGTTGAGGCTGCTGAGGCGACGGGGACTGGGACAGAAGCTGGAGCTGGGTCGCCGGCTTTGGGTGCGGGTGTGAGTGCGGGGACGAGTTCGGCGGGCATAAGTAAAGGAGGCAAGGGGAAGGGGAAGAAGAAGGGAAAGAAATGAGGGATGCCTAGGTGCTGTGGTTGGGTTAGGGGGGAAATGGTGCAATATAAATTATTGTTGCATGGGCAACTCGATGGGCTTGAATGTGGTACGGGCTTGTGTGAAAGCTCAGACTCTGAGCTATCTGCAAAGCCTTGGGGCTAATACATTGATCCGAATGTTGGGTTCGGCAGTCTACGACATTGAAGACGAGTCTTCAGCGTCTACTGGGTTGAGGTGGCGTTACACTCCATGCTGATGCTATACTGTACATTACCAAGTCTAAATATCCAATGTACACTTGATATAACCTATTCACTAAATACATGCCACATCCCATACCGTAGCGCATGAGACAAGACAATTAATACATAAAACAAAAGAGATGCCGCCTATACAACGCCGAGCCCATGCGTATCCTTCAATAATCATCAATCAATAAACAGCCAAGAACAAGAAAACAAGAGGGGAGGGGTATAACGTTGCGCTGTTTAGAAGTCCTCGTCGAAGGACAGACCGTTGCCGCTGCTGGACGTGCTTTCTTCCTTGGCATCCTTCTTGGTGCTGGCCATGACGCCAGCTTTTTGGTAGTCACCGACACGTTTCTCGAAGAAGTTGGTCTTACCCGCAAGGGAGATAGACTCCATGAAGTCGAAGGGGTTGGTAGCGTTGTAGAATTTCTTGTTGCCAAGAGCGACGAGGAGTCGGTCCGCAACGAACTCGATGTATTGGCACATGAGCTTGGAGTTCATGCCAAGAAGAGCACAAGGAAGAGCCTCAGTCAGGAATTCCTTCTCAATGGCAACGGCCTCGACGATAATGTCCTCGACAACCTTGTTTGACGGACGCCAGTTGAGGTGAGAGAAGAGCAAGCAGGCGAAGTCGGTGTGAAGACCCTCGTCGCGAGAGATAAGCTCGTTGGAGAACGTGAGACCGGGCATCAGACCGCGCTTCTTCAGCCAGAAGATAGAGGCGAATGAGCCGGAGAAGAAAATACCCTCAACGGCAGCGAACGCGACCAGACGCTGAGCAAAGGTGGATTCCTTGTCCTGGATCCACCGGATAGCCCAGTCGGCCTTCTTTCTGATGCAGGGAACTTTCTAATGTCAGCGAGCAGTCATCTAAAAAGTTGTCTCGGAACATACTGGTATCAATGGCGTCGAAGAGGTAGGTGCGCTGCTTGGGCTCCTTGATGTAGGTATCAATCAAGAGAGAGTAGGTCTCGGCGTGGATGTTCTCAATCATGATCTGGAAGCCATAGAAGCAGCGAGCCTCAGGGATCTGGACTTCACCGCTGAAACGTTCAAGCAAGTTTTCGTTGACAATGCCATCGGAGGCGGCGAAGAAAGCAAGGACGCGGGAGATGAAGAAGCGCTCGTCATCGTTCAGGCGGTTGTTCCAATCGTGAAGGTCCTTGGAGAGATCAATCTCTTCGGCGGTCCAGAAGGAAGCTTCGGCCTTCTTGTACATTTGCCAGATCTGTAGATTGCGAGACAAGGGTCAGTCGAGATTGTTCCAAAAGCGGTAAGAAAATTCCACTTTACGCGTGACGCGTGGCGTGCCGCACTCACCTCGTGGTACTTGATGGGGAACAGAACGAAACGGTGAGGGTTCTCTTGAAGCAGAGGCTCGTTGGCCTCAATTGCCTGGATGTCGAGTTGGGCCTTGGAGACCTCAACGGGCTTCTCTGCGATGGTCTTGATGGGGGCGTCGACGATGGGGGTTGAGATTGGGGCGTTCTCCTTGCCAGCAGCATCGAAGCTGAGCTTCTTAACGGGAGAGTCGCTCATCTTGAGGTTCTCAAGCGAGGAAGCAGCCTGTCCAGGTCAATTGTTAGCTATTGGGTCGACTCGCGACGCGTCTCAGTTCGACGAGACATGGCGAGCGACGTACCTGCTTCGAGGGAGTAACCTGCGCAGACATTGTGAAGGCCACTTAGTAGAAGAGAAGAAGGCAAGACTGGAGGTGCAATTGAACACACAAACAGCAGAAGGACTCCAGGTTTTGAGGGATAGGATGAAGAGAAAACAGGTAGCTCAGATGGAGAAGAGGGCGACAAGAAATACTTCCTCTGCAGCGAGACGTGACCGCTAGCGCGACAGGCTAAGTCGCGTGGCACGTGACTTAGCGCGATTTTGGTGGCTGGCGGATATCCTTTTAGGTAGTTAAAAGCCTCAGGCAGCATATAAGACCGCGTCTCAAGTTGCTCAACACGATGAGGTATGACGATTATTGCGTTTCTCAGACCACTGCTCATCAATTCGATCCGGTTTTCTCTTTCCCATTCAAATTCTCCACTAAGCTTGTCTCCACAGTCGCAAAACTTCTCTTGCTCGCCGAATAAAATAAGACGCGCTCAGCTCCTCAGCAAGTTTCCAGCTGCAGCCTGCAGCAGCCTAATCTTATCTGATCATCTGGATCAGCCCTCAATCAATCTTACTCCTACGCGTGCTCTCCTGCTCCCCTGGGCCCTCAGAAAGCGCCCAGGAGCCAACCTGAAGTTGAGTGTATGATTTCTTGATTATTATCATTTCTGGTAGTTCGCACCTTGCAAGGGGGCTTTTATCGTTACATAAATGGCCAAAAGTCAAACCCGTAAACAGGAGCTCGTCTTGACTCGTGCGACTGCAAGCCTCCCCGTCTCCTTGTCCTGCCATCTTCTCCCCTTACCGACAAAGCATTATCCACTAACCCCCACACAAAAGTTAGGGCTGATCCTTACGAATTATCGGAGTAAGCTGTCTTGATCCCTTCGGAACAATCCTTGTTTACGTGCTCCAAAACGCGTTGCCAAACACGGCGCCCACTGCGCTGAATCCGGTTGGTTGCTTATTCGTCCCGTGGGCAAGGCACGGAGCATTGGCAATGGCCTTCGGATTTACGGATATCAAATTAAGAATCTTGTTGTCGCAGTAAAGGTCCAGATCCCAGATTCTGGCCACAAAGCTAGCGCTGTCTCTAAGTAAAGTGGAATGTGGGTGGGGTCGTTTCAGCTCCGCGATGTTTTTCAGACGCGTCGAAGGCGTCCACTGGATCCCAAAGCGTGTCTGTGCTACGTACCTTACATATCGGCATGTGCCATCATTAATTAATATATCGACCTTGCATTGATTAACCAATTGATATCTATAACGATCTATAGACGGCATGCCAACATCAAAACGCCCATATATACATTCCGAAGCGCCAATCGCGAAATGTCAGTCTTCACCTTCGTAGTGCGGGGAAACCGAAAAAATGACCTTCATGCAACTCCTATAGATTGGCCTTGAGCGAGTCTGAAAGGAACCTGTCCTCGGCCTTGCGCATGAGTTTATTGGTTTGCTCGGCCAAACTGAGGGTCAAGATCTGTATGCGAATTAGAGCTTATCTAATAAAGATTTCGCGGAAGTCACTCACAGTATGAGGTAGGATACGGGCCAGGTGTGCGAAGTAGCCCTTGTAGATACCGAAGAAACCTTCTGTTCTGATGGTCTTCGCCAAGCAGTCAAACACACCCTTGTACAAGTTACCGGTCTGATTGTACATTCTCGACATGATTGTATCTGAGATTGCGTTAGAGAAGAGAGGCTGGCACGAATTGAGAGCTCTTACCAGGAGGATGCATAACGCAGCAAACAACGAATCCGGAGGCAGTACTGCTAGCCAGGTGGAGAGCGGGACCCTCTTCCATGCCTAGATGCTTGACCAAGCGCCTCTTGGCAAAGAAGTATGTGGGTAGCTGCACAGAACTACCGAAGCCCGTTCGCACCATAGCCGCGCCGACTCCACGATATAGACCCCCAACGCCCTCAGAGGCGAAGATCTTCCGCAAGCCATCAAACGAATTCCGATATTGATGCTGTGTGCCGACGGGGAGGAAGGGAGAGAAGGACTGGAGGCGGGTCTTAACGAGGAAGAACGGTGATCCTGCAGCAGCGCCAATTATTCCTGAGGATGCGCCAGCGAAGACGTTGATACCGAGTGATTGGACCTTTGGATCGTCATAGACGGCGGTGGTGAGTCCGGTGCGGATCGGTTCATAGAAGCCCAGACGACATCCATTGAGGAGCACCTGGTAGATGTACTTTCCTGGTGTTAGCCACCGAGTACCAATTTCCAAGACGTAGAACATACTGCTGAGCCTATTCCTCGAAACAGTCCTCGAGGACCCTCATTTTGCAAAATAACCTTCACACCGTGCAAGACACCCTTGTACTTCTTGACTGCTTCTTGCTTTGCCTGTAGCTCTCCTTGTAATTGTAGACTAGGTAGGTCGTCGATTAGGACTGTTGCCTGAAAGACATGGGTCTAGAGGTGGTGAATCGCATACCGGATCTTAACTGTCTCGAAGCTGTGTGTAACGGTGACTGCGCCGCATGCTGCAATGCCCCCGGCAATGAACGCGCTACAGATTCATAGGATGGTATCAGTCGCCAAGTCGCTCAGGTTACGAATTATCCGTGAGTGTAACATACCCGGTTGTGGTAGCCATGAGGCTGAGATATGAGCTCCGTAAGCGGAGGTGACTCGGTCACAGTTTTTGGTGTCTAGGGCTCGATGATGGGCGAAACAAAGGCAAGCAAAAAGATACTTATACTATAGGGTACTTAACAAGTCTCTGACAATCGTACAGGGAGTGAATGAAGTTGACAATGGCCCTGTGAACTGGCAGGAAAGTGTCTCAATGGTCATGAATTATAAATGTCAGAATAGACCCGCGATGTCGGTGATGGAGATGAAACCAGTATGATTGGTCCAGCTTGCAGTCCCTGGTCCGACCTCGGCTAGACTAGGCCCTTTCTTGCCGGTAGTAGCCGCCGGAGGGGAACAACATTGTCACGCCGAGCCCGTGCAAACGCGCGTTTATGAGGCTTTTCTAACTCCAGGAACAGGCAGAGCTCCAGAAGCTCTCGAACCAAGATACCCCGGATCTGAGCGGCTGTAGTTCGTTATCTGGCTTAGCGTTGGGATTATATCCGTCCTTATTTATCTTCAATCCTCAGATACTCTCTCAATTCCCGTCGAAATGGCGGAAGGCGGCCAGTCAACACCGCAACAGCTTCCCCAGCAGCAGGCCACTCTTCAGACCCAGAAGGTGTCGGATGTCATCCGTAGTTTTCGGCCCGCGAAGGTGGGAAAGATTGATTCCTTGTCTAGCTCGAATCTAACCCGATACTTTACCTAGGTGTTCAAGACGGCCAAACAGGACACCTTTGTAACGTCTCTTGACTTCGACGACCAGGGCGAACATGTCGTTGCTTCCGGCGACGATGATATTATTCAAATCTACGATGTCAAAGGAGGCAAGTCGACGAAAATGGTTCCTAGCAAGAAATACGGCGCGCATTTGGCTCGATTTACCCATCACCCTCGCCAGGTCCTTCATGCCAGTACAAAAGTAGATGGTAGGTACATACCTAGATTTAGTGTGGTTGGATCACCATTCGCTTACTTGGATCAGATTCTCTGCGATTGCTTGACTTGCACAGCGAAGGATATATACGCTACTTCTCCGGACACACAGATAAAGTGACGTGTTTGGCGCTCTCGCCGGGCAGCGACTCGGTCATCTCATGCTCCAAGGACGACACAATTGCGATCTGGGATTTGAACTCCAGACATGCTCAAGGGAAATTGAAGCTCTCGACTCCGTATCTCGTGGCGTTTGACCCTTCGGCATCGGTAATCGCAATCGCTTCTCAGTCTACTTCATCTGTTCTTCTCTACGACTTCCGAAACTACGACAAGGCTCCCTTCTCGACCTTCGATCTTGCCCCTTACGAGGCACAATATACTTCGTCCACGCGCGGAAGGGCATGGACTCGTCTTGAGTTCTCCAATGATGGGAAACATTTGCTTGTTGGAACGGACTACCATGGCCATTTTGTCCTTGATGCCTTTGAAGGTAGTTTGAAGGCTTTCCTGGTCGGCAAGAATGGGTCGCCTGGGCGAGCCGCGCCTGTGTCAACCACCGGGAAGCCTCTTGGACAAGGTGACGCTTGCTTCACACCTGAGGGTAGGTACGTTATTGGCGGGGCGGGAGACCAGCAGGACTTGCTGGTATGGGATTTGCAGCAGACTCCCGAAACGAACCATCTCTTGCAGCCAATGACCAGGCTACCTCATCCCCGGCGGACTGCTATCCTTGAGTATAACCCGAGGTTCAACATGCTAGCTTCCGCAGATAAGGAAGTCTTCTTCTGGCTGCCGGAAGATACACCGAAGGCCGCGTAGGGCCGGTCAACCCGAGAGAGGACATAACAGCAACAATAAGACAATCAGCATTGGCGGTATAGGACGTGGCATTTCTCCGAACCCAAGGACTCTTATTTCTATTATCTCGGTGGAATTGCAGCTTTCAAGTCGGATTCTATAAGGATTTTCATCTTTTTCGGCCCTTTTCTTTGCCTATCAGGCTTCGGGCTGTGTCACACACCCAGATCAGCGGCCCTTGCAGGGTTTCAAGGTTTTCGTCAGCCCTGTGTGATTCGATCATGGCCTCGATCTGTTTGACCACCGTCCGGTTGCTCGTGATGGTCATTATCCCCGTGACCCAACCGTACATAAATACGCTGCCATTGATATTGGATAGTATACTTTCCAATTCCTGGGCAATCAGAGGGAGCTTTGCCTGTTTGGCTTCAGACTCCATCGCAGCCTTGGCGTCGACTGTTTTAATCGGGAGTTTCAGATCAGCAGGTACTTGATAGTCTGACAGCTTTTGAAGTTCCTCAAGGAGACTTGCTGACTTTGCGCCACCAGCAAACTGATCGCCCATCAAGACTGCCATCCTTTTTCTTTCCGTTTCGGTACCAATTGTTTCCACAATTTCGCGCATCCTTATAGCAGCTTCACTAGTGCATAGTAGGTCACGAGCTTTCATTGCCTGCCAAAGTTCTGTTGGCAACAAAGGCCATTCACGCTCAATCTCAATCTGTCTGTTGATGGCTTTGTGATGTTTCGGAGAAGGCGTTATTTCCTTGCTATGGGACAAGTCTGAGATGACGGCGAGCAGTATGGTACAGTCGACATTCAGCGTGGGAGTGAATTTCTTGAAATGGTTTGGCAGAAGATTTCGAACCTCCTCTCTAGCTGGAGCATCCCCATTCGGCTGGGGTTCGCCTCCAGTGCTCGGGATGGATGTAAATACATCCTCTCCACAGTTGACCGTCACCCCATAGCTCCTTATGGCATTTAACAAATCATCAATTTCTGGCGTTTTCTCTTCCTCGACTTTCGGAATCACAAACCGCAGCCGCGGCTGCCTGTAGTCCACCCTAACCAAACTCGCAGCTTTTCTCATATCATTCGCCAGCTTCAGCAGCTCAATCTCGTCATCATCGCCATCAAGATCGCTGTCCTCCCCACAGTCATGATTTTGCAGCACTGTCCTCTCCTCTCCATTCCCATCCTCGGACTCGGCCTCCCACCCCTTTTCCGCCATCTCAAACAGCAGCCTTGTCTCCGAAACAGTGGAAACCTTCACCCACTCTTCCCCATCATCCGCCACAATATCAACAAGCACACTCTTCCGCTTATCCTTATTCTTCCCCTTCCCTGTATTCCCACCCTTGCTATTTTGCCCCTTATCCTCAGTCTCCCAGTAGAACCGCTTCCCGAACGCAACAACCCCCGAACAACTCCGCTTCGCTATAGTCCAGACCGCCTCGTAGAAGGGTAGATTTGCAGATTTTAATGCGTGTAGAACGCGTAGCTCGCTTTCTTCGGCTACGCGGATTTCCTCAGTTATTTGCGCCTCTAGTTTTGATTTGCTCGCGGCGTCGAGGTCCGTAATGTTTCCCGCTTGAAGTTTGGCACTTAATCCTGCTTCGACGGCCTCGTCTAGCTGCGCGGAGAGTTTCTCTAACGTCCGCAGTTCAGAGAGGATATTCGAGCGAAGAGACCGAATTTCAACAATTTGCGGGTTTCGTTGTGTTTCCGTTAGCAGGGTTTTGAAAGAGTCGAGCTCGGAGAGGAGGACGCGGCATCGCGTGAGGAGGGAGTGGGCAAGGGATTCAGATTGGGGTTGGGGTTGTTCGGTTGCGCCTGCAGATGATGGGGTTTGGTCTTTGTTTGTAGATTCTGTGGTTCCAGTGTCCTGAGATGGAATTGTTAGGGCGTCGTTGAGGTCGCGTGCTTCGTCCCCCATCGTGTCAAGGTTGGTGTTTTGTGGATGCGGGGAGTTTACTTTTTTTGGTGGGGGATTTATGATGGATAGTTAACTTATAAGATACTACCTAACTAACTCTAGTCTCTGCTAACTAGTAGGTACACTATACATAGAAAGGGAATGTTTTCGAAGGCTTTAGATCAGTATAATGAGTCACAAGATGCAATCTTTTAGAACCATCGATTCAGACTTATATACTATGTTGTCAAAGAAAAATCTATACGAGCTGAGACCGATTCTCGTACCTAGTCTTCAAGTTTGATCCTAGCCTTCGCATAGCCTGCCTTGTCTTGGGCGCATCTTTCAAACTCGCCTTATGAGACACGATGAAACCCCAATCGGAAGCAAGTCCTACCAACAGCCCGAGTCAAATATCAGGCCGCGGCGTCCACGGGATACAAAATTATCGCTTATTGAGACCTGCAAATAAAAAGTTTGGTTCATCGATCATCACAAAAGCATTAGACTCAAAAGAATTATATAGGAGTTTAGGAGACAAAAATAGGAACGGAAGTACACCGATTCATAACGCCGCCATATGCCTTCAAAGTCGAATACAGTCACGATCCAAGAGCCGTTTCCCAGTGTTAGTGGTACAATGTTGGCAGTTGAGCCACCTTAGGCTAATATCAGTACAAAAGCGGCGCGACTAGTCGCGACCGTTTAACGAAAGTAACCCCTTCCAAGGATTGTCGGGGAACTAATCCATGTCCTTGGTAAGAGCCTTTCTTTCATTCGAATTGCGTGGTGACATGTCTTCATCGTCGGTCCATCGGTCGCCATCTTCACCAACAGCAAAGATCGTCTCGCCATCCAGAGACTCGCGAGTACGTGCGGCGGAGGGAACTGGCTTAGGAGGCACTGGTGATAGATCTCGGCGCGAACCAGATGGAGAATGCTCGTCTAAGCCGCCAAGGGCATCCTCTTCGTCCAATGCACCATTGAAAGATCGAATCTCGAATCCATCATCATCTTGGGCAAGCTGTGTATCAGATTAGCACCAGTGCTTGCAAACGAATGTTAGGTTTAACCTACCTCATCACTCATAGCAAATCGCCGGTTGTTGGCAGTGGGTCGCCACAAATAGGCGATGAAAGCCAAGTCGAAAAGATACACAATACTTAGCCATCCGTCCAACACAAACCACCGGCTCTTCCAATGATCAGGCAAGAAGTCAGCCTCGGTGCGGCTGGCGAACGCAAGCGCATTGATGAAAATAAAGCCAAATAGCACGACAATACTGCCAAGGAGACACCACCAGAGCTTCTTGTACATCATGGCTTTTGTTTTCTGCTTCCTGTCGATAAGATCTTTCATTGTTGCATTCAATGAGCTCAGAGTCCACACATAGAATGCGGTCAGTGTACCAGCAAGAGGAAGCTCAATGAATAGAATGAGAATGCCTGCGGCTTCCGGTGTGATTGACAAGCTCGCAACAGCATAAATCACTGCGAAAACGAAGTGAGTAATGGCGAGAATGCGAACATAGATCATTGTACGCCCGAGCGAAGGCTTGACCACACCATAGCCCATGCAGACAATGAGAAGGAGGAAGAACGAGAAAGAAGTGCGTATGGCGTTCAAAACAGCGACGATAACCATCAGCACTTTCGCACCGATGTTCAGTCCATGTCTGTTTTGGTAATCTAGACTATGTTAGAGACGGTTTCAACAAAGGTTCCAATGCCCGGCATACCGTAAAAGCCCCAGGTCATCAGCTGTTCAACAATCAAGAATACAAGGATTGCGGTGATATAGTTTTGCACCGGTACTGGTATCAATTAGCAATTGGTCAATGACTATACCGAGGCCACCTACGAATGTCATGGCGGTTCTGGACATATAAGAAAGCCCAGTACCTACGGACTGTCAGCAAGACCCCAAGACTTCAAGAATAGAGCCGAACATACAAACCGACCACCGCGTAGACAATTGTCAGGCCTCCATAGAATGGCAATTTCGGGATCTGTGCCGCTGGAAGCTCGCCGTACGCATTCCTAAACTCTACCACGGCTCTGTAGTCATCGGTAGAATATCCATATGTGCTCACGCAGTAGTAGCCGGTCTTTTTAACAGGATAGTTGATGGCTTCGGGGTTCTTGAGTTTGACTGCTTGCGAGATCATACGAAACTTTGAGGCGTCGGTAGCATTCGGGGCGAGAAGGAAAGAGCCGACTTGATCATGTGTACATAGCTTGGCTGTAACGCTCTTTTCATCGCAAATCGACTGGTATTCCTGGAGAAAAAAAGAAAATAAGCGAAACCGTCTTTTCCGTACTTCTCATGGGAAACGACATACTTCGGGATCGTCGGATATACGCCTTCCAACCAAAGCCTCATCAGTCCACTCAAAGATAACTAGGCTGACAATAGGATCGCCTTCGGCAGTAGATTTGGCGAACTTGGTGAGGATGAAGGGATCGACGTTTCCTCCCCAGGACTTGCGGCTATACATGCCCGAGCATTGTAACCGACGGGAGGCATCCTGTGTCTGCGACCGCAAAGTTAACTAAGTAAACAGGTAATTATGGCAGTCAAAGTCATACTATTTCCGCTTCATTTGCAAGGCTCTGTCCTGCCAGCAAAGCAGACAGACAAAGGGTCCAAACCCAGCTTCGCATACTGACTTCCACTGGAGCTATGCGACTGTGCAGATAAGGGTCTAATTCGAATAAAGGGGCATAGGAAAAAGCGTCAGAGGAACAGAGGAGTCAATATGAGATTGCAGTGAATATCCAAGGCTCAGATTGTTCTAGGATAAGCCCAACTCTCGACCGGAGGTGAAACTGTGGCTGTAGTTTGGAGAAGCCGCGTGTTGACACTTGGACGGCCCGCCAATGATGGGTTATCGACTCCGAATAGAGGTGGCGCATTAGATATCACGTGCATAAGGCTGCGGCCACCGCTTGCCGCTTCAACTGCTCCGGTGCTGCCGCCGCTCATTCTGCCTCCAAGAAAAATATCCCCTCCACCCTCCGATCCGCCTCTGGAAGGATCTATTACAGTCAATAATATATTGTACAGAATGCGCGGAAAGCAGCTTTCAAACCTATGTGATGATTGCAAGGAGGCGGACGTTGTGTTGACAATCCGGCGCCGCAATCTCTGCAGGTAGGGTCAATCTTCCGATATCCTTTACAGTTCTAACTCATCTTCTCTGTTAGGGACTGCTATGTTAAGTTTGTGGGATACAAGGTCTTTAGACGCACCGAAAAATATCGACTTCGGAGAGATTTACCAGCAACAGGCCCCTGTCCAGTACTGTTACCTCTCTCGTACGGCCTGTCCTCATCTGTCCTTTTACACATGGTTCATGCCCAACTCGAAAACCAGATTGTACAACCACGTGCCCCGGAACCTTTCGATTTGAATGTCCTTATTATAGAACCGTCGACTATCTCTCCCTCTAGCCCACCGCATGACGAGCCTTTCGAGCTCCTACAGCAACGTTTTCGCCTCGCATCGTTCACACGGCTCCCTTTACACAGTGTTTTCGAATATGTTCGCGAGTTGGATGAAATTCTCCCGAAATATGCTGGCCAGGGCTTCAAAGATGACGCATCACTGTCTCCAAAAGAGCGTCTTGACGCTTTCCGTGCCTCTCTTACCACTGCAACTTCCATTACCGACGTCGACTCTATATTGATAAATAGGCTGATTAT
This sequence comes from Aspergillus karnatakaensis, assembly GCF_047715665.1. Classification (NCBI taxonomy): domain Eukaryota; kingdom Fungi; phylum Ascomycota; class Eurotiomycetes; order Eurotiales; family Aspergillaceae; genus Aspergillus; species Aspergillus karnatakaensis. The sequence goes on along the minus strand of NW_027395713.1, from coordinate 541,252 downwards.
CGCTTTCGCCAAGAGTAAAGATTGCGTCGGGATTATATGGGGTGACTCAGACGACCGACTGGCCGCGAAAACTCTGGCCAATGTCGCAAAAGGACGTGGTTCTTCATTAACATGGCGTGTGTCTGATGGAGCGTCCCCATTCGGTGTGGAATTCCGCTTCCCTCTCCGAGACCTTTTCATTGCGGAAATACAGAACTATGCCAACTCCTTCCCGGAACTTGCCGACATCCTAATCCCAGATACACCCCTCCCCGAGAACATCCTGACCAAGAACCTGTCCATTGACCAATTGATGATGCGTTACGTCTCATCACAAGGAAAGAAATACCCCGGCGTTATGTCTAACGTTACAAGAACTGCCAACAAGCTTGATGCATCCCGAATGCCTACAGATGGTTCGAGATGTGTGCTGTGCGACACTACCATATGCAGCTCTGAGGGCACACTTGACCAGACCCGAATCACTCGCGACTTTGTCGACCGTCCGTCGATCGACCTTTGCTACGCATGTGAACGTTCCCGCCCTGGACTAAGCTGATGGACGTGGGACGTGTCTGTCTACTTACGGAACAGGAGAGAATTGATAAAAACTCAGATTTGTTCATTTTACCCATGGACATAAAAGAAATCAGCAAGATGCGTATATTGCCTCTAGTATCACCTCCGGGCCCGAGAGTTGTCGGTAACTCCACTTTCCAAGTCGCTTTCTGGAAGCGCTGATCTATTGTTCCGGCTATTTCGAGAGTGCGATTTCTGTGGCACTGCGGGGTCTTTGACACGCTTACTATGTGCCGATCCACCGTGACGGGGATCGTGCACAGCTTCAGAATCGTATCTGTCAAATTCGTCTGGCAAGCTTGGATCAGCGTCTGTACCGTGTTGTCTGTCCTGCCTCGACGATATGCGCGCTCCTTTCTCCCGCAAGTATTTTTCTAGAACAATCGCGTTTCGCGTGTTGCACTTGTATGCGGCGTCTGCAATATCCCCAACGAACGGTATGAGGCCAATGACAAAATCAATCAAAATGTTGATGGTCATTTGCATTCGAAGCCGAGCGGGAAGGCCTCCGTCGATATCCTCGCAGCTCTTGAGCACCATCATCGCGAGCGCAGCATCAGCTGCATCTCCAAAGCTGGATGCCGGTTAGAAAACGTTGCAATTACCCTGTGAGGTTAACCTACAGAGGAACCAAGCCAATCACGCTGCCCCAGCCGAATCTGATACCGCATAGGCTAAAAAGACAGTAGTCAAGCCGATATGCTCGTCGTTTGACGCGCGTGAGCACTTTGCTGTCATTCTCGGAGAGACCGGGGGGGATGGCTTTGCGCCTTTTCTGAGTCTTCTTGCCAAAGGCACGTCCCAAGCGCGACGCAGGGACTTCCTCGAAGTATGGATCCTGTTTCGGGTAATCAACTGTTAACCACCGAAGCAATGCTCATGCTAGTGCTTCAGACTTACCTCTTGTCCGAAATGATTCCTCGCAGACTCGGCGAGAATCTTTTTCCCAATGAAGGAGAAAAGAAATGACATGATTTGTGCTCGGTCTAAGCTATATAGTAGATTAGCTATAGGGAAGAGCGCGCGAGTAATGATATCGGCGTTTGAAGTAGTCGGATTTGACACTTGTTCACACAGGTTCCGAGGATAAATCTGAGCGGAATTTGATCTTAAGTTCCTCTACGATTCAAACCAAAATATATCTCAGCCAGCCCTTTAAGTCAAAGCCCCTGGGAGGAGGACGTCATTGCACCTCGCCAGCGCATTCTTGGTTTGTGACATAATCTCGGGGTGATCACTTTTCAGCCACAATATATGCACCGCCACACCATTCACAATCCTTTATTGGTCGATGTGCGCCACATGTTGGGCTCTTGGGGAGAGATGTGGCTCAGCTACGTAAGTCCAGGGCTATCCGCCGAGTCACCAGCTCTCCTCTCAACTCTCCTACACCATATCTGACGGCCAGCTGTCGATCCTCTCTTCGCGTTTGTCGCTTGCGTTTGGTGACTGGGCAAACCGCTCGCATTATTTATCGCTTGCACTATCTCCTCAAATTCCTGTACGCTTCAGGGTTGGCGCTTCGCCAAGCACCTCTCCTTGAAGCTGCACAATTGTGCTGTCCAGCCGCGTCGTCCTGCTTCTACCCCCAAACCTTGGAGTACTACTCGGCCATACTAGGCCGTGTTGAAATGCCAAAGCACGCCCTACATTATGACAGAAACAAAAATGCAGCTGGAGGACTGTAAGTCTCTGTCGCTTGCGATATACCCCTCCCTCCCTTCCTTCCGCTCGGCATGACGGGGGCGCTAACGGCGATTGGCAACAGGGCTGGATGACTTATGTGTCCGCTTCATTATAAACCTACCTCGTGAAGAATTAGAATCAGTTGAACGGATATGTTTCCAAGTCGAGGAAGCACAATGGTTCTACGAAGACTTTATTCGGCCCTTGGACCCGGCCCTGCCTTCACTCTCGCTCAAGGCTTTCGCTTTGCGGATCTTCCAGCACTGCCCGCTTATGGCGAATTGGTCCCGATATCACCACATGACTGCCTTCTCCGAATTCCTTGCGTACAAGACCCGAGTCCCAGTTCGCGGAGCCATCATGTTGAACCAGGAAATGGATGAAGTCGTTCTGGTTAAAGGCTGGAAGAAGGGCGCAAACTGGAGCTTTCCCCGAGGGAAAATCAACAAGGACGAAAAGGATCTTGATTGTGCCATTCGTGAAGTCTACGAAGAAACTGGATACGACGTTCGAGACGCGGGCTTGGTCCCGGATGATGAGAACGTCAAGTTCATTGAGATCACTATGCGTGAACAACATATGAGGTTGTATGTTTTCCGTGGCGTTCCTCAGGACGCTTATTTCGAGCCCCGTACCAGGAAAGAAATTAGCAAGATAGAATGGTGGAAACTCTCAGACCTGCCGACCCTGAAGAAGAGCAAACAGTACGATCAAGGACAGGCAGCCGCCAATGCCAATAAATTCTACATGGTTGCGCCCTTCTTGCATCCACTGAAGAAATGGATTGCTCATCAAAAGAAACTAGACCCCAGGGCACACTTGGATGTCAATCAGATTCTCAACGACGGTGAGATTTCGATGGATGAGGGTCTCCATGCCTTAAATGCCAGTCACATACCGGTTCAAGCACCTAGCGAAGTGGCTGTTCCAAGCGACCTGCCAGAACTGGCCGCTCCCCAGGATGCATCTTTACACCTTAAACGCCTGCTTAATATCAATGCTACCCTACCTACACCGGATCCTCTCCAGGCGCTAGCCAATCCCATTCAAACCTCGTCAAAATCTCATGCGCTTCTGGAGCTCCTACGGAGTGGTGGTGTCTCTCCCAATCCTACGCCGCTGCCGCCAAGGGATGACCATGTACCTCAGCCGATGCAACCATCAGGATTCTTCCCGGGCTTCCCCCAGCAACAAGTAGGTGCCCAAGGAAATGGGCCACAACCTCCGTTCTCATTCCACGGTCCACCTCAGAGCCCGTTCTCATCGACCAATCCGCCGATGCCTCGGTTCCCGCAGGAAATCTCAGCAGCTGGCTTCCCCGGACCTCAACAACTTCCAGCGGAGCCTAAGCTTTTCCCACCGGGATTTCCGTCTGTTCACGGGGCTCATGGACAGACACCAGCCCCAGCTCCTTATCAGCGGACTGGAGACCCTCAATTCTCGCATTCGACTCAACCCCGCCAAATTCAAGGAGCCGCTGTGCCGCCTGCTAGCAAGCTACCGCCACCAAAGCTCACGAGCCATTCTTTAGCGTTATTGAGCGTTTTCAAAGACGAGAAGAAACAGACGCCACAGACCGTCGGTGCAACTTTAGCACCGCGCATGGAGCCTTCCCCGAAAAACGAGCGTAAACCATCTCTCCACCAGGATCAATTGCTGAATCTGCTAAAAGGCTCGCCAGCCCCGACTGGCACAAGGCCAGCGGAGCTATCGGCGCATCCAGCATCTCCGGGTCAGAAGCAAATTCTTCAGCGTCCCAGTGTTGACCCGAATTCCGGTCAAGCGCGTCAACACGCTAACAAAGGCGCGTGGACATCTGCAACAGTATCTGGTCCGCTCAATACACCTCAATTTGAAGCTATCACGAAGAAATCCTCTAGGAAAACGAACGAGTCGAAGCGTCAAGCCAATCGCGAGCGGCAGACGCAACCTCTAGCGTCACCCATTACGATTCTACCCAGGCCACAAAGTGCCCGAAGGGAACAAGCACCTACGCCGGTATCAGTACCTCGTGCTCAAACTCCTTCCGAACTGCGGCAAGTGAAGGCAAAATCTCCGGAGCCCCCAAAGGTCTTTCAGCCACAGATATTGCGTCGCTCCGATAAAGCGGATATTAACAGCATACTTCCTGTACGGACAAGAGATGCGGATGCACCTAACGATTCGGGCGATTCTCAGGAAAGTGCCGATACGAAGGCGATTCTGATTCCTCAGCCTGAGGTATATCGAAGACCAAGCCAGACGCCCGCGCAAAGGGAGACACTACTCTCCCTTTTCGGTAAATCTGCTCCTTCTCCCAAAACCTCACCTGCGGAGATGCTTAATCTACAGACTTCTATTCCCAAACGTTCGGGTACGCCCTCTGTTGTGAGCCCTTTGACGCCGTTGCATCATAGCGCCGGAAATGAACTGACTGGGGACCGTGGAGGTCTCACCACCGAAAGAGTAGCATCACCTGCTAACAAAGCATTTTTGCTTGGATTTCTGGAAGGGGTTGCCAAAGGCAGTAAATAATCTGCCTGTCATTTTTTTGAGGAGAATTATAAGCATTGCATGCGTCGGGCTATATTCTAGACTTGTCATATGTACTTATTCGGATCAGCTCTCTCGGAGACTTAGTCTCCCTTTCGCACCCGAGCTAACCTTGTAGTTTCTATCTTATTCAGTTCATTGTGGTACCTAGTAGATATGTAGCGTAAGATACTGCCGTGTCTCACCGCTTATTTCCTATGTCATCGGTCCAGCCAGCTCACATCTCTGCAAATCCATCCGAAGAAGCTCCGTCAACGCTGTCCGAGTACAGCGCATATCAATATGATGCGCTCGGTGCCCTCCCCACAGTCAATATGCGCTCGCTGCTCGCTTCGCAAGCGGCTATTTTCGACGACTTTGCAACCACAAGCTCAACCCCTCCCTCCGCCCCCGCCGCAAGCCGGATATGCTCGTCTCACAAATCGTGGATTGATCTCCATCACGGGCGCCGATAGCACTACATTCCTTCAAGGCCTGATTACGCAGAACATGTTCATTCCCAACGATCCGAACCGGAGGGTCCGACATACCGGCTCTTACACTGCATTTTTAAACTCTACCGGTCGAATCTTGAACGACGCTTTCATATATCCGCTGCCCCAGACGGAGGGTGATTCGCCTGATGGACCGGCGTGGCTTGTGGAGGTTGATAAAAATGAGGTTCCGGGGTTGCTGAAGCACTTGAAGAAGCATAAACTCCGGGCGAAGTTGAAGCTGCGGGCTTTAGATGATGGCGAGCGAACGGTTTGGGCGGCATGGAAGAATCACTCTGAGCCACGGTGGGCAGCATATAACCTTGAGTCATCTTCGTCTTCACCATTCCCAGCGGATGCGTCTGTTGTTGGCTGTGTCGATACCCGCGCTCCAGGCTTCGGATCGCGGTTGATTATACCCGGTCCGGAAGACCTGAAGACGCATTTTCCTGATGAAACTCAGGTTGCGGGGTCGGAAGTTAATTTGGCCGGATATACTGTGCGACGTATGCTACATGGTGTAGCGGAGGGGCAATCCGAAATTCTTCGCGAGTCATCACTACCATTGGAGAGCAATATGGATATGATGAAGGCTGTTGATTTTCGAAAGGGCTGCTATGTCGGCCAGGAGCTTACAATTCGGACACATCACACCGGTGTCGTGCGAAAGCGCATCCTACCCGTTCAGCTGTATCAAGGCGAAGCGGGCGCTGTCTCGGCCACAGAGAGCCCGGTTTATGATCCGTCTATCGAGCTTGCTCTACCTCCGCTCGGATCGAATATCTCCAAAGTCAGTCAGCGTAGGGGCCGCAGCGCAGGCAAGTTTCTAGGCGGTATCGGCAATATCGGACTAGCGCTTTGTCGCTTGGAGATGATGACTGATATCTCACTTACTGGTGAACCCAGCCAATATAGTCCTCAACAGGAATTCAAAATTTCCTGGGAAGTTTTGGACGAATCAGGTGCTCCAGGTGGAGAAGTCAAGGTGAAGGCTTTAATGCCATCATGGACGAGAGAATACATTCTTTCTGGTGGTGCCAAGGGGAACAGTAACCGCGATGGCCACCGAGCAAAAGATTATCTCGAACAACTAGAGGAAGAAGAATCTCAACGGTGAATAGCCGAACCACCGGTTCCGCATACTAATGTACATCTAATCTAGACTTGTATAACGCCACATCAAAGCAAGAAAGTAGCTCTCCAGCGGAGCAATGCATGGGTATCTCAAAGCGTAAAACAAGTATAATACTGTCCAAGTCAGGTAGCTAACCACTGGCGTCCGCGGCTGCCTCGGCTGCATCTGCAACTTCGTCTTCCTTCCTTAGTTGCTCCTCAAGGGCCTTCCGCTCCTTCTCCCGCTGTGCGTTTTTAAGGCGCATCAAAGTGAGTTCCTGGAGGCTGGGTGTATTTGCGCCCTTCGCCGAATCGTCTGGTGTCGGTTTCGCACCACCTGTCGCCGCCGATGAGAAGGAACCGAAAGAAGGAGCCTTTCCAGGCCGGCCGCTGGACCCTGCGTTCTTTAGCCCTGCGAAACTAAATGTAGGCTTGGGGGCAGGTGCAGGTGAGGTTCGCTGCGTAGAAGCGGCCTCTTCTTGGGATAAAGGAGATGCAGAACCACTGTTTCGGCCTGCGAGATCCGGCTGCTCGCCTGTTGCCCAGAAGACAGAGTCAATCACGTTCCAATCGCTGTCAGTCCGTGAGAGACTCTCACGCATGAACTTCTCACTGTCCAGCACAGCGGTATGCGCGCTGACAATAGAGGCAAAGACGACTAATCCTGATGCAAAAGTCTTTTTTTCCTTTTTGTCTCCGACACGCTGCCGTCTGTCCTTGAGCACCAACACACTCTCAATCCTCCCAAATGACCCGAACAAGGTCATCAGCCGTTCCTTGTCTATATCCAGGCCTCGCCCCTCCCGAACCCAGCGTACCTTTACGGCACGCTCCTGCTCAGGAACACTCGTCCCACCCTCATGCGAGCGATCGACCTTCTGCGAGCTCCTATCCTTAGCCCGCTGCCTCTCCTCCTCCTCTTCCCTGATCCTCTTCTCATCCTCTTCAACCTCCAGCCTCAGCTTCTCTTCCGCCTCCCTCCTTCTCCTCCTCCCATCCTCTGCAATTCTCTCAATCTCCCTCGCCAACTTCTCCTCCGCATCACCATCACCCGTAGCGGCCCAGGCCCTCTTTACCCCCCTTTGTCCCCCACTAACCCCCGCAGCGCCCGCCCGCTCCCTAGCCTCAAGATCCTCCTTCATCTTTCTCTTCGCCGCATCCATGAGATCATGCTCCCTCTTCTTCCGTTCCCGCGCCTCTCGCGCATTATCGTAGAGCTGCCGCACGGCCGGGTCGGAGAGGACATCGTTTGCGATCTGAAGGAGATGGAACTTGTCGATGTCTGCTTGCGTTGGGTTTGTGATCTTATCAGGATGGTATTTTAGGGCTGTGCGACGGTAGGCGCGACGGATTTCGGTGTCGGAGGCCGCAGGGGAGATGTCAAGGAGGGCGTAGAAGTCGTGCGCATTCGAAATCGCGTGGGATTTGAGGTCGTCGGTTGACATTGTGTCGGTTGCGGAGGGTTCTTGAGTGTGTTAATTTGGCTAGTATAGTGAGAGGAAAGGTCGTCCAGGTAAAGTAGGAAAGATAGGTACGGCTGGACCGAGTGGGCTGTTTGAAGCTCTCTGAGTCTGCCTGGAGAAAGTTGCTCGCTGGCGGTGGCGGCACTTTTTTGCTAGCTACAACCACCAACAATTTGGGCTTACGACAGCATCTCTAGCATCCGTTTTGGATTTCCTTCTTTGTTAATTCTGGGAACTAAATCTGATCCTGTTATCTCATCAACTAGAATTCTGCCTATTTTACCATTTAGACCATGGTCATCTCTGCGGATATATATTTCCTACTCCAGCTCCATCCAAAGTCGCAGATACCCAACATCGACTGATTCTATTACTTTCTGACACCATACAATGCCTTGACCTCCGACAAAGACCGAAGTGAAGAAACACTGAAACCATTTGGAGAAAAGGCTTGGGATTTGGAGCTTGGGGATTTGGAGATTGGACATAAACCTGGGGATCTGGAGAAGCCGACTCTCGGTTATATGGAATAACCGAACAATATGGCCCTCGCTGTGCACCTTCTGATATCGCCTTCAGCGAAATCGGAGAGTGAGCCAAAGGAAAGATCATTATAAACTAGTCTTAACCTCTCAGCAGCTTTTGTTTCGACCATACAACCTACCAATACGCATTGACGATGTTCGCCCGACTGCCTTGTCCCCGCTTTACAAAACAGCCAAGTATATCGGGATGCGTACGGCGCTTTTCACAGTCCACTATTCGTAGGACGATTAGACAAGGTCCGTTGGCTGGAGTCACAGTCGTCAGTCTTGAGCAGGCAATTGCTGCCCCGTTTTGTACCCGGCAACTAGCAGACTTGGGTGCGCGGGTGATCAAGGTCGAACGACCGGGTGTAGGAGACTTTGCGAGACAATATGACACTCGAGCGAACGGGCTTGCGTCGCATTTTGTCTGGACCAATCGATCGAAAGAGAGCATTGCACTGGATGTCAAGAAGCCTGAGGATCATGCTGTCCTGATGCGCTTGGTTGGCAAGGCAGATGTTCTTGTGCAGAATCTCGCGCCGGGAGCAAGTGCAAGGCTAGGTCTTTCTTTTGAGGCTCTGAAGAAGACGCACCCGTCGTTGATTGTCTGTGACATTTCGGGATATGGACAGGACGGTCCGTACCGGGACAAGAAGGCGTACGATCTTCTCGTCCAGAGTGAAGCGGGTATGCTCGCTGTCACCGGCACAGGCCAGGAGCCGGCTAAAGTCGGTATCTCGATTGCGGATATCTCAGCTGGCATGTATGCCTACAGTAACATTTTAGCTGCATTGCTGCAGCGCGCAAAAACCGGCCATGGGAGTCACATTGACATCTCTATGCTGGAATGCATGGTCGAATGGATGGGCTTCCCGATGTACTATGCTTATAATGGCGCCCCCGGCCCCGTGCCCGCCGGGGCATCCCACGCCTCCATCTACCCATACGGACCGTTCGAGACCGGCGATGGATCAGTAATGCTGGGAATTCAGAACGAGCGAGAATGGGCCAACTTCTGCACACTCGTACTTAACCAGCCTGATCTGACGACAGACGCCCGCTTCGCAAACAACTCGCTCCGTACGCAGAACCGCGATGCTCTCAAAAAAATTATAATCAAGTCGTTCGCCGATATAACTTCAGAGGAAGCCGGACGTCGACTCGACAAGGCGGCTATTGCGAATGCCAATGTGAATGATTTGCAGGGAGTGTGGGAACATGCACAGCTCCGTGCTCGTGGGCGTTGGAGAGACGTGCAGACATCTGAAGGTGTTTTACCGGCTCTCCTCCCGCCTGGATTTGGCGCTGAGAATGGTGCGTTTGATGCGCGGATGGACCCTATCCCGAAGGTTGGCGAGCATAACGAGTCTATCATGGCGGAATTGGGTATTTCAAGGTAGAAGTTCGGCAGGATTCCAAGGTTATTTAGACCTTTAGACAGATATATGTATGTTTCAAAATGCGCATATGACGAAGAATGGCTATAAAACGTGTTAATCCATATCCATACAATCCGTGATGGTATACTCGGTTATCTCCGCTTACGTCCGGCGGTGTTTGTCTAAATCTGACACCACCTCAACTTGCCAGCTCTTCTCTCCAACCACACTATCGCATGTAAATCCTCCGAGACAACCTCACTTCTACACAGAATGGACCCTCCGCGAAACCGAAAACAGCGACGAGCAGCAGCAGCAGCATCGCAAACCGACTCCTTCGACCCCTCCGCGATTCCTCTCGCTCGACCTCCGCAGAATGACCGATCAAAACCACAAAAGGATGGAAAGACTCTGATGGACATAATTGCAGAGAAGCAAATTCAGTCCGGAGGACTGGGCTCAAAGAAAGGCCTCGAGACGAAATATGTGACCATCGACCCGCGGACAGGCGAGCTTTCTCCTTTCGACGAGTCAACTCTCTCAGCGTCCGGAGCTGCACAGGTGCAACAACGCATTCAAGAAGTCGAAACAGATGAGGAAGGGGAAGAAGAGACGGAAGATGACGAACCAATACCACCTCTTATCGACACCATCTTGCTCTCCGTCCCCTTGACCGTTCTACACCTGACACTGGGCTACCTGGCAGCCCACCAGTACGCACAAGAAATCGAGCTTAGCGCCCTCTTCCGCAACTCGTGCTTCGTCGCATTCCCGACTTTGACCCTCGTCATCCACCTTGCCCACGGACATATCATCTCCCTCCATCGAGGCCAAGCAGAGTCCGAGACCCTTTCGCTCATTCCATGGCACCCTGAGAAGCTGTCTTTTTCGTTCCTGCGGAAGCTTCTCTTTCCGCCGTCGTTGAAGACAATGGTTTTTCTCCCAGCAGCTGTTTTCCTTGGCAGCAAGCTTATGACGATGACGAATGAGGACACATACTATGCGGTCATGAAACAGGCGCCGGCTATTGGCACCCTGTGGGTTTGGTGTATCTTGGAGATATCAGTCGGAGCTGCTGTTCTTGGGGCACTGGGCCCATTGGCTTGGGGTATTTGGTGGAAGGGGTATGGCATCCTCTAGCTGGAGGCATGGGGACTACTGGTGACCCTCTCCAAGGCTGGAAGGCCAAACGCTTCCAGAGTACCTCGCTCACTGATCCCAGCACCAGGATCGTCGACATTTTGGGCCCTGCCCGCAGACCATTTGCTGGGGCTTGGTCATTTGGTCGCGCTCTTGCTTTGTCCATGACTCGGAGCTATGCACAGACAGCAGCTACCGCAAGTCTACATCAATGATCGACTCGAGTCTCCTGCCAGATATTGCTAATCAATCGCCGGTCATGGCTGCCCACTTCGTGGTCTATGTTGACCCTCAATGGCAACAGAATCCACAGCGCAGATGCGATGTCAAGCGTGCATGAACCGTGGAGTAGTGTCAGAAACCCAATGTCAGCCTGATTCTGCCAGTCTGTAGTTTTTTTTGAGTCAGTCAACTCTTTGTACAAACCCAGCTTCTGATCTAGCGCATATGCAGCATGCCTGATCAGGATGGAATTCCGGCCCCATTCGAGCAGGATCTCCGGTGAGCGGTCACGGTGAGGCGGGAAAAGCTCGGCGATGCCGGCTGCTGCGATAGCGCAGGGTCTGTTATACTTACACGTCCTTGGCATTGAAGTTGACTGGGATGCTGTTGCGAGACTAAATCCTGTATTATGCAGGCCCCCGTCAAGGAATCCACGAACATTGGAGGTCTGGGATTCATCCGAAAGACCAATCCTGGTAGATGCTCAACCCGATACTCCGGGAATGACGACCAGCCACTGCGAATCTGCAAAGCGAGAACGGTTAAGCTGTCGATCTTGGAGTCTAGCTCGGTTGCACCGTCACACGACGCTGGGCGCATACTTACTGTCGTTCCTGCACAGTGCTGCGGTGCATTGCATTTCGCGGCCCGTCCATTCCCTGCTGCTGCAGCCCATTAGTCTAACAATTCGTACGAGATCACCAAGGTGGCTTTCCCTAAATCTACCCAATCCCTGTAATTCATACGCCCATCTGCAGCCGACGCTTAAGTCGGCTGATAATTGAGGCTAAACCCCAAACCTGGGAAACCCAGCAAAGCCAAGGAAGGGCCTAGTCGACCGTGCAGATGGATTTTGCATGGCCGAAGTTTCTTCGCATACTTCGGCCGTCGCTCTGCCGATCCTGAATCCTGATCCTGCCTCTGAGCTAGATCCCGATCGCCCATCAATGATCAGACCCAGTCCCAGCGGGATGACAGCCGATGCCACGATGGCGTCTGCCCTGCTCAATCCGGAAGGACAAACACGCCGATCATCGTACTTTCGAGAAGCAAGCACCCCCAACACCAGGATCCCATCCAAGCCCGCCTTGATGTTCAATAACCCTCGGCATCTCGCCTTCACCCTTGACGCCAAGCGGTGGGCCCGATCTCCATCCAACGGGGTCGAACTGCATCGAGATTCGAGACCCGAGTCCAAAGTGAAACTCAACATCGCAAAGAAACTCCAGTCTCCAGCACCCGATCCGACTATTGAACACTAAACTCTAGTCTGTCTAACCCAGTCTGCAGCACGACTCACAGCATCACTTCCAGCCCCAGTGACCCAGAGCCAGAGGCCCCACCAGCGGACGACGGACAAAGACAGCATGCTTTCTCCGGCAACTCCGCATCGCATGTCTCGGTAGTTAGAACCTGGAGCACTGGGCGCATTGTGCACTGTGGACGGGATGACACCTGTGACCTGCTGGATCCTGCTGCTGCCCAACAACAACATCCTTGGATCGGATCGGCTGATCGACGCCGTGACGGCTGTACAACCATGGGTGGATTATGGGTTCAAGGTGGATGGATTCACCTTGCAGCTGCTCTTTGGATTCGCACAGACCTTGCTTTCCACGTTGGTGGTTCATTTTGCTCTATTTGTTGAGAGTCTTGAGGTCGGGAATGGTGAGAGGCACTTCATTTACCAATAGATTACCTGGGATGACGGAGTTGGAGATCCCTTTACAAGGACTTGGAATTCTCTTTTCCCTTTCTCTTTTTCTTTCTTTTTCTTCTCGAAAGTACCATTGCAAGTGAGGTTATACTAGACAGGACATACATTGCTCTGTTTGTACTCTGTACGCTCATGATTACATATCATCTCTTTCTGTCGCGAACATTTGCAGCTGTGGATCTCTGATCTCTGGTAGATTCCTGATTTAGGTACAATGAGGCTCCTACCTACTCGGGTATAGATCTCGACGCCGTAGATCTACCGCACCATCGTCTCCAAGCCCAAACCCCGTCCGTGCTGGCCAACAACTTCTGAAGCTATGAGGATAGGTTTCCTCGATGCCAACGTAAGCTACTGTCTCTACCTGACAGACCTAGTCAGGTCGGGCTATTGACACCATGCAAAACAATTGATTTGATCAGTGTGCTAGGAGGGAAAACTCTAGGCCCCCTCACTCCTAACCTTAAAGCCCTCAATCACAACCCTCAACACCCTCCCTACCTGCCCACTATTCAGGAAGAACTCGTAAGATTCCCCCTCAAACTCACTGAACAAGCTCACAAATTCCGCCCCAACAGGCGAGATAGGCAACTCGTCTCCAAGATCAGGCGTGTCGTCATCGTAGTCATGGTCGTATTTTGCCTCAGCGCCCGGAGGGAGTGCCCACTTGTGGTCGTCTATAAACACGTCGTTGGCTTCGAACTCGTCTTCGCTCGTGAGCTCGGACTCGGGGCCAAAGTCTATGTCGTCGAATGCGGTGTCCGCGGGGATGGAGTCTGTATATGTGTCGTCGTCTTCAGGAAACTCGCTGGACGACGTGTCTGATTCTGTTTCCTTAGGGACCAGTTCGTGCTGGGCCATGATAGCCTCCCGGTATGTTATGTAGAGCCGTTCTTGGGGTGTAATGTCCCGGTCGACGAATGATTGCAGGGTATCCTTTGCGGATGTACCAGGAGGTAATATGATTTCACAGTTGACCAAATGTAAGGTTTGCAGACTTGTCTCGGCACTCCAATCTAGCAAGTATACCTTAAGGAGCTCCTCCTTGAGTAAGAAGTTATCTAGCACGAGTGTACGCAGGTGCGGCAGAGCCGGGAAGTCAATACAAGTCAGAGACTCCTTTACTGTAGGTCTCAGCTCCAAGGTTCGTAGGTCTCTTGTGCTGGCGAGTAACAGCTTGAGAGCCGCCCACCAGTCCGGGGAAACATCGAAACAGAGACAAAGCCGCCGCAGTGAAGAAGATAGTTGACCCATTCGCTCAAGCTGCGTGTCAAACGAGGCGAGAGTCCCCATGTTGATTCCCCTGTAGCTTTGCCTAGCATATAACATTGGCCATTTACTCCATTGAGTTCCTACCGCTTCGAAGGAGAGACTCTGCAGGGAAATCCCCAAGGCACGGGACGCTGCTAAGAGTAAGAGCGGCGCTCGCTCCTGATGGGTGTGGAGAGCTTCCATCGTTGATGCCACCGAAGACATCCCTTCTACACCTGAATTGCCCTCGCTGACAATGCCCCTTACCAACGCCTCCAAGGCCGCCAACGCGGCGGCGCCGTCCGCGACTGGGACTGTGTGGTGATATTCTACCACAGCACCAAGCCGCGGAAGCCCTGAAGCAGTCCACGCCCTCATGGCGGGCGACTGGTAATAACTGAGACCGGACCGCGCAGGCAGGAACCTTGTCTGAGTGCGGGGACTGAACCCCGGCTCGTGCGCGAGATAAGCCCATTTCACCATGATCTCTGTGAGTACGACACTTTTAAGCCTAGAAAATCGGGGAAGAGCAGACAATAGTGCGACCAAGTCCGTGCCACTGGTTAGGGCATCGGCATACTCATTCATTAGTCGTTCAATGGCGGTCCGAGACTCATCGTCCTCGATATAATTCCCTTGATTATATCTTGGTTCGACGGTCACATCCCAGATCAGCTCCGTGACACAGGCGGCAATATGTGGGGTACTGGACATGGCTTCCAAAACGACCAGATCAGCCTTCCCTGCGGAGATGTAAGCCCGGCTGAAAAGGTGAGAGAGCGCCAGGACGGTCTCGTTCAATGATCTGCTTGTAAGGCGGAGGTCCTTTAGGGAAGCGCGAGGGAGGTAGCTCAGGATAGCATCCGCGCAGAGCGAGTTATCCATTAAGAGCATGAGTCCTCCCATGCTGGCGCTGCTCATGGTCGACATGTTCCCGGCCAATGGGTGTGGATGTATTAAAGGTGAGGATGAGGGTGAGGGCGAGGCCTATGAGCCTGGGCTGGGGATTAGCCCGAAGAGTCCAAGCACTCCAATGCTCTAGATACTCGGTAAATTGATTTAATTGATAAACGAGTTGTGGTTGTGCAGCAAGCAACATGGTGGTGTCTGTAGTGGTGGGGAGTGAGACGGAAGAAAGGAGTGGGGGAAGACGCCTCGAGTTCGTCGTCAGCTCCTGCTACCTACCTACCCTCAGCTGCTACCTATCCATCCCCACCAACACAGCAGCCTCATCTCGTCGCGTGAGAGTAGCATTTGGATGACAAAACTGTTGAGTTCCAACTCCCAGCTGCAGGAAACCGCATGACTCATTCGAACGTCGATAAGAAAAGCGCTATCACTCTCAATACGTACATGCAAGAACCCGTAATATATTGCATATGTAAAACAAATCTCAATTCATTGCGTATCTGGTATCAAGTGAGCGAACATGCTATGGCAAGCTTCGGCTATAGTGTAGTCTGGCTATCGCTATGCAAGGCAAAAGGAGTGACAAATAACATAGACAGGCAGGGTCGTATAAAAAAGCAAAGGGTCATCTCGATCGTCCCGTTCCCTGTAAGGTTCCCACCAACTAACGCCATAAAAAGCAAAAAAAGGACATGTAACAAGGATGCTCGATTTGGAAAAAAGACCATCTTGCTGCAGGTGCAGCTGTAGTGACTGGGGTACGCCAATCCACCCAATGAACGACAAGAAAAAAACAAAAAACAACAAAACAAAGACTCCAGACAATAGTACCACTGCCCAGAGCGGATACTCGACGTAAACGTAAATGATCCCAAAATCAATAATAGAGCGCCTCAAAAAAAAGCAAAGGGTCGAATCAGAGGTATCAAACCGTGATTCTGCCTCCATGCATGATTCCTACGCTTTGTAGGGTTGCACCGCGGAACCGGGCGAGCAGAGAACTGACGATCTCACGGTAGCTGTTCATCTGCGTGAGCTTGAATCGCTGAATCTTGCCACTGGCTGTGCGAGGAATTTCTTCCACGAAGACGATCCCGCCGTCGAGGGCTTTGTACGACGCAAGTTGGCGCCGACAGAAGGTGTACACTTCCTCCGAGGTCAGCCGAGATCCAGCCATGGTCTTGGATCTGACGACGAAGGCGCGGGGAACTTCGGTGCTGCCGTCTTTCGAGGTTACCCCTGTGACGGCGGCGTCTTCGATGCCCGGGTGCTTGAGGAGAATTGACTCGAGCTCTGCTGGGGCTACTTGCCACCTGTAGTCTCGTTAGCAATCATTTTCTTTCGGTTCAGGAAACAGGCATCATACCCTCGGACTTTGATGAGCTCCTTGGTTCGGCCAACAATAAAGTACAGCCCATTATTGACGTATGCCACGTCTCCAGTCCGGAACCAGCCCTGTGAATCTTTGGCATCGTCACGCCCCTTGTAGCACGTAAGCAATCCGGAGCCTCGCACGTACAGCTCTCCTGGCTTGTTGTCACTGGTAACAAGGTTGCCGTCAGCACCAACAAGGCGAATATCGTATCCTGAGAGGAGACTGCCAATGCTGCCGGCATTGCCAGGCACGCCATATCGGTTTTGAAAGACAACTCCAACTTCCGTCATCCCCCAGATTTGGCACGCGTAGGCGTCGTCGTGGAGAAGCTCTCGGAACTGCTGCATAGATGCACCATCAATCGGCGCACCCGCAACGCCGACGTACCGCAAGGATGAGAGGTAGTCGGTGACCGGCAATGTGGAGCGATTGAAAGCGTGAATCATCGCCGGAACCATGTATGTCTCCGTGATTTGATACTGATACACGGCTGCGACAAACTGAGCGACTTCGAAGCGGGACAGCACGTAGAGTGGCTGTCCATAGCGAATCGGGAAGATGTGCGTCCATAGAGCCCCAAAGAGATGGAACATAGGCAGTGACATTAGCCGGCTGACTGCATAGGGCACATCGTACTGAATGGTGAGATGCTGTGACACGATCGCGTGGTGCGACAGTAATGCTGCTTTCGGAAGACCTCCGGTACCACTAGTGGAGAACATCGCGGCCGGTGTTGACTTTGCGATCATCTCGTCATTGAATGTGATCCAGTCGTTTTCGCCGTATCCTAGGAGATTGGCGAAGTTCAGGTAGCTCTCATCTCCACTCTGCAGGAACGGAGCTGCTCCCGATCCGACAAGCTGTGCGATATGTTCTGTTGCCGAGTCGTCTAGAAGACAGACCTGGCTGGGCAACATGCCCTTGTTGGTGGAGACATTGAGGACCGTAGGTAGCGCCTCTCGGTTTGTGATGATGAGCTTGGGCTCGGCGAGTGTGAGAAGGTGCTCGAGCTCCTGAGGTTGACTTCGCGCATTTGATCCCATAAACACGCCGCCGGCTCCGATAACACTGAAGAACAGTGCGGGGTATATGATCTGCAGTGAGAAGAAAAGAAAAAGTCAATATACTGAATGAGGAAGGTAAACAAGAAAAAAAAAAGTGCGAAGGAAAATCAGGACTGTTGAGATGGAGAGGGGTCTCTTTTTTTTTTTTTGGGTAATATTGATGGCCATCACAAGCCTAGGTGCTCCATACTCACATTGTTTCCCAAGTGGACCAGCACACAGTCGCCCCTCTGCACATGATGAGCCTTCAAACCTGCGATCAGGGTTCGGACAAGAGTTCGGAATTGTCGAGCGCTGAAAGAAGAGGAGGGATTCTCGGCATCGATGAACAACGGCCTTTCTTCGTCGTAGGGGACAGGCCCTCGGAAGCAGAAGCTCAGCAGGTCAGTGTATACCTCGTGGCCATTATTGCCGTATTGGGGTCGCGCCAAGGACGACTCCCCAGAACCCATTCTCATGAGTTTGTTGAGCTATTAGTCAGGATTATGTGTTTGACAAAAGAGGTGGCCCAGCTAGAGCTAGGGCAAGGCGTGGGAGGATCTGGCTGTAGGGGGGGAGGGAGGTAGAAGTCGTCGAAGAGCGCAAGGGAAGTGGCAGATTGCTCGAACGATGGGACACCCCGGACTGATAAATAATTTGGCATTTTGCGGGTTTAGAAATCATGGATGCTGAATGTACGTATGAAATGCAGCAAGTAATTCCAGTTTCTGGGATGATTTGAATTGGAATTTGGAATCACTTCCGTATGCAATTTGCTTGAGCGCGTGGCGCAGGCCCTAATTCGCTGTGTCGCGCAGCGTACAATCAGTTCGCTCAGGCCAGCTCAGATTGGGTTGCTGATCCTGTTCGAGGTCCACCAGGACGCTTGCGCCTAACTCGCCGAATAACAATCGCCCTCGGTCACCGCTTCGGTTGAGATCAGAGTGGTGGAGTCACGATCCCAGCGAACATGTTCCCACCAGCAGTGCTATCGGACGGACCGGCGTCTCTGAAGGTTCACTCTAAGCTCAACCGAATCCAGCGCTTTGGGCAGAGATTGAGACTACCGAGGTACTGCAATCTCCTCATTCGCTCGCTCTGACTGCCTTCAGATCAATTCCTTCCTCGCCCGCGCCTCCACTTTCCTTCGGGGAAGAGCTGAATCGTGACTCCGTACTAGTAGTAAACACTGGAGCTGGAGGCCAGAAGCCAGGAGCTATCGAGTCTGAGCGCCCCGAGATCTACTCTGCGAACAAACAGCTTGACAAGTTGACAGCAAATAATCGCGATTGAAGCGGCCCGTGAACGTTTTCTTTCAAAATGTCCCCATCGTGCACTCTAACAGTACAACGACGTACTCTGTTAAGTCCCGACTTTCAATAAAGTGGCGTTTCTATTTACCCAAAACCCATAATGCACATGCACATGCTCCGTTGCGGCGCTGCCGGGCGCGCGTCTGCCAGGGCCCAGCGGTGCAGCGCTGCTTAGCTCGCAGATTCCCAGGAATCAGCGCGCGCGGCGCACAGCGGTGCAGCTCGCTGCAGCAAGGGCTTGACGCAGTACCCCGCCCGCGAAAATCGACAAGGAATAAGCGGGTGACAATAATGCCATTATTGATCCGCGTTGATCTAAGCACGTCGAGTCGTCGACGCCATCCTTCTAGCTGACATCCACCCCACTAACCTAGTTAAATCGGATAGTAGGTCCAGACAGTCGGTCTCGCCAGCAGCCACTGCCAATTACCAGCTGCCTCCCGGACTAAAAGCAAGAAATTGGTGGGCCCCGCAAAGTCTGTCTGCAGAATGCGTGAGTTTACAAAGGCCAAGGGAAGGGAGTCGTCGTACGTTGCATGCGACTCGAGGTAGCAACTCCTCCGGGACTCCACGATTTTAGGGTCCCCAACATTTTGGGCTCGCTGGAGTTCGGTGCAACCGATAATCGATTATCTCTTGACTTCTGCCTTTGTGATTCGGTGGGGCGATGCTCACGGACACTTGTGGCCACTGGCGAACGCCTTGGTCTGCTCGTGCTGCTGCTGCTCCTCTTGCTGTCGATCATTGACACCATCCCGCCTCGCTGGGCTGCCCGCATCAATCGGTGAAAAAAAGGCTATATCGACCATCCGACTCATCCCGCATCATCACGGGCAGACAACAGGCATTCGAGCGGGTCGGCTTCTTTCCCCCTCGTTTGGCACATCGTCCATTGGCTCTACAGTATTCCGTTTCTGGAGAATGTGCAGCCGAACGCCCTGGAGTGCTATATTGTGTTGCATGCTCATTGGTAAACATCATGTAGGACCATGCTTAGCGGACAAGGTTTCCGTGGGATAGTGCCATGCGGACATACACCGAACGCCTGGTGGCTGCGGCAATTTAGTTTCAAACTCCGTCGGATTTCAAGTCGAAAATTGAGTTCTTTGCTTTTCTTTTTTGCGTGGAAAAAAATAGTTTAAGTCGAGATAAGAAGGGTTGTGCCATGGTGGACCGTCTAGAGTGGGCCCACGATGCTGAAAAGAACGATGGGCCTAGGACACGGCTCAGAGCTCCGGCGAAGGTCAACACTCTTGGGAAAAGATCTTTTTACCCAAATCGAATGGCGTCATGACAGAGCATTCAAAAGACACATGCGTCCTTTGTGGTGGAGGTACACCCCAGTCGTTGTGGACTTGATCCTCTTCTCCAGTGTATGAGTGCAGGTCACTATACTTACCTTTCCTCCCACCCCACTGCTATACCCTTGATAAAGCATCGCCCTAACATCCTTTGACCCGGCACCTTGACCTAGCTTTTGCTTCACAGCAGCAATTGAGCAGTCATGTCCTGGAACGAGAAGACCGAGGAGGTTATTGTGACGAGGCCACCAACTGCGGTGTGCCCTCCAGAGAGTCCCAGTGAGGCAAGCTTCGTGAACATCGAAAAGTGTATCATCAAAGATGTCTCTGAGCTTATGCTCAACGACGACGCTTTATCCTTTGACCTCGAGGCGCAAAGATCCAAGAAGAGGCTGTTTGCTCCGGTGCGGTATACACTCCTCAACATATACCGCCGGTTATTCACCCTCGTCTTCCTCGCCAACATTGGAGTCTTCATATATGTTATGGTGTCAGACCGGAAGCTGCTGGCGCTCGTCAACGCATCAGCGGCGAACTTGCTTGCCTGTGGTCTTGCGAGGCAGCCTTTGGTTGTGAACACAATCTTTGTCACGGTCTGCTCAATACCGAGATCTGCTCCGCTGTGGATGCGCCGCATTGCATCAAAGGTGTACCATTATGGTGGTGTTCACAGTGGCTGCGGTGTAGCCTCACTCATTTGGTACTTGGGCTTCATCGGCGAGTTCTCTCGCCAGGCCTGGTCTCCTTCCGGTGGCGTATCGCCTTTCTCAGCGGCACCAATCGTCCTGGCGTACATCATCTTGGCCCTGCTATTCACCATTATCATCGTCGCCTACCCGAAATTTCGATTCAAGAGGCACGATTATTTCGAACTTACCCATCGCTTCTGTGGATGGCTCATCGTGGCCCTCTTCGTGATCCTCCTAATGGTCTTCGTGCATGAGGCCTCCGCGGCCGAGGGCCGCTCAATGGGTCGCTTCCTGATCGAATTGCCCGCATTCTGGTTCCTCATGGTCGTTGTGGTTGCCATAGTGCATCCCTGGCTTCTCCTCCGCAAGGTCAAAGTCACCCCCGAATACCTCTCCCCTCATGCCGTCCGCCTCCACTTCGACCACACAGAAACCACGTTTGGCAAGGGCATCCAACTCTCCAAACACCCACTGCAAGACTGGCACGGCTTCGCCACATTCCCCGACGCCGATGGCGACGGGAAAACCTTCTCTGCCCTCATCTCGAAAGCGGGCGACTGGACCGCCGCAACAATAAAAGACCAGCCGAAGCACCTCTGGAAACGCGGCGTCCTCATCTACGGCTTTGCGTACGCCATGAGGGTATACAAACGTGTTGTCGTCGTCACGACAGGATCCGGAATCGGACCCTGCCTTTCCTTCCTCGGCGACGAAAATCGCCCCGACCTCCGCGTCATCTGGCAAACACGAGCACCGAAGCGAACATACGGCAAGCAAGTTCTGAACCTCGTTGGCAGGATGGACCGCAACCCAGTGATCATCGACACGAACTCATCAGGCCGCCTCGACATGATTCCATTGATCTGCCAGATCGCGAAAGAACATAACGCGGAGGCGATTTGTGTTATCAGCAATCCGTTTGTGACCAAGAAGGTGGTGTTTGAGCTCGAGAAGATCGGGATCCCGGCTTACGGGCCGATTTTCGATTCATGATTGATGTTTAATGATGAATAATGGTTTGTTTTTGATCTTGCATTTGCATTTGGGTCTTGTAGTTAATTGAAGGGATATGTTTGATGAAGATGAAGTTGGAAGATGGAGTTGATCTCCATGTCGTGAGTGAGGGGTAGTGTCCGGGGTGCAGTGTCATTTTTGGCTCCCAACCACCAACATCTCCAAGACAAAATTCTCAAATGCACAACAGGACAGCGCCGGAAAGAAAAGAGCGAGCTCTACTTATTCGCTGCGTTTTATTAGAAAGCTGAGATGGAAAAAGTAACTTGGTCCTCAGTTAATAATCCTATCTACCCTATCCAACTCCAACCAACTCCCGCGTCTAGTCTGATCGATCTGCAGACTGCGTCAAGCAAACAAATCTATCAGTACAGTAGAAATTAGAAAGGCAGTGTTTCTGCAGCAGGTTGAAAAGGGACAAGTGCATGTTGGGTACGCAGTCCTATTTCCAATATAAAAATAATAAATACAAGTGCAAGGCTGGCTACCTTGCCTTGCTTTTACGTTTTTAGGTGTCAAATGAGTAACTATAGAAAACAGAGTATTTAACTTAGCGTATGGATTAGAATTATGTCCTTACTATGTACTTGGTTTGGTATGTTGGTATGTTATCCCACTATTAAGCAATACAGTTCAAGTATATCATGAATCATGCCGACAGCGGCGGCCGAATAGAAGAAAAGAAAGGTAACACAAAGAAGTAACAGAAAGAGACGGTATGTCTGTAGGGTATCATGCAAACAGATTGTCCACCCAATGCAGAATTTCAGAGAGGAGACCTCGAGAACGCCCAAATTGAAGAAACCTGAAGAGTGCGCAAGTGAACTTTTTTTCGCAGTCGGTATTAGTCTCGGGGAAACGAGAAGGTCGGGTGATTGGATTCAAACAAATGGAAAGAGCTTTTGTACTAATGTCTGGAACTGTGTCATCGTGTTCATAAAGTCGTAAAGTCGTACGGCCGAAGCCTTTGAGTGGAATAGAATGGTTTAAGACGACTGCGAGTGCGCAGATGGAGCTCGGTTTCGGCTTCCGAGTTCGAGTGGCTCAGGTCCAGTAGTCAAGTCGTCGGTCGTTAGCCTGGTTCGTCCGCGTGTAGAAGACTGGGTGGAAGAAGAATCGAGTCGGAGAGAATCTAGGCGTTCCAAGTCTTCGTAGTCTGGCGACGGGATAGGTGACGGAAGAGGGGACCCATGGTAGTCCTCCATGGTGCAGCCTCCAAGCATGGTGTAACCCGGAGGGCTGTCGGGGACGTCTTCATACACAGGAGGCATTTCCTCATCCCAGCTGATACCGAGCCCGCTTCGCTCGGTGACGTGTAGGTTGAACTGCATGCGCAGAACGCGTGCTGCACCGGTAGGTGTAATAAGCCTGGTATTTCTGTTGGGACAGAACTCCTCAGCCACGATAAGTTCAATAACGAGGTTGTGCTTGGCTTCCAATCCGTTCGAGGCTTCGAGGTCGCAAACTGGGTTTGAGGTAGGGTTGATGTTCGCTTCGAATTCCATGCTGATCTCGCCTCCAGCGGTATCGAAGTCGGTCTTCCAGCCATCCTTCTCCTCGTTGTGTCCAATGATTCGGGTCTCTTGATGAAGGACCCCCTTCCCCTCACCACCGATCTTGTGCATGTGCTTGGGGCAGGCCGCGGAGACGATCTTCTGGTGTTCCTCAATCCGCCACATCATTTTGCGCAGCCGCCAGCGGGTTTGAGTTTCCTCGCCCTTATCCAAAACTCCGCTCAAGGTCATCTGAACCGGGAATGTGCCGATGGGATGGACGACAGATGGAAGGACGATCCGGCCCGTCAAGTTAGTAGGAGGGAAAATGCGGATTGAAGACTTGTCGTTGCTGGGAAGAATGGCACGCTTCATGTGGAGTGGCATCATGAAATTGTAATCTTCGCCGTTGGTGCTGTGCCCGTGTGCTTGCAGGAAGTATTCAACTTGTCCAAGGGAACCGTTGCACGACGCTGGTAGGTTTCCGGGGAATAGATAGCTGAAAGGAAAGTCGTGGTCTCCAGTCTTGAGAGCAAGAGGTTCGGTCAGGAAGTTCCAGTGATTCAATTCCTCGGTGCGGGAGGCACAGCCAGGGCAATCCCTCGATACCGGCTTCTTGGTGGTCCTCTTGACCATGAGATGCATATCGAACTTGTCCAAGGTAACCATGCCAGGCATTTCGGGAATCGTCACTCTGAGACGGCCAGAGAATAAAGCACCAGTCGAGTTGGCGGGTGTTCCGTAGCAGACGAGTGGCGGCGACTCCACGATGACATCGAGTTTAGCTGAAGTTGCGGCATCATTGTGGATGGAACGCTCCTTTGAGCGAGCGGCGCGTCCGTGACTGCGGCGCTTCTCCTTGTTGTGATCACGATAGGTGTGAATAAAGTGGTCCATCGAAAAGGATAGGCGGCGCTCTGGCGAGTTTGGCCTGGAGCCGTGGGAACTATGCTTCTTGGAAGGCATGTTGGCGTTGGTGTTAGCAACCTCGTTCACGGAGGACGTAGAGGAGGAGTTGGAGTGAGGAAAGATCGAGTGGTGGGTGACAGAAGGCCGGACGAGGCTGGAAAGAAGGCGGCCCGGCATCGTGAATGCTGTCGAGTCGAGACTCTCTATAACAAAACAAATGTGTGGATGGAAATGGAGGAAATGAATTGGCCTTGAACTCTATGTAGTTCCCTTGGAGTGCAGGCTAAGCAGCCAAGGCAGTGACACTATGTGTTGTGTTGCAGTGTTGCTTAGGTGAAGTGTAGCAGGCGCATTCCCTTGAGTGATGATGCGTATAGTAGCTGGTCCTAGTAGTGGCAAGCGCGGGGTGTATAGAACACAGGAGGTAGATGGATTCTTGAAGAAAGCAGTCGAGAAGGAAAAAAATGGATGAACCAGAAAAGCGGACGAGGCGTTGCCTTTGAATGAGTCTTCCACCTCCCACTACTTGCTCTAGTGACTCCTTGCTACTGAATTTTCTTTCTAGGAGATTCCCACATGTAACAGGTACGAATTTTTCTTGGTCTGGCCACCTCAAAACGGACAATAAAAGCAGTCAAATTGTGGGGCCCTGTAGGGAAGAAGCGTCATTGTGGAGTGTATCACTTTTTACCGGGCCTTTTCCGTACGTGACAATACGGCTTGGCAATCCTCTCCTCCTCCGAGGAGATTCTGGAGATGCTGGCGTCGAGTCTCAGGACTCGAGAGCTCGCTTGTGGCTGCTGTCAATAGCTAGCTATAGAGTTTGATAACCATGGCAGCTGAGGCGCACTGATATCTCAATGATTGGATCTGAGATCGTGGTGCCAGACATCGATGAAGGATGTCCATCTACTACTGGTCAAACCAAGCTAGCATTGCGACATGTTCATGATACGAGTCGTACGCGTACATCAAAGCATAGTATTTGATAAATAGTACCTTGGAGACACTAGAGCATGAAGCACAATGCAATGCATGTTCTGAGAAAGCGCACTCAACCAGGCCGTGCGCGATGACTCACCAGGACAACCAACGGAAGTATGGGATTGTTGGAGTACCATACTAGTATTGCGTGCTCAACCAACAATCATGTCGGCATGAAGAGCCGCGCAGCACGCAAGTTGGCTCCTGCTCGGGATGTTCGATCTGGACAGTGGATGTTGAGCCTTCTGACAAATGCTCCTAGGATCACTCTCTCGAGTCCGTGCTGGATGATCTTCGAATGGTGTCATATGCTTGCAGGAATCATGAACACGCTAGGAAGGGGAACTGGCGCCCGTCGGCTTCTAGCCACTTCGCCGGTCTTGGTACGATTGGATAATTCTATACAAACGTTTGATCTGGATGACACGGCAACGCATCATCTGCGCTAACTGGAGCAGGTAGCTGACGAAGCGAATATAGCTACCCAAGGGAAGTATAGTCCAAACAGATCGAGAGTCTGGCTGTGGCAGATCTCGTAATTCTTAGAATGCGGAGTGGTGTCTCATAGTCATGGCGCCTGACTTGCACTCTGGTCGCTCTTCTCAGCACAGGTCAGCTGCCGTCATCCAGCCATCACGTGGCGGAATCAGGTCCCTGAATTGACGCCTTAGACAGCGGTCTGGCGAAATTTCAGCCTGTACGATCGGTGACCGGCACAGTTACAGGCACGTACGGTACAATACCGCTAAAAAGAAGACGCTAGTTGGAGATCCTTTAAAATTGAAAGCCAGGGAGGGGCACCTTGATGGAATTTTTCTCTGGCACATGGTGCAACATCGTCTTATGGTGGTCTAAAATAATAAAATCCCCTCTTCACGACCCACAATACGAGCAAAATAAGAAGGAGAAAGCGGAGGAGTCTTTTGCTACGGAGTACCATGTCCAAACTTCAAGGAAGAAATTTCCACCTCCCACAAGGTGTCCCCTCCATCCCCTCTTATTAGCCTTTCCCTTTCCAAGGAAGACGGACGGACTTCCGTAGTGGTGTGTTGACTGCGCTGTCTCCTTCAAACTGCCTTGTTCGGCTAAGCTCTGACAAGACCCTGTCCAACTCGTCCATCAAATCACCGCTGTCTGCCATCCGAGCGCCATGTTTCCCCCGCACTGCAAGGAATTTTAGTCCGTTGCGGGGGGGAATTGCATCATCTGGCCTCGCTTGCACGGGTTGTGGCTGCCGGTCATCCGCTGAAAAAGCAAGCAGAAGTAGAATGTGAAAGTGAAGTCTGATATCTCGAAGATTGAAGGTATAAACTCCAACTGTACAAGATCAGATAAAATCACGAAGGAAGTGTTCTAGACAACAGCTGTCAACCAGAAAAGGCCCTTTTTTGGGAAATTCTGACGAATGAGGACCACCAGCGGCACGGTCATTACCTAACAGAATCCAAGCCATTGGAGCATGGGGGAACAATTGACAAACGACAGCTTGAATTGAGCCCATGATGTGGTTTTAGCTTATTCTCAGATCATCAAAGCTTTCTGCTTGCCGTTCCGATCGGGACCTGGTGAGGTTGACCGTCGGAGAACTCCTCAGCTGAGGGTTCAAACTTCGAGTCTCACAACATCATGCCATCCAACCGCCTGGGCAGCGACTGGATTCTCCGGTGGAGACCTCAGGTAGCATTTAGTCATCTCGGGATTAAACAGAGCCATCGGAGGACTCAGCCGACCAGCCTTACCTACATGGCAATCTTCTTCCAGCCGGAACATGTTACCATTCGGAGTCTGTATCCGCTAACCTAAGGCACCAAGGCTTCTGACCCGGACCGGCTTCCGGCCTTCTTTCGAGAATTCCATGGCGGCGGGTTTCGCCGTCCGCCTAAATTTGTTCCCTCTTTCGCATTGCGCAATTGTTCACGGTTTTCTATCGCTGCTCCTGACTCGTCGGCGCTGCCGAGATGGAGGTACTGGGTCACCGACACTCTTAATTCTTCGGAAACAATCTGGAACCATCCACTGTGGACTCTTTTTTTATGGAGCAGACACAAGTTTCTCAGGGAACTGCGACTCTGTGAGTAATAGTGCCATACTACTGAAGATATTTACTGAGTTTACTCTGACATTCTCCGGCGATATGCGACAGCAACCGTCGTCAGCTCCATATATCATTACGAGACGGAGCTGCCATCTCATCTGAAATTGCGCCAGGGGTCCTCCGTCTATACAAACCCACAAGGTTTGCAGAACCAGGCAGTCGATGGCGAGATCAACTGCCATTGGCCTTTCCGCGGGAAACCCTGCTAGCGGCGGCTTCTCCCACCATTCTCCGTGAAAATTGTGAAGGCGAGGCGTTCCTGACAAGAAATCGCAACCTATGGCCCGGGCTCGTGATGAAAAGCATGTCTGCCCGGGCTGTTTGAGGTTGGCTTTATGAAGCAATAGCGTCCTTACTCGTGATACTTCTAGAAACTCTTGGCATTGCGCCCAGCGCCGAGAAAGTCTCGAATATATTCGACACCGTCTTGGGGTCGAGACTTTCTCCGTAGTCCTCCCCGGTGCTGCATCGGCCATTGATGCGAGAGGACGTACGGCTCGGGGTGCAGTCCGCTGCATCTACTCCGGATCTAAGGCTCCCCTGTGTTACAACCCTACAGGTATACTGGTCATACTTTCGCTGGCTTGCTATAAATACTATTGCGACGCGCGGCGAAGAAACATGACGAAGGCATTATGTCTCGGGTGAGACTATATTTGGATGCTCAGTAATCAGCCCACGCCACAACAGAAGGGCTTCAAAGTTCGCTCTCATCTCAAGTCATTCGGCTTGCCATGGCTCAGAAGTTCACTGTCTTATTTCGTCCTGAGCCGCGAGTGGCAGACTATCACAATATATACGCGCCTGAACGCCCAAGAGTATCTTTCAACCTACGATATGCTACGGGTCTTCAGTCAAGCCTACGCCGCACACCCTCCTTATATCTTGATGAGCGTATACACTACCCGTGACTTGAAGTGGGGCTTGCCGCTTGTTTAGCCGCTGCGCACTCTATCCAGGACTGTCTTTACCCCTCATCCTCGCGACCCCTGATGTATCGGCATCAAAATATTAGATGGACGCTGTACAACACTCGATACCCTTGTAGACAGGCCATTGAAGCCCTAATTGAAGGCTTGAAAGGCCCACAACCCTACAGACGACATGGAATACCTATTTTGCTCCATGCCGACGTACGCACCTCTTAACATCCAAAGGAGGTACAGATAGCAAGGAGAATGACGACGGTTGATCTCTCCATACAATCCTAAAAGCCTCTGTCCGTGATGCCTTCTATGAAATACAAATTTTAACCTAGACAAAGTTACATAAACGCCAGTGGCGGCTTCGATCTGTGCATTATCAAGAAGCAGGCCAGCTTCAGGGCCTCTAGGTCCATGCGCATGGCATGTGTCTAATGGGCTGCCTAAGGAGGTGAGTCTCTCCACTAGCAATTCAAGCCAGAATGGAGATCTAGACATAATCTGTCTGTTGTAGCAGGATCTTCCCTTCGTGACAATGCAAATATATAATGTATATCTCGGTTGATAATGCTAGCGTTCATTCTAATAGTTTACATACCTAGAGCTGGCTGTGCCTCCTTTGGCCTCAACTCCTAGCCGCACGCTATCCTGGTACTCCAATGGAACTCAAACTCGACATTCGCAGATCAGTTCCTGGGCTTTGATAGGTGGCCTTTGAAGCGAAGATAAGCATTTCCTGCAACTTCATTTGGCTCCGGTCGGTGATGCCATAACCCCGCAATCGTAGCATCATATAACGTCTCCAACACAACTCCACCGACCTTTTCCTGTTCTCCTTCCCTCCTCTTTCTCACACAAGCCCTCCTCAGAATCATCAAAATGTCCCATCTCGAAGCTGCAAGCCTATATGACGTGAAAGGGCTCGTCGCCGTCATCACTGGCGGCGGAAGCGGTATTTCCCCTCATCACTACCCCACTCTATACATACCTCCCCGAGAAGAACTACACCAAGAGCAACACTAACATGATGAAACACAGGCCTCGGCCGCACGATGGCCCTAACCCTCGCAGCAAACGGCGCCTCCAAGATCTTCATCCTGGGTCGCCGGGAAGCATCTCTCCAAGAAACAATCTCGCTCGCCCCTGCCGATAAACAAAGCACCATCGTCGCCGTTCCCGCCGACGTCTCTTCCCAATCTTCCCTCGAAGAAGCATACAACACCATCTCATCGCAAACAACTCACGTCGACACCCTAATCGTGAACTCAGGCATCCTCGGCCCGCCCGCAAAGATCAAAACCAAAGACGACGGCTCCCTCCCGAGCATCGAAGAGCTCAAGGAGTATCTCTGGGGTATCCCCATGGAGGAATTCAACAAGGTCTTTGAAGTCAACACAACAGGCGCCTACTACACCGCAATCGCCTTCCTCCCTTTACTCTCAGCAGCGAACAAGCGCCGCCCCGCACCAGAGAAAAACGTTCTTTCGGCCCCATTGGCACAAATCATAATCACCTCCTCCATTGCAGGATTTAGCCGCCGCGTCCCTTTCGATTTTGCATACAATCTCTCCAAATCAGCTGTCAACCACCTGATCAAGATCTTAGCTACGAGTCTGGCAGATTACCAGATCCGGGTTAACGGTATCGCGCCGGGGTTGTATCAGAGCGAGATGACGACGGGGAATAATTTCCAAGAAGGTGATCGCGGGGTAAGTGATGGGAGCTTTGAGAAGGAGTTGATTCCAATGACCAGGGCCGGCGGCGAGGAGGATATTGCGGGGTTGGTGCTTTGGATGACGAGTCGCGTGGGGGGATATTTGAATGGAAATATCACGGTTACGGATGGGGGGAGACTGAGTATTCTGCCAAATGTCTATTGATTTTCTCTTGCGTCTAGAGATTGTCCACAATGGATTCTAAATGGAATAGTCACCAAGAAAGAGTAGATATAGAGAAGACATAATTGGGTAGAACACACAGCGCTCCGCTATCTCTTCCAGACTGAACTCGACTTCATAATATAGCAGCAAATTCCACTCTCAAGCTCCTCATGAGCCTATCAATCCAACCGGACCCCAGTACCTACGCCCCCAACAACGAGAAACAGGCCTCAAGCGTCAACGGAAGTTCCAGACTTCCCAAATCAGAAAACAAATCACCACTATCAGCACGAGTAGAGCCCCCAACAGACGTCGGCTCTTCTTCTTCTTCTTTTTCTTCTCCTTCTCCTTCTTGCTGCACCTTCATCCCC
This sequence comes from Aspergillus karnatakaensis, assembly GCF_047715665.1. Classification (NCBI taxonomy): domain Eukaryota; kingdom Fungi; phylum Ascomycota; class Eurotiomycetes; order Eurotiales; family Aspergillaceae; genus Aspergillus; species Aspergillus karnatakaensis. Next base: position 510,892 of record NW_027395713.1, on the reverse strand, counting down.
TCTGCACCTCCACCATAGGCAAAGCCAGAGAATCCCCCGAGAATCCTCCCAGGCCCAAAGAAGAAGTTCTCCATCCCTTCCATCCAGACAGGCGTAGCCTCTACCTCTTCTTCTACCTCCATCTGTCCTAGTCCCAGCCCCCGCTCTAGTCCCCAACCAAAACAGTTTTCAGAGCCCGAAAGCCTCGAGCCAGCGCAGCTCTCCCCTCTAACTCTCGACATTGGGCCTACACGCGTCTCGGTCGCCTCGTAGAGGATACTTGTTTCTCGTGCCGAGTCGCGCGGGATGGACATTGAGGCGTCGATGTAGCGGAGTAGCTGGGTGTATTGCTGGAGGGGGAGGGAGAAGATGTTGTTTCTGTTGCTGTGGGTGTGGGTATCATGAGATGTCGTGTTCACTGGGACGGGCGTGATCTGAAGGATTTTGGAGAGCCAGATTGCGCGGCTGGCGAGGTTTGAGAGTCTGGTTGTTGGGAAGCGGAGGGATAGGGAGTGGTTGATTGCGGTGAAGAGGGGGAGTGGGTTTTTGGTTTGCGGTGGCTTTGGGTTTGGGTTTGGGATGGTGCCTGTGGATGTGGATTGGCTGGTTATGCTTAGGAGGATGAAGGGGGTTGTTGTGTATGCGGCTCTGCATTGCGAGCAGGTGAGCAGATGAGGAGAACTGACGGTGGTATACTTGCTTACATGCTGATTGGGAGCTTGTCGATTGCTTTGATGGTGATGAGGTGCCCGACTTTGTCTGCTATGGAAGAGATTGCGGCGGCGAGCTCGCTGCGGCAGGAATCCAGGTTCTGGAGGTACCTTGTTGTGGAGTCGACCATCTCATTGAGGACTAAACATACGCGGTTGCAGAGAGCAACACGAGCGGATCTATAGACGGTGAGCCTCTTGTCATCACTTGTTACAAAGAAATCAGATCTTACTGGTAGTAAATGCAAAGCAAACCCGAAAAGAGAGGTACGGCCGAGTGCAATGCAAAGTTCCTCCCCTCCATATAAACCATCCAATCGAGCTCCCAGAGCAAGAGGGCCGACTTTGCAGTTTCCAACCCAGCGAGAGCAACCCTAGGACTGTCCATTCGGGCCATCACCTTGGGCTCTGGATAAGCCATTGTAACTAATTCTGTTACCGCCGTGACGAACTGGCATAGGCTGATTAGTAAATCGAACAAAGCGGCCTTGATTTCAGGCTTGTAGGCCCTCGAGCCAAAAGCCTCATCATTGAACTCCTCCTTCGTGAACATTTCTGGATAGAGATGACTATCTGCCGCCGTGATCTGGATCGAGCGCCGCATTCCAAGCGATATGATCCGGTCTCGAATCAGACAGGACCACCAGAGGCGTTTCATCTCAGACTTGGTCGCTTTTGCTGTCTTTGCGTGGCGAATGGCGATGCGGAGCCAATCTGAGTTGGCATTGACTTCGGAGTCGGAGCTGTAGTATGTCAGTAGAAGAGTTGCTCGTGCGATGGTCAGTGGATCCTTTTCGACGGTGCTGTTGTATAATTGCTTCCATATGGTCAGTACGGAGTTCTCCCCTGATATAAGTGTAGAAACACCTTAGCCTTTTGGTACAGATCATCCCTGGCGTCAAGCAGAGAGTCGTATCCGCATCGCCTGGCTACTTCGATGGGCAAAAACTGCCGCTATTAGCTTTAGATCTCGTAACCGGTCAAAGCACCCACGCAGCTTGCAGCAAACATCATTGCGCGAAGCAAGAATAGAGAAATCTGCATCCCACTCCTGCCATCACCACGATAGGCGCGCCAAAACGCCGCCTCGTCTAGCACAGGAGTGAACGGATGGAGGTAGAGAAAGTAGTGGCGGACGAAAACATCCACCTCGGACGTATTCGGTAGACTTAGACACGCCTGCGCCTCTAAGAAGAATATCTTTGCCGAATCGACCGACTCAACTTCAAGAGGTTGAATAAATGAGTAATATGCGCATGGGAGGTATACTCCGTGATTCCGTTTCGAGAGGGCCGCGTTGGGGCCGCGTGGCGAGGATGTTTTGGATATCTCTGCTAGTGCTTGTGCACGTTTAAGAGATACTTGTTTCTGACGATCTCGCCCGCCAGAAAAGGCCTGACATGGGTGCGTGTCGAGGCGGCAGTTTGTGCAGGGGAAGCCGGTTAGGGTTGCGTCGCAGCGGACTTTGCGCGAGTGGCATCGCTGGCATGCTCGCGCGGCGCGTTTGATACGGCGATATCCTTCAACTCGAGAAGGCGTCGCCATTTTGAAGTCTTTGTATAGGAAATTGTTTCTGCTTTCTTGCAAGACTCGGGGTACCGACTACAATAGCTACAAATGGAATTGGGGAGAGCCCCACATCCTACCGAATGCCGAGAGGAAGGCCAATCGGATCCATGTCAGCAAAGCTATATTTGACGGTTGTATAGCTTCAAACTGCACTGATGTGTTGGAGCTGGTACCGTACGAAACACAGCTCCGCGGGAGACGCCATCGGGTTTGAGGGAGTAGGGTAGTTAACCCCCACCGTGCCCTTCAGTTCCCGTAGTATTTGGATGGCTGCCCCCCTCTAGCCCATTCTCGAAAATGGCAGTGGTTAGTAGTAGTAGTAGTAGTAGTAGTAGTAGT